>NC_064266.1:14902500-15527500 GCF_003254725.2 Canis lupus dingo
CTGGCTAAAGCACTGGCCCCTCCCCTCCAGATTTCTCAATAAGAAAAATTTCAGCATCCTAAACAGAATACTTTCTCATCTGCAATTATCCTTAGGCTCCTGTTACCTAGGGATATGTCTGTCAGTCGTGAGATAATGATTTTAAAAAAGAATATTTTATTTAAAAATCCAGGATAAACCTGGATGGTAGAATGTCTATACTGATCCTTCTGGCTTTCTCTCTAACAATGTGAATTATTTCAGCAACATAACTGGTAAAGCACATTCTTTAGACAACCAAAATCTTCAGTCTGGCTGTGTTATCGGCCTCGGCATTTCAGATAATGTGCTCCACTGCTTTTATAATTGAAAAGTGCCACCCCCACCTTTCCTGTATTTCTTTTATCCCCAGTCCCACTACTTAAATTTCCAAAGTTCAAGATTTAGGAAAAAAACAGTCTCACTGTAGGGAGATTGTTAGGGAATAAACAAGCGGATAAATAAAATGAAGGGGCTTACAACCTATTTTAGGTGACAAAAAAAATTTTTAGAAAATGAACAAGTTATGGTCACTCTTCTAGAAAGAGAGACTCCTTTCTCCTATTTTTCATCTCTCCACACTATTAGAAGGAATTTCTCTTTCCAGGAGGCACAGAAGGTAAACTCTTTTCTTTACCTTTTTTACTAGGATTCTGCTATGGGAGTTGCCAACTCTCCTGTTCAGTTCTTAAATGTCTTCCTCCATTTTATAATATGTCAATGTAGCAAAAGCTGAATGCTCACAAAAGCAAAAACTTGGATTAGATTACAAAGCACCATCTTCTTTTGAATCCCATTGGAAACAATTTGGCATAAATTAAAACAGGCTGGAAATTAGCTCATGATCTAAATTTATTTAAGCTCACTTTCCCAAATATCTGTGTCTAAATCTCTCTATATATGTATATAACCTATACCTGTATATATACATGTATGTGTATATATATAATACACACATATACACATACAAAAACACAAAAACAAAACTTGTTTTTGTGAGGATTTTAAGATGAAATATATATGTAGTATGTATTTTTGTTGGACTTTTAGGAAAAAGGGAATTTATTTATTAGAGAAAAGTCATCTGTGAATTACTCTTCTTAAATTAGTATGTTTGACATTAACTCTTTTGATTGAAACATGCTTTCTTTCACATAATTAGTGGACTCTATGCTTTAGGGTCAATTCAAGTAGCATTTTAAGAGCCTAAAGTTGGGACACCTGAGTGGCTCAACGGTTTGGCACCTGCCTTCCGCCCAGGGTATGATTCTGGAGTCCCGGGATTGAATCCCGCATCAGGTTCCCTGTATGGAGCCTGCTTCTGCCTCTGCCTGTGTCTCTGCCTCTCTCGCTCTCTGTGTCTATCAAGAATAAATAAATAAAATCTTTAAAAAAAAATAATAAAGAGCCCAAAGTAACCCTCTGGAGAGAGGCAATCACTTCCCAGGTCAACAATCACTTGTTTTAAACACTATCAGTTACCAGAAATATGGCCTTACACACGGCCATCATACATGATGTATGAATATATACACACATACATACATATATATATATTTCATTCTAAAATCCTCACAAAACTAAGTTTTCTTCTTTCTTAAAGTTTTCTTTGGATTTGCTTATAATTTTCCAATCCAGAATTATGTAAATAAATTATATCATACGAGGCAATATGTTCAAGGAGTTACTACATTAAGTAAGCAAACGTCATTAAAAAAAAAACTGTAAAAACAAAGTCCCTCATTCAAGGTTCCTTTGAAACATGTTTATCCTTGGGAATTCATTCACTTTTCAAACCTTCCTACCTTTAAACTGCTTCCAAGCTCAAAGAGCCCGGAAGGAATTCATATGCCTGAAGCTATACCACCCTGAGAGGATCTTCTTGAATTTTACAATTGTCAGGTGGGAGATAGGCAAAGGGGGCAGGGTTCAGCGAGAGCTGGAAGGAGACCTGTAGCACACCTGCAGTAGAGAGGAGTTAGGGAGTGGTGCCAATGACTCGGGTCTGGATCAGGCTTTTAAACTCAGGATCTGAAGGCTGTTGCTCATCTAAAAAAAAAAAAAAAAACATATATATATATATAAAATAAAACAAAAAAGCTTTTGGCATCATGTCATTCAGGGAAGGAATGTTAATCCTCTTGTCTGGCCTGAACTGATTCTTGAAACATTATAATCTGTTTGCCTCAATTTCACCTTTAAGTTGACCTGAACAGGATGCCTCTTCACTTCCTGTCCCAGGATGTAGTTCCTCCCCAACTCAACAGACCCATTAGCAGCTGTGTTCCATCCCAGGAACAAATGGCTCATCCAATATTGTTCCCTTGCTCTCTTGCAAATGAAAGTGTAAGCCATAGTTGGCTTAGTGGGTCACATTCATAAATATCTTGTGTTAGCTCTTTACCCTATATGGGTAGACACATATGGAAATGGTAAGCCATTTCCCTCAGAATCTAAACAGTGTTTGGCTCTTCCCAAAAACCTGGTCATCCAGATTTTAATGCATTTGCCATATACTTACATGACATGATACACTTTGTAAGACAAAATCCACCATTCATTCTTTGAGAAGTATTATAAAGCCTACTTTCCAATGAAATCAACAGCATTCTGGTGACAGTAGGCATTATCTCTTTTAGAAACATGGCACCAGGAGTCTCTCAATCTCTTTTTAGACCATAACCAATGACCTCTTGTCATGTTGAGGAAAAATAAAAGCAAACCTTCAGAATTCTCTCTCTCTACCTCCTTGTTTCTCTACAGGAAAGTGAACAAATACCCTGCCTCATATCCCCTAGGAAACATGTCTACAATAAACAGGGATTATATTTATATTAAGTATGTATCTACAATCAGACTTCAATGTGCAAGAAATGCCATTTTAAAATATTTTTCTTTAAAATCAACTAAATCGGGGACACCTAGGTGGCTCAGAAGGTTAAGCATCTGCCTTTAGTTCAGGTCATGATCCCAGGATCCTGGGATCGAGCCTCATGTAGGGCTCCCTATTCAATAGGGAGTCTCTCCCCTCTGCCTGCTCATCCTCTCTTTTTCTAGCTCTCTCTATCAAATAAATAAAACCTTAAAAAAAAAATAAAACCAGGAATGCCTGTGTGGCTCAGTGGTTGAGTGTCTGCCTTCGGCTCAAGGCATGATCCCAGGATCCAGAATTGAGTCCCACATTGGGCTCCCTGCGAGGAACCTGCTTCTCCCTCTGCCTATGTCTCTGCTTCTCTGTGTGTGTGTCTCTCATGAATAAATAAATACATCTTTAAGAAATAAATACATAAAAATAAAGTCAAATCAATTAAACCTTGACCTGACACTTCATCTGGTCCAGCTGGTAGAGAATATATCCTAGTCATTAAAGGAGAGCCCTTCCTTTCACCTAGTGTTACCCAAGAACCCAGAAGGCTTGTGTGCTGTCTGGTAAACAGAAGCCAGGGAATGTCCCTGTCAGTTCATCATAATCAGTAATGAAATCCCTCCCTTGCTAGGCTTGCAAGATTAAATGCAGGGCACCTACTAATTTTGAATTTCAGATAAAAATGAGTAACATCTAGCATAAATATGTGACAAATATTGCACCGATGTACTTAGACTAAAAAGCAATTCAATGTTTACTTGAAATTCAAATTTTATTGAGTGTCCTATATGGACCAAAACTTACAACCCTACTTCTTGTCTGAGTCTGCAAATCCTATTGATAAGCACTGGTTCCAAACTGAAAGCTGTCCGGCCCAAATTCAGGTTTTGCAAATTCTAGGAGGCACAACCCAAGCTTGCATTCCATCCTCTTGGATACAATACAGTAAATTTTTCACTGGTCTTAGCTTCTTTACTGGTCACCTCATACCCATACTTGTCTGGGAGTCAAGCTTAGAATCCAGGTAGTCCAAAGATAACATCTATTTTAATTCTGTCATACCGACCACCTTGGAGACAAAGAAGTACTTGAAATCGGAAGAGAGGAAAGAAAAATAAAAGAGATCACAACGCAAATTAATATCTCAATATAGCTTTCTGACAAATAGCAATTTAAGGAGATGCTCCACTTAATAAATATGACATCTTTCCTTTTTGCTTTTTTCTTTAGATTTACAAAGCACAGATCATAATTCAGTAAAAACTACGACACTTTTGAACAAACCATTGTGGAGTCTCTATACTTTCTAGCTTTATAGGATGGTTCTAAGGACCTGCAGGTGGGTTGAGGCTGACAGGAGTAGGGGTGGGGGAGATTGTTCTTGCCTTGTACTGAGTCAATAACTCTTTCTCTCTATGTGGCCTAGATTTCTCTCAATTTAACATAGAAGGAATAGAATCAAAGTCCATCTGATTTAAATACTTAAACCAGAACAATGCAATGAAATCATGGGTAGTAAGTAGTCTATCTTAGTTATGAAGAACAATTAGATTAGGAGTTGGGAAATCTGGGTAGGACAAGTTGGTGAACTTCTAATCATGTGATCCAGTCATCTAAACCTAAGTACATTCACCAAGCTTATAAAGGTGTAATCGGGTAGTTTAATATAATGGGATCAGACTAAGTAAGAAGCACTCTAAATATTCACCACTCCCTGATGGTAGGAAGACTGTTTTCCTATAGAAAAGCCATGGATGATCTTTACAAGTGTATGAAATAATGCTCCAGAATTTCAAGACTTCAGAAGACCCTCATTTGTCCGTCTTAAATAGTTGTGATTCATCCATGGCTTGCTCTGAGTGCATTTCAATTCTTAAAGGAGAAAGCAGGAAGGAAGCTCATGGTCTTACTGTTTATTGTCCTAATTCTTGCCAAATACTTCACCTAAGAAATCTTCCTTCTTCATGTAAGGCCTGATATGCAGCTATTTCTAAATTAGGAACTTGGTCCACTTTCTTCTGATGAGTAGGAAAAGTACAAGATCACAGGGAAGGATTAGGGATAGAGAGGTATTTCTAGGACCTTGAAACTGCTAGTTAGAAAGCTCAGATTGAGCAAATGCTGGCTTTCTCTCCCCTTCCCATTCCCTACCTATTTTTTAAATTATTTTTCTAAAATAACTATTTATTCTGCATTCCATCAGAGAAACAGGATATCCCAGGGCCAGTGGAAATACATACAAGGCTCCTATAGGTATTTTAAGATGTTGGAATCTAAAGAAACTATGTATTTTTTAATTAGAACGGGTTCAGATGCTTTGACAAGTCTTGAAAGAATAACATATGAGGCATTCCAGGTTTACCCTGCAGTCAAGCTCAGTATTTCCAGCCTTTGAAGTTGCTGATTTACACACATCTGTGATGGGCTCAGCTGGACCCACCACTTACAGACAACTTCAGAGTCACAGGCCCCAGGTCCACTGCCTGTAAAGGCTCTGATAGAACAGTACTGTTCATCTCCATATGCACATTAGAATCACACAGGGAGCTTTCCAAAAATTCCAATTTAGGCTGCATCCCAAATCAATTAAATCACAATCTCTGGGAGTGGCACCCAGACACCATTGTTTTTTAAATTTCCCAGTTGTGAGGTTAAGAATGAGAATAAATGAATTTTAAAGTATCAATGAATTAAGATTCATAGTAGACAGATCTCAAAATGCATTCTGAATGCTTACCTGGGATGAGGCCTGCAGGGGCTTAAAGGGAGAACTCAAATGAGGGAAGACAACCTCCTCAACCTCAGGGACCTAGGCACAAATGAAGCTTCCAGGTGAGGCTGTTGTTTAAGCTTCTAAGAGAGCAATATGCTTTCTATACAAGATGGAGGGAATATAAGGCAAAAAGTTCCTGAAACTCTAAACTTTAAACCCCATTCTATTCTGTATGGCCAGACTACACAACTCCTTAAGTTTCAGTTTTCTCATCTGATTAATAAGAAGGGGAGTTTTTAATCAGTAACTCTCAACCATGACTGAACATTAGAGTCATTTAGGGTATTTTGTTAAGTCCATATGCCCAGGCTGCACCTTGGACCAATTAAGTAAGAATATCTAAAGCAAGAACTTCAGCAGTGATTGACATTTCAAAATAGTCTCCGTGTAGGATTGCCAAACAAAGTGGATAATGCTAAGGTAATTGTGAATTTCAGATAAGCAAGAAATAATATTTTAGAACAAATATGTCCCAAATATTTTATTTGTTTCAAATACTTATGCTAAAATATTATTTGTTGCTTACCTGAAATTCTAATTTAACAGGGTATCCTGTATTTTTGTATGCTAAATCTGGTAACCCTACGCATGTGATTATATTATCACCAGATAATATAATATCTATAATAAACGTCCTATATAGCCAGAATGGCTGGTCTCTCTATTCATGGGCAGGAGCATCAGCTTCACTCAGGAACTTACTAGAAATGTAAATACTTGGGCCCCACCCAACACCTACTGAATCAGAAACATTATTTTAACAAAATCCTCAACCATTTATGTGTACATTAAAAAGCAATGCCTAGATGATCTACCACAAAATTTTCAAGAACCTTCCAGCCATCCTAGCCAAGATCAGAAAATTTAGGAGTTGCTGCATAAATTATAATGTGTCCCCAAGTTTTTAGAAGCTGCAGGAATGATTTTGCTACACTGTCTGCAAGAAAACTAGTTGCTTCTATTTTTCATGCCAACCCTAAGCTAAAATATGCCTACTCTTGTTGAGAGCTATGGTTTTTTTTTTTTTTTTTTTTTTTTTTTTTTTTTTTGAGAGCTATGGGTTTGAGCTCAGACTACACCTCTGCTCACTACTTGAACTGCCCATGCCTGTTTTCCTCTTTACGTAGGCAGAGCCCGGATTTTGACCCAGATATTGCTCTATTTAGAGCACAAAGCTGGGTTGACTTCATCAGCCTGCCAGCAACCCCAAAATGGTGACTCAGATCTGACCTGTCCATGCAAATATAGTCCTCCTGCAGGGCAGGGCCTCCTTACTTTAGCTAGTTAACTGGGCCTTCACTGACATTAAGGACCTCTTGTCTTTCAAACATATATGTATATATATACACATATATATAATTATTATATTATATATTATTAATAATATATTATATATATTCTATCTATATCTATCTATATATTATATCTATCTATCATCTATATATCTATCCTATGTATCTATTTATCTATCTATCCATTCATCATTGTTGGTGCTATTGAAATAAATTATTTTTAACTCTTCCAAATTTAAAGGTACATAGCATTTCAGAATCTCCATAAGACACCTTAAGCCTAAACATTATTACACTCTAAGCCATAACTTATCAAACCCAACATTAGCTGTCCACTCTGATCTCAAGGTAAATCCAATTATAAAAATAAACACCAAGGATTTTGCAATTTTATACTATGCATCATAAGTGCATTTGTCTGAAAGCATGTGACTCCAACATCAATTTTGGTTTTCTTAAATATACCCACCTTGTTTTCCAATTACCAGGGTTTTGATTAAAGCCTAAGTATTCATAATCCCCTCCAACTAATATGAAATTAAATCTTTATGCTTCCAAATCATTTACATTAAACTCAAAAAGGTACTGTTTTGCAAGAGATGTTTGCTGTACAAAACAGTACCTTCTTTCGCCTGCAAGTTTGCTAGGTTAAGGGCACATAAGACTCCAACCTAAAAAACAGCTGTTTAACTTGAAAGTTAGTGCCCTATAAATTCTAAAGCATTCTAAATAAATGAAGATGTTCTTTAGGATTCAAAATCTTTTTTTAATTAAAGCCTCTTTTTTTTTTTAGGATTCAGAATCTTGTATATAGAAACCTCCTTAAAAGTCTTTCCTTTTAGGGATCCCTGGGTGGCGCAGCGGTTTGGCGCCTGCCTTTGGCCCAGGGCGCCATCCTGGAGATCCGGGATCGAATCCCACGTCAGGCTCCCGGTGCATGGAGCCTGCTTCTCCCTCTGCCTGTGTCTCTGCCTCTCTCTCTCACTGTGTGCCTATCATGAATAAATAAAAATTAAAAAAAAAAAAAGTCTTTCCTTTTCTAGTTAAAAAGAGAGAGAGAGACTGTGTGTGTGTTTAAGATAACTGAGGATCTGCTTTAGACTCTGGATCATCTGGCTCTAGGCACTTCCCTTATAAAGACTCCATCAAAGCATTCAATGGCTAAATGCAATTTTTACTTCACTTGTATTTCCAAAGCAGAATAATATGCATACTCTTCTCACTATAGTAACTAACGGCTATAGTATATTTATTAGCATAAATATGCTGAAGTGGCTTCCCAATTAAAAGATAAATTACTAGTGCTATTTTACAGCTAGCAATTTTCTCCTTATGATTGGGACCAAGTAGATGACCTAACTTATATTATTTTTCCCTTTCAATTTAGTATAGTTGACAGTGAACTCAGTTCTTCCTTTCAGATCATGCCTTTGGCTGTGGAGTTCCTGACGGATGTTAGCTGGCTCCAACTTGCCCTCCTTGCTTGTTGAGGTGACAAGACCTCTTTGCCCCATGGGGACTAGAGCCATTCAAGCCAACACCCACACAGGGTGGGACTGATTCTCCCTGGACATAAATCTGCCAGATTGTCATCAGCTAGATCATCCCCCAACAAGGGCAGAGCAGTATAAGCAAGCTGAATCATAGATTACTTCACAGCTTATAGCTAATAAAATAACAGACTAAAAGGTTAATGCGATTATTTTCCTGAGCTTAAGACCATATACTAAGACAATTGGTTGAAAAGTGAAAAAAAAGTATACACAGAAATTCTATATATTCAATAACAGAGTAAAGCTACTCCAAATTATTTGCTAAGAAAATATGAATTTGGTTAATATATTAATATTACTTAAAACAAAATCTTAACAGTAAATTGTACATTTAGAAAACCCACAGTAATTTTATTTCTATGTAGGTGTTTATTATACAAATGTGCAAGATAATATAAAATAGTCAACAATAGTTCTTTTTGATAGTTTCTTAAAGTGAAAACTGAGACATTCTCAAATATCATTCAAATTCTTCACCTCTATTTCTTGAACTTCCATCTCCTTCCTTCCCTTGTTTTTTCCCCCAGAGATCAATGTGGCCAGTTTATATAGAAGTAAGAGTGTCTTGAATGGACACCAGAATATATTAATCAGACTGGATAAGGAATATTGTAGGGTAGGAAACTCAATGTTTTCTCCATGAGAATACCAGACACCAGAGGAACTGAAAACAGGAAATACGGCTGTCATGCCTCAGTGCCTTTGACACTGAAGAAGATGCTTTTAGAAAAGTGTATGACTCCAAACATTTCTCCTATAAAATACAATGACATTTAACTTCCTCTGTATAATCTTGTCCCTAAAGTTGTGTGTGCTTCATTCCAACAAGCTTTAATTAGAAGTCATTCCTTGAAATGTTGAAGACTGTTCCAGTTACTATTGCTAACAAACAAATTAACTCAAAACTTTGTGACTTAAAACATGCTCATAATTGTATGAGTAAGATATTTAGGAAAGCATCTGCTAGGTAGTTCTAGCTTAGGGTCTCACATATGGTTACGGTAGATACCACTTGGAGCTGCGGTTATTTATCTTTAGGCTCAACTGGGTTAAATGTTCAAGAAGATTCTCTCACCTGGCTTGCAGTTGGTTATGATGGTTGACTGAGATTCAGCTGAGGCCACGTATGGCCTCTTCAGCATAGCAATCTCAGGATAGTCAGGGTTCTTATGTGGTTTCCAAAAGAAAGTATCCTAGCTGTAACACCTTTTATGATGTAGCACTAGAAGTCACACACTGTTACTTCTGCCATATTCTATTGGTTAACAGGAAGTCACAGAATAAAGGGAAGAGAATTAGACTTCATCTCTTGATGGGGAAATGGCAAGGTTCTAGAAGAATATGAAGAACATGTGGCAGCAGAGATATTATTGTAGCCATCTTTGGAAAATACTATCTGCCACAGATGCTGATGGGAGTAACTAAAATAGAATGGATTTAAATGGAAATAGATAGATAGATAGATAGATAGATAGATAGATAGATAGATAGATGAGAGAAAGATAGATGAAGACAGATACAGACAGGATTCAGTTAAATGATTTGAATAACTATTGAAGATCTGGAACACCTGGGTGGTTCAGTGGTTGAGCATCTGCCATCGGCTCAGGGCGTGATCCCAGAGTCCTGGGATTGAGTCCCACATCAGGGTCCCTGTGGGGAGCCTGCTTCTCCCTCTGCCTATGTCTTTGTCTCTTTCTGTGTGTCTATCATGAATTTTTTTTAAATGAATAACTATTGAAGATCTGTCTTTAGTGATTCTTCTGGGTTGAGCCTCCACTCAAGATGCATCCCCTTCTGACATCCGTTCAACAAGAAGAGTTGGGCATAAGCAATCAGGTAGAGATTGTTCTAGTTACAGGGTTAATTATAACTATTAGCATCCAAGAAGCAGTTTAGGAAAGGAAAGATGGAGAGCATAGAAGGATGGAGTGAGGGAGAGGAAACAGAGGAAAGGGAAGGGAAGGGATGGGGAAGGGAGAGAAGGGGAAATAACACCTAGAGCCCTCTTTCTGCCATCATCTGGCCTCCCAGAAGTGTCTGTCAGCCTGTCAGCATTACCAGAACAACACCAGGACACAATAACTTATCAGAACAAGAGACTTCTCTCTCTCTTTTTAATGACCCATAGACATGTTATTTGTAAACTATAATCACATGTCACATCTCTGCTATTTATTCCTTTTTTCCATTACTGTGTTATTGAGCCTACTTTTCCCCACTCCTTCACCTAGGTTTACCCACTGAGACTCAACTAAAAATGAAGAACTATAAATAAAGGAATCAATTCATTAATTTTTATCTACAGTCTCCAATATTCTAATATTGATCTCTTTCCAGTTTAGAAGTCATGAAACCTCACTGTCATGCTGGATTTCTAAAAAGAACTTTAGAAATTAATTTATTTATCTCTGAGTGTGTTTTTAAATTTTTTTATGTAAGTTCAATTTCATTAGCATATACTGTATATTATTAATTTCAGAGGTAGAATTTACTGCTTCATCAATTGCTGATTAGTTCAAGTGCCCTCCTCAAAGTGCATCACCTAATTATCCCGCCCTCCTACCCATCTCCTCTCCAGCAACCCTCAGTTTATTTCCTACAGTTGAGTCCCTTATGCTTTACCTCCCTCTCTGTTTTTTTGAAAAAATAAATAAATAATTAGAAGAGTTATTGGAGCAGCTTGGTGACTCTGTCAGTTAAGTGTCTGACTCTTGATTTTGGCTCAGGTCATGATCTCAGAGTCATGAGATCAAGCCTCCTGTCCACATTCAGAAGGGAGTCCACTTTAGAGTCTCTTCTCTCTCTATCTCTCTCTTTCTGCCCCTCACTCTCCACTCTCTCTCTTGCTTGCTCTCTCTCTCTCTAAAATATAAAAAATAAATTGTATGAAAAAAAGAATTATCTCTATGTTGGAAGTCTGAAAATAATTTACTAGCTATATTCTCCTGGCCTGAGGTTTTTTGAAGGATACTTCGCTAGATTTCCTATTTTCTAATTTTTCCATTTATTCAAACTTGTTTTTGAACCATAGACCAACTATTTCTTTTTTTTTTTTTAAGATTTTATTTATTTATTCATGAGAGACACAGAGAGAGAGGCAGAGACACAGGCAGAGGAAGAAGCAGTCTCCATGCAGGGAGCCTGATGTGGGACTTGATCCCGGGTCTCCAGGATCAGGCCCTGGGCTGCAGGCGGCGCTAAACCGCTGTGCCAATGGAGCTGTCCCTAGACCAACTATTTCTATAAAAGTGTTTCTTTCTTTTTTTTTTTTTTTTTGGTCCGTTTATTTATTTAATTAATTAATTTTTTTTAGATTATTTTTTATAAAAGTTTAATATTACCGTAAGTATTGACGAAACTATGATACCCTTAGTATGAAATTAAAGATAATTAGTAAAGATGAAAGTAAAGATAATTAATAGTGTCTTAATGCCAAAATTCATCTTTTGGTGGACTTTCTAATACTCCCCAGAACAACATTTTAAAACATACATATTTGTCTGGCATACATTTTTAATGGGAAGGAACCTGTAAAGTGTATTTTTAACTAGTTATTTGCAAAAATAGACTTTAACCTTGGATTGTCCTTGTTTGTAGTGTGCGTTTCAGGAAAATGAGGGAGGCCAAGCTGAGATGGGTCTGCTGGCCATGGCTTTGGCAGTATGGCACCCAGGACATAGAGTCCCTCTTGATAGGACTGTTGAGCAGACCAACTTTGTTGCAAATATGTAGACAGAAATGGGTTTTAGAGCAGCCACATCTGAAGACCCACAAGTCTGAGTGTTATACAAGGTGCATGTTCTGTTTTTGGCTTTGATTAATGTCTAAAAGAGAGAAATCCAATTGACTCCTGTCCGTGTTAATGGTAATTAATTGCTTGTGGTGTCTGTTCATCAAGTATGAGCGTGGAAACCTGTTAGTTCACTTACCACAGAGGCTGGGCTTAGCAGATGGGAAAAATATTATTTTGGCATGTTTTTAATGGCAGCACAATTTATTTTATCTCACTCTCTTTGGTGTGCATGAAAGGAGACTGCCACCTGTGCTTCGTGGAAGAGTGTCAATGGTTCGGACAGATTAATTTACAGCGTAGTACAGAACCACAAAAGATTGCTAGGGCAGAATTCACCTTTTGGTCCAGCATTGACATGAACTACAATTTAGCTCCATTTCCAAGGCCTGGAAGACTGCATTTGGGTAATTTTATGCCAAGTAGAATATCAGCTGTACTGTCTTTTAATCATGGAAAGTAGAAATTAAAGATACAGATTTGATTCCATACATCTATATACATCTGCATGCAGTATAAATCTGACCCACCTCAGTTGTGGCATTTGTAACTGCCTTTTCAAATGCTGGAAGCACAAGAGACATCTTGAATGATATAAAAACACATTCATATTTTCAGCAGTAATACTTTGACTATAAGGACATCATTTTAAAAAATTGAAAAGCATACCAATATTAGCATTATGATTTATATGCTACTTGCTACTGGAGACTTGGCATAGAATACCAATTATGAAAATGGTATGGTGCTAGATTTCTTCCTGAATTATTCCACATACATTATGCTTTGCAGGGAGCAGGTTTGACTTAAATGTAAATTACCAGGACTTTTTGTTTGCTCTTTCAAAGGGCTGTTTGTTGTATTACCCAGTGCTTTTCTGTTCTCTCATAGTTGAAATAATTAAGATCATTTGCAGTGCCTGGTTTGCTCATTTTGCCTAGTTACTTTGCTGCTATGGTCCGTTATGTCTACAAGGGAACACCATTATTTAATCCGAACATCTGGAATCCATCATGTGTAGTGAAAGACAAGATGTATCCTCAGTTTTAAGCCAACTTCATGATACAACTGATGGATGCAACCAATGTGTATAGGTGAGGAAGATTAATAATTGAGAAATGATTTTGTGATTAGGAGATCACAAGGAGACTTTTGTTTTATTTCATTTTTTTACTTTACTCTATTTTACTCTATTTTATTTTATTTATGGCATAGCAATCAGAATCTGACTAAGGGCAAATGTATTTGAGCCAGAGTCAAAATATTTGAAACAAAGAAAGAACATACATTTCCCAACTCTGTCTGGTCACAAACTTCTCTTTGTTGTAACTCCTTGATTTGGTTCAGCAGGGATACTTTCCTGAAGAGTCCCTGATATTCTTGGGACTAGCTGCAGGGAGTACCTACCAGGGATAATGGGCACTTCTCCCTCATGCCCACATCTCTCCTGTCTGCAAGAAAGTGAAGTTTTGTTGAAATCCAGGTTCATTTTATTTTAATAAAAAATATGTATGAAATCCAAAGCACAGAAACTTCATTTTTAACAATGCAAATCACCCCTATATTTATATGCTTTCTCTGGTCCTTAATTTTTTTTCTTTTTTAATTTTAAGAACATCTGTCCCTACTGCAGCTTCACTCTCATCAGGAAATCCAATTACAAAGACAGAAAAAAAAAAGTATAGCAGGTGAAGCAAAATACAGCAGCTCCACCTCAATACTGGGGACTCAAATGACTCCCAGATGAACAGCTGGATCCCTCTACAGCTAAAAAGCTAGCTCACCTGGTACAGAGAAAGGGGCAGTTGATGGATCAAAGTAGTAGAGATAACAGAGAGTGAATGATGTGGATATGAAATACATCAGGAAGCATAAAAATGCATTTGGCCAAGATTTATTTCTAGTTATGAACTGATGAAGAGACATAGTTGGGGGCGGGGACAGTCAAATTAAAAAAATAATCCTTTGGCAAGTTTAAACATTGCCTCTATCCTTTTTCTCTTAATCTGCTACCCAGATATGCACTTAAAGTAGGAATGTGGGCCTACTGGGGAATGGAATAGTTGAGAACTATTCAACAACGAGGAGAATGAGAGAAATCTCTTTAGAAGGGCCTTTTGGAATTTCAGCCAACTGAACCTGAGTAGCCGCACATAATTTAACATGACCTCTATGCCATTAGGAGAATTTTTATTGTGAGGATTTGACTCTATATTAAGGATGCCATCCTTCTTAAAAACTGATAACTGTGGAAGTAATTTATGAGATAAAAGAATGACTATTCTTCAGGTTTACAGGAGATTAGGATAGATAAGCACAGGATGAAGAATATAAAGCCCACGGGATCTCCTTCTCCCACTTCTCAAAGTCATACCCTATCCATGGAAACCACATTTCTTCTTACTTTTCCCTCAGGGACAAATGAAAAGAGGAAAAGTACCACAATAATTATAAAAATATGAAATATTAAGACAGATGTAGGTCTTTTTTTTCTGTTTCATATCTCATTATTCAATGAACTGAAAATGGTCTCTGAACGCTAGGGAATGTAAGATTCTTTAGTCCTGTCTCATTGATTCCCAAATCTTTCCAACAGAGCACCTCTATTGTGTAATATATGATAACCTCACCACCACCCCTTTGCTTCTTCCTGCCATACACTACTTATTAAACTTCAACTTTCACAAAAGCAATTTCTGGCTCAAGTTCATTCATCCTGAGATGCTAACTGGCTATGACTTTAATTTACAAGTCCAGTAACTTTGTTACCTGCTATTCTCAGGAGCTCCAGCCATGAGCTCTGCCTCATTTGATGGATCTGGTTGCCAACATCTTGACCAAACTCCTGATTTTAAATTTTAATTCAGCACGCTTAGGACAAAATGAGATTGCCAAATAAGTGTCTCATTTGATTTACTCTGTAAGTCATGCAACTGTTTGTCTCGATTTGTCAAATACAGTTAGGCAGTGGGAAATGAAAGAAGAAAGCTCAGAATGTGATGGTGTAAGTCCAGAAATCACAGACCAGAAATCAAGGAGTCTTCTCAGAGAATAGCACATGCCCAGGTGTCCAGGAATTTCCAAGTATAAAGCAAAGCTTTAGGAATGTGAAATATTCATTTTTTTCTTTGCTTAATCTAAGTATGTTTTTTACATACTGCCTTTTCTGGTAACTTCATTAAGCCTGTGTAATTACAGTTTGCTTCAACCCTAGGCTGCATCAGTATTCATTATTATCTATTTGGTGCATTGTAGCAGCATAAATATAACTAAATTACTAGGGTCAAACCATAATGGGAGCTGTTGTGATGGTAATTAGAAGAGAAGTGTAGTCTTTTTTTGGTGAAATTTGCAGAAATGCAGCATTGGGTGTGTGCTTGTAGAGTGCACTTAAAGTCAGGTTGTGGGTTTAAGGTGGTGAGATGATAGATGAAGGTACACCATTAATCACAGTTCTAGAAAACACTGGGTACCAACCCTCTTCTTTTCTCTCTGCAAAGAGCTCTGAGGTTGATGATAAGACAGAAACCACCACAGGGCTTAGAGTCAAGGTGCAAACTTCCATGCCCTCCCTAATTGTCATTGAACAACTAAAATGTGTTGGAAGCTATTTAAAAGAAAAAGAAAGAAATTAGTAAAAAAGCATAGTTCCCCACTCAACATCTCTATGTGGGTATTGAGGTCATTATGTACTAATTCAGTTGAGTAATCACTTGATTCTGTGTCTTTGTCCAATGAACTGAGTCTCTCATAGAACATCTTTAAAACGTACTTTATCTTAGAGAAGAATTATCTTTATTATCTTCACACATACCCATGGACTTGGAAAGCAGAAGCAGAGGTCTGCTCTGAGAAACTTCAGTTTGAAGCCTGTGTAAGTGTGGTGATTCTAGACTCACTCGAATTGAGATGTGTGAAAACACTTAGCACAAGCCCTCAAAATCAATAAATACCTGCTAATTAACATTTTTCAACAGAAACAAAAATTACAAGGATTCTAACAATGAAACATCTCATTAAAAACCCAACTGAGAGAAATTACAGTATGCCCATGGTATAAGAAATGCCCACTCTTTACACAATGCAGTTGAAGCAATTAGAGTCCACCTAGGAACCCTCAGTTTTGTCTCATTCCATGTTCTCCTGGGAATATGCTACACATATATACATGCAAAATGTTCAGGGTTACACATAGCCTTTTCTAAATTATGTCTTTTGTTCTTCATTCATGGCTTTGTGGAATTTAAAGAAATCAATTATTTGTCCACTCATGTAATAGAAGTTTCCAATTTGGAAAGCTGCTCAGAGTCAACAGTTATTTCTCCAATAACTAGCACAGAGCCTGGCATAGAGTAGACACCCAAAAACAATTGTTCAAAAGCATGATTAAATTACTAGGTAAAGCCAATGGGTGGAAAAGGCCCAATCACATATGAATATTACACTAAGAAACAGAAAAACAATTGGCTTCCAACTGCCATAATGGCACAGAAAATTGGGTCCCTGTCTCCTGTTCCTTTGACATTCCAAAACACAGAGTAACAATGTTTCCCATATAGCATAAAACAGAAAGGTTTGGAATGGTGAGTTGTTTATTAAATATATTATTCATGACCATCATTTGCCTATCTTTTTATATTGTTCATCTTTGGGGATTTCATAATTAATTAGCTATACCTTATTTGAGCCCTTCTTTTTTTAAGATTTATTTACTCATTTTAGAGAGAAAGTGTGCATGCATGTGAAAGTGAGGTGAGGAGCAGCAGAAGAGGGAGAGAGAATCTCAAGCAGACTTCCCAATGAATGTGGAGCCTGACATGGGGCTCCATCCCAGGACCCTGAGATTAATGACTTAAGCTGAAATCAGGAGTTGGCCACTTAACCAACTGAGCCACCAAGGCACTCCAAACTCTTACTTTTTCCTTAAGCAACTTTAAAATTAGTCACTTGTATAGTTTTTTAAATAAAATTAGCCAAACTATAGATTTTCAGATGTAGATAACTTAGATTGTATTTAGATAATTGAATTTTTAAAAAGATTGAAATTACATGCCAAAATAACTATTATGGCAGATTGAATCACTTTTTAGCAAATATTTGCTCTTTTCCCCCATGTTCACATTTTAACTTTCAACTTGGCTGTGTAACTTGCTTTGGTCAGTGGGATGTTAGCAGATGTTCCTTAAGCAGAGATTTGAAATGTGCTTGTGAATTTGGGCTTGCTCTGTAGCTCTCTGTTTTCTGCTATAAGAATAATGTATTTTAGTTTTCTGATTTGGACAAGGAGGATGAGACAGTTGGAGCAGACCTGTACTCAGCCTATAGTTCCGAGCCAAGGCCAGTCAAACATAGTCTACAAAGGCAGATCCCATGCTGGTCTAAAAAAATGGAAATAGAATATTAGTATTTACTGCTGTAAGCCACTGAGTTTTGTGTGTTTTGTTATGCAGCATTATTGAGAAAATAGCACACTAATAAGACTAGTCATAAACTAATACTATTTTACTTTTAGGCACTTCTACATGTAGGTAGGTACTGTAACATATGATATTTCATCAAAGCCTTACCACAATCCCATAAATCAGATGCTTCTTATATCCTATTTTATACATTTGAAAGCTGAGACACAGAGAGGTAAAGAGACCTTCAAAACAAGGCTTGACTCCAATCTGTATGTTTCTAAAGCTCATATTTTATATTGCTTCATTCATCTAGATGTAGCCAAATGTACCTGCCATACTCCGTGGTACCTAGTAAGTACTCAGTAGATACCAATTCACTTAATTTCCCTTTTCCTTTCTTCAGTTTTATTTACCAAGTTAAATGAAAGTATTTTATTGAAACAGGGCAACTAAAACCTTATGTGGAAATAGGAGGAGGTATCAGGCCTGGTCTCTTCTGACAGGGTTCTTGTAGTATGGTAGTGGGGGCAAAATAAGGTAATGTAGACATAGAAGTTATTACCTAATCACATTTTTAATTAATAGATTGACATAGTGATTGAAATAGTGTTTTAAACCACATGTAATTAATTTAAAAACTGAGTTTTTCAGTTGATAACTACATTAAAGGGTGAAAGAAAGAAGTTATGCTGTACTGATCAAAGTAGGCTTAATCTCTTAATGTTATCCCACCTCTCCTTAAATTGAAGATTAAGAGTTGACATGGGATCGAGCCCCATGTCCGGCTCTATACTCAGCATGGAGTCCGCTTGGGACTCTTGGACTCTCTCTCCTTCTCCCTCTGCCTCTTCCCCAACCCCTGCTCTCTCTTTCTCTCTGAAATAAATAAATAAATATTTTTAAAAAAGAAAGACAAACAGAATTATAGTCATTTACAAAGAGGGCTGAGGGAATTAATTATTGATGTCAAGAGGGCATGTCTACTGTAATACTGAATTAGGATCAGGAACAAGTTAAAGAATAAAAGAGAAATAAATTTAATGGAAAAGACAAGGAACAAGAACAGGATAGAGATCTGTCTTGTTTAGTTGGCTATTTCTACTTTTCCTTGAATCCTTGAAGTATTCAGTCAGCCAGAATTTTTATCACAAATATTTTATAAAACATTTATCACACACATTTCACAAATATTAATGCAAATATTTTAGATATTTATCACATAGCTTTTTATGGGCTTAAATAAGCTATTTGAGTAATTGCTGAAATAGTAGCATTACATAATCAGGTATATCAAAAATGGTAGCATTACATAATCAGGGATAGTAAATCATCTCAAAAATTTTCCCCTGTTCCATTTAATTCAAAGCTGGTTTTCTTTCCCTTGCTCCATTACCTGTTTTGGGAGAGAAGCTGGAGATGAGAAGGTTGTTACAAGCTTATATCTCGACGAAACAGATATAATTCTGACACTAACTTCGGCTTTATTATTGGAATTGAACTCAACAAAACTCTCTTTGTTCTTTCTCTGTTACATCACACATATAAAAATATGTAATGGTAAAAATATTCTGAAGTCAAATTTAAACATTTATATTAACTGACTTTTTGTATTACATAGGATTCTGATTCCACATGCCTAATCATATCTGAAATGAGAGTCACACGAAGATACCAATTTCCCCCAAAGGCCTAGAGAACCTGCTGCAGTCCTGCAACATGATTTAGAATAGGTGAGAGGAATTAGAAATTCAGCTTAGTTGCTATATATCAAGGTCTTCATGTTAAAACAAATGGGGCTAATAAAATTTACCTTTTAAAAATGGGAAATTAAATTAAAAATTGTAAGTACTGAAGATAATGGAGGCATTCAATAGATACTAGTGTCCCTCATCTGTCTTTGCATCTATCATTTACCTATGTGTCTATCTTTAAAATTGTAGATTGATAACCAACCTTAATTTACTTGACTAGATATTGGCATTCAACATGCCTGCCTTGGAGAAAATATAGCAAAGGAATATAGACTTTTGTTTGGACATTCTGAGATTGATATGGGCTACGTGATGTTTATACTTATTGGGTGAAGGTATTTAATCTCACTGGCTTAATTTTCTCATCTATGAGATAATGATTATAATAGTTCTTACCTCTTGGGGTTATTATGAAAAATAAATGAGCTAATACTTATTGTAGTACTTAGAATAGTGATTGGCATAGACCAAACAGCCAATAAGTATTAGTTATCCATTGTAATCATTTTGTTTCCATAGTCCTCTACATGATTACTCAGTTTTGACTTTTATCTTATTTCCAGATAAAAATGGGAAGAAGAAACCCTGGCGATCTGCACATGTGTGTATAAACAGAACTAAAGTAACTTAAAGAAAATCTTATAGTGTGCCTAAAATGATCAACAGTTCCTAAATTCTGAAATTTAAAATCAGTTCTTAGTAGTTCCTTAATTTAGTTAAGACCTTTTAGGCCTTAGGTTTTCAGATAGGGTAACCAAAGATTGTCGATAGTAAATAGTGCTTTCAGAAGATATCATCTATTAACAATAAAGCTGAGAGCATAGATTTGTTTTCCATTATTTTTACGTAATATTACTTGTCAATGACCTGAGCTATATTTGAACTGGCATTCTTGAAAAGAAAGACTCCCTTTACAAATCCCTTAAGTTCTAATGCAGTCATTTTAATTCACAACAGGCTAGAAACTTGTATAATTGTTCTCAGCTCAATACAATCTTTAACAGCTTTTGATTTACATATTGAACAGCTGTTTTGAATAAGAAGTTGTCTATCATGGATCCTTTTGTCATCTGTCCAAGGAATGTGTTTATAAATGGTTCCAATTAGAGTAATGAAGGATTCATGTGAGAATAATGATCAATAGCTAACCTTAGGAACAATATAAGTCAAAGACAGATGTAAACTGTGACAGGGCATAACAGTGTCAAGTTATCTATGGGGAATGTGCACAATTGCTCCTGGAAAACAAATGAAAAGTTTCAAGTCTTTGACTATTGGACAGAGTTTGATTCCATGACACAGAAGCATTTAGATTCTGTGTTAAATAAATCATTGACCCACACATGACCGAGACTATGCAGATTAATGTGAACAACAGCAGCCAGGGAAAAGGCAGTTCAGAGGCCAGCCAGATCAGGTCTTTATTGTGATTATGGACTGCACCCCCCATTAACCTTCAGGAACAGATGTCCATTGCCGTAAGAATGAGCCACGTTGATAGTGAAGTTTCTGTGCAAACACATTTTAGACTATGTTAGACACATCTGGTCAAGGGCTTTGTAATAGCTTTATTTATTTCTTGCCTGAACTGGAACGTCAGAAGCATGTACTCCACATTAAGCCAAGAGTTCCCTTTGTTCCACACGGCTGCCACAGCTGGAACTTTTTGTTGGTTGACACAGCCAGATCTTCTGTAGAGACCATTATATTCCTTGGCGTATTTCAGTGAGTTTGCATCTTTTAATCCATCTCAGCAAGCAGTGGGGAATTTGTAAGGGCCATGCGCAGGACTTCCTATTAAAACTACACAGGGACACCAGCTGGGAATGCAAAATTGATAGCATCTAGGTGGCCTACTACCAAGTTGGCCTTAGTAGGATGAGCTCTTTGCCATAGCACTATTCATTTAGATCATTTAGGTTTGAAAAAAAAAAAAAACCATCAAAACAGAAGTGGTTTCTCATTCTTATGTATTGAGGTTGCTCACAGATTATATCTCTAGCCAAATTAAAAGAACAAAAGAAATTTTGCTGCAGACTATAAGATCTGTGTATGATGCACAGTTTCATGAGGGTTACTGAAAAAACATCTGGCCTACAAAAGTTGAAGAAGAGGAGACCAGTTAAAACTAGGTTCTGCCTAGATTCCTAATGTAATTAAGGCTGGCTGTTTTTCCTCTTTAACCACATCAGTTGAAAGCCAAATCTCAATGTTCTATAGCCTTGAGGAGTAATAAGTTAAAGGGAGGTAGGGGGTGCTGAAAAACACAAGTAGATATTCCCAAATGTGCACCTAGAATAATCTCTAAACACATGCTGAATTGATTGTATCTGGCCTAGTTCAGATAAGTTCACTGCCTGCTTCTAGTTTTCAGGAACACACTGTCACAAACATGAGAGTAGCTCAACTCCAGCCATGGAGCACTCACACTCATTTTGCCTTTGTCATATCCTTTCCACTCACTTGACCCCCAATTCAGAAGAGAAGCTGCCCTAGCCTTTCCAATTGACAATCCAATGGTACTCTCATGGGTTTTTCTCTTCTTAGTGACTTACTGAACCAGTGATTAAGCTCTAATTTCTTGGCTTAGTGTTGGTGTAAATTATATTTCTGATAAAAACTGACCTTTAGGACACTGTCCTATAAACCTTCTCTACCAAAAGTGTCTTGGGGAAAAATATCCTCCAAGGTCTGCTCTGTCCTCATGAGATTTCTTGAATGATTGAGAAAGCCCCCAAACATTCTTTCCATTGATATTGCTAGAGCATCCTACTGTGAAGCAGATGCATAAAGAATTACGTTTCATTATGGTCATGCACATGTGTCTAACACTTTGTTCAATATAGATAAAACTATAAAACTCCCTTCTAATAAAGAGAACAGTCACAACATAGAAAGAAAGTGTTCAGTAATTCACAGCAAGAACCACTAGAGAGGAAACCTAGATAGATGGAACTAATGTGAATATGTATGTATCAAAGAACAGAATATGCATAATAAACAAGCAGTTCTGAAATTTTAACACATTAAAGTAACTTTGATCTCATAATAAGCAACACAGTAAAGTTGGTACATGAGGAGAGAACACAAATTCTGAAAATACAAAATCTAGATTCAATCCCAATTCAGCTACACAAGTTAAATGAATTTGAAGAATGTATTTCAGAAATCATATATAAGTCCTATGAACATCAGTTTAAGTGTCAATTGGCCTAAGTAAGCATTTTGTATACCAACTTCTAGTGTTGTGCCATTGTATTCTATTGTTCAGAAGCAAATTACTCAAGAGAAGGGGATTCTACTAGTTTGTGAATACCAGGAGAATGGGATCACTGGACACCATCATACAGGCTGCTTATCACAGCAATCTCATGGAAATGTCACAGATTTTAGAGTTAGATTTCCTAACTTCTACTTCCTGGTCCACTACTTCTTAGATATTTGACTTTGGATAAACTTATTGCTCTCATTGTGTCTCAGTTCCCTCATTTATAAATCGGGATATTACTTCTTTATAATAAATACTACCAAATTAATCTCATTTCTTTCCTAAGTAAAATATTAGCCAGTTTATATGTAGAGTTTATATATAAATAAACAAATATATATGTAGTTAGATAGGTAGATAGATGAACAGATATACAGACGGAACTTTTATTTCAGTAAGTTATTTGACCAGGAATTCTTTAATACCTTTGAGGACAAGAAGAAAAGTGGGAATTCAGGATTGTCTAATAGAACAAGGCTCGCTTGAAAAAAAGGCTTCTAATGCTATTATAAAGGGATATATTCCTGTATCTTTCCTATGCAACAAATTTCTAAACCTCTTAAATAAATTAAATTAAATTAAATTAAATGATGGGATTATTAAGTTTTTGCACAAAACTAGAAGAATAGCTAATTGTTTGGATGATAAATTTAAGACTCCACATGATATTAACAGATATGACTGATGTGTCTAGCTAAATAAGATACTATTTAGCAAAGACAAAATTAAACTCCCTGTTTAATGTCAACTAATACATTACAAAAATATAGAACTGCACAGGTCTTCTGTCATGGCTCATCTTTGTAAAATAGAAAGCTGTAACATCAAGACAGTATGGTACTGCACAAAAACAGACATATAGATCAATGGAAGAGAATAGAGAACCCGAATGGACCCTCAGCTCTATGGTCAACTCATCTTCAACAAAGCAGGAAAGAATATCCAATGGAAAAAAAAAAAACAATCTCTTCAACAAATGCTGCTGGGAAAATTGGACAGCCATATTCAGAAAAGTGAAACTGGATGATTTCCTCACAACATACACAAAAACACACTCAAAATGGATGAAATATCTAAATGTGCGAGAAGAATCCATCAAAATCCTAGAGAAGAACACAGGCAGCTACTTCTGTGACCTCGGCCACAGCAACTTCTTGCTAGACACATCTCCAAAGGCAAGGGAAACAAAGACAAAAGTGAATTACTGGGACTTCCACAAGATAAAAAGCTTTTGTGAAGTAAAGGAAATAGTTGACAAAAATCAAAAGACACATAGCAGAGTGATAGAAGGTATTTGCAAATGTCTTATCAGATAAAGAGCTAGTATCCAAAATCTATAAAGAACTTATCAAACTCAACACCCAAGGAACAAATAATCCAATCAAGAAATGGGCAGAAGACATGAACAGACATTTCTCCAAGGAGGACCTATGAATGGCCAACCGAAAAAATGCTCAACATCATTTGCCATCAGGGAAATACAAATCACAATCACAATGAGATACCACTTCACACCAGTCAGACTGGCTAAAATTAACAAGTCAGGAAAGGACAGATATTGGCAAAGATTCAGAGAAAGAGAAACCATCTTACATTGTTGGTGGGAATGAAAGCTGGTGCAACCACTCTGGAAAACAGTATAGTGGTTTCTCAAAAAGTTGAAAATAGAGCTACCCTACAACCAGCAATTGCACTACTGGATATTTACTCCAAAGAACAAATGTAGTGACTGATGGGGCACCTACACCTCAATGTTTATAGCAGCAATATCGACGATAACCTAACTATGGGAAGAGCCCAGATGTCCAAGGACGGATGAAGATGTGGTGTATGTGTGTGTGTACACACACACACACACACACATACATATATATATAATGGAATACTACTCAGCCAAAAAATGAAATGTTATCATTTGCAAAGACATGGATAGAACTAGAGGGTATTATGCTAAGCAAAATAACTGAGTCCGAGAAAGACATTTATCATACAATCCCACTCATATGGGGAATTTAAGAAAAAACAAGGGATCATTGGGGAAGAGAGGAAAAAATAAAACAAGTTGAAATCAGAAAGAGATACAAATCATAAAAGACTCTTGATCACAGGAGACAGAGGGTTGATGCAGGGGTGGGGGTGGGGGAATGGGGTAACTAGGTAATGGACATTCAGGAGGGCATGTGATGTGATGTAATGAGCATTGGGTGTCACATAAGACTGATGAATCACTGACGTCTACCTCTGAAACCAATAATACAGTGTATGTTAATTAATTAAATTTATATATATGTGTATGTATATATTGTATATACACATATACATATACTGTGTGTATATATACATATACACACATACACAAAAACAGACTCAAATGGATATATATTTATATGTGTGTGTGTGTATATATATATATATATATATATATATATATATTTTTTTTTTTTTTTTTGGTATTACCACCACTAGTGTTTACCTTCATTAGCTTAGAGTTGACTGTGCTAGGGGTGCCTGGGTGGCACAGTGGGTTAAGCATCCAACTCTCAGTTTCAGATTAGGTCATGGCCATAGCATCGTGAGATTGAGCCCCACATTGGGCTCTGTACTCAGCTGGGAGTCTGCTAAAGGATGTATACCTTTCCCTCTGCTCCTGCCCCTGCTTGTGCTGTCTCCTTAAAAATAAATAAATAAATCTTTAAAACAAAAAAGAAAATCACATCATGAAAAGAAATACCAATATGTGTTTGAGTAGCCAATAAAAGTATATCCTGTGTTCTCTTTGATTTAATACTACCAAAACCCTAGGAAGAATACATAGGTCAGATATTTGAGGACCGTAAAAGATAAGTAATAGCACACAGATTTAGCAAGAAGATCATAATTTAAAGTACCACCAAGCTTGAAGATTAATGTTTTATTTTTTTCTTTCCAGTCTTCCCACTGTTTGACCATACAAGAGCAAAATAAACTCAAAAAAAGAAGGAAATAATAATTAAAAAATACAAGATTACTGAAATTTTAAAACAAACCAATGAAAAAAACAGGAAAAAAGATCAAAGAAATCAAAAGCTGGCCTTTTGAAAAAATAAATAAAATGGATGTGTTTCTGGCAAGAATGATAACAGAAACAGAATATAAATTACTCACAAATTAGTACTGAAATAAAGAATATCACTATAGATACCCATTGACTTAAAAAAGATAAAAGTAATGCTATGAACAGTTCTATATACATAATTTGAGAACTTATATGAAATGAACCAACTCCTCAAAAACCACAATTGTTCACAATTTAGGATGAAATAGATAACATGAATAATCTTAAAACTATTAAAGATATTTACTTAGTCCTTATTTTACAGCCCTAATAAGGAAGTCTCTAGGCCCAAATGGTGTTACTGGTGAATTCTATAAAAATTTTAGAAATATTTCCAATTCTAGATAGACTTCTCTAGAAATAGAAAGTGAAGGAATAGTCACCAACTCATTTTATGAGGCTCACATTACTCTAATACCAAAATCAGACAAAGGCAATTTAAAAAGTATACACCTTCCCTAGACAAAAGCCAATTTTAGACTATTCATTTCTCAATTGGAGTTGAGAGATTGATAACTGAAGGAAGATGGAACTATAGTAAAGACACTATGCTTCAGGAAATGGGAAAGTGTGCTTTTAAAATTGGAAGTAGTTGTTCCAAAGAAAGAGGTATCTTCATCAAAATTAATACCAGCCTTCATTTTTTTCAGGATTTGGGTCATAGAACAGGTAATTCAGCATGAAGTTCACAGCTGTCTACAGTGAACTGGAATTTGAAAATGGAAGGTTAAATGAATGTCTCACTCATTTTCAGGAGAAATTGTATCAGTCAAGATGCGGGGGGTGGGGGTGGCTGCCTGGGCATAAAGACAACAGGAAAGGATCCAGGAGCCAGATTGGACCCAAGGTTTTATAAACAGCCTGGTAATGAGACCGCTAATATATTAATTTGATTCTAGGTTATGTAAAGAGGAGTATGCCAAGAAATATTGGAAGTATGTTTCCACTTCTCGCCACAGTGATCAGGTTCTTATTGGTATATTAAAGACTAATTTTTTTCTTGCAACTAGAAAGGATTTGGGGGAATTTTTTTTATGTATTAGGCAAGCTTATATAAATGATCAAAGTTTATCAGGCAAATATTTCCGGTAAATAGACTAGCTAAGAAATTGGTATAGCCAATCAAGAAGGGAAATGTTTTTTTGAGTCAATGAAAGATTATAAACTGCTTTTCTCTAGTTTAGCAAAGACAAAGAAGAAT
Organism: Canis lupus dingo; assembly: GCF_003254725.2. Taxonomy (NCBI): domain Eukaryota; kingdom Metazoa; phylum Chordata; class Mammalia; order Carnivora; family Canidae; genus Canis; species Canis lupus. The sequence goes on from NC_064266.1 coordinate 14,929,512, forward strand.
ATGCTTAAAGGAAACAAATAATGACAGCTTAATATAGGAAAAAATTGACAATGAAAACTGAGGGAGGCAGAGGATATGAATTTTCTCCTAATGGATATTTAATTAGGCAAGAACCAAATGATTCTGAGGATTTCCTCTAAATCTAGGTTTCTAATGGGAGATGGAAATGAAAAAGTTTTGATCTCTGCATCTGAAACTGTTCGCTGTTCTTTATTACTGTTTATTCCTTAATTAAATCCTTATGTACTACCACTCCTGGCAGATCTTTCAGTTTCACCCACCCATCCTTTCCTTTCCCTCCTATGATAGAATGAGTATTTAATGATTCCAATTTCTCATAATTTCATGTACTCTCTTCTCCCCCACCCCTCCAACTTGTCCATGAGTCACAATACTTCCTAGCTCTTTTCCCTGAAGAGAAGCTTATTTCCCCCACGCCTTGATTCTGAATGCAGCCCTGTGATTAGTTGTGTCCAATAGGATGTTAGCAGGTGTGATGTTTGCAGAGAATTACAAAACAGCATGTACATTTCTGCTTCTTCTCTTGTCCTTATACAACTGTCATGAGAACACGCCTGAGCTAGTCTACTAGAGGATGAGAGATATGGAGCAAAACTGTATCATACATTACACTCCAGCCAAGTCCATACTAGATCAGTCAATAGCCAGCCAACACCCAAGCATATGAACCAACACAGCCAAGATCAACAGGCTGCCTAACTAATCTGCAAGTAGCTAGGTGCCTCTTTGGAGGGAAACCTTGTTAATTTAGTGTTATTCCTCTCTGTCTTCCTCCCTGATGCAAGATCCTATTTACTGGATGGCTTGTATTGTGTCAATGTTGAGTATTTAACTGGTCATTTGAAGTCCTCTCTCTATTGCCACTTTCCATAATGTAGTTTATCACACTCATCTTTGGTAGTCACCTATTCATAATGCTTTTTTGCCAAGATGTTCTCAACTTCAAGAAATAATGCAAATCACTTTACCATCTCTTTGTCCACAATGTAAAGATACTTTAGGTGGGTTGTCATTCATCTTCTGGCATGAGAAACATTTTCATCTTTTCCCACACCTCTCTGAGACATCAGAAGACCAGAGTGTGAGACTGAGAGCAACTTCATTATATACTAGCTATACCTGTCTTGTTTCCATTTCTACTCTATGGATCATTCTGGCACAGAGGACATTTCTATGGTACTTCCTATTGCTGTAATCTCAGGATTACAAGCCTACTCTTGATTTGGGAACAAGCTTTTTCTGCCCTTGGAAGGCCCTCATTTCTGTCCAGACTTTCTGTTCATTAGCCCTTGATCTAGAAGTTAGTCAGAAGGTAGACTCTCTAATTCCATCTTAAGAACTCACTCATGCTTAAGTTCTTCTCTTTATGAAATTCACTCTCACTCCAACCAAATGAACTTTTATTTACTAGTCAGGGGAAGCACAGACTTTTTATCAATTGTCTCATGCAACAAATATATCTAAGTTGACATACTGACTCATACTCTTAACAGGTTTCTCAACTGCTTTAAGCCTTACTTTTCTCATCCATAAGGTATGCATAAAATATTATCTGATACTTAATGGTTGTTGTGAAATAATGAGATAGTGTGTTTAATGTTGCCCAATGATGAAATACGCAGTGAACAATAATTTCAATATTATGGCTATACTACCTTTATAAAATCAATTGGAAACATTTTTGTATGCTAAGGAATATGTTTGATAATTGGAAGAAGAGTCAGATGACATAGGGTATTTGGGAAAGACACATTTTCACAATTTTTATTCCACTTATTTCCCTATTCAATTTTTCAACAGCATCTTTACTCAATTTTTGGTTTCTTATCTGGACAATGTGTATTGTGTTTCCTTCTGAGAGGATGCAAAAAAAAATAGAATTTTAACGAATAACCACCAGGAATTAAAAACAAGAATTACCAAAAACAAACGAAATGTGAACTCCCTTAAGGGAATCCTTCATACCAATCTGACTCTTAATATCCAGAAATAACACAGTAATTAAAACTCTTATATTTCACAAAAGATTCACCCATTTCTTCTTCTCTCTGAGATAGTCTGACAGTGAGTTTCACTCTGGGAAAGGATATTTAAGCAACATTACAAGAGCCATGTGTTAATTTTCATGACCAGAAACACATCTAGATAGAATTCATGAATTTGAGAATCATATTAATGGTTGACAAACACCACAACCAAGGCAACATGCTAAATGAACTACAAAGTGGGTGAAATGAGCTCCATTACAAGAAAATTTATTAACATATGTTGAAAAGTTTTCATTCAATCTATAAGCCACAGCAGCTCATAACTCCAGTTAGGATCTCCATCCAGAGACACTGGAAAGTGGGGTTAATGGAACCATCAATATCCAGACTGTAAACTCAAGACTGAAGGGAGATAAAAAACTGTGCCCAGATAAGGTATGCACGTAGTCAAGGAGGTCCAGCTATGCTGTTTGTGAAAATTAAAGTTCCAAAGAGAAATTCCCATGTCAAATATAATGTAGTATTAGCCAGAGATCTGGGAAGAGATTGTTGTAGCCCTTAGAGATAGATGGTTTATAGCTGGCCATGGATGTGACTTAATGTATTAATTAATCGTCTTTCTTCATTTTTTGTTTTGCTTGTCCTACATTAGTACCTTGGCTGGGTGGGATATTATAGTAGAATGGTGACTCAATCCTATTCCTGTGAGATATGAATCCTGGGTTCACAATTATCCATTGATTAGGTGTATTTGCAGAGAAAGTACTAACAGGTGCTACCAGAAAACCCTCTAGGTTCCAAACATAGTCTTTCTTGCCTATGTTGTATATTACCAACCTTAATCTACCTTGTAATAAAATTCAACCACTTTACCCAGAATACTAGTTCTCTTTTCTGCTTGTTGGCTCAGTGACACAGGAAGTTCAGAATGCTGGTACAAAGAGGTTAATGTCCATTCATCAGAACCATCACCAGATGCCTGGAAACTTTCCCATGATAAGTACTGGGACCTTCAAAGCTCTCAAGTCCAAAATAGATGGAGGCAGGAAGCAAACGTTCTTTATGTGGATCTTATCCATAATAGAGTAGTCACTTCCATTTCAAACATTTGATTCTTAGATCTTTGTACCTGGCTATAAAAAGGAGGAACTATATGACAGCCACTACTATTTTTGAGGGCCATTCATGAATAGAGTTGAAAGCAATGACTCTAATTCTAGTTGGTGCCAGCATGCCATGTAAACGTACCCACAAACAAAGCTTGAGCTTTTTACTCAATCTGCCACCGGGTCATAATGAGCTTATCTTGAGTTTGTATTTGTGGAATGAGGGAGAGGCAGCACAGCAAAAGGAAAGGTAAAATGGAACTATCTACTCAAGCCATTTTATTTGTGCCTTCCAAGCCTGCTCAGTCATGGTCTCACAAATATGGTTCCTCTTTTGTAATGGAATGCTGCTGTGCACATCCAATTTTATGGTTCAATGGATCAGATAATGCTCAGTGCATGACAGGTAATTCAGACTGCATAATCACTTGATGTTCTATAATCAAGTATTCAGTCTATTAGGGCCCAGTAGCAAGCCAGAAGTTGCTTTTAAAATAGAGAATATTTGTTGCCTGCAGATGAAGTGGCCTTACTCTAAAACTCTAGCAATCTACTGTGTGATTCTCCTGTTGAGACTTGCCAGAGATTTCATAGAAATCTCTTCTGGCCTCAAATGTGCCCACACTATTGGGTCTGGTGGATCATAAGGCCCATGCAGCATTGCAGCCAAGAAGACAGCCAAAATCTGAGCTGCTATAGAAATCTTTTTATCCTAGACCCCACTCAAAAGGACAGCCTTAAAGATAACCTAGATTATGGGCCCAACAAGCCTCATGCCTAAATATGGTATATACTGCCTCTCTACATAAAAGCTCTGTTAAACATTGTGGCTCTTTCTTGGTGGTTTGCAATATAAGTGTAATAACTTGTCTGTCACTTTAGAAAAGATGTTTGAAATCCTCCAGATCATAGGTTCCTGAGATTTTGAGGGTTTACTTTCTATTTTTGGCCATACACGTCTTACTAAGGCATCCAAGATACTTATTACTTCTAGCTCACAAGGTTGAATTAGCATTATGTCAGCAATATAATGGACCAGTGTGATATTCTTTGAGATATGAAGATGACCAGGGTCCTTCTGGACTACAGAAGTTTAATTCATGGGATGTATATTAAATTAATGACCTTTGCTATCATGGCTATGGAAATGTTAGAACCACCTTGGAACAATGACTTCTTTTGCTGTTATCATTAAAAAAAATTCAACCCAAAACACACTAAATACATGTGCTATAAGAAAGTGATACCTCAACAATAAAATTTCAGGCAAACACACACCAACCAATTTAAATTAGCCAATGCTACCCAGATAATACCATGTGAAACATATTTGACTTGCATGCCATGTTTGCATGAACCTAAAATGTTTTGCTTTGCTTATGCAGGCCCAGGGAGAGTGATAAAAAGCCCCTTTGTTTCAGGAAGAAACATAATTTCCACATGCTTCAAATAAGCAGTTTTTCTACCCACAGATTGAATTCCTTCTATAGAAATACCAAATCCTTGCACATTAGATGCTTCTTTCCAGTTTCACATTCTCAAGGGAAAGAATATTATCATAAGCACACCTGATTCTGCTATTGAATGCCTTCCTAAATATCAATCTGCTCTCTATCACCTTCCAAAGAACAACTCCTTCATACCCTTGTCCACCATCCACTATCAAATCTTCTCTTCCTCCTTTGGTGAGTACAATATTATTTACAACCTAGATTTATTTATTTTCTAGTTCTAATTTGATACTGACACAAAGCTGTTTTTATTGTTCAATTAATATATTTTTCCATCTCTGAGAATTTATTAGTTATAATTTTCTCACTGGAATTTATATAGGATAATAGATATAACGATATAATTGTATATACATTAATGGCTTTCATTTAGGAGGGTTGTCATCGATGGATTAATAGTTATGAAGCAAATATGTTTCTTATGTTAGAAAGTAGGAAAGATGACACATCCTTTAAGCAGGATAGAAACAGTTGTTTTCAACAAGTGTAGGCAAACTACTTCCAACTATCCTGTTACAAAGTACAAGAGAGAAAGCTCTAGCTAAGTCAATAATTGTAGAGTTGTCAGGAATTATATTGATTTGTATCAATATATCACTCTAAAAGATATCAAGATATCACTCTAAAACTACAATTCTGATTAGCATTTCCACCTGATTGGGTATGCAGAAATTTACAATCTATATGACTCTTTGCACAGGTCAAATAGGAAAGTTAAATGGTGAACTGGTAAGAACCACAATCTGCATCATGCAACTGTTTTCTGGAGATACCAAGCTCTGTCACTGAGAGATATGCCTAGAAATATACCATTGTTTTTGCTTTACAATATGAAAGAGTGTGAGGGACAAGATGTGAAGAAGGGGAAATTCTATATGACCTGCCATAACAGTTCTCGATCTATAAGTCAGAGAGCCAATGTCTGGATTCTGTGAATTATTAAGTAATCTATTTATGTTTTTCTACTTGGGATTCAGGAAATAACCACAGAATGGGGCTGCTCTTTCATGGTCCACTACCTGTTTCTATGATTGTGGGAACCCAGTATTCCTACTGGCATCCAGAAACTTAATTCCACTAAAGTGTCCCCATAATCTCTCTGGCTTAGAGAAAGCAACCACTAGAGAGCATTTAAAGTGCTCGGCACCTCCCACACCACTGCCATCACCAATGGATTTCTTTATGCCTCTTAAAGACTGTTCTCCTGTTTCTCAAGGGTGGAAGTTAAGAGTAACCATTCATCCCAGTTTGCCCGGGCTGTCCTGGTGTTAGTATTAAAAATCCCATGTCCTAGAAACTCCTTAGTCCTGGACAAACCAGATGATTGTTCTAGGAGTAATTTACACACAAGATCTCCACCAATATTTCCATTTCCCTGATGTCTCAGTTTTTCTCAAGATGCCAGAGATATTCCAGCATTTCAATATCACTTGATCAAACTTCAGTTAGCTAACCTATAAGACTATGAGTATCATTTAAAGTGTTCAAGCCAATGCATTAAATCTTAAATTCTAGGTGAGTGTACTCATGTCAATAATTTGTCTTACTCAAGAGTTGTATTTCTCTTTCTTTGTCTAAGACCCATATATTTCATTGTCTTATATGATACCCATACCTTGGCCAATACAGATTGGTGAAATCTTACAATACCTTTGGGATATACTCTCTTTTCATGTCAGATCTTATGTTCTTTCTGTCTGGGCTATGTTGACATCTAAATCTCATTATAGGGCTGATGGCAATGAGGAATGGTGTAGATGTGTCCTGACAAGAACTGACTGCTTGGGACATTACTGCCCCTTATGTGCAAGTTTTGCAGTTGATATAAGGCTTTTATGTAGAGGATGGATGGATTCCTCTGTGGAGATGGAAGGGCTTCCTCAGCCAGCAAGAACTGGTCAGAGAAAATTGAGGAAATCAAAGTTCTCAGACCATGTATATTTTCCCAAGTGGTTCCTCTCCTCATGTCTCAGAGCACAAGTCTTACTTTATTGTAAGAGATATGGTAGGTTGAATATATATATATATATATATATATATATATATATATATATATAAACATCATAAGAAATAGCATAGTATCACCAAACTGGTAACATTGGAATTGTTACTACTGCAAAACCTGAAAGGACAAAAGCATTTGATGCATAGTTATCATAATTGGAGAGGGCTGCCTGATAGGAGCTGTACTTTACAAACAAGGAATGCAGCCAACTATGTTTCTTAATTTTAGATTCTTAAAAAATTTTATACAAATAGACTAACCTTGATTTAAAGTAAACATATAAAAGTTGAGAAGAATATTGCTTGCAACAATGGACATGGACGTAGAGGAGTGAACTGGGCTGGGGGTACAGAGAGGCAGCTCCTGCTCAGTAACCACAGGCAAACACCTAGCACTCGAGGAAAACTTCTACCAGAGGACACGCTCTGTGGCATACTGTTCCTTCAGCCCACAGAATCTGATTGATTTATAACTATGATTTCAGGTCAGAGAAAAAAAAAACTGTGAGAAAATTGGAAGACACAAGCACCCATATGATCTAGAATTTTCTTGGGGTGAGGAATAAGGATGGACAAGGATACTTTTGGTTCACCACTACAGTCAAGTTAATTTTGCCACCGTTGAAGAAAAACTGTATAAAATAAAGGTGTACAGAAATGTAACAAGTGCATCCCATTTGTGAGGAAGAAAGCTCAGAAGACAGCTCACAGGAATAGTGCAGAGACAAACGACCAGTACTATTTATTTGGATATCTGTACCATGGTGGGTACAAACTATATCCTCTGCTCTGTGGGACCAAAACCAAAACAATAAAAACAAACAAAATCCCCCAAATCTCCCAAAAAAGCAGCGAGAAGGAATGGCTACATGGACAACTACGTCCTATGACAACTGTATAGGAATAAATATCCTTCCCTCTTCCCTGCAATCTTCTCACCATAAGTCAAATTCAATAGGAAGGTAGAGAGTAGAGAGTCCATTGATGCCATCCATATGGGTCAAATGGCCAGAGCACTGAGCATGAGAAGGTTAGAGAGGAAATCTAAGCCAGCAAAGAATATTTGTAAAATAGATAAAGAAGATGAAACAAAATGGCATGCCAATAATGCAAACAGGCTATAGAAATAGAAGGAAGAGGAAAGTAAAGAAGAAGGGGGAGAGGAAGTGAAGGTAGAAGGGAGGAAAAGCTGAATACTCAACACAGGAAGTCAATATACCCTTGGAAATGGAAAAATTTCTTGTAACAAATTTCTCCTTCAAAAAAAAAAACATGAAATGTATAAAGATAAGCTGATATTACAACTAAATTAATCAAGAGGGAAAGATTAGGAGAAAAGGTAGCCTATTGAGGGTAAAGATTTGAGAAAGTGATAGAGGAAATCTAACAAATTTTTATACACATATAGAGCACATAATAACAAAGAAGGAGGAAGAAGAAAAAAGATGAATGCAATTTCAAGAGATTATGACGGGATGCCTCAGTGGTTGAGCATCTATATTTGGCTCAGGGCATGATCCTCAGTCTGGGGATTGAATCTCGCATCAGGCTCCCTGTGAGGAACCTGCTTCTCCCTCAGCCTACATCTCTGCCTCTGTGTGTCTTTCATGAATAAATAAATAAAATCTAAAAAAAAAAAAGAAAATGAAAGTAGAAAATAGATCCAACATATGGATGCTTAATGCACTCGAAATAAAGTGACATTCAATTATTTTTTAAATGATAATTATTTCTTAATTAAGAAAAAAGTTGTCTTTAACATCATAACATCAAGAACTATTTATACTTTATGTATTTGGGTATTATGTTATTTGTTGCATTAAAGTATTAACACTGATTTAAAAAGGAAAGAAAAGGGAAGTATAAATGGGGAAATTTTTGTAAAAGGGAAAAATATAGAGGCAAGTTCTTTAAAAGGGAATAAAAATGAAACAAAAAGTTAGAGACACTATATTAGTATTAGATAAGTGGAATTCAAGCCAAGAGCTATTGAATAGGACCAAATGGGACATAGTGTAACATCAAAGATACAATCCATAGTGATGAAATACCCTTCATAATGTTTTATTTCATGCAACAAATAACATAGTACTCAAATACATAAAGCAAAATATAAAAAATGCAGGGGTAAATGAGCAGAAACAAAAATTATAGACTTGATTTTACCCCTGTCGACTCATGGGAAAATAAGTATAGAAAAGAAGAAATCATAGATAAGATCTGAATAATGGATAAGGTTGATATATTAGATACAGATCAAATTTTATTCTTTAAAAATACAGAGTACATATTCTTCTTAAAGGAACTGTTGATCAGCAGAGTTTACCATTCATTAGGCCACAAAATTACATACATATACTTGTTAATACATATTAGAAGATATATCTATATTTCCTTAGAGTGGGAAAGGGCAGAGGGAGAAGGAGAGAGAGAATCTTAAGCAGATTTCTCACTCAGTGTAGAGCCCCACGCAGGGCTCAACTTCACAACACTGGGCAGAAATCAAGAGTTGGACACTTAATTGACTGAGTCACCCAGACACCCCATTTCCAATATATTTATTTGGAGTTGAAATATATGTGCTGCCGAAGCGAGCACTAAAGTAGTTGAAATAATTAATAGAGATAAACACATGTTTCTTTTGATACAACAAACAGCTAGAAAAACATTAACCAAAAGAAGATACCATTTATAAGAGAAAAATAGAGATCTAGCTAGGAACGAATCTTAGATAACTCAAGAATTTATCAGAGTAAAGCTTTAAAACTCTTCTAGTCTATATTTTTTGTTGTGTGTTCACTGAAATCTCCATCCAGCTATCTTAATAGCTGATGACAGAACAGAGATTCCTTAAATAACTGCAACCAATAACTTTCCAGTCTTTGCTAAAGGATTCTGTCTGGTTGGGGTAAACCTTCAACAGTCAATCAGGCAGTTTACAACTCTGCCTTAGCCTTCACTTCCTGCTTATACAGAACCTCTGGTCAGTCAGAGGTTAGCATTTAGCACGCTTACAGTCCTAGGCATGGGCACAGCCCTACATATGTGAATAATCCGAGACTCTCAGAAACAACTTTGAGCTTTTCAAAATCCTTTAAGGACATCCCATTTCCCTACTTTTCCTTTTAAGCTTTTTTGGTTTGCTTATTGTTTGTCCCAATCTTTATCTACTACCCAGGCAACCGTGATGTTGTACAGTTGCCTCTGTTGCAACAAATGCCTCTAAGGAAAAAGCAGCTTATATGAAGCAAACTCCTAGTCAGGTCAAACAAGACAGCCTTCCAAGTACTGTATGCCATTGAACCACTAGACAGGTTAAATAATGATCTTCCTCTAGGAATGGGATTTTGAAGAAACTCTAAATCCATTTTGCCACCACCAGTGGTGGCCAGGCTGTTAGTTTTGGGGATGATTGTTAGCTGTTGGTTTTTAAGGCTTCTGAGGAGCTGGACTGGGAATGAGGTAAATTAAGATGCCACAAAACTCACTGTTTTTACCAAGATTCAGCATTTTTCTTAAATAAATGTTTCAGAAATTACTTCAATCCTTTGGTTAATTTCTGTAGTTGTGAAAAATTTAAACCTGACAATTTTTGGTGGTGTTCTCATTGCTTTAAGGGAGGAAGAATTTTCAGAGTTTTTTTTGTTTTGTTTTGTTTTGTTTTGTTTTGTTTTGTTTTGCTGATGCTACCTCAGATTACATATTGTGGACTAAAAGTCTGCATTCATGGGTTTATCAAAATGATCATGAATAACCATGTCAGAAGTCAAATGCATGATATCAAACTTTTGCAAGGTTGATCAAATAACTTGAAGTAATCAACTATAAATATCACATGGATATATGTATAAAGGCTCCTGTTTATCATACATAATCCTTCAATGAGAACAAAAAGCCCTGAAGATTAAGAGAATAATCTAGTTAGTTGGTCAGTTAACTACTGCCTGTGGCAAATCAACCTAAATCTTAGTGACTTAAGACAACAATAAATATTAAGTAACTGCTCATGAATTTTGTGGGTAAAGAGAATTTGTAAATGATTTTGGTTTTGAATTGTGGTTGTAGTCAGATGATGGCTATAGCTACAACCTCCAATGTTGAAGGGTTGCAGCAACAACGCGCTAGCTGGACGTCTCTTTCCCTTCATTTAGTCTCATGTCCTCACCATGTACTCTCTATGTGTTAAATATTTTAGGCTTCCTCCTAACATGGCAGCCCTATGGCAGTTGATAATTTATACGGCGTCTGAAGGCTTTAATAATGAGTAGTCTAGCAAGTAAGATAGAGGTAGTACTATATTTCATGCCTTAGACTCAAAAATTATACACTATCATACTTACCAACGTTTATTGATTATAAATAAGTTATAAACTCTCCTGGTTTCATATGGAGAGAATCAGATTTTATTTCATGATGGAGGAATAGTAAGGACTTAGAAGAGCATTGTGAATGGGGATAATGTTGCAGCCACTTTTGGAAAATACAATCCGGCACCCATCTAGAAACCTCATGAACAAACATTAGAAATACTGGGAGTTGATGAACTCAATATATCACTCAATTTCTTCGTTGAGTGATATAGTGAGCTAATATATGCCTTTGATCCTCCATAATAAATCAATAGTCCATGAGATCCATAAACCCATTCACAGTTAGCTGTGCCTTCAGAAACTTACCTTCAGTTATACCTCAGTGTAGTCAGATTCAGTTTTCATCGTAGGTTAATTATTTGCCACTGAGGTGAGATAGATCTGCCAAACCAGTTTCACTTTTGACTCATCACTAAGTATATTTTGCCCCATTACTCTCTTGGCTTCTATTAATACAAGGCCACAAGTTGAAACATTGCTTCCAAGTCAATTGCTTAATTTAAAAGGCACAAAATTATTTTAGTAAGACATGATGAGGATGATGAAATGCTTCATGTATCATTCCCCTTTATAGACACCATGATTTTGACAAGTTTCATTCCTCATTTGGTATTGAAACATTGCCATCTTCATTAAATTTGTTGTTGGGTATATTTGCTGAGCACTAATTTGCTATACATTTCCTGTCTACAAATTGCCTGTGGAATCAGGCATTGGTAGCTGAGAATGAGACTCCATATGCAGGTTGAGTCAGGTTTCTTTACCACAATTGTTATTATTTCAAACAAGGCAGTATATACCGTATGGAAACTATGCAATTTTTTAAATGTTCACCTCTTAAAATTTTGTTGCTTTTTATTCTGAAATATAATATTACACTACAGAAGTGAATAAACATAAGTGTACAAGGATACAAGTACAGACATCAACCCTGCCAGCAATTCTGAAACCTTGACCCCCCCATCGATCTCCTCTCTATTACACATGCTCTTCCTCCTTCCCTTACATAACTACTAGCTTGCTTTTTATGATAATCACTTCCATAGATTTTTTAAAAATATTTTTATCAGTTTGGTATATGAGACTAAAAGTATTAATTTTGCCTATTTTTAATTGTATCTAATTGGAACTGTACTGTATGTAATATTTTGCAACTTGAATTTTTTTTACTCACAGTTATGTTTATAAAATGTACTTAAGTTGTTAATTGGGTCTGATTTTTTTTTATTTTATCTTATTTTTAAAGATTTTATTTATTTATTCATGAGAGACACACAGAGAGAGGCAAAGACATAGGCAGAGGGAGAAGCAGGCTCCCTGTGGGGAGCCTGATGTGGGACTCTATCCTAGGAGCCTGGGATCATGACCTTAGCCGAAGACAGACACTCAACCACAGAGCCACCCAGGTGTCCCTATTCAGTCTCATCTTAAAGTACTTAAAATAATTACTAGCACATAGTTGCTATGAAATAGATGCTAATTTTCGTATCTCCCTATTTTCAAGGTTTGCAAATATTTAAAAAAACAAATCCTTTTATGTTTGGATCTAAGAGGACTTACTGCCTTATTTTAACAATCCAAAAATTTAGATTTCATTTTTTTTGGATATTCATAGTAAGCAAAAATCCACCTTTCCCCAAATCCTCCTTACAAAGGTATCTATAGCAGCTAAACTATCTTTTCAAATTTTGTGTAGCTTTTCAAACTTTATATAATGCCAAATAGATCAATAGTTTCTTAGATGAAAATATAGAATTACCTTAAAAAAAAGTAAGTGCTTTCCAAGTCTATAGTGAGATTCCTATGGAATCACTTAATGTCATAGTATCACTTCCTATGGGCCTGGCACTATTCATTTTATATTTGTTATCTCGTCTAGATCACAGCCCTATTATTACTTATTCCCATTTTATAGATTTATTTATTTATTTAAGATTTTATTTATTTATTCATGAGACACATAGAGAAAGAGGCAGACATAGGCAGAGGGAGAAGCACACTCCCTGAGGGGAGCCTGATGTGGGACTTGATCCCTGGACTCCAGGATCACAAGCTGAGCCAAACGCAGAAGCTCAACTGCTAAACCATTCAGATGCCCCTATAGATGTATTTAAAGAACCAAAACAAGGGGAAACAATTTGCCCAATATCAGCCTGCTAGAGACAGAACTGGGATTTGAACCCTGATACTCTGTCCCCAGGTACCATGCTTTTAACCAGGTTTAACACCCTGGTCAAACATCTTCTGTTAGATATATACTCTTATCTTCAGTGGGATTTATCACTGAATTTAGTTGGCCTGAGTTCTTTTGTTTCTAATCAATCATTTCCATGGCTTTGTGTAAGTCAGTTAGGGTGGAGGACAGCAAAAAAGCTTCTCTATGAGATTGAAGATATCAATAAACTAGTTGGAAAGACAAGGATCACGTTAATAACTTGTATCAGTAGTGCTGGTATATCTCTTGACTCTCCTATGGCCCGTTTCAAGTCAGTGGAATCATCCCCATGGAACTAACACATGGACCTTCAAGATGACCCAAATTGCTGCACAATGCTAACATGAAACTCTGCGGGACCTTTTGGTAATATTCCTTATGCTCATTCACTTTTTTTTGCTTCTTGTCATCTTATTGTGCTTGGGATCATATTTCCTCTGTATTCCATTGGTTCTTTCTACCACTAAAGCTTGTTTCTACTACTCAATGGTGGACTATTCAGTTTCCAAACTCAGTCAGGCCCTATTCTTGATTTTCTCATGCTTAAATTTTGTGTCGTTGGCAAGTCACCAATGCCTTTGAGTATTAGTTTTACTGTCTCTAAAATGAGGCATTTGAACAAAGTGACTTCCAAGATATTAGCTAGTCTCAAAATACTATGCTTCCTTTCCAAGCACTTGCAAAGTAACCTCCTGGGTGTCATTACAAAGTATCACTATAATCAAATAATACCAGAAGAGATTTATTTCATAGTTGACATGAAGAGGACTAGATATGTTTTGTGTCACTTTAGGTTGGGTGGAGCCATAAATATTTGAATATTAGAGAGAGGACCCCATTATTGATGAACTGCTTGTCTAATTTCGTTATTTGGATAACTATTCTCTTGGCAGTCGCTGGCAAGGAAGCCACATGCTACTCTGCGCTAGCTATAATTTTCTTATATAACCCTTGTTTAAAGAGATTAAGTAGTTATTCTGAGCTTAGTATGGACAAGCTGCTCTAATAACATAAAATAAATTTTGGTTATCATCTGCATTCTTGCTTTTGAAAATAACACATTGAAGAATATATTATTCTATTAGACTTGTTATTTCCAGAATTTAATAAAGTGTCACTTAGGAGGAGACTTTGAATATTATCCTCCTTCCCTTACATAACCTGATACCTGATATGTGGTATCACTGCACTTAATTTTAATTTCATAGTTTGCAAATAAATTAAACAATAGGGCAATAGATTTTAGAAAATTACAGATGTAAAAAAGTAAAGCAATTTAATTTCTTCAATTTGTTAGACAACCAACTACAGTTTAACATGATTAATTTGCTAAATAAAAATTTAGATCTAAAAATTTAGATCTAGCATAGTTTAATTAGTTGTCTTCTAAAGAATAAATGAGGTTGATGTATTTTTTCAAACAATAATTTTGATAGAATCTCACAAATCTGGTGATTTTATCATCACTCCCCTGAATTTATTTGTATCTTGTGGTGAAAAGTGCTTATTATGCCTCTTCTGAATTAATTTGTATCTTGTGGTGAAAACAATATTTGTATATTGTTTAGAGGAGAAAATTAAAGGACTACTTAATACTCCTCTTCAGCCATGTGATAGGTAAATATAAGAAAAATTTCCTGATGTAAAGAACAATTACATAATGATATAAACAGATAGGGATATTTTATACAATAAACTAAATTGATCTGTTTAATAAATCTAGTAAATATTTAGAGAAAAGAAATACATTTTTTCAACTACTTCAAATCTGCAAGTCTAACAATTAATACTGTGTTACATTGTTGAATTTTTTTAAATACCCTAAAAATGCTAATTTATGTCCAAGAATATTTGACTGTCGCTCTGCCACAGAAACCAATCAAGAGCCAGTATTTTGTTGGCTTCAAGTATAAATTCAGTTCTTCAATTTATAGTTCTCTTCTAAATCCAGAACCCTAAAGTGTGAGCCAGATACATTTCTTCAGTTCTATCTGCCTTAAGGATCTCTAATGTGGCATTTTTCTGCTATTATTTCATGCAAAAAGTCAGGAAGATCAATTAAGATTTCTTCTGCTTTGAGGAGCCAGGGGACAGCAAAACAGGGCATCCTTTTCATGAACTGCTAACTATAGACAGGCTTTTAGAAGGGTAATTTAAAATTAATGGGAGTTAGTCTCTGATGCAGTTAAGACTTCAAAGAAATGCCAGGTTTTTATTTGTTAAGGGGGAGGTGGAAGTTACAATAAGAGGAGGGATCACATTAAAGCTTACAAAATCTCCCTAAAGGGCTGGAACTAACACAGAAGGGTGTGTGGGGGGGTCCTTTCCCCTTCCTTCCTTCCCTTCTTCCCTTCCCTTCCCTTCCCTTCCCTTCCCTTCCCTTCCCTTCCCTTCCCTTCCCTTCCCTTCCCTTCCCTTCCCTTCCCTTTCCTCTCTTCCATTTTCTTTTCTTTCTGGTATATATGATTGAATTAACAATAACTGACAACCAACGGTGTCTCCAATGTGACAAGTTTAAAAACAAAAAATGCCACTCACTTAGGAAAGATTAAATTATCCTAGATAATTTTTTTAAAGATTTATTTATTTTAGGAAGAGACAGAGCGCACAAACAGGGGGAGGAGCAAAGGGAAAAGGAGAGGAAGAGAGAGAATCTTAAGCAGACTCCCCACTGAGCACTGGGCCCCACATGGGGCTCAATCCCACAACCCACAAAATGACTATCTCAGCCAAAATCAAGAACTGGACATTCAACTGACTGAGCCACTCAGGTGCCCCCATAGATAATTTTTTTTTAAATCTTTCATTTTCATGCAGGAGGAATTAGTCCTTGATTTGGATAATTCCTTGTTGTTGGCAAGATTGAGATGCCACATATTATGTTTGAACTAATTAAGAATGCTAAATCACTTTCAACAGAGGAGAGGAAGAAGGAAGAAATTCTAATTAGATGTGAGGAGCTTCAACTAATAAAGAGAGCTCAGCTGCATTTCTGCTCCTGTCTCATGCTAGGGACTTTGGGGCAGCTGCTACATGGAGATGGCAATTATAAGGGCTGACCAAACACAGTTGGGAGTTATCAAGCACTTTAACAAGTTACAACTCTAGAAAACAGTGGGTTTAATATCCTTCCAAGCAGTTTTTATGGTTTTTTTGTTTTTTAATCTGTGATTCTGGCAATGGAGACTAATACCTAGAATGGGTCTGAAATAACCAATGCCAGGATAACCAGTTTCTAGAGACACAACTATTCTGCTCTGTTGACTGAAGGCCATGTATTTGTTTGTGTAAATTATGTAAGCATGCATTTGCCAGTGAGATCAGCAGTTTTTCTCTCTGATTCTCTCTCAGCTCACCTCCTGAAGAGCAGCTAATTCCCTTTAAAAATAAACTTTGCCAATTGAATCAAAAACTTGCTCCCATTCACTTTAAATCACTCTCTTTAACAATCTACCATTAGCATTACATTGCCAAAAACATAAATTATTCTATTGCAAATTAAAATTTTATTTTTGAGATATAAATATATTTTTTCCACTGATGTCACTGTGATTATATGAAGACATCTTTTACACTTTATAAATATATGCTGGAGACCAAGTCCCCTAGTTAGTTTCAGAATAATTTTTGTAACAAGGAATCCCAAATTAAGAACTACCCTAATTTATATAGTTCTACATGTTCTCTTTAACTATACTAACTATATTTTCTTCCATTTAAATTCTAATTCAAATTTTTAAATTTATATTATAGAAGTTAAATGTATAATTTTCAGCAACCTAGCTTCATAGCTTTACTTACAGGCCTTTGATAGAATGTAAGCTCCAAGAGAGCTGGTATTTTGTTTTACTTACCTCTTCATCTCCAGCATCAAAGAATGTCTGGCACATAAATTGCCAAACTGAAATAATCAGGAATGAAATACTTCTTCACATGGGCACAAATTAACTACTAAATAACACAACATGTTGATAAAGTAGAACTTTGTTTTTCATTTATTTGTGCATTTTTGTTGAGTGCTCCAACTGAGAATGCATTTGTGAAGGAAAACTGGTTCACTCTTAGTTCCCATGGAGCTTACAGTCTCCCAAGTGACAGACAGATGAATCCAAACACCCCATCAATAAAAGTGTGATGGAGTATGATGACTGAAAACTTAAATTGTTCTATGAAGGAGGGAGGGAAGGAGGAAGAAGGAAGGAAGGAAGGAAGGAAGGAAGGAAGGAAGGAAGGAAGGAAGGAAGGAAGGAAGGAAGGAAGGAAGGAAGGGAGGGAGGGAGGAAAGAAGGACAGAAGGATAGACTTAACTTCAATTATGGGCTCAGAAAATGCCACATGCAAGGAATTGAAGCATAAATTGAAATCTGAGGAGAAAGTCAGTGTTAATTAGATAAAGAGAGAGAGAGGGGATCCCTGGGTGGCAGCGGTTTAGCTCCTGCCTTTGGCCCAGGGCGCGATCCTGGAGACCCGGAATCGAATCCCACGTCGGGCTCCCGGTGCATGGAGCCTGCTTCTCCCTCTGCCTATGTCTCTGCCTCTCTCTCTCTCTCTCTCTCTCTGTGTGACTATCATAAATAAATAAAAATAAAAAAAATAAAAAAAAGAGAGAAAAGAATTTCAGACACAGGGAACAGGCTGGACAAAGGCCAAGGGCAATAACAAACAACTCTATTTTAAGGAACCCAAAAAGGTCTATTAGTCAGGAATCTAGAGAGTAGAGGATGATGGTCTTCTCCTAAATGCTCTATGATAATAAGTGTTTTTGTCTGGACTAGAAGAAAAATTATCCAATTTCCTTCTGGTGGAATTCTAGCAATACTGAATTAACATACTATTCACCATAGACAATTCCTATGACCATGAGTGGGCTCTTGATTCAAAGGTAGTCCCACTCAGGGCCTCCTGGCCAAGAATCTATGCATAAAGAGCTCTGTCCAGTGGCAGCAGTGGTAATTGTCTAAAGCAGTGGTTCTCAATATCTCATATCTCTAGATATCATCATAATTGCCAGTGATTGTCAGGCTCTGCCCACTGATGTTTATGCCTTATAGTATGATTGTATTTCTAACAAATTCTCAAGTGATGCTAACACTGATAGTCCATAGACCATTTTTTAATAACTAACAGTCTAGATAAGCTAAACTAGATCCCCAAGTGTTTTAGAGATGAGGAAATAGGTCATTAGGAAGCAACAGGATAGTGTAGCCAACAATCTAGAAAAACAGAGATCCTGCAAAGGAAAGAAACCCAAGAAACAGGGCTCTTATCTTATTCCAGTCCTTATCTATCAATACCATAAATTCCTTTTCCCTTTGCAATATCTGAGTATCATGCATTTGCTCTATAGTCCTTATTCTCTGCTTCTTCATTGATATGTTATCACCAAAATTAGATTCTGATGTGCAGTAATTTTAACATTTTAAGGAAATGTCTTTCTTTAGCTTCTGAGTCTTTTTTCAGGGAGTGATCTCCTTTAATTTGTGGCAAATAGGTAAGGACAAATAAGGATGTCCATAAAAAATAGATAAAAATTAATAGCAAAATACCCTCTAAAGGTAAAGTAAGATAATACTAACCCAAGCATCTTATCAGACATTTCATACACATGATCTCATTTGATCACCTCAATAACATGATTAGGTAGTTGTTCTTGCTCTTTCACAGATGAGAACACAGAGGCTTCAGTTGATAAGTACTGGCCAAATCTGTAAGTGTCTAGATTATAACTTTTTTCTCTGCAAAAATAGCCATCACTTTTGTACCACCATACCACCAAATACATACATTTTGCATCACCACATGCATATATGTAGCATAATGTAGTGATTAGAAGCTGGGCCTTTGAAGTCTGACTTCCTGTGTCCAACCCCAACTCTGCACTCACTGTGTCTACCTCTCAGGCTGCATGGACGTTAAGCAAGTTAATATTTTTTCATGCACCTTGAGCAGTGCCTAGGATTTAAAAACCTTTCTCAAAATGTATGTTTAAAGAAATAAAATAAAAGGGGGAAAGTTTATCATGGCACATAGTAAATTTGCATTTTTTTAATAATCACAAAGGGAAAAGAGCACCAAGGTCCTATAGGCCTTTGCAGATTGTAAATGTACTGTCCTGATTGCTCTGAATCTCTTCCTAATGAAATTGACTTCGATTGAAATAGAGTATGGTGAAGTTCAAGCTTAAAAAAGGCTCTCAAACACAGAAACTGTGAGGAGACTGGTAGATTTGCTGGAGATACAGGCTAAACTGTAGACTGGCTAGTTTGCCAAAGAGAACTAGGGAAAGAGAGAGCTGAATGGAGCCCTCCTAGGATAAGAACAAATCTCAAACAGTAACCTCAGAAACTATTCCTTCAAAAGAGCCAAAATTTAATTGGGTAAGTCTATAGAGTAATACTACCAAAGCTTTATTGCAAACAAGAGAGCAAGCAGCAGGCAGTTAGTAGATCTTGAAAGCTGTATACGGGTCAGGGAAAAGGACAATCAGAGAGCTTACCAAAGCCACCGTCATTTAGAGTGACTGGGCATTCCCTAGATTGCAGGGCCTAAGGAGTAACAGGGCATCATATTATGTGTTGGGGGAGGGGAAAGGATGGAATGGACTTTACTGAAACAATCTAGCCAGTTACTAATCAAATAAACAAGCAAATAGCAATAACAAGCCCTGGAGTGGGGAATTAGTGCCCAGTGTTGCCACATAACATCATCTAAAATTTCCAGTTTCTTGAATGGGGAAAAATTAGAGAGGAGGACAAACCATCAGAGACTCCTAACTCTGGGAAACATAGGGTTGCAGAAGGTGAGGAAGGTGGGGGGATGGGGTAACTGGGTGATAGACACTAAGGAGGGCACATGATGGGATGAGCACTGAATATTATACTATATGTTAACAAATTTAATTTAAATAAAATATTAAAAAAATAAAAAATAAAATAAAATTTCCAGTTTCCAAAAAAAAAAAAAATATCATGAGACATGCAAAGAAACAGTAAAGTATGACCTACACCCTAGAAAAGCAGGCAACTGAAAGTACCTGAAAGTTAAAGCAAACAGATGTCAGATTTAACAAAGTCTTCAAGGTAGTCATTATAAATGTGTGTAAAGAACTAAAGAAACCCATAATTAGAGAAATAAAGGAAGGTATGATGATAATGTTGCATCAAATGGAGAATAAAATAAAGAGTTAGAAATTATAAAAATGAACCAAATGGAAATTCTGGAGTTGGAAAATATAACTACAGTTAAAATTTTCCTCAAGGGGAATGCCTAAAATTAACAACACAGGAAACAACACATGTTGGCAAGGATTCATAGAAAGGGGAACCCTCTTAAGCTGTTGGTGGGAATGCAAACTGGTGCAGCTACTGTGAAGAACAGTATGGAGGGTCCTCAAAAAGTTAAAACTAGAACTACCCTATAATCTAGCAGTTGAATTACTAGGTATTTACCCAAAGAATACAAACATACTAACTCAAAGGTATACATGCATCTCAATGTTTATAGCAGCATTATCAACAATAGTTAAATTATGGAAAGAGCCCAAATGCCCATCAACTGATGAATTGATAAAGAAGATGTAGTACACATATACAATGGAATATTACTCAGCCATAGGAAAGAATGAAATCTTGCCATTTGCAACGATGTGGATAGAACTAGAGAGTATTATGCTAAATGAAACAAAGTCAGTCAGAAAAAGAAAAATGCCATATAATCTCACTCATATGTGGAATTTTAGAAACAAAACAAATGATCATAGGGGGAAAAAGAGAGGAAAACCAAGAAACAAACTCTTAATTATAGAGAACAAATTGAAGGTTACCAGAGGGAAAGTGGGGGGGTTGGGTGGGTTAAAATAGGTGATGGGGATTAAGGAGGGCACTTGTGATCAACACCAGGTGTTGAATCATTAAATTGTACCCTTGAAATTAATATTACACTGTACATTAACTAACTGGAATTTAAATAAAAACTTCAAAAAATTTCGCTGACTAGGATCAATACTAGATTTTAACTGTTAGATGAATTAGCAAAACTGGGAATGTGTTAACTTCTTTTTTTGAATTTGGGGGAGAATTTTTGTTGGATATTGATTCATGATTAACAATTTTCTAATAGCACTTTGAGTACATGGCAGACATTTGTGTGCCTTTGTTATTAGAGCCTTAACAAAACATGCAGTAATGGAACAAAAATTCAAGTCTAATGGCAGCAACAAGAAAGCTGAGATTATATACCCAGGGGATTCGTAAATGGTTGAGTTGAAGAAAATCCATTAAACAGCAGGAAAAAATAAATAATCTTTTCCCTTCTGGCTTATGATCTGAGTGGGAAAAAAACCTCCTTTGAGAATTGTTACCTTCAATTTTGCTCTTATAGGGGTTTGGAGTTGGAATTAATTCATAAAGAAGAAATAAAATTGATCTAAGAATACTTATCTACCCACAAACTAATTTGTAAACGTCAAGCCAAGAAATGAATAGAAAGTTATTTCCATATAAGTGATATCTGGGGTACCCGGTGAAAGATGTTTTCTGAGAACAAATAGCATATTTATCGGTGCTGGAAAATGAACTCAAAAAATATATATAATTGCAAAATACATTTAGAATCAATCTCCATGAGTCCCCCTATGAGAGAATTTCAGGACAGAAATTTTTAAATATGTATTGTAAAATTATTAAAGCCACAAAATTGATGAATAACAGTTGGCAAGATATCAAAAAGAAAACAGTTGGCAAGAGAGATGAAGCCCCATTTAAAAATTAAGGTGTTTAAAAGAGATTAAAACAAGTAACTTCATGAAGACTACAGGGACACATATACCCCTACATATAAATAAAATACAGTATAATAATTGCTACAAAGGATTTATAAATTGAACAATTCCATGGGACTACATGACACCAATTAGCTACAGCTGACTGCTGAGTAGCATCAGAAGTCTTCCTTTATTGATGAAACATTTAAGATTAGACTTTAGCTTTATGCAGTGCCTGGGTGACTCAGCCAGCTTAGCGTCAGACTCTTGATTTCAGCTCAGATCACAATCTCAGAGTTGTGAGACGGAGCCCTCCATAAGATTCTCTCCCTCCCTCTTCCTCTACCCCTCCTCTCCATCCCCTATCCCCAAACTCATCCAAACTCAGGTGTCTGTAAGCTCTCTCTCAAAAAAATAATGGGGGGCGGGGTTGGGGTAAGGGGCGCCTCTGTGGCTCAGTTGGTTAAGTATCAGACTCTTGTTTTTTAAAGCTTTTATTTATTTATTCATGAGAGACACAGAGAGAGAGGCAGAGACACAGGCAAAGGGAGAAGCAGGCCCCTTATAGAAAGCCCGGTGTGGGACTCGATCCCTGGACCCAGGATCACGCCCTGAGCCAAAAGGAGGCTCTCAACCTCTGAGCCACCGCAGCGTCCCAGGTGTCAGACTCTTGATTTCAGCCCAGGTCATTGATCTCAGGGTCATCACACTGAGCCTAGAGTCAGGCTCTGGTCTCAGCGGGGAGTCTGTTTGGGAATCTCTCTCCTCTGCCCCCTTCCCTACTCCTCCTCTACCTCTAATAAATAAATAAATCTTAAAAAAAAAGAAATAACCCCCCTGGCCCTGGGAAAAAGAACTTTAGCTTTACAATGAAACCTTTAAGGTGAAATTTGAAGAACAGGTATTTTTGCCAGGAAGCTGGTTACAGGGGCACCAGTGGGAAGCTGGGTGAGCATAAGAGGCAAAGGGAGCAACACAATTAAGGCCAAAAAGCTAAAGAAAGGAAGGCTTATTATAAGAACTTCACATAGCTTAGTGCTGTATGGCAGCCTGTGTGATAAAAGGGTGGCAAAATTTAAATTGGGTGATAGCCAGGTTAGGAAAAACCCTTGCCTACCCTTCAAAGGATCTGCAACCAAAGATAGATTACAACCATTGAAGGATTTTGAGAAGGAGAAATTCACAGATTAGAGAGGATACACTGGCAGTGATGGAAGTTGGTCCCAGAACAGAAATAGAAAGGGGAGAAGGAATAAGCTATTGCACTAATTCAGCAGACTCTGTGACCTTGGGTTTATAGAAGAAGATGCAGATATCTGAACAATTTGGTTAGTAGGCATTTAGAGAAAACACACAGTAAAGGGGCAATAGGATTATCACTACGTTATTACTACAGACTATGGGGATTAATGAGGCAGGAAAGAAGGTGGATACAGGAGAAACTGGCTTGATCTGAAACAAGATAAGGTCAGAGAGTAAAAGTAGCAGGAAGAAGGAAGGAAAGAGAGAGAGGGGATAAGCGTTTTCTCTCAGAGCAAACCTGGAGTTTGAAAGGAAATGAAAGTGGTGATCACTGATATTGCAGACAACACACAAAATTCGACTGGAATCTATTGTCAATGTCATTAACATCAAATAATGATTTTCAAAAAAATTATTCTTGAAAGTATGACTTATACAAATTAGAAAAAAACCGTTGTCAAAGATATTGTTGAACATATTAAAAAATGAGGAAACCTTGAAGATGCTATGACTGATTCAAAGAATGTGAAAAAAAAAAAAACAAAGAATGTTTGGGGAGCTGAATATTTATAAGGAATTTATTAGAGGAGTGTTAGAATAAGATTGCTAGGTTAGGTATAAGGCTGGTTCATGCCCTACAGAGCAACATATATTCTTTAGTGTTTATTTTTTTCCAATGGGGAAAAAAACTCATTTATATCACAGATCAACAACTTATCATGTAACTTAAAGTGTGTGCCTTCAATTCATAGAATGGGACATCAACCAATTGTAAATTCCCCTAGAAAACAAATTAGTCCTTAAAAAATGCAGCTATATTCTTAGTCTTTTTTATAGGTTTAGAGTTGTTTTTCTTAACATTGTAAGCAAGGATCTATCACACATTTTAAATTTGTATATTAACTATCAGATAAAACATATCCAGAATCCAACTCCCCTGAAACTAACATAGTATCATATGTCAACTATATTTTAATAAATTTTTAAAGAGAATAATATATATAATTATATATTATAATTATTATATATTTTATATATATATATAAGATATATATATATCATATATATATATATATATTTCTCTCCAGAGTCCAACAACATCTAACCACCTCCACTATTTGCACTATGTTCCAAACTATTATACTTGGATTATTGCAGGTATCTCTTAACTGGCCTGCAGGCTTCTACTCTCCCCTCAATTCCTTATTACAACCTATTTCAATATATATCCAGAGAGATCCTAAGTCATACCATGTTGTTCCTTTCTATAACACACTCTGAAGACTGCCTATAGCACTCACTAAATTCAAGTCCTTGTAGTGACCTTTAAGACTGTTCCTTCAATGAAACAGGAGTATTCTTTCCTTAATATGTTGAACTTACATTTCACAATGGAAAGCAATTCTTTTACTACTCAGTGTTGTATCCCAAATCATAAGCCACATCTTGTTCCATAAGGTAGCCACTAGATACATGTTGCTGTTGAGCACTAGAAATGTGGTTACTTTGAATTAAGATGTTCCATGAGTATAAAATGTGCCCTAGATTTCAAAGACTCTGTAAGAAAAAGGAACATAAAATATCACATATATGTTGAAATGATACTAATTTGGGTACACTGAGTTACATAAAACACATTATTAATCTGTTCATTTTCTCTTTTGCTCTTTATGTAGCTACTGAAAGTTTGAAATGACATAGGTGACTTGAATTCTATTTCTGTCAGACAGGACTGATCCAGAACAAGGGCTTGGCACATGGTATGTGGTCAATCCATATTTAATAAAAGAGATAATGATGAGGACAGATAGGCTTACAGAGCAATCAAGAGAGTTGGCTTGTTTTAAGTTATTTGTAAGTCATTTACCTTTTTCTTCAAGTTATTAATCTGTAAAATGGGAATAATAATTATTATTACTTCAAAAAAGTGATATGACTATTATTTTTTTAATATTTATTTATTTGTTTATGATAGACATAGAGAGAGAGAGGCAGAGACACAGGAGGAGGAAGAAGCAGGCTCCATGCCAGGAGCCCAACGCAGGACTCGATCCCGGGACTCCAGGATCGCATCCCGGGCCAAAGGCAGGCGCTAAACCACTGAGCCACCCAGAGATCCCCAATTTATTCATTCATGAGCCACACAGAAAGAGGCAGAGACATAGGCAGAGGGAGAAGCAGGCTCCTCACAGGGAGTCCGATGTGGGACTTGATTCCAGATCCTGGCATCACACCCTGAGCCGAAGGCAGATGCTCAACCACTGAGCCACCCAGGTGTTCCATGATATGACTATTAAAGTGAGATATCCTTATAAAGTGCTTAGTACAGTAACTAGTACATAGTTTGCACTCAATCTTTGTAACTATTACCTTTATTATTATTTGGTAGATGATAGAATATTCCTACTCCCCCACTTTCTTGTCCTAATACATAATAAATTCACTTGTTTTTTGGCCCATCAAATGGCACATTTGAAGGGTTACAGTTTTAATCGACTGTGAAATTCAAAAAAGATTTCACAAAAAATTTTGTAGCCTTTCATCTTTTATAGCCTGTTCACAATGATGAACCATACTAGGATCCTCCTAGTAATGAAATAAATGTTTTAGCACCTAAAGAGGTAAGCTCATGTTATAAGAATAAAGAGACTTTGGACTCCTAAGGTTGATGATATTGAAGTTCCACTTCAACAATTTTAGTTTACTCACATTATCTACTAAAAATGACCTAAACTTTTCTAGTTTTGGTGGGGAAGAGGATAACAGAACTTACCAGAGTTGACCGCTGATATTGGATAGCATAGCTTTACTCCCATGGATGGGAAAGAGAAGAGGGGAATGTAAATAAGAAGGTGACACAGGGCTTCAAGTGTATTTGTAGCATTTTAGTGTTCAGTTGAGCAAGCGGGTATCTGAGTATTGACTGCACTGTGACCAATAGGTCACTTCTGTGTGGGTGTGAAATGTTTCAATGAATAAAAAATGGTTACCTGAAGTGAATGTGGACATTCTATATTAAAGATATAACTGATTATTAATCGTTACATCATTAAATCTTTTTAAAAATCTTTTAAAGCCAATGGCAGGATACCAAAAGCCAAGTAGGAAGTAGAAGAGGCAACAGGGGTCAGTGATATCCTCCAGTTCTACAGCCTGAATTGTATGAATAGATGATTAAGATATTCAAAGTGTGTGTTTAGTTTCTAACTTGGCCTGAAGAGGAGATATTTGCTCCTTGTGAATAATAGTACCCCGATGTTGAGTTCTGAGGCCCCGGCTTCTCCTTTTCTGCCATATTCAGCTGCTTCTGTGCTCATGGTGACCACCCACACTCCTTTCCAACAAGGCTCTTGTTCCTAGGACAAATTAAATTATTATGGAACGTGTTTCAAAACCCAGAGCAAGGCATTACTTCTGAACAACCAGGAATTTCTCAGAAACCAAGTCTTTAATTTGAACAGAGCTGGTCAAAAAACAAATTGCCAAGCCATTCCTTCATACACACAATTCCACTTCAGCCCCACCAGAATCCCACAATTTCAGCAACAGGAAACAGAATGTTGCCACTCTCTCGATCTATGGCAGCACATCAACGAGAGAGAGAGAGAGAGAGAGAGAGGGAGAGAGAGGCTTGTTTTTGAAAAGCAGCTTTTATTCATTCACATAATCTAAAATGCCCCCTGGCCATGATCACTATCATCTTTGATGTGGCTTCCGCATATTGTCTGCGCATCACTGTGCCTTCCAAGAGAATAGGGATGCCTAAATGAAAGCAGTATGGGAAGGCTTGAAAGAAATGCTTAACTATTGAACACAGTGTCTTAAAACAGAAGCTCTGTGGATTTCCCCCTGTTGATACAAAATGATAGTTCTCAAGACCTCACAGAAGCATCTCAGATTCACTGTACAAGTCCTGCAGGGAAGCACATCCCTGTTGCTCATTCTGGCTCAACTTGGCAGAGTTCCATTTAACATCTCAAGGAGATTCAACTCAAGTAATGGCTTAGCAAATGCATTCAAGGTCAGAGAAAGTATTTTCCAGCATTACTGCTGATCTCTTGGCTTACTGCAGAAAGGACAGGAATCACAAACTTCATTTGATGATTAAAAGTCCTTTGTTTGAGGGCTGTTCAGAAGAGTCCCTCTGTTCTCCTTCAACACTTATATTCTTAGGGCTTCCGTTTGAAAGGGAGAAGAGAAAGGTAACCTAATAATCTCTCACTCTTTTTCTCTTTCCATCTTTCTTTCTCTGTATCTCAAACACAGAAGCATGCAACACAGATACATTTGCAGGAAGCTGTATATAAAAAACAAACAAACAAACAAAAGAGATAAATCTTTTCCAAATCTCTTCCAAAAATATCAGACAGGTCAAAACAGCAAGCTCTTTTATTAGAATCTGAAACTTTAGTGGTTTTTTCCCCTCAATCTATATATCAGTGCACACAGATAAATTTTCATTTATTGCGTAACGTTAATTTATTAAGATAATGCATTTTGACTACTTATGAATTTTCTACTTTATGCTGTTTATTCTCATTTCCATTCACTCCCCACCTCTGCAACCTACCGCTTCTTGATATTTCCTATTATAGAATTTTTCTTACCACTTTCACTGGAGGTAAGACCAGAGTGACGACCTAAGCAAATCAGTTTCTAGGTTTCTTTTCTCTCTTCCTGCCACCCCATTCCACTGTGCTACAGAAGCTCGATGACTTTATTTTATTTTATTTTTTAAAGATTTTTTTTTTTATTTATTCATGAGAGGCACAGAGAGGGAGAGAGAGAGGCAGAGACACAGGCAGAGGGAGAAGCAGGCTCCATGCAGGGAGCCCGACCTGGGACTGGATCCCAGGTCTCCAGGATCATGCCCTGGGCTGAAGGCGGCGCTAAACCCCTGAGCCACCCGGGCTGCCCAGCTCGATGACTTTAAATCCCTTTACCCTGTCACCATATTCTTACCTAACTTCCCTGAAAGTGAAATTACTTGTCCTTTCAATCTGAACACCACCTTTTTTTTCCCAAGGAAAATTAATCACAGTTATATGTTAGAAGAAAAACGACTTTATTTTAATCTCTCCTACTAACACATGAATAAAACAAAGAATCTGCTTTCCTGATTGTTTAAAGATTATCTGCAGTTATAATAGATAAAGGAATAAACACCGAATGCTAAAATAGTAAGGTACACTTGATTTAGTCTTCTCCATCTATTAAGTGATAGTTACTATATTAGTCAAGGTAATGCCAGCTGCTGTAACAATAAATGGAACATGTATAATGGCTGACAGGCAATGGCAGAAATTTATTTTTACTTCCAAATCAGCTCATCCTGAAGGTAGACAGCTCTATTCCAAGTGGCAGTTGAGGTATTCAAGCTCCTTTCATATTGTTCTTCCAACATCTTCAACTCAAGCCAATGAAAAAAGAACACGAAAAAGCCAAACATGGAAGATTTTATAAGATAGTCCTTAAGCAAATGAGGATGATATATCTCATTAGCTTGACCTCAGTTAAATGATCATACTTAAAAGTAAGGGATGCTGGAAATATGTTCTAGCTTAAACTGAGCACTGAAGTAAAATAGGTACTGAAGACCAGTTAGCCAGTCTCTGCCAAATTTACTTTCTATTTAGAAAAATTCCCTTATTTATTTATTTTTTTAAAGATTTTATTTTATTATTTATTCATGAGAGACAGACAGGGAAAGAGAGAGAGGCAGAGACACAGGCAGCGGGAGAAGCAGGCTCCATGCAGGGAGCCTGATACGGGACTCAATCCCAGGACTCCAGGATCACGCCCTGGGCTGAGGGCAGGCACTAAATCACTGAGCCACCCAGGGTTCCCCTAGAAAAATTCCTGTAGCCATTCTTTATGAGTTGGCTTGCCAAGAACAAATTCTCTCAGCATTCCTTAATCTTAGAATGTCTTAATTTCCCTTTCATTCTTGAAGGGTATTTTCACTGGATAAAGACTTTATAATTGACAGATCTTTTCTTTCAGCACTTGTAAAAATGTGCCACTTCCTTCTGGCCTTCATGATTATCAAATGAAAAAAAAAATGCTGTCATTGTTGGTAGTTCCTCTACAACCAATGTATTGTTACTCTCTGGCTACTTTCAAGATATTTGTCTTTAGTTCCCCAAAGTTTTCATTATGATATGTCATAGCATAGGTTTCTTAAGGTTTTATCCTAATGGGATTCATTCAGCCTCTTGAATCTGTAGGTTAATAACTTTGTCAAATTTGGAAAGTTTTCAGACATTATTTCTTCAAATATCTTTTCAATTGCACCCTCTCCTTTCCTTCTGTGACTCTAATAATGTGAATGTTAGCATTTTTGTCACTGTCTCACAAGTCTCTGAGACTGTTTATCCTTTGGTAGACTGTTTTCTCTTTGTTGCTCAGTTTGGGTAAATTCTGTTGCTCTGTCCTCAAGTTCACTTATTCCATCCTTGTCACCTTCACTCTATGGTTGGGCTCATCCAATGAATTTTTTATTTAAATTATTTTATTTTTCAATCTTAAATTTGTATATGGTTTCATTCACTATTTTTAATTCTTTGCTGATATTTTTCTAATTTTTCATTTGTTTCAACAGAACTTGTAATTACTTGTTGAAGTATTTCTAAGATGGCTGCTTTATTTAAAGTTCTTGTAGGAGAATTATAACCTTTGAGTTATCTCTGCTGATTGATTTGCTTCAATCAAATAAAAATGTGATTTTCCTGGTACTTGGTATTTTGAGTGATTTTTTTCATTGTATCCTGGACATTTGGAATATTATTTTGTAAGAATCTGGATCCTATTTAATCTTCTTTCTTAGCAGAGATTCCATCTGTTGAAGTGTAGCTGGATGGAGTGAGCTGGAGTGGGGCCTGAGAAATTAAGTTTCTAACAAGTTTCCAAGTGATGATGCTACAGTTCTAGGGCTGCACTGTGAGAACCAGAGAATTAGACTGAAAGAATGCTGGAGTCCCATGATGAAGATTTTTACTTCCTGCTAGGTCCTGCCAAACCATGCCAGCAAAAATAGGGCACTCGTTCAAACTTCCCTTTTGATTCCTGGTGGAGGTGCTGGCGACTTCTACTCTGCTGATTGTCCTAACTGACACCTGGGGAAAGAGGGCTGACATACCAAATTGTGGCTGGAAGGTGAGAGCAAAAACTCAGCTACCTGCTAGGAAGTTCTGACACCAGAAGAGGGGAGAGGAGGAACTGGAGTGCAAGCTATTCATAGCTCCCATTGTCTTATAATGTCTTATCGATACTAAGTAT
This sequence comes from Canis lupus dingo, assembly GCF_003254725.2. Taxonomy (NCBI): domain Eukaryota; kingdom Metazoa; phylum Chordata; class Mammalia; order Carnivora; family Canidae; genus Canis; species Canis lupus. Next base: position 14,960,008 of record NC_064266.1, read on the forward strand.
GAAAACTCCACTATTTCTGGACATGGCCATCTCAACATGTGGCTTCCAGAGTCATTGAAGCATGAAAAGAGAACAATGGAGGACATGATTCTCTCAAACCTTCAGCTGAGACCTTCCTGGAGGTCTACTATATTCTGGCAAATCCTCCCAGACTCTAGGTCCTGTTTCTCTTTTGTCTCTCCATCTATCATCTGCTAAACATTGCACTGATGTGCATTATGACAAAGAAAAGGGCCAAATCTTACCAGTTCACTCACACAAATATAAAAATCCTAATGGCATAACCTAATAACAGGGAGTAGTCTGGGGATTTAAGTGAGTTACCCAGTGTGACACCTAATTTTATGTGTCAATTTGGCTAGGCTATGGTGTTCAGATATTTGGTCAAACATCAATCCAGATGTTGCTGTAAAAGTATTTTTTAGATGTGATTAACATTTAAATTACTAGACTCTGAGTAAAGGAGATTTCCCTCTGTTTTGTGGGTGAATCTCAACCAATCAGTTGAAGACCTTAAGAGAAAAGATTGAAAATTTTCAATTTCTTCCAGAAAAAGAAGAAATTTAGTCTTCTCTCTGTCTCTGTCTCTCTCCACACATACACACACACCCTATTGCTTCTATTTCCTTAGAGAGCTCTGACAGAGAGGTAAGTAGTCATAAATTTCATTGATTAGATGTCTGCTATACTCACTATGAAGAGATTTAGATTCTCTCTTTAAATTTCAAAATTACTATATGATAAAAGTATTACTATTTCTACTTTTAAAATGAGGAAACTGAGTTTAAAAGAAATAACTTGCTGATAAGACACTAGCATATGATTTGAATTTAAATGTGCTGACTCCAAAGTCTTTTAACAACCACCACACAGAACTTGATTGGCATTCAAAACTACTTGGTAGCATGGGGCACCTGGATGGCTCTATTGGTTAAGCTTCTGCCTTTGGCTCAAGTCATAATGTCCTGGGATCCAGCCCCATGTCCAGCTCCCTACTCAGTGGGGAGTCTGCTTCTCCCCTCCTTTCCCCCATCCCCTGCTCATGTTCTCTCTCTCCCCCAAATAAATAAAATAACTACTTGGTAACAGCACTAGAGTCATATTGTCTTTTTCTATCAGTCTTAAATGCCTAAGTCATGAACATGGGGCACCTTTAACTTCAGGCTTGTGCCATGTAATGAACATATATAGATGAACTACACATGGTCTTTGTCCTAGAAACTAATTCAATATGAAAGTTCATCCTATTCACTTTTCTTTTTTCATCTTCCTAACTAAACCGGCATAGCAAGAGATACTTGGGACTTCTTCACTATTGATGAAAGAGAAAATAAAAGGAAGTTGCTCTCTGTAGCATGATTTTCTTCTATAATCATTTTTTGGAGCCTATCGTGGATACTGCTTAGTATTGCCAATAAACCAATAAGTTTTTGAGCATTTATGCCTTGTGTTTTGCTGTTTCTGCAGCCAGGAAGATATAGTTCTAGAAGATACACCAATTTGTGGTGACATTTACAGATTTTAGGGATGCATAATGAACACATATAAAGCAATTAGACAGTAGCATAATCCAGAACATATTTAAGTGAAAAATTGCTCAGAAAAGCAAATTTACAAAGGATTGGAATACCCATGGAAGATATCATGCCATACCACCAATATTAGAAAAGTAAAGAGGATCCATGAGATCCATTTGATGCATTACTTTAGGTCAGTGGTTCTGAAACTTTAGTCGGCAACAGAATCACCTGGAGGGAAGACTCATCAAAACACAGGTAAATAAGTCCCATTCCTAGAGTTTCTGAGTCAATAGGTCTGGAGTGCAGCCTGAGAATCTGCATATCCAACATGCTGCTGGTGCTACTGGTGTGAGGACCACACTTTAGTAACCATTGATCTATTTGGGTCATTCACACTAACTGCATAGATCTTTTAGCAACTTACACATTTCATAGGCCAACTTATAACACCTGTTGATGGCTTAGTTCTTCTGATTTTTCTTTCACCTTCTTGAATTTCATTCCTTTGACTGCAATAAATATATACTAATAACAATCTCTAGGCTATGCCACTTCAAAGTAAAATATGATAGTGGAGCAGAAAACTAACTGCCTGGATGAAACCAACATTATAAGTTCTGTCTGAAAATAGTTTCAATCTTTGATACTTTCATATACAAATCCAACATCAAAGTGAACTCCCAGGTTCTGTCAGATTTCTTCTTTCTAGTAAGAGATGAAACGTTTGTCTGCTGTCATTCTCTTAACGTGATAATTAGACAGTGTAATAATACAATTTTCCTGGTGTTTATAATGCTTGATCATATATTGTAATCATAAATATAGGCCACAGACTCAATGACTTAATTATAACCCTGATGGTAGACTGATAGAGAAAAACCTCACACTATCCTCAGGGTAGAAAAAGGAATCTTTTGAACATATTTTAGAATCAATCTATGGGAAACATAAAAAAAAAATTAAAATGTATTGAAGTGCTGATACTCAATCCAACATGATGATCTGAATATACCCCAACATATTCACCTTCATGTCTTTGTACGTGCTCTCTTAACTCATCTTCATCACATCAAATTCTTCAACTTCTTTCAAAGCCCAGATCATGTTTTCTCAATCCATTGACCTGTTACTCCTCTACTTGGGACTCACATATTTATTAAACACTTCCTATATATACCAGGTTTCATGCTGGGTGGTAAAGGTACAAAGTGAGTGGAACACAGGAGAATGCCCTCTGGTAAGGAAGAAAGACTTGTAAAAATATAAATGCAATAAAGTATCAGTGGGACTATCACAAAGTATAATGGCTACATTATGACTAAAAAAAAGAATCCTAACTTTTTATATTATTCTCTAAAAAATCATCTTAGTGGATTCTGTCTTCTTCTGCCAATGTAATAATTTCCATATATTCTTTTTTTTAATTTTTATTTATTTATGATAGTCACAGAGAGAGAGAGAGAGAGAGGCAGAGACATAGGCAGAGGGAGAAGCAGGCTCCATGCACCGGGAGCCTGATGTGGGATTCGATCCCAGGTCTCCAGAATCGCGCCCTGGGCCAAAGGCAGGCGCCAAACCGCTGCACCACCCAGGGATCCCAATTTCCATATATTCTCAATAAACCATCTCTTAGGATCCTGGGTGGCTCAGTGGTTGAGCATCTTGCCTTTGGCTCAGGTTGTGATTCTGGGGTCCTGGAATCAAGCGCTGCATCAGGTTTTCAACAGGGAGCCTGCTTCTCCCTCTGTCTATGTCTGCCTCTCCCTCTGTGTGTCTCTCATGAATAAATAAATAAAATCTTTAAAAAAGTCCTCTCTCAAGTGTTGTGACAGTCATTGATTTATACATTTAACACTAAACTTGTTCTATGCAAAGACTAAATTTTTTTGATTGATTGATTGATTTTAGAGAGAGAGAGAGTGCACATGTGCACAAGCAGTGGGAAGGGCATAGGGTGAGAATCTTCAAGCAGACTCCCTGCTGAGTGGGGAGCCTGACCTGGGGCTTGATCCCACAACTCTGAGATCATGACTTGAGCTGAAACCAAGAGTGGAGACACTCAACAGAATGAGTCACCCAGGCACCCCAAGACTGAATATTTTAAAAACACTTCTCATTGTACTGAGACCATAGAAAAAAGGCACAAAGTGGTTAAGTAACCTCAATATTCCAATACATTGAGGAGTTGAAGACATAGGGCTATAGGCACTCTGAAAAACACAATGTGTAACAATTTTGAAACATGGAAATAATGAAAACTAGATTTGGGAGACAGGAAATTAGATCAGGACCAGATATTTCCCTAGAATCCCCTCCTTACCACTACCACAACTAAAATGAAAACAAAAACAAACAAACAAAAAAATCCTAATGTTTTTGCTAGTGTTCTAATGGGGAAAGAGTAAGATCCACAGGCTAGTGATGCAATTCTATTTCCACTAATTATTCCGCAGTGTTAACAAATCATGTGATAGAAGAATACTCAGATATTATTAAGTCTGCCATTCCAAAACATGAATTCCACTCGTGTTCCACTCACTCAGCCACTCATTGGGCATCCAGCATCTTAGAAGGAATAAATTAAGGGATGCCTGGTTGGCTAAGTTGATAAGTGTCTGACTCTTGGTTTCTGTTCAGATCATGACTTCATGGGTCCTGAGACTGAGTCCTGCTTTGGACTGTTCACCCAAGAACAAGAGGGTGATCTTATGAACACTTCTTGAAGGTGTGGTGTGAGTGTCTCGTGATAAAACAAGACACTACTCCACTGGTCCATGCTGCTTTTTGTCTCTTTAAAACTTCAGAAGATTTAGGAGTCAAAGTAAAATGAAGAACATAATACAAAATGAAAACATTACAGGAGGAAGGAGAATTACTTAGAATGTACCAGACCTTATTCAAATCTAGGTTCTTGGGAGTGACAATTCATAGGTTGCACAAACTAGTGAACATGGAATGGAATAAGAAGTCTTGAAGATATCAATACAACCCTAATTTCTGGAGTGTAACCTTCGACCTAAGCATTTCCCTTATTTTCAGTCTGTGAGTCACACAAAAACCTTTCCTTTTCTTCTTCAAGATCACATGCTATCTTCTGGATTATGACATGTAGACTTATGTAAAATAAACATAGTCATGAATATCTCATGTATGATTTTAATGAAAAAATGAGGCAAAACCACAAAGGTATGTAGCCTAAGAGATTTGTATGTAATCTTCCTTGACACAATTTTAGGTTTTTTTTCTCAATAAAAACTTAGATTTTATTGATAGTACTAAAGATAGAAACATTAATTTCATAGAATAATTTTATGGGCAGAAAACATGATGTGGAATCCCTGCTGAATCACTTTAATAGCTTGTTATCATGAAAGACACTAATTCCTTCTTATCCACCTCCTCTTGTGATGTTTCTTGCCAAGAATTTCCACAGGATTTAGGGGTTTATAAAAGAAGAGAGAACCTTCCCTATCCCTTCAGTCTCATTTTGTATTCCACCTTTACCTTTTGCTCTAGGCAAATTGGACCACTTGAGTTTCTTCCAATGTGCCATGCTCTCTAGTATTCTGTTTTGTACTGCTTGTTTTATTATCTGTGTTCCTGATAATTTCTACTCAGTCTTCCTACTCACTTTCTGCTGTTTTTGGATTTTTGTTCTGACCTTGCCGTCCCCAGCCCTCCACCTGTGCCCCTGAGTTTTTCCTTCTTTTTGCCCCAATTACTCACAATGACTCTGTCCACTCCCTCACAGGACAGTAAACTTCTTAAGTGCACTCTATGCTTATCTCTTAATGTAAAGAGGTAATTCTGCTCTCTAAATGACTAATTGTATTAAAAGGAGCAGTGTCAGAAGAATGCTAAGAGGGAAAGGTAAAGGTCTCCAGGACCTGGTCACCAATGATAGCCTTCTATTTACAGTTTGTCTTTAACTAATTACTTCCTCATCATTTAATAAACTGCTTCTATTGAAATAAGGGAGCAAATTTACCCACTTGGGTCTTATTTGTAGTTATGAAGCCTTCTTCAATCCTTAAGACTTTGTTCCTTGTGGATAATTGCTATTCTCTGAAGGTACTAACTGGGGCCAGGACCAAAATTAAAAAAAAAAAAAAAAAAGACAGGTTGTAATATTCATACCTCCTGGGAAAATTAAAGTATGCAAAATTTTCAGGTGGTAATAACTTAGCTAGTGGTTACTTTTAATAACATAACTTTTTTCCCCAAAGTGTAACCTTAATAAATAAAGAAGGTAATATAGGAGTTAATATTTTAGAAACAGTTGAGACTCTAGTGCTTTGTGCATTTGACATCCCTTTTATTCTCTACAGTAGCTGTATATGCTCTAAAGGAAGTATAAAGCTCCATGAAACTCAGCTGTAAAGCAACAGGACCAAACTAAGGAGAGCAGTTGACACAGTTATATTTGACAAGAGTCATAGAAAGGGACCACCATTCATCGCTAATACATTTTCTCTTGCTTTATATACACTCTACACTTGGTCTTTGGCACCCTACAATATTTATGTAGATTTAAGAATGACTGGAGACAGATAAACTGTAATTGTCATGGCTATTTTCCTCCTGATGCAGAGTCCCGAGTTTATTTAGTACTCTCTTTGGCCATCTGTGTCACTCCATGCCTGTACTGAGAATGAATAGCACCATGCCTTTACTCAAAATGAAGAATTCCTCTATAACATGCCATCTTCCTTTCGAGTGTCAGATCCTACATACTTCCTTTGGAGAAAGACTCTATTAAATGGTTGCAACAAGACCATGTGCCCCATCTCTTAACTCATGGCAAGTTTTCAGAATGACTAGTTTCTTTCATGGTTTTCTGTGACTAAATCAAAGATGTCTATCCTCAACACCACTGACTTTTCCTACTCTTATTTAAATTTGAATCTTAGCCTTCCTTCTGTGACTATCTGGGTTTCACCCCAATGCAACTTCCAGTCCCCAACTCATGAGGATTCCTTATTAATTTCTATATATCAAGGCTCTGAGTCCTGAATTGAAGCCAGACCTGCAAGCCCATGGTATTAGCTTAACCCAATCCTGGTTTTAATCACACATCATTCCAACACCTGTAACATAGCTGCATTAGGACATCCCAGATCATGAGCCTAGGGAAGACTGAATCAACCCATCTCTGAAACAGTTAATTATCTCTTAACCTAAGGCTATTAGAAGATGTGATTAATGACAGGTACAATACTGTGGGGATACTACACAGGCAAAATAAAATTACAAAACCAAGGATGAGATGAATTTACTTGACAATGAACTTTCCATTCATATCCCTTTTGAGGTCCTGGAAATTCATTTCTTGTGAACACCTGACACTCTTTCAGACTTTTACCAGCAATCAAGATACTTACAGAACTTTAGTTTCAAAGGAGACAGATAAGTGTCTGTTGAACACTGTCACATTGCAAGCTTTATGGATGAATTTCCTGTAGCTCAGGTCTCTGGCTCTAATATAGAATTTGCACTTTTGAAGAATTCCAGTCCCAAAATAAAATCATAGTCATAATCTTAGTGTAATTAGATGCAATTCTTTTTCTGTTTTCTCTATAAGCCCAATGGCAGGCCATGTGCTTGAATGATAAACTACTTGAGTGGTGAGCTAGATAGTTTCTCAGGCAGCCAATTATCTAAGTTTGGTACAGTTGGACAGAGTAGTCTTCTACTCACAGGAAAGCCTCCAGTTCATGGATCTCAAGTCAGGCGTCTTAAACATCAACACTCTGTGCATAGTAGTCCACTTGGACACTTGTAGCAGGATCATGGGCACATGGACACTAATTGTGACAACATGAAGATATAAATAAACAACAAGTTTTTCTATTCAGCTATAAATACACCTGTTTTGTTAGAATCTATTATCAACAGGTTATAGAGGCAGGGCCTTATCTAAACCATGGGTAGTCAATATACACCTCAAGGTAAGAGAAAGAATGAAGTTTGGACTGGACTTCTTCCTTGAGTGGGAGTGGAGGAATCCTTCCCCACAGAAATTTAGGCTAATTCCCTGCTTTGAGAAAGGCCTTGAACTAAAAACATAACCAGGTTGGCTATGACTAACCCCCTGTACTCATCAGGTCACTGATCCAAACAGACCATCTGGCTTAGATCTTGGTCAGCTCATGGCAAAAAGATAACTAAACTTTTTTTTTTTTAAGATTTTATTTATTTATTCATGAGAGACACAGAGAGAGAGAGGTAGAGATACAGGCATAGAGGTAGAGAAGCAAGCTCCATGCAGGGAGCTCGATGTGGGACTCGATCCCAGGACCCCGGGATCACACCCTGAGCCAAACACAGACACTCAACCACTGAGCCACCCAGGTGTCCTGATAACTAAATGTCTTTGAAATTGCTTTCCGAATGACATCCTTTCAAACACAGTCCCAATAGCTTAGAGTTGAACCTGAAATCTCTTATGACTAACCCTCCTCCACATCAGAGGCAGTAAATAGATAAACATACTCCACTCTTGCAGAGTGTCTTAAATTCTCATAGTTCTCCTGGAGGCTCAGAGAGTGAGCAGACTCCAGAGTAGATTGACTTTATATGTACACAACTGGTTCTTTAACCGATGTATCAAGCAAGAAGCCAAAATGCCATATACTCAGTGACACTCAAGTACCACAAGGTGGCCATAAAAACATATGCATATGCATATGTTCTGGCAAAATGGAAGTATATATATATATATATATATCGCATGAATAAACAGGATTGGCTGGTGTCCCTGGAAGCTGTTTGAATCTCTGAAGTCAGAACTGGAAGGTCAGAGCACCTATGCCTTTGCCTCCGTAAAAGTGAAAAAGACAAAGTCTTTATCAAGGAAGGGAGAGTGAGTCATGGGTCCAGAGGAATGCACACTGGGAAATAAAACAGAAAGTTTAATATAATTAATTCACAGTTTGTGAAGATCAGTTCAGGACATACTCTAGAAATGGAGCATATGTGCTGAAGAGACCCACTTTGTATTTATGGCTATTTTTAAGGGATTCTACTAAGCTGAATAAATATTTGATAAATTGTGTGCAAACTTTATGATATTGCCAACATTAGACTTTTACAATGAATCAATTTTGGGTAATTTCATATAGTACAATTCTAGAACTTGAATCGGGTCCTTCTTTGTTGGTTACGGAGCTATTCTAGAGACAGATATCACAGAAGGGATATATATATATATATATAATAATCTGCCCCTAAAAAAATAAAAACCTTTGTAGGAGTAATTTTCTACTGTTAAAAAATTGTCACCATATCTCTAGGAATACTAACTCCATTTGACAAGCAAAGTCAAACTCCATTTGACCAGTGTAAGAAGCTGGGATGAGTGTAGGGTAGACTTTAGTCAACACTTCTACTGCTGTTTCCCTGAGGGAGAGGCACTCTGTTTGTACTTGTGAGCTAAGCCACAGCATCACCATCTGACCCAGGACCAGTTTGAAGGCATCATCTCCTTCTCCCCCATGTTGGCTGGCAGTTGAGAGCATCATGTATTCTTCTGGGACCAATATCTGCCACTGTCAAAGATATTTCTGAGAACTATAAATGCTCTCTCCCCACTTTTAAGTCAAGTCAATGGGACCTTCCTCTTCCCTGAGTGACCACCCTGGACTCTACGCCAAAAATAAGGAAGTCATTATTGCATTGTCCTTTTACTATTTTACATTCTTTTTATAGAAGCAATCACTCTTAAAAAAAAAAGTGATCATTGTTACCTTGAGATACATTTATACAGCAAAGATGGGCAAAGAAGTGACTCAGAAAACTCAGAACTTGTATAAATTGAATGTTCAAGGCCAAAAAAATTGGGCTAATAACAGCCAGAACCATGCCCAGATTCCCAAATTTTTCATCAGGCTCTTTCCATTCCACCAGCCTTCATAGATATCCTTCAATGAAGGGTATATCTTATACTATACCCCACTTCAGGTCAAATCTCTCAGAGGTGCTGATATGTGAACCAAACCCAGGGACTGAAGTGTCTATATCACATTTTAATAATGACTTTGGGGTCAAACTGAGCAATTTCAACTTTCCTGCCCTTCTTTCCTGTTATACTTTTTTCTTTTCTTTTCTGTTTTGTTTTGTTTTGTTGGTTTTTGGTTTTGCATTTGGGCCTGTGCTATCATTTCAAGACCACTTAAGTTATTCTTACAAAAGTAGCATATTTCACCAATGAATCTGTCTCATACCCTATTCTTACATTTCTATCTCACTATTCCAATGTATTTAGAAACAAGAGACCTTCTATCTTCCACTTCCTTATAACGCTTTATTTTTTTTTTTATTATTTCTGATCAGTGTGCGAGAGCAGGCTCACACAGGCTCACAAGAGTCCCTTATGTGCATGCTTCCCCAACTTGAGCAAAAGTGTGGTATTAGTCACAGAAGAAGCATTTACACAAAGGAAATTGGCAAATGCTTCAGATCAAGAGTTTTGTTGTTGTTTTTTTAAACACATTTTTTAAATGTTCTTAATAGCAGCTTTATCAAGATACAATTTGCAGAGAACCAACTGTTAACCATTTCATTTACCAACATACTCCTCTTTCTTCTCCATAGAAAAAGCAAGCTTCTTTGTTCCAAACAATTTTGTTCACCTTTGCCAGAAGCTTAGCATGAGGCTCTACCTTACAATACCTCCAGTAATGTAATTATTTTTCAACTGCTCTGCTGCTTCAGCCTAGACACCCCTCTATTCCTTATATCAGAGAAAGATGTACTGGGACTATCTTCTCCAGCTCATACTCATTAGGAAAGCAGTTTACCAAGGGTTTTCCTGAATTTACCACTTGCATTTTCCTTACTACTGAGAAGATGAGGCTATTGTAAACCTTCCAACTCCAGCCAATCCACAGATAAATGCAGCCACTTGAGGAAGCCCTGGTAAAACCAACAGAAGGATTACTTCATAGTCTACTTAATGATGTAAAATAATACATCTTCATTTAAATGCACCAGGTTTTGAGGTGATTTGTCACATTTCAGTGGGTAACTGATAGAATCTCTCTCCATTCAATGAATTTACAACTGAATTATAAACAACTCTCTGGCTGCTTTCTTTGGTTTTGATCATCTCACATTTGCAAGGAGCTCATCTTTGGGAAGAATCATAGAAAGAGGGACAAGAAAAAAAACACCCTCAACAATGCCACAATGTGTAATGAAGTCTAATGTAAGAAAACCAACTGAATAAATAGGGAAGCTTTAAAAAATAAACATAAACAACTGCAGCTGGACACCAGTCCCCTAACTGAATTCTGAAAAAATTCCCAAAGACAAGAGCAACTTGCAGAGATCAGAAGTACATTTGCCAGCCCTTTCTTGCTGTGGAGTCACCACAGTTGTTAATAAAACCTCTCTCTCTCTGCATATTTTGTAACCCTCTTGAGAGCTTTCGAAGACCTAGGTGCTCCCATATGCCTTCATAGAAGAGCTATGTCATAACATTCTATAAAACTTAGCCTAAAAAGAGAGAGAACATAGGAGATTCAAAAAGCCCAAGCAGAAGATACCTCCTGGGATCACTAAAAAAGGCTAAGAATTGTGACAAGTATCTCCTGGATGCCCATTTGTTTTTATGTTGCTTCATATACAGAATATGCACAGAATAGCAAGATTGCGCACACTCAACAGACCATTCTAGAAGAGGTCACTTTGATAGCAAGGATTCCCTCAGTTAATCACCTACCATTGGGCAGCCCGGGTGGCTCAGCGGTTTAGCTTAGCGCCGCTTTCAGCCCAGGGCCTGATCCTGGAGACCCGGAATCGAGCGTGGAGCCTGCTTCTCCCTCTGCCTGTGTCTCTGCCTCTCTCTCTCTCTCTCTGTCTCTCTCTCTCTCTCATGAATAAATAAATAAAATCTTAAAAAAAATAACCACCTACCCTTGAATTTCCACTTGGGTGGGTACACCTCAAGATTTGGCATCAGTCCTTCTCAACCACGTATTTTCAGCATGCTATTTACTTTGACAGCATGCTCTAATTGAAGACATTGGAGTTGAATTAAACATATAAAGGACCAACAAATCCCCTTGGGTACTTAACAAATCCTTAATGGTAGAAAAGCAACAAACCCAGAATTTGTAATTCCGATCATATGTTACTTTCTGGGAGATTGTACATTATTAAAACTTATTGAAAAGGCAGAATTAAGTTTTTCCTTCTTTGCTTAGTCTGTTTTCTCTTTGCACTTCCCTCAGCAGAGCCTATAAAATGGGCCTGAGCAGGTTCCCATTAGTTGTGGTCAGTTTTAATTTCTGGTTCTCATGCACAAAGCTGATGTGTGTAGGTTCCCAATCCTGAAAGAAAAATGCCACAAAACCATTTTTGCCATTGCTTAATTAAAATGAAAAATGCAGCCTGCAATTTACACAGCAAAATTTAAGATAATTATTTATGTCATGTGGACAAAGTTCTTCACTATATTACACTTTGTCCTCAAAGACCATTTACTCATATCTTACAAAAATCCTCATGTAAGAAGAAAGGCGGTGAAATATTTAAGAATTTTTTCCTCTTTCCCAACCAAAATTGGAGTAAGGCCTGTTTCAACTTTTGTGGTAAAAACAGAAAAAAACAAGCTCCTCTGTATTCAGATTCCAGAGCCCATGCTTTTCATTCACAGCTAACAGCTGACCACCATATATATCATCAATTGAAGGACTATGGTCTCTGACCCCCAGCTTTCTGGCTACCACTGCATTGAAAGCAAGTAGAAATTGAACCTTCAATTCCATATCTGCATTAATCAGAACTCTCGCAGTTTCAAAAAGTAGAAATTTAACCTGATTTTCAAAATGGTGAGAGGAGAAAATAGGCAATGAAGTAGATCAGAGTTTCAGGCATGGCTGAACCCATCAAGAAAATCTCCCTCTCTACTTGCTGGCACTGTTTTCTTATGTGCTGACTTTGCTCTCAAAGGGCTCTTCTTATGTCATAGGAAAGATGAGGAATAGTATCAGCTTACATTTCATACACTAAGAAACCCCAATAGAAAGAAAAAAACTTCTCATTTAACAGTTCCAGAAAAAGGCCTGGGTCTGTCATTGCTCTGGCGTGGGTCAGCTTTGCATCCATAATCAGTCGCTGAAGCCAGGGAATGGAATGTTCTTAGGTGCCAGGCTTTGGTTCGGTCTTAGTTCTGGTTCCCCAAGAAATAGATCCTGAGCCAAGGATTTCAGGGAAAACAGTTTCAGGAAGTTGCAAGGAACATAGGTGGGTGACAGGGAAGTCAGCCAATACAGGCATGTTAAATCAGATACCAGTGAAAAATCAGAGCTTAATATTGCAGGAATATTCCCTGGCAAAACAAATATGTAAGAATTACCCTTGCCAAGAAGTGAGGTATTTGGAATATATTTGGGGTATTTATACACCCTGCATCCATTAATTACTAAGTATGGGCTACATGCAGGGGGACTTTTTTCCCTGTAGGTATGTCTCACCCGCCTATGCATGAGCCTTGTGTGTGGGCACAGTAGGTTTCATCAGCATGAATTCAGTCTCCCAACAATCATACTTTTGTTGGCTACTGGAAGCCAGAATTATAGGAATAGTAATGGAGAGGGGATGTGAAGGGATATGGGTAGACCCCAAACAGAGTCTACTATAGGTTCTGCCCCCACCTCCTGTTCAGAAGATCCAGAAATTATTATGTTAGCGTCACCAGACCACATCTCATGAGAGTGGAGGAGGGATGACGCTCACAAAGGAAAGCAGTGCTGTCACCAACTAAAAGAATGAAAGGTTCTTCGATAGCCAAAAGCAAGATATGTTCACTTAATTAACTGAAACTCGAATTGTGCCTTCTCAGTGTAAATCTTGCAGTGTGAGGACTGGTGCTATGCAGAAAATGAGAGATTAAGAAAAAGAAACTGAGCTTGATCCTGATAAGGATACAGATCATTTTTCTTAGCACTTAAGCTGAGTTCTTGGAAGTGCATCCAGTGTCTTTAAGGGCATGACAATGGGACTGGTGCACTCACAAATCTTATTCCTCTGGCAAACCTTGGTCAAGAAAATACAATTCTGCCACAACTGGGGGATATGAAGTATTATTTAAGACAGAACAAATGTAATTGGTGTCTTCTGGGATAAAATAATTAAAAGAGAAATATGGTAAAAACATAAAGACTCTATAAATGTATACAAAAAGAACCTCACTGGCCAAAAAGAAAGTGACTATCAGATGATTCTAATCCCTTTGTTTTGCTTTTGCTGTCATCATTGTTATTTGATGATGAGTGTATTTGGTGCTTGGCAGTTTATTCTTTAAAAAAAATGTGGGTTGCCAACAGCTCTTCCAAATGAGGATTATTGCCCAAGGAGCACCATAGGAGCAGCAGTGAGACATTTGCAACCAAACAGGCATTAACACAGTCTGGGGTGATTTCTACTGTGGTGAGCAGAATAATGCCAAACCTGCTAGCTGTCTGGATTTCTGGCTGCTCAATAAATCTTTCCTTTGTGTAGCCTGTGAATGTTAGCTTATGATCTGCTTACATCAGACTGACTGTAAAGGGGCTCACAAACATTGACCCCAACATCTCTATATTCTAATCTCAAATAAATCAGAGAAGGACTTTTTCATCATCATTAATAGATATTAATGCTCAGTAATGCTCAGGTGGTATATATCTATTTCTTTGCTGCGCTTCTGTATGTGGGTATGCAAGTTTATTTGTTCATTATCATTTTGTCTTGGATGCTTTAAAAGATAACTAGGGGCTTAACATGTTTCTAGATTCCTAGAATCTATTGGAAACACAAAGAGGATGTTCTTCCAGTGGTACAGTCTCAACTTAATTTCACTTCTCAGCCTCTGCCAGTTTACTTTGTAATTCAAAGTCTCAGCTAAGTTCTACAAAAACAACACTGCCTTTGATAACTGTTCTGGACTGGCTAATTTTTCTGGGTTAAAAGAATTTACTTATTTCTTCTCCTTCTTCTTTATTAAGAAGAAAATGGGTAAACCAGTATTCTATATACTTTCATTCTATAGCACACAGATGCTCGGAGACCAAGGCAAAACCATGGAGTGAAGTGACTTGTGCACTACTCACTGGGAAAAATTCTATCTACAAAACATCCTTTGTGACAATGACCTGGAATGGTTAGGGTAGGGAACGAATGTTCATAAGGACTTAGGACTGCAGATGTATGCAATGATGAAAGAAAAGGAGAGGGATCCCTGGGTGGCGCAGCGGTTTAGCACCTGCCTTTGGCCCAGGGCGTGATCCTGGAGATCGAATCCCATGTCGGGCTCCCGGTACATGGATCCTGCTTCTCCCTCTGCCTATGTCTCTGCCTCTCTCTCTCTCTCTCTCTCTGTGACTATCATAAATAACTAAAACTTTAAAAAAAGAAAGAAAAGGAGAAACAAAGGAGAAGTGATTCAGTGGTAACTCTGATGAATTGTGTATTTAAACTCCTTCTCCAAGGGTACAGTTCTTTTCAATGAAAGACTTGAGACCTTTAGCAGAAACTTCAGGTTTGTTGCTTATAACCATCTTCAAAGACCAAACACTTGCCTTCTACTAGTGATTCACCTTACATAGTGACAAACTATTACATGCACATTTGATATTTTTATTTTTTGTGTGTGGTCTTGCAAATGGTCAGAATGGGTTAAAGACTTAACCAAGCCTTAAGTCTGAAGGAATGTGGTTAGTTCCACTCAACAGAGAGGATCTTTAAAATGCAGAGCCTGTTGTTCTTCAACCTAAGGCCTGTTTCCCCCTTAAGCAGTGTTTCTTGCATAAGTAAAATGTGCTAGAACTCAATGGTAGATTCCCTCAGGAAAGGCCAACAGGAAAGTGTCTGAATCCAAAAAGGTGCTTAACAGCGGCCAGTTTTAGGCAAAGAAAAAAGGGAAAGAAAAACCCCTCCCTTAAGCCATTCCAAACTTGGCTTGGGGAGAATATGGAAAAGGGGAAAGAAAATGTTTGGGTGTTTTTCTTCTTTTTTATGTGTTCTGTCTTGTTGGCGCCTTATTGCCAGAAGATATTGGAGAGCCAACAATGTGCAATGTGGAACTTTAAAAATAAATTCGTCTTAGAGCAATCCAAACTGCTTGCCATGAAAAAGAGACTTTCCCAGTATGCCAGGACTGAACAAATCTGAAATCAAGCCTCCTTAATGTTCATGTTAAATATTAGAGTGATGAGAAAAAGAACAGAGAGAGGAGAGACTACTATGATGGCACAGGAGAAGGTAAACAAAGTGGGTAGAAAATGAGGGGATGGGAATCGGAAGGCTTTACAGAGTCCAAGTTATCAGCATGGTAAAGGATGGACTGTATGTAGAGCAAAGTACATCACTGAAAGTTATAAACAAAGCTACATATTTCTGTGGACAAAGTAACATGCAAGATTTAGGAACCTGGTTTTTAGTGTGTAATTTTACCTATGGTACTTCCTTACTCTATAATCATAGTCTCTAAGCTTTTACTCAATCCATGATGAACCTTCTCTCTTTTGCAATATTTATCTTCTTTTTCTGTTGAGACATTGATGGTTTGCACAATGAGAATGATTTACAGAGTCAGACCACTGAGCACATTGTTCTTCTTTTATGAGTCAAGTAGAACAGAACTTACACAATGTCCTATTCCCAATATACTTTCAAGGCAAAGAGAAAACAAATCTAGGCATTAGAAGCCAGAAAGAAAGAAATATAAATGCCAATATGCATGAGAAAAAAAATTTTCAAAATCCATGGTTTGATTGCCTTCAATCTAGCATCCTGGTGAATGGCAGTAATTGGTAGAGATAGTGACAGGGTTTGATCATGAGAATAAGCAAGAGAGAATAAATGGGGGTAGAAAATCAATAGGTATGATGGATCTAACAAATTCTTATAAACTCAGTTCTTTGAGAAAGCTACTTGAATACAAGTTTTTGAAAAATAAAATATTGAAAAGTCTGTAAGAGTTAAATCAAAGTCCAGTCACACTGAGATAGTATTTACGTTCAGAAAGGAAGTTCTGGAAAATGAAGAAGACTACACCATGTACAAAATAGCATTGGGCAGCCCAGGTGACTCAGCGGTTTAGGGCCACCTCCAGCCTAATGTGTGATCCTGGAGACCCGGAATCGAGTCCTGAGTCAGGCTTCCTCATGGAGCCTATTTCTCCCTCTGCCTGTGTCTCTGCTTCTCACTGTCTCTCTCTCTCTGTCTCTCATGAATAAATAAATGAAATCTTTAAAAAATAAAATAAAATTGCATTTAGCATAAACAAATAATATATTTTTTGTTCATGAATGAGAAAGTTTTCCCTAAATATTAAGGAAAAGCTACCCACATAGCAATGACCTGTACCATCATTTGCAATGATGGAGGCCTTTTTGTAACTTTTAGTAGTGATCAAATGAGCTTCAGTCTAATATAAAAGAGAAAGCAAAATAGAACAGGATTTTGAGCTGCTGTTATAACAGTTAATCCTTCTTTTCGAAATAGCTCATTTATTTAACACAGACACACAGATACAAACACACACTTCCCACAGTGACCTAGACAGTAGGGTAAGTGCTGATGTATGGCAAATAAAGTCACAGGCTGCTACACAAAAGAAGTCCATGCACTCCTAGAACTTAAGGTCTAGTGGTGGAGATACACCAATCAAAAATGACAGGAACAAATTTAAGTTATAATTGTGTCAAATCCTACTGAAAGAGGTTCTCAAATTAGGAACTCTGTTTCATGAAAGCTTCATGAAAGATCTGAATAAACCCTCCAGTAACTTGGTGTCCTTCTGTTTAGTAGACAGTTTTCAGTCTTTATCCTCACGGGCCCCTCAACAGCATTAGATAGTGACGACCACTGCGTTGTTGAAACATGTTCTTTCCTTGGTTCCAGTGGCATGACATGACCCCAGTTTTCCTCTTACTCTTTAAGCTTCTCATTCCTTCTCTCCTTCACTTCATCAACCTCCTTTATCTTATTATAAAATGCTGGAGCTCTTGACCTTAGACTCTCTTGTCTTCTCTTTCTGTATTTCCCTTTTCAGGTGACTGATACCTCATGGTCTCAACTGCCTTTAAGAGATAATCATATATTTTATCCCTATGAGAGCTCTCCTCTGGTCTCTACTGCACATCCTAAAGGTTCCTCAACTGCATCATATCTAAAACCAAACTCCCAGCTCCTCATCGGTTTCTTTCCAAGAGTTCTTCATCTCAACTTCTCACTAGTAATGCACATCATCATGTAGTTAGAAGTAATTCCTGAAATTTCTTTTTCATAAATTGCATATACCCAAGTAATCACTAAGTACTGATTTTTTACAGCCTACACATTTCTGAAGTGTGTTCTGTGAACAGAAATGTTCTCCATTTCTTCCACACACTGTCTTCCTTTTAAGCTACCTCTCTTTCAGGGACAACTGCATTGGCTTATAACTGGTCTTCCTCCAACTATCCTCATCCTTTTATAATACTTTATCCTCATGGTGGTCCACCCACTATTGCCCTATAAATTATACTTGTTCTTAAAGAATTTTAATAGTTTCTCTTCTTGTAAGGTGAAAAACAGACTTTCATCACACCTACACGGCTCTGTATGATTCAATCATCACTCCTAGAGGATAAAAACTTCCCTCTCCATTTCAACTAATCCCTTTAGTAATATGGTCATGTGCATGGCTTATAAGCACCAAATTACCTAGGTTCAAACTCTTATACCACACTTGGTATATTATGGGTATATTGGATATATACCCTTGGGTATTTATGTAACCTTGTTGTTAAGCTTCCTTATATATGAAGTGTGGCTAATAAGAGTATCTATTTCACAGGCTTGTTATGAAGATTGAGTCCATAAATGTAACATGTTTAGAAAAATGGCTGGCACATTATAAGTATTACATGAATATTTACTACCAATATTATTTTCTGCTATTTGCACCACGTATCTCACTTTTGCAGCACTTGCCAATTTCAATTTTACAGTTTTTTTTTTTGTTGTTGTTGTTGTTATTTTCTGACGATGGCTACCTCCACCATTAGATAAAAGCTCTGTTGATCTATTTTACTACCACTGTATCCTCAGTGCTGTGCACATTTCTGAGTCAATAACAACTGTTTAATAAACTTTTGTTTAATGAACAATAAAATTAATTAATAAAATCCAGGTGAACAGGAGGCTTCAAGGAAGAGGAATTATTCAATATAGTTAAATGTAGTTAAGCAGTCAAGCAAAGGAATATTTGCTATATTATTTATGCACAAAGAGATATAAATAGCATATTGTTACTCATGAAGATCTTGAGAAAAGCTATTTGAGTGAATCGTGGAGTTAGAAACCATAATGCAATAAGTTAAGAAGTAAATAGGATGTAAGAACCTAGAGACAGTTCATTAATCCAATGCTTCTCAAACTATTTGTGGACTCCTATAAATATACAACTCACATTACATGGAACTCAATTCACAAGTCCTGCACTGTCCTGCACTGTCCCACGTGGCAGCCACTAGTATTGAATACTGGAGATGTGACTGTGCAAATTGATATGTTCTCTATGTATACATATATAGAGAGAAATGTGTGTGTGTGTGTGTGTGTGTAAGCACACAAATCTATTTCTCTATCTGGGCATTTCAAAGATTTAGGATAAAAAATATAAAATAACAAATTCACTTGATTTCATGTTGAAATGATAGTATTTTTTTAAAAGATTTTACTTATTTATTCATAAGAGACACAAAGAGAAGGAGAGACACAGGCAGAAGGAGAAGCAGGCTCTCTGTGGGGAGCCTGATGCGGAACTCGATCCCAGGATCCCAGGATCACGACTTGAGCCAAAGGCAGATGCTCAACCACTGAGCCACCCAGGTGCCTGAAATGATGGTATTTTGAAGTGATACTTGCTTTTTCTTAAAAAGACTACTAGAATATGTGGATTGCAGGACATTTCTATTATGCAGCACTGATTTACATTATTTTTTAAGGACACAAATGTACTGATTGCCACTTGAACATTATGATAATATTGTGTTATTTTCAATATTTTGTGTTAATATTGTGTTATTCTCAATATTTTGCAGATTGGTACTTGTCCACAGATCATACTTTGATTAGCAGTGTATTAGACAACATGTAGAAGAAGTTTGGCTTCACATGTCACATCACAGAAAATGGTGGAATAAGGCCTTAAAAAACTGGTCCCTCCACTGAAATAATCATAAACTGACAAAGATTAGCAGATTAATTTTTTTGGAACTCTGGAATCTAATGAGAAATCTTTGGGTAGCTGCAGACTGTTGAATGAAGGACAGGATGGCTGAAATTCTATGAGAAGTTCACTGAAACTTCATCATGTCACATAGACAGAGTGAAACCCAAATGCCCAATACCAACACATGTGCAAAAAAGACTCAGAGGACTCTAGGACCCACCTGTGGTGGGTCTTGTAAACTCTGTGCAGTCAGTGAGTATGATTCCACAGCCAAATAAAAGGCAGACTTTAAGGAAATAATTTGAGGAAATCCATGTCAGGCCATTGGCTGATCACTGAGATAACAGAACACTTTAGTGACCACATGTAGCAAGGGATATAGTCTTGCAAAAATTGTTTGGAAAAGTCACTAACAAATGTACATCTAGACAATCAAATATCAACAACAGCAAACTAGGGAAGGAGGAGCTCTGATCTCCTGAGCTACCACACTGTAATAAGGAACTACATCACACCATCTATGATGGCTACAACAAAATATTGAAAATAAAAAGTATCAGTGGGATTTGGAGAAATTTGGAAACCTGATACATTGCTGATGGGAATGTAAAATGGTTCAGCCACTCTGCAAAATAGTTTGGCAGTTTTTCAAAAAGTTAAACATAGACTTACCATATGATCTAGCAATTCAACCCCAACATATATAACCCCTCCAAAACTGAAAATTGATACTCAAATATGCGAACATTCATGTTTGTTTATAGTAGTATTCACAATACCTAAGAGATGGAAACAGCCCAAATTGTCATCAGTGGATGAACAGATAACAAATCATGGTAAGTATACACAACAAAATATTTTTTAGCCATGAAAAGCAATGATGTACTAATAAACACTACAACATGAATGAACCTTAAAAACACTGTGCGGAGTAAAATGAAACAAGACACAGAAGGACACACATTGTGTGAATTGTGCAAATTTACCTGAAATATCCAGAATAGGTAAATTGAAAAAAACAGGGAAAAAAAGATTGTTGGTTGTCAGAGGCTTGGACAAAGGGGGAATAAGGAGTAATAGGAAACATAGCTTTCTTTTCATATGATGAAAATATTTGGGAACTAGGTAAAGGTGCGGTTGCTCAATTTTCTTAATGTACTAACAGCCACCAAATTGTTCACATTAAGATGGTTAATTTTGTGCTATGTGAATTTCATCTCAATAAGAAAATGGGGGGAGTGGGGAGAAGAAGGTTGGCTTCAGTGAAAAAAAGAAATAGAGCATGTATTGTGGGGTAATTGGTGCTTGAAGTAGGTTGTTATTTTCTTTTTAATTACTCATCTACAAGTGATCTGAACTTGGTGAAATACTGTTGGACAGGAAATAAAAGAGAGAAGGCAAGGAAAACAAGGCCGAAAAGAAATAGTCAACAAAGTATTATAGAGGTAACTATGAATATGGAACAAAGGTTGGAAGTAGTGATCGTTCCCATCTGACAGAACTCATTTTATCTTTAAAATAGGAAGTAAAAATATCTGTGAAGGGATGGGTACTGAGTTCAGAGAGAAGTGTTTAAGGAAATTTGAAATGGCTCCAGTAGAGAAGGGAAGAGAAAGCTGCATATGAAATCAAGTGCACCCACTCCAGATGCCACTGCTGCAGCTTCTGCTCGTAGGTCACGGTATCCTCGGCTTCACAGGTGGGGAGCTGCTCTTGGATGAGCTGGGTGGTCAGAGTCAAAAGGCTTTCTGACTCAACTCTGCCCAGGACCTCAAGCTTAGACTACAAGTCCTTAAACCATTCCAGATACTGGGAAGCTTGGACTGTTCCGTCTCCTCTATGTCCAGCTGTCTAACTGTGGAGATAAAGAAAGCAAATGTCTGTATTGGTCTAGTTTTACAGCTTTCCCAGATGGGTTGTTAAGGACATCAATGAAGCAGGGGGTTGAAGATGGAATGGTGGTATACGGTCACTCAGCGAACATTTTCAGTCAATAGTTCAGAAATAGAGTAGGTATTGCTTTTGGCCTGCTCAGCCATGAGAGAGTGTGGCTCAGTTAGGGTCAGGGCAAGTTATTGAAAATCAGGTATGGATTTGGGTCAGGAGGTTGGATGAGCTATACTTGTGAATGTGGAAGTCCCCAAGGATGATGGCAGGACTTAGAGTGAAGAAGACAACACACTCATTCTTCAGTGAAAGAAGGAAAAGATAACAACTGGAATGAGATGGGGACAGTGACAATATAGCTGGATATCCAGTGGTATAATCCTGATCCAGACACGGCATCAGTAAGTGAGGAAATAAGCAACCTATCTCTTTGTCCCTTGTGGGGAAAGGAATATTTAACTAAAGAGGATAGCATCATCAAAAACATATAGTCTAATTGATAAGACATTTAAGGGAAATATGCATCAAACCGAAGAAATGTGATCAACCAGGAAACAAGAATGAAAAAGCCAACAGTATGCCTCTGGTGTTTCTTGAACTGTCTCAATTATGTGGATGGAAAGAACTTGAGAATGAGCAAGGTGTTCCTTGATTAGGGTGAACCTGTTCCCTTAGGTTTACCTGAGTCTGCACTAAGGTCTCCAACCTTATTCATATCCCTTGTTCTTATTCCAAAATGTCCAAAGAATCCTCTGCAGGCTAATTCAGTTTTCTAAAAGCTCAGGTGCCAAAGATTGGGGACCATGTAGAGCATCAGGTTTGAATATCACAGATGTAGGTGTGTATATACTGGAAATGCATATTCTTTATTGTAATAAAATAAACCTACATTCTGATTTGTCAATTGGCTTCTCTTGAACCTAGCTACAGTGTATTTAATAATTGATTCAAATTTCACATAAAAATTATATATTCAGGAAATCACTTGATATTTTATTCACATATAATGCTATAAAATAGAGGATCCAACATCTGGATATTTAAAAATCTTGGATGATTGTGTGAAATTTTTAGTTCAATGTCCAATTCTTCATTAAAACATATGCAGAAGCCTCAGTATTTTTACTTCCTCCAAGACTGAAAGCTGAAAAATACCTTGTGAATATTGACTCAACTGATCTGCACATGTCTGCTTTGAAGTAGTCATGCACCAAGTTAATAAGATGCACTCTGAAAGGTCTGTAATTATGTAGTTTTATAGAACATAGTAACAGAACTGATTTAACTGTCTACTGTGCAAATATGCATGAATGCAACTGTAATAACCTAATATTTACTTAGAACACAATAGCTCCTTGAGGAGTTATAGGTGGGGGCCAAGAGGAGAAATGTGGGGATGATTTTACCAATAAGTATTTGAGTTAAATGGGGAAAATAATACCTTTTGAATTATTTATTAGTGAATTGAAGAAAATGAAGAAAAAACTTTAGGTCATTATTCTTAATAGTGCCATTAGGTTTAATCTAAGCTTCAATTCTATATATATCATATTTCTACTTCTTGTTTTCAATATGCCTATATCAATTATTCAAATACCTGTCATCCTGATACTGAAGTGACCTATGATTATCCATCTCTATTCACAAATATATACCAGAGAAAATTTGCTGAACAACCAGAAGCCAAATGGAGCAAATTGATAAATTTGGACCAACAGTATTTGAGAAGACAGATTTGGCAAACTGCACATGAAAATTAAACATAGGACATGAAAATTCCCCTGATGTTTGCAATAGAACCAACAAAGGCCATATACCCAAAATGTCCATTAGCAATGCTTTTAGTCATTTATCATTGGAGGCTCCTTAGCACACCAAATTTTGTTATATCTGACTAAAATTTGGAGTTTCCCATGATATAAACTATTTAAAAATACATTATAGCTAGTGTAATTCAGTGATAAAATTTTGCCTAATCTGTATTTTGATTTCAATATTATTGGAAAATAAAATGAGTCATTGATAAATTCCACTATCTTATTATTAATTATTATTATTATTATTATTATTATTATACAAAGCATGAAGAGGAAGTACTATATTCTGTACTCAATATCATCATCCAAAAGTACCCAATAAATATTAATGGCTTAACATATAATCTTTCATATCATTTTCTATAGCTTTAAAGAAACACACACACACACATTTTACACTTAATGAATTATATCTTTGTGTGTTTCCTCCTTTACAATGTGTCATGAGCCTCCTTCCAGGATATTATATATGGTGATATTTCATAGTAAAGACTGAAAAGAATTTAATGATATGACCACTGGTGTGCTGATAAACTGGTTGTGTTGAGGGACCTC
Organism: Canis lupus dingo; assembly: GCF_003254725.2. Classification (NCBI taxonomy): domain Eukaryota; kingdom Metazoa; phylum Chordata; class Mammalia; order Carnivora; family Canidae; genus Canis; species Canis lupus. The sequence goes on from NC_064266.1 coordinate 14,983,992, forward strand.
AAGTCCACCTCCAAATTTGGTGATTTGCTAGAAGATTGACAGGACTCAGCATGTTGAACTAAGAGCTATGATTTATTACAGCCAAAGTATACAAAACCAAATCAGTAAAGGTAAAAGACACACGGAGTAAGGTCCAGAGGAAACCAGGAGTCAGCTTCTAAGACTCCTCTCAGGGCAGTTACAGACAATGCACTTAGTTCCTTCAATATTGAATTCAGACGATACATGTGAAATACTGTCTACCTGCAAAGCTCATTAGAGACTCAGTTCCCAAGATTTTTTTTTTAAGATTTTATTTATTTATTCATGAGAGACACACACACACAGAGGCAGAGACACAGACACAGGCAGAGGGAGAAGCAGGCTCCATGCAGGGAGCCGGACATGGGAGTCTTCAGGATCACGCCCTGGGCTGAAGGCGGCGCTAAACCGCTGAGCCACCCGGGCTGCCCAGTTTCCAAGATTTTTATTTGAAACTGGACATGTAGATAACCCCATGCCTAGCACATATCAAGAATCCAGACTCTTGGAAAGAAAGCAGGTGTTTTGCATAATCTACATCATTTGCACAAGCAGCTTAGACACCATGTGGACTCTTATCAGTTAGGGAAGGGTGAGAAGCCTCCCAAAATGCAGCCTCTCAGACACTAGGTAAAGATAGTAGTTGAAGGCCTGCTATGTGGACTCTTTTCTGGACACTGACTCTCTAGGAAAAAGATAAAAAGAGTTTTAATTAATATTGTTTGCTGATTTTCATGGTGTAAAGACTCCTATCAGGGATAATTTCAACCTATTAACATGATGACACTGAACATGGAGTTGGGAAGAGATTCAAACAATTAGCTCTCCACAAGCCAGTACAAGCTCACTTCAAGCACACCGCTGGAAATACCATTATTTATGACATAATTCCTAAGAGTATGTGCCTCCAATAAACTCTTCATCAATCATTGGGATATAGATGTATATATTTAACTTCAACTGAAGTTAAAGTAAAAAGATAAAATAAGATAGGAACCTCTGGTGTTAGAGATAACCCTTCAGTCCCCATGACTGTTCTAACTGAATGCATTGAGTAAGAGTGGTTCTCTTCCCAACAACCCATGGATAGTAAAATTTCAGAATCACAAGGGACTTTTAATTCACATCTAACAGTTCATAAGTAAACAATCTAATAACCAGAGAATAAAAATGATCTCCCAAGATCCCTCCCCATTAATTGTGGGTAAGCTAGTAGAAATATGAATCTAGTTTGCATGAGTGCTTGAACCATCATCCTCAATAATTAGAAAAAACTCATGAATTTCAGATTTAAAGACTTATAGAGTTAATCTAATTCTTTGATCCCATGAGAAGCCTAAATGTAGATGCAAAATCAAAAGCTGCAAAGAAAGGAGGCAACAGGTGTGATGAAAAATGAACAAACTCCTCATTTTTCTCAGTAAAGAGTTATAACGTACAGGCTAAAGAAGCCAAATCAAGAGATGTCACATTGGCAAAGACAGTACTAGAGAAAACTAAGACCAGGAAGTATGAAGGTGAACTGAAGGTGGCAAGGAGAGAAGAGAATTTTAATATTTCACTTTATAATTTTCTGTGTTGTTCTATTTTTGCACATATATTTGTATTTTTATTTTTAAAGATTGAATATATTTTAAAAAGACAGTAAAAAGTGTGGGAATCTACACATTCATAGTAGTTATGTCTGGGTTGTATAAATGGTGGTTAAAAAGATTTTTTTAAATAAATAAAGTGATTTTTTTGTTTTACATTTCTCAATTTTTCTATGTGAACATTTATTACTTTATTATAAAAACAAATCTGTTTGCCACTAATATTTTTTATTACTAATCTCAAGGAGTGAAGGAAAATGATAATACTAGTCACCATTTATAAATGGAAGATGCTAGTCTAAGCTCAAATCCTTTGGAACTAAAATTCCAGATTTCAGATCAAAAGGATATAGTCACAATTAAGTCCAAGAAAGTGTAACTATTCTCCTGAATATTGCAAATATGTAGCAGATATCAGAACTCAATAGAGTTATCTGAAATTAATTCTAGGATTACAAAGCCTCTCTCTCCGCGTTCCCAGTTTGTAGTCTTTCCAATGCACTCTCTCATTAATCAGCATAAAGAAAACTGTTGGGAACATAATGGCTGTTGGAAGCACAAATGGCAATATCTAAAACAATATGTTATTAAGCTATTAAATGCGTATTTATCACAGAAGAGACAGGAGGAATATTTTAAAAGATGATAATGCATAACACAGTCAGAGTAAGTTATAAAGTCTTACATAAGCTTTTCAATATGTCAAAAGACTGGAATTAATAAAAAGCAGCTTTCACTTTTTACATAAAGGTGTTCAGTTTATAATCTGATGTGCCAATTTTTTCTTTCCTTTTGGAAATATTCTTATAAAACTAATTTTAAGCAAGGCACTTGGGTGGCTCAGTCAGTTAAGTGTCTGCCTTAGGTCATGATCCTAGGGTCCTGGGGTAGGCTCAGGTCATGATCCCAGGGTCCTGGGATAGACTCCTGCTGTTGGACTTCCTGCTCAGTTGGGAGTCTGCTTCTCCTTCTCTCTCTCTCTCTCTCACACACCCCTCTTGCCTTCTCCCACAATTCTCTCTCTGTGTCAAATAAATAAATAAAATATTTAAAAAACCTGATCTTAAGCATCTATTTTACAAAATACTTAATTGGAAACATTTATCAAGACTTTCTAAATAGCTCAAACATCAGGTTCAAAGAATTTAATGATATTATCTTTGGGGGAGGAAAAAAGAGAAACTGCAAAAGAGAGTATGTATCTTCCATGTGTTTTGGGGTATTTATAGTGGATAGGATTTGAGCTGCAGAATTTATTTTTTCAGACATATAATGAATCAAGTTTGTAAATTTTATTTCTTATGATCCTGTTTTATTTTTATGGTTCTCCATGTTATTAGATTAAGACAAATCCTAGAATTACCATGTGACTGCTAAGTGATAATCACTGCTTCCCTTTGCCTTGATTGCTTTGTCTTAAAATGTGTTATGGTAGGTTTTGATGACCCTGAGTGTGGCCAAACAAGACTATCCTCTGAAAAATTAGAAAGACTGATTGCATTAGTCCACCTCTCTGGTATCAGACAAAAATTACATTTCTGGAAATATTTAAGAGTCTCAGATCCACAAATAGTACCCTTTATGTGTCAGGAATAATGGGAAAATGGTAGATGGGAAAATGGACAGGCATTGAAAAACAGAAGAGAGGCATATCCCAAATGGGTACATTTAAAATAGTAACTGAAAAAATCAATTTACCCAACCATTCAATTATCCATTCATTTATTTATTCAGTAAATATATGTTGAAAACTTACATAGTGCTCAGTGCCAGAAAAATCTCTACAGACTTTGAAAGACTGAAATCCAATCAAGAATCACTAGGAGGAAATTGTGCTAAAATACCCTGATGGGCATCTGAAGTTCTAGTTAGCTTCTGCTGGGGGACTGGGTTCTGACCCCAGTATTTTCTAGTCACTATCAAGCAGTTCCATAGTGAACAGAATAACTTCATGGAACCATAAAACCTCCATCGTGTGGTTTCACCTACTTCTATGCCCATCACATGGCTAAATCTTCTGATATTCACTTACTTAAACTGTGGTTGAATTTGCCTTTGGATTCAAAAGCAGGAAAAAGGCTGGTTCTCAGTAGGGACAAGGCTCTAAGAATGTGTCCTTTCTTTCAGTGCTCCTTCCACTTACTTCCTTCTTTCTCCTCACTTTATGCTAAAGTTCCTGAAAGCTTCAGGCCATAAAGCAGATCTTTGTGAAAAGAATCTTCCAAAAAAAGATCCACTAGAATGGCAAAAGGCATGGAGACACTGAGTTTAAAAAATAAAAATCCTAGTGAGGTAGAACTTGCCATTTATCCACATATTTGCTGGGTAAAATGTGGTAGAAGAAATACTTAACAGTCTATAGGCTTCTCAAGACCAAGACTAGGGTACATGGGTAGAGTGTATAGGAAATGGATTCTGATTCAAAAGAGGACTTTCTAAACCTTGGAGTCCTCTGAAATGACCTGCCTTACAAAGCAATGAGTTTGGATATGTGCAAAATGTCTGCCAGATAATCTGGTTGGATGTTGTGAAACAAATTCCTATATTAAGCGAGTCATACTCTTAATGGATTCTCAGAGATCCTGTCCAACTTCAAAATTCAGTGCTTTTGTAGTTTGTCTTCTGGGAAGGAAAACTGGCATATATTTCTGAAGTAGGTCTTGGTTTAGCATCTCTGGACCCTGATATTGGAAAATGCAATATAGGTAATTATGTTTTCAGAGAGATGCAAATTGAATGGAGGATCCTGTATTGGCTATTTTGTCTTGGACAAGACACTTAAAGCTTCTGAGCTCCATTCCTCACTCATTTAGGGGAATGATAAGCTAGGGCTACAATCTCTTCTCTAGAATTGTGAATCACATGATTTGGAATTCAGAATTTTCCAGATATTGTTATAGCAAAAAGTACACTTTGTGTATATCATACAACACTGGTAGTAGGAGCTAAGGTACTATGTGTTAAAACTCATTAATAATCCTTCATTAAAACATGTAAATATTCCTATGAATTCAAGTAATAAAGTCTATAAAATAAATGAATCAGTATTGATACAGAAGAGATTTTACCACCAAATAACTTGTTTTCACACTTAAAGAATAGCAGAATTACATCTCCCTGGGAGAATCCTGTGAGATTTAAACTCTGGAGAATGGCATAGTAGGTGCTATTAGTGGCCATTCAGCTTCTTGAATTTTACTATTGTGGCCTTTAGATAAATTGGCAAGTCGCTCTATGTTGTAGAGAATGTGTTAAATAGCATCTAATTTCTTGGTACAGGTGTACAACACTTATGATATGTAGTGGTCACTCTTGGTGTACCCAGGCCCCAGCTGCCAACTCACTGCTACTTCCTTCATAGATTTGCCCTTGACCAATCAGGAGTCACCCTGATTAGGAGGCCAGTCTCTGTCCCCACTGGGGCTAACCCACAGCCAATGGCTGATACAGGGGTACAGAATCTGACCCTTTTGCCTCAAATTGTGGTGCCATTCAGGCTCAAGGGATCCTCCTACAGGAGGTCATGAACCCATATTCTTGCTTCACACATTTCTGCTTTTCTACATGGAGTTACATCAATCACTTGAGAGTACTCCCGCAATAAATCATGCATACCAACTTCTGTCTCAAGCTCTGCTTCTAAAGAACCCAACTTAAGACAACATTCAACATGATTTACATATTGTTCACGAATATGCTTATTTAACTATAAAGATTCTAAAGTATTCACCTATTGCACTATTGCACCTGAATAAAATAGAAAGGATCCTGGCCTCTGAGATTAGTCAGTACAAATCTATTACTTTAGTTATCCAATCTTTCTGATCATCAATATCCCCATTAAAAATAATGTGATGTACATTACAGTGAACATAAAATGCCTTACAATAACTGACAGAGCATACACATAATAAACTGATGTTTTATTCCCCCATAAGATTCACTGCAGGCTTTTGGCATTCCTAAGCTCTATACACATTTGTCAATCATCAGAACCTTTTTCTTGCTACTGATGAAAGATGGACCTGAAGTTTAATGAGATGAAAACCGTAAAATCATCTCTTGTAGATTTCCTTATTGTTACATTGCTTCTTTGTGATGGAAATATTTTTTTTAATCTTGTGCTTGGAGCCATTTGCCACAAGCTCGCACCTTTTAGTCTATAAATGTTACATGGAATACATGAGTACTCTTGTGCCATTTCACTCTTATCTTAAAGCCAAACCTTTGCCATTTCCTGAAGAGCTTTGTTCACTATAAAAAGAAGTTGATGCAAACAGCCACATCATGTTAGAAGGTACACAAAAGCAGCTGTTTTTATTTGAACTTTCCTCTGCCAGCTCTCAGAATCTCAACTGGAAGAGCCTCAAGACAGAAATAACAACACCCACATGGCCTCCTATCAACTATACTCCAGGAATCCCTTTTCCTATTCATCTTTCTTTAAAAAAAAGAAATGTCAGGGCACATAGGTGGCTTAGTCAGTTAAGCATCCAACTCTTGATTTTGGCTCAGGTTATGATCTCAGGTTGGTGATATCCAGCCCCACATCAGCTTTCTATGCCCAGCAGGGAGACAGAGCCTGCTTGAGATTCTCTCCCTTTCTGTCTGCCCCTCCCCCTGCTCATGGGCTCTCTATTTCTTTCTCTCTAAAATAAATAAATCTTTAAAAAATATCAAGAATAAACGTCTGTATGGAAAATTCAGAAACTAATAAGGAAAAGACTTGCAATCATTCCTGTTTATTGGTCATCTTTATTCCCAGAGCAATCATGCAACCATGATATAATTAATCCCATTTGGTTAATAAATCAAACAAAGCCTGGAGAGTTTGGTCATTTTATCAAGCTATACATGAGTAAATAGAATATTACTATTTGGACCCAAGTCTGACTCAAGTATCATACTATGTAAACTGTCAATACAGATTTTCAAGATACTGGTTACATCCTCAAAGCTAGGCATTTAATAGCTTTCTTTTCTTTGAGTTAGCTTGAATCAAAAGGTCAGGGAAGTACAGCCTCTATAGCATGAAAGAGATATCAAAACATTCAAATTATGCTTATAATTAGTTGCAGATTTTGTTAACAACAATATATAAATTATAATAAATGAGTTTAATTGCCTAGGTTTAATGCTACCTGAATAAAATTGAATCTACTAGGGATAGATGATTGGTAGATTAATAGACAATACCTTTCAGAAACCAACTGGACAGTACTAATCAATTCCCCAACTTCTGAAAATCAACATCTTTGTGTAAAAAGAAGATTGAAATTTTTTTGCATAAGAAATCTGCATTTTGATAACTATGTAAATATAAAAGCGTTCCTTTTGTGGAGGCACAGGTGGCTCATTCAATTAAGCATCTGACTGTTGCTCTCAGCTCAGGTCCTTATCTCAGGGTTGTGAGTTCAAGACTCCTGTTAGTCTCCTTGCTGGGCATAGAGCCCAATTTAAAAAAAAAAAAAAGTTCCTCTTGTGAAGTTTAAAAGGTCAAGAGATCTAGAAATCTGACATTGAAACAACACTATCTGTGGCTTTGTAGGACTGAGTAATTTGCTGAAATGAAAAAGATGCCTACCTACATTGAGCTGTTTGATTTCTAACTGTTGTGTCATCTGCCTCCTCTAATTTTCACTTTTGGTGAAAAGAAAAAATATAAACTTTCAAAATCCAAATCCCACAGCCCTAACATCAAATAAATATCCATGAAGTCATCTTTTGGTATGTCAGAATGGAAGAGAATTATGGTAGGGAAATATGTCTGCTGCCATTATATTTATTTCATTAGAATTTCATGGAATTTCACTAAATGGAATTTTGAATGGATAGGAAGCTCCCAGACCTGAATAAGGAAGAAGCAGACAGATAGATTACTAATTAGCTTTCCAAAAAGAAATATTACCTTGGGAAATACAAAAAGACAGTGTTAAATGTATATCATATCCACTTTTGGGCACTATGAATATTGTATACATTTTACTCAATTTGAAACAAATGTGTAAGCTATTTATTTTTTATTTTTTAGCTCTTTTATATACTTTGTGCCTTCCTTTGGTCTTAATGTTGATTCTTTTTTTCTGATAGCAGTTTGGCAGAGGGCTGTAAGACATGGAAATGTCTACAGGCAGAAGATGGGATCATTTCAGCAATCACTCTATGAATATTTTTAAATAGATATTCTTTGATTCAGCAATTCCACTTCTTAGAGTTTCTTTCTTATTAGAATAGTACTACAAAAATATACCTATAAAGATGTCTTTTTTAGCCATTTACAATTGCTAAGAAATGGAAACAACCAAACCACACACTGGTTAAATCCATGCTCTGTCTATAAGATTTAATATTATACAACTGTTAAAATGTATCAATTTGGAAAATAGCAAATGATACACTGAGTGGGGGAGAGGCAGGGGCAAGTTGTCGCACATATACAACATAATTTTATTTAAAAAATGCAAATAACTAAATATATCATTGTCATGACCTTAAGAACTAGCACTGCAAAGTCAGTCAAAGCCATGAGAAACTCACTCAAAGGATGGAGGGTATTATGCTGAGTGAAGTAAGTCAGTCGGAGAAGGACAAACATTATATGTTCTCATTCATTTGGGGAATATAAATAATAGTGAAAGGGAATATAAGGGAAGGGAGAAGAAATGTGTGGGAAATATCAGAAAGGGAGACAGAATGTAAAGACTGCTAACTCTGGGAAACGAACTAGGGGTGGTAGAAGGGGAGGAGGGCAGGGGGTGGGAGTGAATGGGTGACGGGCACTGGGGGTTATTCTGTATGTTAGTAAATTGAACACCAATAAAAAATAAATTAAAAAAAATGTATGTTCAGCAAAAAAAAAAAAAAGGATATCATATAAATATCTAAGGAGAAGTGATTCTAAGAGACTAAAAGAAGTAAAAAAGAAAGAAAGAACTTACAATAGGATGGAGTAATAAATTAGTCAACAAAACTTTCTGGAAAAGAACCAACTAATAAATAGTTGTAGTTCTAAGGGCCATGTTGCAAATAATCAACTCTACCACTGTAGCACAATAGCAGGCATATACTGTATATAACAAACAGACCTCTTACTGTTTATTCTTGTGTCTTGCACCTGTGGACCTTTCCTTAAATATCATCCTTCCATATTTCTCTACTTGGCTTCTTTCTTTTCCTCTCCCTCTGAAGATTTTATGAACGTATACCATAGTCTATGTGACTTAGAAGATGTTAGGTAATCACTTAATTTTTGACCAGTTTAACTCACTCTCTTGTTACCTTCCTCTTTACCATTCCAGAACTTTCTTTGGGAAAGAAGAAACAGACAACTGCAACAAAGCCAGCAGTCAAGTCAAAGAGAGAGACTGAATGAGAGCTAGAGTACTTCTATCATTGGCACAGCTGAACAGAAAAAGGAGCAAGGTCAAGTGACTCAACATGGTAAAACCCCGTAATTTTCAGGGGTTAAGATAAGGAAAGGACAGATTTTTATTAAAAATAATTAACAGTTCATGTAAAGTAAAACTTAGCAGTATTCATTAGAGATTGGGGCAAACATTTTATGACTCAATTAAATAAATCTCTTCAGTAATATAGTTCTTTTCCCAAATCTTTGGGACATGTTGCTCTTTTCCCAAATCCTTGGGATCTAGAGTTGCCAGTGGGCAAAAAAATAGACCTAATTTTGATCTCAAAATTAGGGAAGGGTCTTCTCTCTCTCTTTCTGATTCAGGAGGAAGATTACAAACTCAGTTGTAATATCCAATTATTAATGCAGAACCATTAAATGCTGTTACAAAATAAAACTGCTTGAGGAACAGAGTGCGCTTCATAATTATAGAATTCTGCTTTTTATATATCTTAGGTTTCATTGATTTCAGGATAAAACACTAAAACCCAAATATTACTAAGATAAATAAAGTTTGGTATTGAGGTAAAAAATTACATTTTACAACAAAGATTTAAAGAGAACAATATATTTTATATGTACAATATATCCCTGAAATATAGTAGCTACATTAAAAGACAGTTTCAGGAAAAATATTTATTGGTGATACCATATTCAGGTTTTTCTCATAGGCCACTTCATTCTGTCCTAATAAAATCCATTTTACATAGCAGAACTAAGACTCAGGGAAGTTATGTGTCACACCCAATGTCTACAGGACATGTGTTAGACCAGAATCACACAGGCTGGAGAGAGCCAATTATACATGTTCCTTCCCAACATGAATTTACCAACTTCTTGTCTGTAGCTTAAAATTAGTCATAGTAGATTTGAAAACACTACATGGAAATTGGCAAACTCCCTAACTGCTTTTGCTCTAGAGTTGATTGTTTTGAACATTTCCCAGCACACCCCTGTAAAGAGGTCATAGCTGGTAAAGTTGGGATATAAACTAATGTTGCTGGCTTTAACCTTGAACTTTTACACAGTCTCTCAATTAATCAAATACATTTTTTTTCATTTAAAATAGAGTTGCATGGGTTTTTTTAAAAAATAGAAGTATCATCATCCTATGGCATTAAAATAACTTCCCAGATCAAGGAGAGAGGTTAAGTATACATACCAGTGAATATAGAATAAACCTTATAAATGTATAACATCTATAACCATATCCACTTTGAAAATGATAACCCTAAAATAATTTAATTGGAGAAACTCAGAACATGAATATATCCTTAGGTTACACTACTTAAAACCAAATGGTAGAGTCAAGAACACTGGAATTTAGAAAGTAAAAGAGGTTAAAGGGAATATTTTTTTCAGCAGAAAACCAGGTGGCAGTGATAAAAAAAAAAAAGACGCTAAATCCATAAGGAAGAGTGGAGAGGACCTATTGTGCAAAATGATCAGAGAAAGCAAAGAGAAAATGTCATAAAGATATTATGAAGCCTGCAGGGATTTGCCATGTCAAACTAAGACATAAACCAATACTCTACTATCCTTATACTTACAACATACATAGACCTGAAGATATCTGGAATTGGTTAACTTTGTTGGTATCATTCCTAGTGAGCACTCAAAGATACCTGAAAGAGCAGCTGCCTCTTTCTTTCATTAATAAGTAGGAGAATACTGGGGGAAATGTTCACATTTGTTAGGAAGTATTCAGAAATAACTTGGTCTGGATTTCTCTTTTTACTTGATTACCTTCACACAAGCAAAAATGACTTCAAAAATTTGGAGAAGAGAACATAAATGCTTCCTGTCTTTCAGGAATTGTTGTAAGGTCTGCTTAGATTTAGAAATATTTTAGTGTATAATAGATTCAGAATCTATTACACTAAATGTAAATATGAAAGAGTAGTAAACAGTCAAAAAATGACCAAAAGTCATGTCAGAACCAAGTGTTAACATCTTCAGTCCTTCTCACTTGGGTCCTTTTATGTTCATGCATCAATGATTGCAGATATTCTAATTAAAAATCTAGGATAACCCAAGGTAGAGGAGAAGTCAAGAAAAGGCCCATAATTCATTGTTAGTAGCTATAGCTCAACATGATTTATGATCTTGAAATCCATAGTGAACCAAGAGGTGACTCGTGTGTGTGTGTGTGTGTGTGTGCACCTAACCATCTTTGCTAAAGGGCACTGAACAAATATACCATATGCCAAATAAATATATCTAGAGTAAACTTTTGAGGCCAAGTCTCTGGGAAAACAACCAGGAAGGAAGCTTTGGATTGACTACAACAAACTTTTTCCCCTTCAAGTAAAGAGTTGAGAACATGAAGAGTAAGATCAAAGAGTAAACATTGGGAAACATAGCCTCTCTCCCAGGTTCTTGGCACCTTCCCCTTGCTATCTCACCAGGCACATGCTAATCCAGCCAACAGTATCAATCCCAAAGCCAACTACTGGCTCTACAGTGCATGGGGCAAGAGGATGCTAAAAATCAATGAGTGATTATTATCAACGGGCCCCTAAGAGGAACAACAGCCAATGTGCCAAGTATCAACTCCTTCAAAACACTCACTCACTATGTTTTTTTTTTCTTTTTATTGCTTCCCAAAGGATTTTCCAATAAGTATTTTAACACTGATTTAGACTTTTCAGAGATGTAGGTGGAGGGTGGTCAGTTTATAAAGACCCCTGGCAGATGCCTAGATAAACAGTTATCTGAAATGTGGCTAGAATCATCCACTAGAATTCAAGAGAGAACAAGAAACTTCTGAAAAATAACCAGCTGACCTCTAGTTACACTTTTCAAAGCAGGTAGGGGCCTCATACCTGCTTGTCAAACATCATAAAAGATCCAAGAAATTCAAAATCTGAGTCACTGTCTACTGAATTCTCAAATAAAATATCCTGTTCTCCAAACAGTAGAGTCCTGCTAAGTTATCCTTAAGGAAGCCTAAGAGGAAGGTAATTGACAGCTTGTCCCTCCAAGCCTAACCTCAGCGTACTCTTCTGAGGTATATTTTCTAGTATTGTTCATCTGTTTACCTAAAAGCAATTAAATGTGACTCAAATAAAACACAGTTTAAAACCAAAAGAAAATATTCTAAAACAGATCTAACCCCCTTTCTTCTCATGCCAGGAACTAAGTGATGCAGAAATAAGAAAATGTGAAAAGGATGTCATATTTTGCAGAAAACTTCTACATTATCTGAGACAAGGGTACAGATTATTTAGAAACACAGGTTAGCACCAGCAGGTGGAGCTGGTTGGAAAACTAGAAAAATGTTTACAGTCTCAAAAGATCTAGACTGTTAATAAACTGTAGAGGGGAAAAGAGGAAAAGGGCGATGCTTAGAGCATGCTAAGGCATTTATTCAGAATGATTTTCCTCTTCTGATACTGTAGAATAAATCCCCTTGTCTCAGTGGACTTTCAGCCCTCAGCAATCTGTGAGGACCTGGGTTTTGGGATGAAAGGTGAGCATATTTGGCCAATGAGAGGCAGAAGTTGATAGAAAATTTCAGACTGTTGAAAATAGTTAAGAAAGAGCAGGGTAGGCATCTATTAGATTGTTATGATGATGTCTGATTATTGCCTGCCTTAGCCCTTTTGCTTTCTTTTGGGTGTGTTTGTAAGAAAAATCCTTTGGAATGTGAGTAAAATTCAGTGTAAATAAGACACACTGAGAGAAGAGGGAGTTTAAGTCTAAAGGTAGACAGTTGGAGGCCAGACATTTAACCAAAAAAGTGAATGGCCCAGAATAAATGTTTATCATATTTATTTCCTAAATCACAATGTAACAATATATACTTTACAAAATTTAGAAGTTAGAGTAAAACACTCACAAAATAAAAATTCCTCCTTTTACCAATATCTAGAGATAACCACTTTTTCCCCAGTATTTAAATGTTTTTTTTCTGTTCATTCTACATTCTATACTGTTTTACTTGATGTGCTGTTTACTTGCTTTTTTATTTAGAAAATTCAAAATAAAGTCAATATTTTCAATTATCTTCAGCAATTGTTCCCGAATGAGATTTCAATGCTGTATATTGTTTTGTCAAGTGATTATAACTAACTTACCAAAAAATTCCCCTATTGTGATATTAAATTTTGGTTTACTCTTATAAGCACCTACATTGGAGCCCAATGTGGGGGTCAAACTCATGACTGTACGATCAAGACCTGAGCCAATATCAAGAGTTGGACACTTAACCAACTGAGCCATCCAGGTGCCCTAAGTACCTATATCTCTGAACATCATTTTATGGGGGCAAATTTATAAGAATAGAACATCTTTTAAACATTCAACTTTCATTGTCACATCATACTACACAACAGTAATGCTAGAGCTTTCATTTCAAAGTATCCTCATCCAGCACTGGAAATTATTCTTTTTAAATATCCCAGGTAAATTGATAAGTAAAAAAAAGTTAAATATAAATTTATTATAATCTTCACTTTTGCCAAATTATTTCAAATCATGAATTCTGCCGGGAAGCATCTTAATTCTGATACATATCGAAGGATTCTTTAAAAAAAAAAAAAAAGATGCATTTTCTTTTTTCTTTCTTTGTTTCTTTGTTTCTTTCTTTCTTTGTTTCTTTGTTTCTTTCTTTCTTTCTTTCTTTCTTTCTTTCTTTCTTTCTTTCTTTCTTTCTTTCGAGACAGAGAGAAGGAGCACACACAGAGGCAGGAGCAGGGCAAATGGCAAAGAGAATGAGAAAAGAGAAAATGAGAAAGATGAAAAAGATGAGAAAGAAAAAAAATGTGAAAGAGAAAGAGAATGATTCCCCGCTGCACATGGAGCCCAACGTGGGGCTCGATCCCAAGACACTGAGATCATGACCTGAGTGGAAACCAAAAGTCAGCAGCTTAATGGACAATACCACCCAGGCATCCCTCTATGTAGTGTTTAAAATATTTTATCAAAATTCAGGGGCACCTGCGTGGCTCAGTCAGTTGATCCCCCAACTCTTGGTTTCAGTTTAAATCATGATCTCAGGGTTGTGAGATCGAGCCCTGTGACAGGCTCCAGATTCAGTGGGGAATCTTCTTCTCCCTCTGCTCCTTCTCCCACTCACACACTCTCCCTCTCTCTCTAAAATAAATAAATAAATCTTTATTAAAATGAAATGTTGTCAAAATTCACCATCATTTTTTAAGAGACTCTGTTAACTAATTGCTTTATTAATCCATCCACAGTCAGCAACCATTATTTAGGAAATTTTCTTTTTCCACAGAGAAGAAATTATTTTTCCCTTTCTATCACTTCATACTAGTTACTAAAACCATGCTTAGCTAGTTCCACACCACACAGAGAGAATAAGATTCCAAAACTCTTGAGAATCCACAAACTATAATTCGCTCAATCACCTCCACATTTCATCAAAACCTCCAGGTTTACTGCAAATACCAACATAGATATTTGTGTCAACCTAAAACCAAGTAAGTACCAATCTGCCCAACCTTTTCACTAAATTGACTAAAATGATTACATCAACAGGTTGATTTTTTCCCCCCTGAACATATGTCCTAACTTTAATTAAATATTCTATCTATATGGCAAGCTTTGATTCCAACAAACCCATCAGGAATGCTTTCTAGAATCCAATCTAGAATATATATACACATATATATAAAGCTCACTCTCTTACTGTGTCGTGTGTGTGTGTGTGTGTGTGTCTCACTATAAAATATATTTCTCCCTATTCTGTAAACTCTATTTTCTTAGCAACCTGTGTCTTTCTCATGTACTTACTAGGCATTATCCATTGGTTCAAATTATTTTATTCCTTACATTAATGCATTCCTAACACTGCATTCCTTTATTGCATACATTAAGATTATCTAATGAAAACAAAACAACGACTGATTTTTTTAGATTTATGTAAGTGGAAAAAGAAAGTGTATCATTTTATCTTATATGAAAAAAATATCAATTTTTCTGAGATGAGTTGTAAAATAATATCATACATTCACAGCGTGCTTTACCATTTGCCAAATATACTCACACACAGTTTAATGTCCCATTAAAACTAAGCTTGGGACAACATGTATGGGAGAAAATTGGGGGGCTAGGTGTTGCCATATCCAATTCCATAACTTTCCACAGATGGTGTGTGACTCGTTCTTCCTCCACTTTAACAACTTGTGAGTTCCTATACGAAGCTTTGAGTGGACTCACCACTGGCCACTCTCCGCTTTCCAAACCAACCCACTGAAGTATCACCTTATATTTATCTTCCTTAATAAGTCCACTCTCCCCATTTTATTGAAAAGGAACTGGGGTTCTAAGAATGTGAGGGATTCACTCTACATTATACTACTAAAAATATAAGAGTATTAGAACTTGAATTTGTGTCTTCTGAATCCAGTGCTTTCTTATGTGACATCTCCATAAACTTTAACTATCAAAGTTCTATTAACATTGCTTGACTATTTCAGAACTACATTTAACTTTATATTTAAAGTTTAACTTTATATTTAAATATATATTTAAAATATATATATATATATATATATATATATTTTTTTTTTTTTTTTTTTTTAAAGTAGGCTCCACATTCAGTGCGGGGCTTGAACTCATGACCCTGAGATCATGAGTTGCACATTCCACCAAATGAGCCAGCCTGGAGTCCCATTTAACTTTAAATGCAACTTTTCTATGAGAATAGTGAAAATGTAAAAATTATGCCTATGCCATTATGTAATTAATATTATTGAGAAATTAAAACTAGGTTGTCAGGTTATATCACAGGATCAGCACAAAGAAATCCCCACTGACTTATAACTTCTACACTTTTAATTATGGGTCAGACATTTCAAAAATATATCTATAGTGATAGCAACTTAGTATTGCAAGATTTTAATATAAACATTCAGTACTACAGGTGGAAAGTGTATGTATACTGAACTCATATTCCCATTGTTTAGACTCATGCATGGTACATGAAGAAATTATCCATTAGCTAAACTGATGATTTAATTAAAATATATGTTCCCAAATATTTTATGTAATGGAAAATTTCTATAAAAGTCTTGATCATAAAATGTGCCAGTATGCAGTCTATTTCTATATGATACACTTAACTAAAATTTCCAGAAAAATGACAAATAAAGAAAAAAAAGTAAAAAAGTATTATCTGGCACAGTCTTCAGACATTTAAGCAAAAAGAAAAAGTCACGTTAATAAAGCTGAAATAATACAAGTGTTTGACCATCTTTGCATATATTCATAAACATTATTACAATACATTTGAAAATTATTGTCTGATTTATGATGGATTAATAAAGAAGTGCCTTCCCTGTGCACATCAAATTTTTTTTGGGGGGGGGAATTACACGAGTAACGGAAAAATACAAAACAATATAATATCTTTGCACTACATATATTGCCTGGTTTTGATAGAATCAGGCTCTGAATGAGGACTATGGTCCTTCTTGATAATTATTAATAAGCATTGTGATGTGAAAAGCAATACATGCAAAACCATTCTTACCACTCGTTCCTCCTTCCTCATCCACCCTCCTGGACATTCCTTCATTCTGTATTTACTACCTCAGTGGTTTCACAAACTGTAAGATAAGATTTGCAGTGTTTTGCTCAAAGTCCATTTTCCTTTCTCTTGGAAACAGGATCCCAATTTTTCCTTAAGGAACCCCTCTCCGTTATTCTTATTCACAGAGTTCAATCAGAGAATGCATGTTCACTCGCACAGTGATGAGTTCAGAGATGGTGCCAAATTAAACTTTTCAGGGAAAGAGAGGGAAGCTCTCTCTTTGCTACTGGACTTGACAGTTAAAAGATGTAGGGTTTTTTTTTTTAAATAATAAATGTATTTTTTATTGGTGTTCAGTTTGCCAACATACAGAATAACACCCAGTGCTCATCCCGTCAAGTGCCCCCCTCAGTGCCCGTCACCCATTCACCCCCATCCCCCGCCCTCCTCCCCTTCCACCACCCCTAGTTCGTTTCCCAGAGTTAGGAGTCTTCATGTTCTGTCTCCCTTTCTGATATTTCCCACCCATTTCTTCTCCCTTCCCTTCTATTCCCTTCACTATTAATTATATTCCCCAAATGAATGAGAACATATAATGTTTGTCCTTCTCCGATTGACTTACTTCACTCAACATAATACCCTCCAGTTCCATCCACATTGAAGCAAATGGTGGGCATTTGTCCTTTCTAATGGCTGAGTAATATTCCATTGTATATATAAACCACATCTTCTTTATCCCTTCATCTTTCGATGGACACTGAGGCTCCTTCCACAGTTTGGCTATTGTGGACGTTGCTGCTAGAAACATCAGGGTGCAGGTGTCCCAGCATTTCATTGCATCTGCATCTTTGGGGTAAATTCCTAGCAGCAATTGCTGAGTCGTAGGGCAGGTCTATTTTTAACTCTTTGAGGAATCTCCACACAATTTTCCAGAGTGGCTGCACCAGTTCACATTCCCATCAACAGTGTAAGAGGTTTTAGGGCTGGTTTTGTTGTCAGCCTTGTGGCCATCACCTACAGCCTGAGAATAAATCCACCATGGAAGATATAAGGCCAAGAGATAAAGAAAGATCAGGAAATGTTGGCATGTTTTGGATGCCTACATCTCAGCCAAATCTTACTTCTGGACTTTTTAGTTATGAGCCATCACATTATTTTTTAAATTTTGGCTTACTCTTATAAGCATCTACACTGGAGCTCGATGTGGGGCTCAAACTCAACGATTGTGAGGTTAAGACCTGAGCCCATATCAAGAGTCAGACACTTAACCACCAAATATTATTTTTTGCCCCAATACATTATTTTAATCTGTGTTGAGTGGTATCATCAACCAAAAGAACGGTTTTTCAATCCTCATGAGTCCCTGCTAGAAACAGCAACTCTGCTTTGATTTCCCCTTCTCCCTTCTGTCTTCTATTAATTGATGAACAACATCTGTCTGTCTTCCTTCAAAGATGCCTCAAAAATCAATCTCCCTCACCCCTCACCAGCATCTAGATTTTCATGATCTTTTCCCTAGACTCCTGTGACGACTTTCGATCAGCTTCAATGCTCTCTAATTCATCCTTTACAATGATGACAGTGGTGTCTACCTAACTTGCAAGACGGGACAACTTAATTTATCTGGAGCTCCCTATTACAAAAATAGATAAACATAAACAAAAAGGTAACAAAACAAAGGAAATGCTTAGTCAGGTAGCTAAAGGTCTATCTTTTCCCCTTCTATTCCTATCCTTCCAGATTTTTGTCTCCCACTGACTCTATTAATGCTGCATGTCCCTGCTCACTATTTCCAGGCCATAGTAATCAGTTCCATCTCTCTATGGAATATCTATGGAGTATTTTCTTCCAGAAAAGAATTTCATTATTTTCTTCACCTGCCCAACCTCTACTTTGAGACACAGTTCAAAATTTGCTTTTCTATTCTGTGAGGATTTTTTCTAATGTGCCAGGTAAAATTATTACTAATCTTCTTTATGCCTAACACCACAATGATAACTTGTGCTACTTTTCCACTCAGATTTAAATTCCTTAAGAACAGAGACTAAACTTTACATATCTTTTCCACCTTCTAGTAAAGAGAACTGTTTTATATAAGACATTAATTAGCACAATTGCCAGTACCTGAATATTTGAATAGATGAATATATCTTTAAATAAACATCAAAAACCAAAAATAAAAGACTCAAAAATATCCCATAAAAGTACTGACACATTTCCCTGAAGTTTGACAAGGTGATTGAGAAAATTGCTTTATTTTAATAATGCAGGATGAAAATTACTGTGTTCAGAATCATTCTATGCCACAGTAACTAAAACACAGAGTGCTTATTGTACCATTATTTCATATAGAAAACTAAAATCAGAGAATTCAATAACCAAAGTGAGACCTGAAAGAATGGACCTACTCATTCACATACAGGGTTCTTAGTAACAGTACTTATGATAGTAATATTTTTAAAGAGGAACTAATCACCTTTCATTTCTTTTTCTACTGGGTTAACCTTGAGTGACTTTCCTTTCCATCACTAACATTTACCTCATCATATGGCTATTTCTCAGCAAGCTCTTAAGAAGCTCTTATTTCACCTGTGATACAGAAAATCTTTGCTGTGATTCAAGGACAATGAACCTGTTATTTGACCCTGTGCGTGGAGAGAATGAGATTGTGAAACAGTGAGTGTTACTGCCTCCAAAAGAAAAACTTAAGAGTGGCTCCTTCTAGAAAACAGATGAGAATCAGCAAAAAAAGTGGCCTGATGATTGACTACTCCTTGCAGTCTGTGACTCTAAACTATCTGAACTTAACCTTAATAGGCTTTGTGGGTCAACACAGCTCCTGAAAACCACAAATAGATGTGGGATTCAGCCATTGGCCAGCACCAAAGTACCCTACAATCACCCAATCCAGAAATGACAAGTCAAAGACATGTTTGAACCAACCAGTCCCTTTTCCTTATAAAGTCTTAAGCCTTTGCAAAGGACCCCCTTACCTTGGTTGGAGAGGTGGTATCTTCAGGGACTATTTTCTTGTGCATATACCTATTTACAAGCTAACTCACAATTCTCTCACATTATCTGATACTCTATGTCTCATCCAGCATGGTCACACCTCCTGTATGTTGGATAAAATTTTCCTGCCTTAGCCAGCAGTAAACTCACCTTAATACTCTCAGTATTTATTTACTTATTTTATCCCTTGGTTATTGTCCAAAGGGTCTAAGTTGTTAAAACTACTTCAATTCAGGCTAAGATACGAGGCCACACCTTTCAATTATATAGATAATGCAGAGCTTTGGTACAGAAGTTCAGTTTAGTGACTTCAGAACACATACTAAAGGCAGGGGCTTGAGCTGAACAGGGCATGCATGCACCTTTGGGTAGAAGGATGAAACATTTCATAGTGATTGACATTTATATGCAATAGTTACAGTTCAAATATAGCTGAAATTTGCAATCTCCCCAAACCCAATCTTCTATTTACTCTGTTATGAGTATTCTTACTCATTTTAGCAAGTTAGAACCAGACAGTTGGAACAGTAAGGCAAAAGACAGAACTCTTTCTGGCATTCATTGACATTTAAAGAGAACCTTAAGAAACACTGAAGGCACCATCTTAATATTTTTAATTAAACTGATATGATTATAAACTATGAAAATGTGTCACATGGCTTATAAATCTTCCAAAAACAAATTGGTACATACTTATGAAGAAAAAAGTCACCTTTTTTTTTAACCAGGGAACTACTATTTTAATATAGTTTTTATCTATGTATATATATAATATATAAGGAATGACAAAAGCATAATATTGTAAGATATCTGAGTCATAGGTTTAATGTCTACATTTAAAAAGTGGCAAGTTTAAGAAACAAAATTACAGCTATAATAGCCTTTCATTTGCTTTATAGACCTGAATTACTAGCATTTCTAATACAATAGTTATTATAGGGCTATGAGATCATGAAGTATTAAGCATTCACAAAGTGTGTCTATGGAAAGGTGCTAATTTATATAATCTTATAAAATTATTATTATTACCAACATTAATAATGAATGATATGAAATACATTTAAAATATAGTTCTACCATATGAGTTATTTTCTATTATAATTCTCATAGCAATTTTAAGCTGCAAAAGTTTGATTTTGTTGTTTTTTTTAAATGACAGATTTAGATTGGTAACAAAAAAATAGAGGCCTCCCTCAACAGAATTTAATTACTTATATATTTTATTCATCACATCAATAGTCTCTTGTTTCTCTTAATTTCAAATTCTCTTTTTTATTTTTTTCTTACAGTTTTTATTGAAGTTCAATTTGCCAACATATAGTATAATACTCAGTGCTCATCCCATCAAGTGCCCTCCTCAGTGCCCATCACCCAGTTACCCTAACCCCTCGCCCACCTCCAGTTCCACAATCCTTTGTTTCCCAGAGTTAGGAGGCTCTCATGGTTTGTCCCCCTCTTTAATTTTTCCTACTCAGTTCCCCTCCTTTCCCTTATAATCCCTTTCACTATTTTTTATATTTTCTGTATGAGTGAAACCATATGATGATCATCCTTCTCCGACTAACTTACTTCACTCAGCATAATACCCTCCAGTTCTATCCACGTTGAAGCAAATGGTGGGTATGCATCATTTCTAATGGCTGAGGAATATTCCATTGTATACATAGACCACATCTTCTTTATCCATTCATCTGTCAATGGACACCAAGGCTCCTTCCACAGTTTGGCTATCGTGGACATTGCTGCTATGAACATTGGGGTACAGGTGTCCTGGCATTTCACTACATCTGTATCTTTGGGGTAAATCCCCAGTAGTGCAATTGCTGGGTTGTAGGTATCTCTATTTTTAACTTCTTGAGGAACCTTCACACTATTTTCCAGAATTGCTGTACCAGTTTGCATTCCCACCAACAGTGTGAGAAGGTTCCCCCTTTCTCCGTATCCTAGCTAACATTTGTTGTTTCCTGTCTTTTTAATTTTCACCATTCTCACTGGTGTGAGGTGGTATCTCATTGTGGTTTTGATTTGTATTTCCCTGATGGCAAGTGATGAAGAGCATTTTCTCATGTGCTTGTTGGTCATGTGTATGTCTTCTTTGGAGAAATGTCTGTTTATGTCTTCTGTCCATTTCATGATTGGATTTTTTGTTTCTTGGATGTTGAGTTAAAAAAGAAGTTATTTATAGATCTTGGATACTAGTCCTTATCTGATATGTCACTTGCAAATATCTTCTCCCATTTTGTAGGCTTTTAGTTTTGTTGACTGTTTCTTTTGCTGTTCAGAAGATTTTTATCCTGATTAAGTCCCAATAGTTCATTTTTGCTTTTGTTTCCCTTGCTTCCATACATGTATCTTGCAAGAAGTTGCTGTGGCCAAGTTCAAAAAGGTTGTTGACTGTGTTCTCCTCTATGATTTTGATGAATTCTTGTCTTACATTTAGATCTTTCAACCATCTTGAGTTTATTTTTGTGTATGGTGTAAGAGAATGGTCTAGTTTCATTCTTCTGCATGTGGCTGTCCAATTTTTCCAACACCATTTATTGAAGAGACTGTCCTTTTTCCAGGGGATATTCTTTCCTGCTTTGTTGAATATTAGTTGACCATAGAGTTGAGGGCCCATTTCTGGGTTTTCTATTCTGTTCCATTGATCTATGTGTCCGTTTTTGTGCCAATACCACACTGTCTTGATGATTGCAGCTTTGTAATACAGCTTGAAATCTGGCATTCTGATGCCCCTGGCATTGGTTTTCTTTTTCAATATCCCTATGTCTATTCAGAGTCTTTTCTGATTCCATACAAATCCTAAGATTATTTGTTCCAACTCTCTGAAGAAAGTCCATGGTATTTTGATAGAGATTGCATTAAATGTGTAAATTGCCCTGGGTAGCATTGACATTTTCACAATAACTATTCTTCCAATCCATGACCATGGAATGTTTTCCATCTCTTTACGTGTTCCTCAGTTTCTTTCAGAAGTATCCTGTAGTTTCTAGGGTATAGATCCTTTACCTCTTTGGTTAGGTTTATTCCTAGACATCTTATGCTTTTGGGCGCAATTGTAAATGGGATGGATTCCTTAATTTCTCTTTCTTCAGATTCATTATTAGTGCATAGAAATGTCACTGACTTCTGTGCATTGATTTTGTATCCTGCCACATTGCTGAATTGTATGAGTTCTAGCAATCCTGGGGTTGAGTCTTGTGGATTTTCTATATACAGTATCATGTCATCTGCAAAGAGGGAGAGTTTGACTTCTTTTTTGGCAATTTGAATGCCGTTTATTTCTTTCTGTTGCCGGATTGCTGAGGCTAGGACTTCTAGTAGTATCTTGAATAGCAGTAGTGAGAGTGGACATCCCTGTCGTGTTCCTGATCTTAGAGGAAAGGCTCTCAGTTTTTCTCCGTTGAGAATGATATTCACTGTGGATTTTTCATAAATGGCTTTTGTTATTGAGGAATGTTCACTCTATCCCTACACTTTGAAGAGTTTTAATCAGGAATTGATGCTGTACATACTGTCAAATGCTTTCACTGCATCTATTGAGAAGATCATATGCCACATTCTCTTTTTAAGAGGTTTTGAAAACATTTTTGGATGTAGTCTATTCCCCTACTTCTTGTGAAGAGAACATTCAATGTGCAGAAATAAAATTACTCTTTCAAACATTGTAATCTATAAATTATGCAACTTTTCCTTGGCTACAGATCAAAATTAAACAAACACAACACTTGGAGAAAACGGAAAACACTGAGTCAGATAACTTTCATGAAGGGTAATCACATGAAGACTAGGAATTTCATTCCAGTTATAATTTTCTTGTAAATGTAGTTTATAGTGCATACAAAAACACAGCCAGCTTAAAGAAAAAAAATAAAGATTGTTTTATTCCATTCCCTACTATGAATAGTTAAGGGAAGAGAGTGAATGACACATTGGAGAAAAGCGGGTCCAGGGCTTGAGTCCCCTGACAGAAGTCTTTATCAAACACTAAACCTCAAATCATAATCATTTAAGTTAATTAAAGAGATAGCAACATTAGGAAAATCCCATGATCTGTTATTTTTTTAAGTAAAATTTAATTTTAAACAATTTAGAAAGTTGTGACCGAAGAGGGATTTTTTTTAACATTGTATTCTAACTTTGTCCCTCAACAATTTTTTAATTTCTAAAATTTGCTTTCACTATTTTTTCCAAATATTTTTTCTTTTGAGATTTCTGAAAACACTTGCATTTAGTAGATCACATTTAAAAGGTTTTATTAAAATCTGGGTGGTAGAGGAAGAAATAGCATTGGTTCAAAATGTTTCTCTGCTATTTGAGAAGCCATTCAATATAAAATATAAATTCTCTCTTCCAAGGAAATATTTTTAAAAGAATCTATATCGAGTAGAGTAAGTAAGCTCTGTATCAGCATTATCCTACAGAAATACAGTGAGCCATATATGTAATTTTAAATATTTTAATGGTCAAATTAAAAAAGTTACAATAAATAGATGAAATTAGTTTTAATAGTATATCTTACTTATCCCAATATGTCCAACATATTCTCATTTCACCATGTAATCATTATAAAATTGCTAGATTTTATGCATTATTTTCACACATTATGTCAGAAATCCAGTGTGTATTTCATATTCCACTCCCACTAGCCACCCTCCAAGTGTTTATTAGCTCTTGTATTGGACAACATAGCTCTAGATGACTGTGATATATCATAAGTTTGCTAGGGCTCTAGTACCACTTTAGAGCTATTTGAGACCCTGTGCTATCACAACAGGACAATGGAGCACACGAACCTTCCCTTCACCACTGATCTTCTAGGGAGTTGGTGAAGAATCTTTACCTTTTAATTTTCATCAACAAGTTGTAATGTAGAAATTAAATGGAGAAACCCCAAATTAGAGAAATTAAGGTATTTATATAGGACTGATCTAGGCTGAATTTCCTTTACCTTGCCACAGCTGGAGAACCTTGCCTAGGAGCCTTTTCTCAATATTAGCTTTCAAATTCCATCTATGTGTTGTGATGATGTCTCTCCTGATCGATTATTCCATCATCTTTATATCCCCAGCACCCAGCACATAGCTATATCTTGATAGGTGCCTGTGTCTATTATACCGATCTGAGCTAACTAAAATCTATAAATATGAGTAGAAAAAGTAGAACTTGGTGTGCCTTCAGTTAAAAGAAAATTCATTCTATAGAAGTATTGTTCTTACCCTACAGAAGTACCTCACAGGAGTACTTATATATAAAAGTCAATCATTGTGAGTTTAGACAAATTACTTCAGCTTGATAAGCCTCCATTTCCTTATCTGTAAATGTAGGAAAAGAATACAGTAATACCTAACTTCTAGGACTATTGTTGAGGCTAAATTAGATAAGGGATCACATCCTTAGCAAAGGGACCAGTTCCCAGTAAATGCTCAAGAAATGGTAGCTATTCATATAACATCCTTGACCTTTAAAAGATGAGCCAAAGATAGAATATAATAATGGTATATAATATATCTGACATTTCCTAAAATTGGAAAAAATGTGAATGATGTTGATGACTGTTTATTTTACCATAATAAACACAATTTGAGATTTATGGTCACTCTAAAAGGAGGTGATGATTTTTCTTCCTGTCAGGTCATGGGGTATAAATGACTTAGTGGCCCATATCCTGTGAAGTACCCTTATTTACTATTCAAGAAATCTTTGGTCTTTTTCTGTCTGGAGAGATCTCTCCTGATAGTTGGCAACACCACATAAGTAGAGAACAGAATGTAGAGTCAGGCTCAATGACTGATGCTCCATTCCTGCTACACATTCTCTGAATCACCTTTATTTATTTTTTATTTTTTAAAAGATTTTATTTATTTATTCATGAGAGACACAGAGAGAAAAAGAGGCAGAGACACAGCAGAGGGAGAAGCAGGCTCCATGCAGGGAGCCTGACGTGGGACTCGATCCAGGATCATGCCCTGGGCTGAAGGTGGCACTAAACTGCTGAGCCACGCAGGCTGCCCCCTCTGAATCACCTTTAAAATATCATTTGGGGGATCCCTGGGTGGCGCAGCGGTTTAGCGCCTGCCTTTGGCCCAGGGCGCGATCCTGGAGACCCGGGATCGAATCCCACGTCAGGCTCCCGGTGCATGGAGCCTGCTTCTCCCTCTGCCTCTCTCTCTCTCTCTCTCTCTCTCTGTGACTATCATAAATAAATAAAAATTAAAAAAAAATTTTTAAAAAAATATCATTTGGATCTGGAAACGTCAAACTCCTTCCATTGTTTATGCTCTTTAGAACCAATACAGTAGCTGAAAGGCTTGGGAACCTAAGTATGGTTTGCCGAATTGTATCAATGCATGCATGCTTTTATCAGATACTCTAACAATTATGATAATGACCTCATTTCAATGAACATTTGGAAGGCAAAGGTTAGTTGAATTACAGAAAACTGTTAGAGTAAAGTGAGTTACTTCTTGTGGGACAGGAACTCAAGCTAACTGCTCAAGGAGATAGATCTAGTCTCTATCCCTTTGTACCTATTTTGACAAAGTACAATCACATCCACTGATTTAGTTATTTTCTTAAGTTAATTTTAGGTGCCTCCACCTTTTTAAAAGTACATCATTAGTTTTCTTAGCAAATCCTTTTCCTGCCTATAATGCAATAGTAATCTCCAAGTCAATCCAATTCAAGTTACTACATTCACCAAATTATTGGGAAGCAGATCCATTTCTCGACTCATTTTAGTATCATGACCTATTCATGTCTATAGCTACCAATGTCTCTCTAACAGGCATGTCCAAATTATAAAAAAGGATAATTGGAGTCAGACACCCTGGTGCTAAATTCTTGCTGCCTCTTAGATGCTGCTATAACTGGCACAAGCCCTCCAAATTTAGTAAGTTTTAATTTCCTCATAGATAACCATGGTTAGTCTGTCTTTCTCCATGTGCCACATATAATTGTTAGGAGAGCCACATAAGAAATTATTATGCACCCTAGAAATAGATAACAATTATTTTCTTTTTTGACAACTTTATCTTAAATTTTTTACATTTATTTAATCACAATATGACATATTTTGGGTTGATGAGCCAAAGATTCATATAAAAATATTAATATCTATTTATTTCAAAAATGGAGGTTAATGAGTCTACTTAAAAATAATATTCCCTTTTTAAACATTTTGTCATTCTTTTTCAAATCACTTGTTAGCACTGTCCTAATTCTCTTCACGTGGAAATTATGCATTGGAAGTAGGTAGTGCAAGCATTATTATTTTCATTCTTCAGATGTCAAAGCTGAGGCATAGAGAGCAACTTAATCAGCCTAGCTTAGATTTCCACTAAACAACAATGCCAACAACAAAATCAGCCTTGCAAGAAATTTCCACTCCAACACTCATTTTCTGCTATCATAATTTTTCCAGGGTCAAATTCTTATGGCAATTTTCTAGGTTCATAATTACCTTAGTTGCATGCACAATTTGGGTAGTTAAGTAATTACTTGATTTGCACATGCAAATACTGCAATCATTGGCACATAAAAATAATGTCCTTTAAACATTTGGGTCCAATGGAGGACAAATGGTCAGGAAAATCAAAATTCCTGTGGTTCCCACAAGGGATAACTATGAACAGAAAACATTATAAGCCATTCTCAAATGTTTAGAGAATCAGCTCACTTTAACCGAGAGAAAAGAAGCAACATGGTGGCAGTTTTACTTCAAACTCCTCCCCTCTATTCAAAGAAGTTTTCCAAATACTGATATGTTATCTGGAACCATAAAAAGTTTGAATTTAGATCGAGACACCTGAGTGTAAAATACAGTCTCACCATTGGTGGGATTAGGAAGATTTAAGCAAATGACTTAATCCCTAAACCATTTAATACTAATATCTAAAATGCAGATAATAATATCAACCTTATAGGGTTGTAAAAGGAATATAAGAGCTTAATTTCATGAAACTGCAAACTCTGTAAACCTGGACAAATAGAACAGATCATTATTAGTTTTGAGATGTATATGATGCTACCAAATATCTCAATGGAGCAGATACACATTGGGGTTATTTTAGTGAACGAGAAGCTGCCTCTAAGAAAGTTTAGTAATTTTAGCACATTTAGAAGCAGAGCATGAAAGAGTTGCGATCTTTCTTTTATACCCAGAATTGATGTGGCATTTGTATTAGTCCTGGATCTAGTTTTTAATCCCATTATTGAGAGTGGATGACAAAGAAGCTGGCAAGACTTTCAAGGAGAGCAAAAATAAATGTCTGTGATGCTTAGAAACTAGGCCCTCTAATGAAAAATAAGAGGACAAGATACTTTTCACTATCCTCAAAATTGCCAAAAATTTGGGGGAAAATTTGGGGAAATTTTGCTTTAGCTTTTGAAGGATATGAAAAATAGTTTTACATATAATCTAAAGAGAGCATTAGCTAAAAAAACACAGCAAGAGAAATGTAGGTATGATACTATTCCGAATTGTCTAAAACTAAAGTTACAGAGCATCAGAAAATGTTTTCATCAGAGAGTTTGCATTGTTTTCTTGGGGATGATTAACAGAAATATTTATAACTCTTGATATGGTCAACCTATGAGAAGGCTAAAAAGTGAGCTGACAGACATGATGAAAGGTTTTACAAGAGATGTGATTTTAGAATTGTCACACTTCATCCTCTGTTGCTCACAAAGGAAAAACACATTGTTGAAAATGTGTGGCAATGCCCTTTTTCTAACTCAAAAAGCAGTGTGATTCCATGGAAAAGGATTGGCTCTTAAGACAGACAGACATCATTATACTCTTGTCTTATCACGAGATAGGTGCACGCATGGATCTGGCAGGACATTAATACTTAACCTCTTGAACTCTTGAGTTTGAAAATATCTAAAACATTCTGAATTTCCTAAAGTGAAGCACAGAGGGAGATCACACACATCTGCATCGGGATTCCAGCAATATCATCAAGACCCAGGTTCCTTCTGTCATTCAGATACATTCAGATGGCAACATATGGTGGCAGGATGACAGAAGTAACTCCAGCCTGTCCTCCTGACTTGAGGACAGAGGGGAAGGCAAACTGTCTGTTCTGCAGTGTTCCATAAAAACATGTATTTTATTTCACGGACTCCGATTGGTCCAAATGTAATCACAGCAAGCAAGGCATTTGAGGGATCTGACTCTGCCAGAACATATGAGCTGAATTTTGAAGAAGGGATGGTATCCCAAAGGAATTCTGCATATGTTTTTCCAGAACTCTGGGAAATAGATGCTGCTGGCAGAAACAATACATACCCACTACAAGAGATTTAGGGATAAACCTATCTAGGGGCATGATAGAGAATGGGAGGGCTTCTTTGATAACTTTTCCAAGGTTCCAAAGTTCTTATCTTCACTTTTATCACTTGCCCACAAGGAGAATCGGCATTCATCAAATGTTAACCCTCATCAGGGGTCTCCAGACACTTTCAATTCCACAAGGAAGCAGTGCCGTTCCCTGGAATGGGCAAGCCCTAGAGCCTAACCACGTGGGGTCATATCCAACACCTTTCATTTAGTGGTAGTGGTGTGCTCTTGTGAAAGCTGCTAACCTCTGTATGCCTTAGAAACCTCAGCAGTAAAACAGGAATAACAACTCTTATTCTGAGGATCATGGTAGGGGTTGGAGATATAAGAAGATCCTACAACTGCTTCTGTTAGGTGGTGGATACTCAATAAGGGATCATGATTACACAATTTGATCCAGGTCTGGTGATCTATTTCTTGGGGCTTCCTTTCCCACCCTCACCACTAAACCCCATACATGTCAATAATCAAAGGGGTCCTTATCTGACTTTCAGGATTTGGAAAAAGTCAGTGGTCCAAATAGAGCTCAAGGTGCAGCAGAGCAGCACAGCAGATCAGGTAAAGCATTGAATGGGCCATTGCTGGGCAAAGGCCAAGGACAGAAAGGCTGCCATTATAGGACAGGTCTTCATCACTCTCGCTGTTAAAGATTTTTCTGAAGTGCCAAAATGCACACGTGAAATTCAGAAAAAGAACCGAATTCAAGTATTTTATGAAATGAGACCTCTGTAGGAAAGCTGGCTCACTAAAAATTAGTTGTTCCTTATTTATCAGCAAATGACCAGCTGCAGCAGGTTGTCCTGGAACCTCTTGCTACTTGACCTCATCAGCAACCACCCCGCAATAGGTCACCATTGCTTAATTAGACAAGGGAGTTTTCAAATGTAATCTCTTTGCACTCAGCAGGCCCTGGGTCAAACAGAATCTGACTAACCTGCAGCTTGTGTTTACACAGCTTCCAACAGTTCAAAAAGCCAAGGGAAGATCAGAAGCTTATCTTCCAGCCAACAGGGGAGGGAGGGTAAGTGGAATTTGACAGAAGGTTGTAATCATCCACATTGGGGGTTGAGGGGAAGGCCTGCTCATCTGTTTTTAAGCGTGTTAGGACAAGATGTTACATTTCTAGAAACCCAGATGTAGAAAAAGGTGGGCAGATGTCATTCTTGTGGTTTAATTAAGAAGGAAAGTAAAGATCTAACATAAGTCCAGTTCTCTTAGCTGGGCCTCCTCTTGAGAAGCAAGAGTAGAGGCGGGGGAGGCTGGTGGAGAGGATGAGCCCAGTGGGATGTGCTGGCCAGCATGTGGCAGCTGCTCATGGTGAATCCTATTCTAGCTCATGGCCATATGTTCCAGCCCTTTTGGAAAATTACCTCCAAATAACAGATCACGAAAGAGCAACTCCAACAAGCCCTATAATTTAGTCCCAAGAGGAAATTCTTCATTCATCAAGTGTACAGGAGGCTAAATTAGTTCTGTACCCACGTGGGCCCTGGTTGGCAATTTTGTGATGGTAAGCCCTACCTTGGGGAGGAGTCCAGCCAGAAGAGATGGTGGCCAAGGCCGGCCTGATGCCCAGCTGGGTCAGACCACATACTGTACCACAGATTGGGTTGAGTTCCTGGGGAATATCTCTGGGACTTAGTCCCTGTCACTATTTTTTTTTTCAGATGCACATTTTTAGGGTTTGTGGGGAATGAGTGAATCTGCTCCATCTCAACCTGAGGTTGCCAAAACACTCTCACCAAGAGACAGACTAGACTTGTCAGAGTGCAAGGTGGGATTAAAGCTAAACATAACCTTCAAAAGATGCTTCCATTTCGTTCTCAGTTATTAAGCCAATATACAAAATAATTATAAATACACTTCTATATTATAGACAGATTTTTTTAATTGGTTAGTTTGTTTTGTTTGCTTTTGTTCTATGAATCTATTCACAGCCTGGAGTTCAGCTCCACTGCTGGTGTTCATTAAAAATGAAAAAAAAAAAAAAACACCTTAGAAAACATTTAAAAGATATATTGAGAGGACATCTCTTTTTCTCCAGCCAAATCTTTATTTTTATGGACTTTGTTTTTTCTTTTAATTGAGAGGTACTCGAATTCCTCAGCTGTACTAAACATTTCAAGAAGTCTATAAATAAACCAGAAGTTTTCTTTATGCCTAATGAACAGGTTGCCTAAAACAAGACACTTTTTTACATTCCCTACATTTTAAGAATGATGTTGCTAAAATTGGACTACATTCTGAAGTTAAATATCTTGTTCTTCTTAGAAATCGAATTCACTGCTCCATCTAGGAATCAGAATAAAATGACATGCTTCTCCTCTTGGTATCTTTTCAGCAATCTCAAAAATGGCAACCTCTTTTGTATCTAAGAGATTTCGTTATGCTCAGATTTTATGAGCAGCCATTCTCTCTGTAAATCAAGTCGGCTGTGAATTCATGAACCATGATAGGACACATTTGAAAAGAAGATTTACTAATTTGGGGACAAAATGATTCTGCATAAATAGAACATAAATGCTTTCACAAATAGTAAAGCAATAATTCAAAAGTAAAATTAGAATTAAAGTGCTACATTTTATATATATAACTAAGTTCAAATAAGACTATGCAAATAGTTTGTTGATTGGCACAACTTTGTCCAACTATTTATTTCCTGTCTTCTGTTCCCCAGTGCCCCTAAAGAATGATGCCAGCATTATATCTCTAAATTGAATTCATAGAATGTTAAAATGTGTCGGCTATTAGAAGTACAGAATTCTCTGCTCTGAAAAAAAAAATCTCACAAAGAAATTCTTTAAAGTACACTAAAAAAAAAACCTAAAAATTATTGGACTGTATTTATTATCAATTATGCAGACTAAAAAAAAGTTGTTTAATATATACAACTTATTCAGGGTGTTCATGTCCAATGAGGTATTTCTGTCATCAAAGACTTATCTACGTCCTTAATTTCTATTTCTTTTTTTTTTTTCCTTAGAGGGAGTGGGCAAGAAGACTTGCAACTCACTACAAAGTATGCATGGTCAGAGTAGAGGAGAAGATAAAGCTGAATTCATTGCTTCCTCACCTGGGTGCCCTGAGTTTAGTATGTATTTGACAATTCACCATTTAAATGGCAAACAGAGACAGGGCTATTGGTTAAGTCTGTGAGATAAGCCAAGAATCAGGTTTGTATTCCTGACATCATTCAAAGTCAGATAAAAATATTAGAGCACAGGGGTGCCTGGGTGGCTCAGTTGGTTAAGCATCTGAGTCTTGATCTTAGCCCAGGTCTTGAGTTCATGAGTTCAAGCCCCGCACTGGGGTCCATGCTGGATGTGGAGCCTACAAAAAAAAAAAAAAAAAAAAAAAAGAACATAACTACTGGTCTTGACTTATACTATGGAGGCTATAAATCCCAGGCACACAGGGTCATGGACACCATAGCAATACAGACCCTGAGTATATCAAATGGAGTGTAAAAGTCAAGAGAGAGCTAAAGCTTCTGTCCTTCTGTGACCAGTGCATTACCCATTTTTCAAGTTGAAATTGAACAAAATATCTACACATTGTTACTTTCTGACAAGAGGTCTCCTCTAAGGAAAAGTTCACCAGTTTGTGATGAAGAAATGAAAGATTCTGAAGCATGACATCTTCAAACTACTAAGAGAAACTTGTGGGTATGGGAGCAAGGAAGAGTCTGTCTTGATATAACTGCAATATATACTTTCATTTATTTCACAATCCCTGGCCATGCATTATATACCCGGGTACTATTCTATTTGATGATGATATGCCAGGGAATAAGATAAAATATGTAGGGTTTTTCTTCAAGTGGGCTGAAGTGTTTGTGAGGATGTAGGAAGAGACAGTCAAGAAGAAAATAAATCCGCAAACAAGATAAAATGGTATCATGATATGCACCTTTGGGAAGAGTATCATGTGCCAGAAAGTGACTTGTTGGCTGCTTCCAGATGATGGAAGGTCTCTCTTGGGAGGTGACATCTAAGCTGAAAGCTGAAGAGTAAGCATGTGAAAAATGGAGGTTAGAGGGCAGGCAAAGGAAACAGCAAGTGCAGAGGCCGAAAGGCAAGAATGAGCTTAGTCTATTCTAAGAATGAAGAATGTACTAGAGGGCCTTGTGAGGAAAGAGAGAACACACCAGAGATAAGCAAAGACCAGAGCATGCACAGCCTCATCACCCCAGGTAAAGGCATGACTTTTGTTTGAAGCGCCATGACAAAGTACCAGAGAGGTTTAATCTGGAAAGTGGCATGACATGATCTAGAATTCTGGAATATTACTCAGGCTGCTGTGCCAGAGAGTACAGAAGGGGACATGATGGGAAAAAGAAGAGGCTGTCACAGTGGTGTAGGCAAGAGAAAATGGCACTTGTACAGGAACCAAAGCAATGAAAATGGGAGTCAGTTGTGCATAGGACCTACTTTCTCATAACCAAGGTAACTTTTTGTTGATAAGCAGGATGTCACATGTGGAGGGAAGGAGCAGCTAAAGTTTCCATGTGTGAAAAGGACTATTTGGTTCCTTTCTACCTGATGTATTCTGGCCCCTGACAGAAGAAAAGTCAACAAGACC
This sequence comes from Canis lupus dingo, assembly GCF_003254725.2. Lineage (NCBI taxonomy): Eukaryota > Metazoa > Chordata > Mammalia > Carnivora > Canidae > Canis > Canis lupus. The sequence continues at coordinate 15,017,447 of NC_064266.1, forward strand.
ACATCCATGGAATTTTTCCCTTAGTGCGTACCAGTCTATACTTCAACAGAATTTCACATCCTTTACATGATAGTTCAAATAAGAATGCTATGTTCCTCGTAGGACAATAAAAGATCCTGATTTAGGTGGCTATTTAGAATTCTTAGATGAAAGCTTGGCAGTCAGCACAAGACATGAGCAATTTCATCTCCCGATACATTCCCTCAGATGGCATTGAATAGGAAGAAGACCGAAATGATGCTTATTCTGACCATGAACTGTGGGAACTGGAAGATGGTCTTCATGCAGAGCTCATCAGCCCTGAGCAAAGAGGGCATGTCGTACGCCCCACAGTGTGAAAGAACTGCGTGCGCCGCTCGGATCTCTAAGGTTCTGTGGAATGAAAGCTTCTCTGCCACCTGTTGAAGAGGTAGATGTTTCCAAGAGGCTTTATTTGGTGCCTTCCTGACCACGTGGCAGGCTCTCTAGGACAATGTCAGCTAGAAGGAACATAATGTGAACTACCTATGTAAATTTACACTTTCTAGTAGTCAAAGATTTTTTAAAAAGCAAAATTGATTTTAATAAATTTTAGTGGAATATTACATTTAACCCAGTGTATCTGAGATATGATCATTTCAACATGGGATCAACATGGAAATTGTTAATGACATATTTTACATTCTTTTTTTCATACTGAAACTTTGAAATTTGATGTATGATTATCTCAATTGGACTAGTCACATTTCAAGTGTTCACAAGCCACATGAGGCTAATGGCTACTGTATTAGACATCACAACCCTAGAATACATATAATCTCCTGTCAGCAACAATTTGCTCTCAAATATCCAAAAAGAAAATAGCTGATGTCACATCGTAGACATGAACCATTGGTAGTTCATAAGCAGGCAGCTAATAACCTAGCCTAAAAGACCTTCAATGATATAGCATAAAAATGGCAACCTTGATCTTTGAGAAAATACAGCTACATTTTAATGACTCATGGCTTCATTTCGACTATATTTTGCAGTTTCTATGTCTTGCCTTATTACACTTGGAATAGAAAAAAAAAGGAACACAGACAAAATAAAGAAAAATTAAAAGCTGATTTTTAAAAATTTTTAAAAGGATAAAGTTGCAAAGGGAAAATAAAACTATTCCTAAAGTATTTTTCAGAGCTATAAAACATTTATGTCTGAACTTAACCTTCCATGTTTAATTGCTTATAGCTGGTGTGTCTCAAGGAAGAGAATCTGTATGACAGGATTGCAGCTAGATGCCAAAAGAGGTATTTTGGTATTGCCAGGCTGCAGGGAGGTGATATAATTCCTTTGGCACCACAGTAATGGCAGATACAGCATACACCTAAACAGTACATGCTTCCCGACACAGAGGCTCTGTATCAGTGTCATCAGCACTGTTGTTACCAGGTATGTCCTGGGATGGGCTTAAGGACCCACATCTTTGCAAGTATGAGGCTTTGTGAACTTCTTATGCTTGGAGGCCTGAATTGATGATGCCAAAGCCAGTCTGAACATCCTATTTACAATTACAATTTATTAAAACTGCAATGACTCTTGCCAACGATATTTAGAGTTAAGTAAGGAACAAACACATGAAACCTTCAGAACTAATCACCCTGCAAAAACAAGAAAGAATGGTGTCACAGGGACAGAAACTTCCACAGGCTGGAGGAATACTTTATGGATCTCTTCAGAGAAGAATCATGACTTTTAGACTGGACGGACTCTTTTTCTAGAGCATGATCAGTGAGAATGCATTGCCTAGGAACACAGCTAAAGACTTCACAACTTTCTGGAGCCTGAAAGACTCTTATAGAGGGTAAGAAAAGCCTGATAATAAATCAGAAACAATGTTTGGCATCCTCAGATTAACAGGTAAATATATGAGTAGTAAAGACATAAAATTAGGCACATTTGTTTTTCTCAACCAAACCAACATTTCAGTAAATGAATGAATAAATATATGTATGCATAGGTACATAATAGTAATTAGAGTGAGCCACTGGCCATTGTTTTTACAGCTTTTTCCTTTATTGTAGATGCATTTCACAAGGAACAGGAGGTTTGTAGAGTAAAAGCCTAATATAGTAGTTAACTTACCTGGCTGGGGACAGATTATTGTATACTTTCCCTTTTCCTGTGGAGCTATACTTATTTCATGCTCTCAAAGGCTATAGAATGCTTTTTATACTCATTATACACTTCTCTAGGTGGTTGTATTTGTGTTCATGATGGATTGGATTGAGGATTCCCTTTTTCTTCCCACTTTCATTCACAGAATGGAAGCTATCAGAATCTATATACACATGGTGTCAGCATCTGAGACCTGCAGACAGGCCAAGATACTACATTCTGCCTTAATAAAGAGATAAGGCAATGGATCCACACTTATCTTCAATTCATCCTGTAAGAACTGAAGGAAGCATACAGCCACAAACCCAGCTAATTCTATGATATCTTTTTTCCCCTAAATGTTAAAATTAACAATTATTTTTATAAGGAAAAACAATATATCAAAGACTCATATTTTCAGTGAAGGACAAAAGAGACTGAAGTAAAATGAGTTTCAACCTGGTGGCAAGTTTTATTTGGTTTCTACTATCTGGGGCAGCAAACTATACTCTAATAAGTATGAAATAAAAGCATCTCCATTCACAAATACTTTTTGTAATGCATGGATAATAAGAAATACCTAATTTGAGACCAGGACCTTGCTTGCAGTTGGGATTGCTTTGGGGAGAATTTACACTTTAACAAGAAGTATGATGAAACAGATTTTACCCTCTTCCTCCTTCATTCTTTTCTTTCCTTGGAATATCCGTGGTAATAACATCACTTACTCCCAGGTCCCAGGCTCAGAATACCTCACTGATTGTCAATTGCAAGTCTGTTTCCCTCAATCCCTTCTAAATGATCATTTGGTCTCTATTTGAAAACCCTCCCTGCCTCTAAACATTGTTTTTACCCTCCTTCATGGAGAGCTCTATTCATTAGAATGTCTTAACTTATGTTGAGTCCAATGGTTTCTACATATAACATATATTTCCTGGCCTTAGTTCTTAGTAAATAATGTACAAAGATAATCCCTCATTCTAGCCCATTAAGAATAGCTATAGCAAACACAGAACAAGTATATAACATGATCCCAGCACGTAAGAAAGATGCGGTCTAAGAATTAACAATTAGTGAAAAGTCAGCTACTGGAAGGGGTCCATCATTCTGTGTGCAATAGAATTAAGAGTCCATAAAGGATAGGTAAAGTGGGAAAGATTGCATGGAGAAGAACAAGCCTAGATAAGCAGAAGTAAAATAGAAAACCTCCAGAGACACAGTGGAAGGAAGAGAAGGGTGGCAACAAGAAGGAATTTGTATAAACTACAGGTCAAACGTGAAAGGACACTTAGTAGACACCTGTTGATACAGATTAACTGTTTTCCACTAGTTGAGTGATGTACAGCTTTTTAGATATATGGCAAGTCTAAATCATTTTAGGAATAACATTTCTTGAAGAATAAGAATTTAATGCAAGTATTGAAGAATGAATTGTTTTATTTTTAATAAAATAAAATAATTGCAGGGTTTATCCTTTTCTTATTCAAAGTATGTGTTTTAACTATATTTTACATTTTTGTTCCTTTGCTACCTGTCAGCTGTAGGACACTTGAGTTCCTCATTTTACTATAAACTTTCACAGAAGCACACTCATGTGTGCCAGGTAGGATTTAAAAAGTTGTAGCTGACTGCTTTTGATTTAAAAGAAAAGCTTGCTGTGGCCTCACGTCCAGGCTTTCTAACCAACATGAGAGCAACTACAGCAGCCACAAATATATAATATTAATGGGTTTTTTTTTTTTTGGCTGCATTGGAAAAGATGTTGAATGACTCTCTAAAAATGTTTTTCAGCTTATCTCCCATCTCTCCATTCAAGATCAAATGGCCAATAACATCTCAAGGAGGCTGGTAGGCAAACAGATATTTAGATTAAAGAAATAGTACAAAATTAAAATGAAACTTTTGGATCTTACAGGGGTTTTGGCAATTAAGGTATAATTAAGTAAGCCCAGAACTGAATAGGCCTTGATTTGAATTCCAGTTCTGCTATTAATTAGGTTATCTGAACATGGGCCGACCACTCTGGGTACCGGTTTCCTAATCTTTAATGACAATTTTGGTGAAGATTAAATAAAATATTTATATTCGAAAAGGACCTTACAAGGTGCCTGGCACATTGCAGTCATCTCAGGAAAAGTCTAGTTCTTTGATTCATTTATTCATTTTATTATTGATTCATTTATTCATTCATACACCTACACTAATATAAATAAAATAGACACTCAGTTCTTTCTAAATTCTTTTAGATTGAAATATAACTGCAGAAGTGGAATCAGGGTTTATATGGAAAAAAATTGTGATTTGGGCAGTGTGTCACATACTTTGATTCTGACTTCCTATCAAATGGCAAGGCCATCTGAGACGGCCTCAATCTTTTAAGCAGGGCTGCCATATGTTTTGTTCTAATATTGCTACCTGGAGCTGAAGACAAAATCTTGGATGTCTTCCGAGGAGAATTTCAGGCAATGCAATGGTGGGGTATAAGGGAAAGCCATTACTCGGTCTCTCATGTGGAAGAGGTTGATCGTACTTATTTCTAAGGTAACACTATAAAGTATGGCTACCCAGAGGCAAAATTTTAATTCCTAAACTATTTCACTTACTCTTTGTGAGTCAGATTTGCCTCACAAATGCTATAAAAAAATAAGTTTTCCCTAATATACGATCCAAATCTAAATGTTAATTTTACTCTTTTATTCAATATTTCAAAAACTTTCAGAGAAATTATTGTCTTATAATTTCAAATTTGATCTGCCTCTAATTTCTGGTCTTTAAATTACACTAACTATTCTTCAGAAATGGTTACAATGGCTTTATCTTTATTCTTTTATTATCCACTGAGGGGCCCAGTTCCAAAACCATTTCAAACACCTTGCATCCAATGAAGTTTGCAAAACACATCCATAAATAGCCTTTAGTTTTGGACTTTTAACACTCAAAATATTGTAATATTTCAGACTTTGTAAAAGTGTACTTGGTCCTAATCTTCATGTAAAATAAGCAAACATTTACATAAAACTTTCTTATAAATCTATGGCTGTAGAAATATTTCACATCCATACATTCAGTGCTACATAGTTTTAGAAATTAAATGGAAAATTAAACAGATCATCTTGATAAAAACTCAAAAAAACCTTAATGGAATTTGTGAAGCCTTTTACATCATCAAACTTTAGCTCTTGAGTCTTAAAGGACTATGATTTTTATTTTTAATTTAAATGAAAAAGTTAAAGAACTACCAATCATTCGTTTTTCTCCTTGACTAATATAGCCACCTGGGTTATGGGACCAGGCTCTTGAGTGGCCAGTACAAATAAAGGACCACAGAAATCTTCCCCACAAACAAGAAGTCAGGAATGAACTTTATCTCAGCCAGGCTGACAATGATAAGATTTCAAAAAGGAGAGAAGACTGACCACCCACAGCCCTGCTGTCTCCAGAGCAGATCTAGCCAGACTTGCAAATACCACTATCACAGTACTAGTCTCATCTCCAAACTAACTGTCCTGTTGATTGGCAGGACATCAGGGAGTTTTATCTGATTGTCTGAGGACAGGAAGGAAAAGAAAGCACACACTCATTTTCATTTAAATGTAGACAATTTCTACCTTTGACCCTGGGGTGGGGGAAGAGGAGCACAGATTTACTCATACTGTTTTGTTTTGTTTTGTTTTGTTTTCTTGGAACCAATATGCCCTAAATGGAATTATCTCTTGTGATATGATTCTTTTTTTTCCTTTTAAAGAATGCCTGAGAGATACTAAACTGAGGACCTCCTCTTGGAAAACCACCTGGGAACTGAAAAGACATGTCTATATGTGGGTGAACACTGCTAAAGGTGATAGGGTGGCACCTGACAGCCCAGGGAGTGAATCACTGCCTTTATCGATTTTGATTTTGTCAGCAAAGGAGAATTTTCAAAAATAACACACAAAAAATAAAACAATAAGTAACCTATCATCCATTTCTGGGACCCTCGTTTCTAGTTTCTTCCATCTCTCCCATCCTTATTATTAAATGAATCAACGATGGAAAAACTCAAAATGTCTCATGTCAAGTTAAATTGGGTATTAAATCATCTTAGTCCCATTACATATGACAAAAAAGAAACCATCAAAAACAACATACTGGCATTAAGAAGTGAGAATTTTGAGCAATAGACCCTACTCTAGCAAAAGAATCCTATAAACTGAGAACACATTATGCCCCTGCACAGCCCACATATACTTTAAAAAGAAATTTAGTTGCTGACAAACATGAGATATCCTCCTCTGCCACTGATCAGTTTGCTTGAAGGATACATACTCTGTGGTTAGTAAATAGCACTTTTTCAGTTTATAATTAGGTCTAATTGCTTGCCACTAAAGCATGATGAAATCTTCATCACTTAACCCTCCAAAAGCCACCTAAAATATCCAAAGATTTAGTAAATCATTGTCACAATGCTCATATACCCAACAGAAGTGATACAGAAAATTACATCAGCACCTTCTAAGACAGAATGATATTCAGGAGAATTACTCTTACACGACCCTGTTGTGAGCCATGGCGAAGATATTTCAGATTTTACCTCCTTGCCATTTAGACTCACAGACATTATTTTCACCTTCTCCGAGTTTCCTGGATGACTGAAGTCCTTCCAGTTAGTCTTATCCCACACTCTACTCATTCTTGATGCTGGAATAATGACAATGACTGACATCATGATGAACTTCTGAAACTGAAGTCCTGTCTTTATCAATGAAGACATAGTTGCTATTTCATAATCACCCCAAGCTACTTCTTGCATTTGGTAGCAGAGGGTCCAGAGGGCAAGCTTTAGAGCAGCTGTTCTTGAGTTAATGATGTAGGAAGTGGGAAGGTTTAAGTTGTTTTGACCCTGTCACTCATTTAGAGCTCACATCCCATAGAGGTTACAAATCTATTCTCCCTTCCTAAAGTTGTTGGTTAAAATTAAGATAGATAATTCTGTAACTCATTTTATTAAGGGAGTCATCATTTGCAAGATCTTGGAAAGTCCCATGTTAAATTCCACTGAAAGCCACAGCTGTCATCTAAAGCTCAAGAGTGATTTGGGGGCCATCCAACCAATTTACAAGTCAGCCAGAGGTGATGAGAATAGAATACAATTCTCCTCTTCATCCTTGCTTCACCTGGCACAGCTGCAAATGTCAACATCCAACTCCTCTTGAGCAGCCTTCACTGGCTGCATCTCCTTTTAATCTGAGGTTCCTTTTCACTCTTTGGAGATTTGCTAGCACTCTCATTGGTGAGATCCACTTTTTATGGCTTATTGTTGCAGTGTATGGATTCATAAATGCTCAAGGGTCAAAACACGTCTCCTGAATGACAACATCCATGGTACTATGCATGAGGCTGGTGATTGCCTAACCCCGTACCTCTATTTTGTCACACACACCAAGACAACAATGCCTTTGGTCTAAAGACAAAAGGATGGATGCTTGCTGAGAAAAAGAATATGGGGTTACAAAGGAAGCTCCATGCTACTATTAAAGAAATTATAAAAAGATCAATGTTATTCTAAGAAACATAAGAACAAGGAGTTTACAGTATAGCACAATCAAAGGAAAGAAAATAAATAATTCACATGCCAGATAATCGCAACTCCACATGTCAGTCAGTGGCAAGCAACTGACTCTGTGAACTGGATTTAACAATGTGTATCACATATTTTTGTGGTACTCCTTGCTGTCACCATGCTTCAAGCAACAATATTATAAGTTACAAGAAAGAACAGAAGAATTTATAGTGTTTTGGAATCATAGTTCTTGTCCAAAATTAATGTGTACAACTACTCATGTAAAGGGGCTCCCTTTCCATATTTCAATAATGCAGAATAAGTAAGGAAAAAATATATATACATGCTATATTATAAATGGAGGCTAGAAGCATTAAAATTAATTAGCTGTTGTAGTTAGCTCCAAAATGCCAATGGGTGCCTAGTTGGCTCAGTTGGTTAAGTGTCAGACTCTTGATCTTAGCTCAGGTCTTGATCTTAGGGTTCTGAGTTTGAGTCCTGTGTTGGGCTCCATGCCAAGATGGCTTAATGTTGATTTGTCATTTCTATATTATATTTCTATCACTACATTCTATATTATTATATTATTCTACATCACTATATATATGTGATTTATATATATCACTATGTAGGATAGTACAATATAGAATATGACTACATACTATATTACTATATCTGTATTATTATATTCTACAGCATTTCTAAAGTATTTCTATTACTATATTCTGTATTACCATATTCTGCTGCTTCTTCTTTGCATGAGTTTAAAAAAGAAACTTCAGAAGTTAAGAGACTTTCTTAACACATAAATTGTAATTTTATTATTTTCAATCAAGAAAGCCAATAGATGCTGTAACACTAAAGGTATGCCTGAAGAGGATTCAGAATCAAACTCTTCTGACATCATTGCCAAAATCAAAGCATTATAATTCCTCTATCTCCTCATTTTATTGGAGACATTTATGATATCAAAACAGGTACTGAACATGTGAATTTTCTGCATCAGACACTTCAAAATTACCACTGGGCAAATTCTAAGCCTATAGCAACACCCACCCCCAATTCCACTCTTGACCAAAAAAAAAAAAAAAAAAAAAAAGTAGAAATGAGGTAACTGAAAAATATAAGAAGCTTGGCTTGGCTATTAGAGCCCAGGCATTGGGGTGGAACACAGCAACTGGACTACTGTATCAGGAGTGGCTAGCATTTGGCTTGAACTATATAATCAGCAGTGTTTTATTGAATTGTAGACCACAGCAGGAAATCTTGGAGTGTGAGAAATTATTCTGAGTAAAGGAATAGCCATATATCAAGGTCAGTTGACAGTTTCATATTTAGGGTGGCTATTAAACACATACATTTATCTCTTCTCCCATCCAAAAACCTATATGAAAAGAAAAATTTAAAAAGTTTAAGGCAGCAGTGGAAAACTGAGAGGGTTACATCAGCTGGCTTAACCAGTGAGAAATGTCCAGAAGATACAATGCTGACATGAAGAACCCACAGCACAACACAGGCTTAGACAGAATTGTTTCTTAACCCAGTGAAACTTCTTACTAGAACTTCACATACTGAAGCTTCAGGAGCAGACTATGCTAAGGAGAAGTGAGGTCTGTTAGTAGACAACAGGGCAGTCTGGTTCCCAAGGTAGTTGACAACTAAGGCATTTGCCCTCAGGGGCATTCAGTCTTTCTGAATAAAGCTAAGGATCTGCCCAGCAATAATTCCAAAGATGTACTGGGGCTGTGAGAAGGAAAGCAGTACTGCAGTCAAGTTTCTGTCAAGACAAAGGATAAGAAGGCTTGTCCCGTAACACTCCAGAAAGCAAGTTCTCCTTCCACCCTAAAGGAGAGGCCACCTTCTTATATTACTTGCTTCCAACCTGCCTTCCTCCACCCTACCAGCTTCTCTTCAGAGCCAGAGAGCATGTAATTACCCTCAGGGTATAATTCTTTCCCATTTATGTCATAAATACCTACTTCAATTACTGACATTGATAAATTAGGCCATCAGTTGCAAGTATAAACAGATATGCCAAAATAATCAATTGAAGAAACTGGTATACAATAGAGACACAAACTAAATAAATGAATTAACTCAAGAGAATAAGCCAGAACATAGGAGACAGCTATAAAATAAATGTAGTTAGTCTTTTCAGATGAATAACTGTACATATTATGAAAATAGGTTTGGGTGTGAGCTCCGAGTATCTGTAATCAAACATGATTATTAGGGATTCCTTATGTACATTAACATATTACAACTACAGTCTTAGGTCATTTTTATAGATTCCCATGATTCTATTTCAAGTACAGTTCCTGGGTTTTATACTTGTTGTGGAATACAAACAAATGCTCATATTATGCAAAGAAAATATGAAATTTTGAGAAATCACAAATGATGCACTGCTCCATTGAATACTGAGCCCAAACAGATGTAAGGATCAGCAGTGTGGAGACTATCTCGTTGTGAATAGCACACATGTTCAGTCTTTAGATCATTTATCATTGTCTCCGTGTATGGTGTTCTCTGCTGAGATGGCAGTGAAATCTGGGGTCCTTTTTTTTTTTTTTAAATCTGGGGTCCTGACATGCAGGTAGAGTACTGCATTGCTTGAAAAATACTTGGCCATGAGTTAGCGTTCAACAGAGTACCTGTGAATATTACATGTGAGCATATCACACATAATGCTTTATCTCAACACTTGATTTATCAGGCTAAAGTATCTTTTAAACAATGCTATACTCTATAGAAGGAAGAGTCTAAGGCTAAGTGGGACAATTGTTAGAATAGTCAACACAGAAGAACTATTTGAGAAAAGCCAGCTTCCAAATGGGGATTTTCATCTGTGTATTGTATTTGCTTTAATCCTCTAAGTATTTTCAGTTTCCTATGAAAGAATTGAAATTTCCTGAACAACAATACTGCCAAGAGTTATTATCCCTTTTACTTACCTTCAAAGAGTCCTTCTCTATTAAAATGGCTTATATCAAATCTAAGCATTATTAAGATCACATGCAGCTCTCCAGACATCCACCTAATTGAAAAGAACAGTCCAGAAAGAATATACAAACTTCTATAGTCACAGAGCATGTATGGTACAGGTTAACCTGGGGGAAAAAAGCTAATGGAAAATCACTGGAAAAAAGTAGCTTTCCAAACTTTTCTGTGAAGATGTATTGTCACTAGCTTTTTAGTGTGCGTGTACAGATAATTTTTGCATTAGAAAACGGTTTATAGAGGGGCACTTGCGTAGCTCAGTTGGTAAAGCATCTGCCTTCAGCTCAGGTCATGATCCCAGAGTCCTGAAATCGAGCCCCACCCTCTAGGCTCCCTGCTCAATGGAGTTTGCTTGTCCTTCCCCCCACTAGTGCCCATTTGCTCTTTCTTAAATAAATAAATAAAATCTTTTTAAAAATGGTTTACTATAAAATATGTCTTTGGGTTTTATTCTGATTCATTTATTTTCATGCATAGAATTTCTGCATCATTTCCAACCCATTCATGTTGAGTTCACTTCTCTCATACTTTAAGGTCCTCAAGTCAGATTCTATGCATGTCATTTGTTTGCTGATCATTTGGCATCAATTCATTCAATGAGCATTTAGTCACTCATTTATTCAACAAGAACTTATGGAATTTATCCTCTTTGTAAGGCAGTGTTTAAGGTATTAGAAATACAAAGTGGCCCTCAAGCCTTACACCCTAACACTAGCCTGCTGGACCAAGGCCTTCCTTCCAGATAAACACCTGAAATATCTGAGGAAGCAGCAAACATATGGTAGTAGTGAGATTTAACATTCTGGTTTTTGAGGGATTTTTTTAAAGATTTATTTATTTAGAGAGAGAGAGAATGAGAGTGAGAACATAGTCCCGCATGCATGCAGGGAGAAGGGGCAGAGGGAGAGGAGAGAATCTTAAGCAGACTCCACAATGAGCAGAGGCCTGACTAGGGGCTCAATTTCACAACACTGAGATCATGACCTGAGCTGAAGCCCAGAGTCAGACGCTTACCCACTGTGCCACCCAGGTACCTGTAGTATTCTGTTTTAATGAAACATTTATGAGCAAAAAACACAACACTCCTTCTACAACTTTCAAAGTTGATTTCATGCCCCTTTTGTAAAAACTTCCAAGGATTACAAAACCAGTTTATCTGAGGATCAAGGAATGTGATCTTTCCATTCTTCCTTCCTAATAGACTTGTATGTTAACTATAAGACCAGAAGTTGGAGTGACAGATATCTGGGGCTCCTAAATGTTAAAATTTTATATAACTTCTCAATATGTGTTAAGAAGAGAAGCTTTCTTTTTAATGTATTTTTTCCTAATATTTATTTTTTGATATTAAATTAAATTATTAAATTTATTTATTCATTTTAAAGAGAGGGGGACAGAGTGTGTGCATGCAAGTGGCGGGAGGAGTAGAGGGAGAAAATCTTCAAGTGGACTTCCCACTGAGCAGACAGCCCAATGTAGGGCTCCATCTCACGACCCATGACCTAATGTTTAACTGAATGAGCCACCCAAGTGCCCCCAGTGTATTTCTAAATAGAGAAAAAAGAGAATAGAAGGAAAAGAACTCACTTGTCTCTGTTTTCTAGGTTAAAATTCTGGTTGTGACTTTGGCTTAGTGGTCAGACAATAGGCAGAGTCACAAAGAGGATAAAGCTTGCCTATGACTAAAGGAAGAAGAGTGAGCAGGAGAGTGTGTGTGCCTGATATTTATAACCACCCATCTTCAGGAAATGCTCCTGCCTCTGCTCCTAAGCCCTCCTCATTTGGTAGTAGAGAATTTTCCACTGTGGACTTAGGACTGTACTAGCTCCCAGCTCTTTGCCCTCTGCACCATTCCCTATGCCTATTGGGGTTGGACCCCTAGCATGAGGCATGGAATCTAGAAATCAGGTTAGTAATCAGCTCATTCTTTCCTGAAGAATAATGACATCTCACAGTGGATGAGTACACTCCACAAATATAACAGATGAAAGATATTCAATTATTTCCTTTATACCATAACCTAACTAGTTAGATTTATTATAGTATTAATATTTGACATCTCCAGGTCTACCTTCTTATCTCTCAGCCAATAAGAATCCTAGGACAGAAAGAATACTGATATCCTCAAGCTGCTCCCTTCCAATTCCATGGATGTTATTCTTCACTATTAGGATCACCTTACCGGTAGAAATATTTACACAATAGTTTTAAAGGTTACTGCCATTGTGAGACATAGTAAAAAATTTTTGTTGAAAGAGTCACATCATCTCATCTTTTGGGAAAAATTCAAATGAAATGTACACATTTCAAATCTAGAATTATATCACATTAGAATTGGAAAAGATCTATGAGATAATCACCATCAACCACCATGATTACAAATGGGAAACATGAAGAGCAGAGCAGAGGTGCGACTTATGAAGAGTTCAGAGCTAGTTGACACCTAGAGTTGTTCACTTGTCATCTCCGAACACACAATGAGAAAGATGATCTAATCACTGTATTTGGGAATCCCATCTTGTTAACCATGCTTTTGCCTTACCTATAGGAACTTACTGTGAATAGTCCTTTTTTATGTTTTGAAAAAAAAAGTGAAGTTTATGTTTTTTTTAGGTGAGTTCATGACAAAATTGAGGGAGAGAATCCATGGTTAACTTATCATGAAAAAGCCAATCAGTACCACTATTTTAAGTAAAACGAGGAGTAGGTCTAGGATTATAGGACGAGGTTGAAGTCCCTTCCTCACTTCCTTCTTTGAGACAATAGAAATGTCAACAAGAAACAGAGATTCTGATGGGCAGTTTCCAGCACTACAGAAGAGAAAGATGAACTGATACGTTAAAGTTAAAAGTTGCAATATAAAATTCTAAAGTCATTAAGTGTAGATTTTAATAGGTGGCTCCACAAATAAAAGAATGAATATCTAAACTGCACTAGGGGAAGTTGGACATTTGAGAAGGGAGAGTCTATCTGTTAGACTGGCTGGTTAGACCAGTAGGTATCCTGCTGGCTAGGAGAAGAGCAAGAAGGACCTCTGACCAAATCTCTCTGTGCCCTGATGCAGAAGGCCACTTCATGGTCTAGAAATTTTTCTAGCTGTTGCCACTGACTAAAGAGACTAAATAAAGAAATAAATAAAACAGAAGCATCAACCAAAAAAAAAAGATCAAGGTAAAGAGAGGAGGGGGAAGAGAGAGTAGAAAGAAAAAAAAAAAACAACCAAGGTGATTTTAGCTTCATACAATTCCTAGCCAAGATTTCTTATTCCAAAATCAGTTGCTTAAAATTTTTTCTTGTTAACAGCAGGTTTGAGTGGAACACAGGAGATGGAGGCAAATTGAATTTCTTCCACGGGGCACTACAGATCCATCATGGGACAGACTGGAGTTAAGGAACAAGCCTGCTCAAAATGATTCCTTTCTGAAAATGTCCAATCTTGAATCTTACTTGAAAAACTATTATTTAAATCCTGATAATATCCCAAGACAATTAATTCTTCTCTCTCTCTCTCTATAAATAGATAGATAGATAGATAGATAGATAGATAGATAGATAGATGATAGATAGATATCTCTATATATAGAGAGGTATCTCTTTATCTCTGTCTCTATCTCTATCTCTATCTCTCTCTATCTCATCTCCCCTGGATTGGGAAAGTCTTGGGAGATTACCTGCTGAATCTTAATATAACTTCTCCAGGTCTCTTGGGATTCCTCAGATTGGTGGTGATTTGTGCAATATGGATAATATGTTCTACCTTTAGAGATTGACATTTCTTTCTAGGACACCTCTCATTACCCCTGGATCCCCTGCTAAGATCAAAGGCATTCCCCAAAGCAAAAGAACAGAAATAACAGTTTTGTCACTATTAGTTGAAATGATGGGACCTACATTCCAGGCCTTCTGCTGTAGGAGATGAGCTTCATTACTATTCTAACCTCTGATAAAGAGCAGTCATTTTTGCACTGATATGGAAAAATATTTTATATCTGCAAAGAGCAAGAGCTGGAAAGAACTTCAAGGGATATTCATTTGAGATCAGCTTGAGCTACTAAAAAGTAAAATTTACAAATATATGCTGTTTGTAAACTGCTGAGACTGTTTTGATTTACTTTCCTTCATACTTTTTATTCTTGCTGACTCAGGAGCAATCACCTTCTTAAAGATAATATCCAGGAATTGTGAACATGATAAATTCAAGCATAGTTTTGCAGGAGATAAAATACTTAATGACAAGAATTATTATTATCATCAAAATGTCTAAAATGAAGATATGTTTCATAAAAGGTAGAGTTTTAAGGCTATTTGTTTACACTGTTGCCATTTTACTCTGTATCTTAGAGAGAGGTATACACAAAGTGGAGACATATCTTCATCAACTCTTATGAAAATTGTCTTAAAGAAATACAAAAATTACTCAGGATGTCTATCAAATACCTATATAGATTTTCAAACACATTTCTTAACCAGGAACGAGTTTTTGCATCTTAGAATACTACTTTAAATTACTAAAAAAAAGAACATGACTAAGTGTAAAATTTTATTATCATAGAACATGTAAACTAAGCAATCCAAGTTTTTTTTTTTTTTTTTTTTTTTTTTTTTTTTTACTAACTTACTGATTTTTGGAAACTCTTTCCAAAAAAGATATTTTCCTTTTCTGTAGGGCTCAGCTAAACTAAAGGTGATAGAGAGTTTTAATGAAAACAGTGAATTATTTAGGAAATGACTTGACAAGATTATCATATGGCAATTCAACTATGCCAAACAAAAGAATAGAAATGACTGACAATGTATGTAACATACTTGTCTTGTATTTTTCCTGCAAGATGGCAAAGTGGATAGAATTCTTAGAAGAATATAAGCTTTCTCTTAAAAACATGGAATTTAATATGAGCAGTAAGAAACATGGCATTAGGTGTTGTAGGCTGCTTTGACTCCCTAAAGCAAGAAAACACAAAGGGGCTCAAGCTGTGGCTTTTACATCTTGTTGTAGGCGTCATTTCCTTGAACTGTCTCAATATAGATTCCATTTTTTAAGAAGGCAAGTTGAAACTTTTTTCCATTACTGTTGGCTGGGATCTGGATTTAGTCAAACTGGCCACTGTCACTACTTATGTCTAATTAAAACCACCTGTGAGAATTTTGTGTCAAAAAGAGAGAAGGAAAGCTAATGTTCATGATGATTACAAGATTTAATCTCACAGTACATTTTATTTGTTTTTGACCTGATAATAAGACATTCTAAGCACCTCTTGCATTTTTAAAATTGATTTTCTTTCTTTGGATTTTGGGCTGAAAGTGTTCATGTATCCCATGTATGTGTATATATAGATAGAGTCCTCTTAAAGAGAACCTTCACGCCTCTTTAAAGAAAAAGAAACATACAGCATTGAAATCAGAGTTGGAGTGAAAAAGTATGTCTTGTTTGGCTTTCTAGCCTTTAGAATGGTACCAAGGGAGCTGAACTGACACCTTGTCAAAGAAATAGCATCACAAGTGTTCGCTCTCCTACCCACCCCCCCATTTTCCTTCCAATCACGTTTTCAACATTTCCTAAGGGGAATTCTTTCCAGTCTTAAACTCACTGACTTGGGGTCTTATCACAACAGTATAAAAAGTTTTGGAAATTTTGAGGGGAGAAAAAAATTATGTCGAGCCAGGATAGAACTATGAAAGCAGAAGAGGAGGTGGGAGGCTTGTGTTTTTTCCATTTTCTGTCATCAACTATAATATGTCAAATCCATCAAGTGTCTGGTTCTGAATATGAAAAAGTCAACTTTGGGGAAGCAAATGAAGCCCTTTGTGAATGAAAAATATATCATTTTTTATGAATAGTGTAAATACTTAGAACTGGACTTTTTATTATAATGATATGGAATAAAAGAAATTTTTACATTGTCTTTTAAAAAGGCACATATTGATTTTAAAACTCCACAAACTTAAAATTCAAGACTATGCTCCACAAAATAAATGTAATTAAGTCTTTTGTATATCCTATTTTTCCTTCTCTTCTTCTTACAAGCTGGACCATAGTCAATGTCTAAACTTAGAATATGCAATATTCAGAAAAGAAAAATAATATTCCAGCCTTTCACTCCCATCCAAAGCATATTTATTATAACAACATGAATGCATTGAGTTAACATGAAGAAATCTGTACTAGAACTTTGGATACCTTCACTTAGAGACAATGGCAAAATCGTCGAGTCATCATGGAAATGAGCAGAAATCACCAAATGCCTTTATTTGACTATCAACTCCTAGAAGTCCTGGATTTCCCTTTATAATTACTTTGTCAACCCCAAACTCCATGCTTTCTAATTAGTGGCCAAAAGGAAGAACACAGGTATTTTTGCTTCCTGAAGCTGATCAAGAAATGGAAGCTGACACTGCTAGCACTGGGATTTTGCACACTCTGGTTATAGAAATGCAGATGAAATTTGGCTGTGTATTACAAGTGCTCTTTAAGAGCCCTATTGGAAACTAAACATCCTTGATATCTGGTTTCTCTTCGGGTCGGTTTAAGGTCTTTTTAAGACAGGAAGAAAAGAACTTAAGAGCATTAAACAAGGAGGCAGATCTAGGTTTGAATCCTGCCTCTGCTTTGACGTAGCTGAGAACTTAATCAAGTTTCTTGACTTCTAGACTCAGTCCATTCATCTGAAAAATAAGCTTGAGCATTTCCTCTTCAAAGAGCTACATAGATTGAATATGAACATTAATGCAAAGATAGGTAAATTATTAAAAGCTCCATGGATGTAAGGTATTGTTTGAATTTTTTGTCTTAGAAGGTCCACTGTGTCTAGTTCATCTTACTACATACAAACCCAATGTTAGAAGAGGACAGAGGGAACATTTCTAAATCTACCTGGTATCTAAGTCCCTTCTTGTTTCATGACACCATTTGCTCTTTGTACCCTTATGGTCCTCCTTTAAATTGAGTGAAAGGCCCTTCCCCACCCACTTCATCTCTCATAACCCACAAAACACCAGAAATAATGCTCACTCTGTAATCTGCTCCCAAAGACATGGCAACCATAATTTTTCCTGCCCTCAAGTTCACTGTTATGCATTATATCCCAACTCATTAATGTATTTTCATTACTTTCCTTTGGCCCTCCTTTATTTGTTTCACTCTTCTGTCTCTTTATACCCACGATACATAAAATTCATACTTGTTCTTTCTTTAAAAATCATTCATTATATTTATTCATCTATTACTTTTATTTAGATTTTTATTCTAACAAATATAGGAGGCTCCCCAAAGTCTGCCATGATGTTGGAAAGCAAAGCCAGGGGATCCCTGGGTGGCTCAGAGGTTTAGTGCCTGCCTTTGGCCCAGCGTGTGATCCTGGAGTCCCGGGATAGAGTCCCATGTAGGGCTTCCTGCATGGAGCCTGCTTCTCCCTCTACCTGTGTCTCTGCCTCTCTCTCTCTCTCTCTGTGTGTGTGTGTCTCATGAATAAATAAACAAAATATTTTTAAAAAGAAAAGAAAATCCACAGTTACTAGCTGAATAAAGATTATATGAAAAATGTTTACCCTGGGTTTTGAGGAAGCATTCCCCCCCTCCCCAGCACGTCACCTGAATGACTCAATGAGCACTGACTGATGATCTACAGCTGACTCATGTTAAACTAAAATCCAAGAAAAGAGATAATAGAAGATCTCACCTTCAAGGAGCTTATAAACAAGTGGAAAGTGAGAGAGGATTCATCAACTTATAATGGCAATTTTGGCACTGTGGACCTCATCTTTTGATACCTTCCTGCCAGCTTTTTCTTATAAGTAGTATCCATTCCTGTAAGCATATATGTCTGTGTGTGATAAAAAAGAGATAGCTCAGGGGGGCGCCTGGGTGGCTCAGGTGATTGGGTGTCCGACTCTTGTTTCTGTTTTTTTTTTTTTTTTTAATCGACTCTTGGTTTTTAGCTCAGGTCATCTTAGGTCATAATCTCAGGGTTGTGGAATCGAGCCCTGTGTTAGACACCCCACTCAGCAGGGAGGCTGCTGAAGATTCTCTTCCTCTCCCTTTCCCTCCCCTAGTTTTTGAGTTCTCTTTCTCTCTTGGATAAATAAATAAATCTAAAAAACTCACAAAAAAAAACAAAAAGCCAACAACAACAAACAAACAGATGGTTCAGATTCCAGACAATTTCTAGAACAGATAATGCAAGAATACTGAACAATGGAATTCTAAAAGTTCACTTTCAGACCAAATTGCCCCTTAAAGAGGCATGAGATGTCATAGTAGAATAAAGAGTTTCCAGCAAATATTATCAAGTTACAGAACAGTTATCTCAGTGGGTGGGAGTAAGGGGGTGCTGTGGGGAATGAGATGAGGGAATTGACTAAACATTCTGCTGCAAGCTGGCTCTACCTAGAAGCAGCTTCTTAGGTGGCTCCTGCTGCTTTTGAAGCCATGAAAATTCCCTTTCCTTGGTTCTTTCATCAGTTCGGGAATCATGAAATTTCCCTACATAGAATGCTTATTTAGGTTTTTATATCTGCCTACCTATTTTATTACCTTTTATATTGCATGTGAGGCTGGATCCGTTTGCAGCAGAACAAAGCTAATTACAACTTTCATGACCTAAATATAGCATAATGACAGAGTGCCATTCAAGGGTAGCACTAAGCTGAGAAACCTTTTGGCAGGCCAAGACAGAGGTTATTCAGCTTCACGGTGATTGCTCCAGGGCCTGAAAGACTGCAGAGCTTGATGCTATCCAAAAACTGTGAGCAGTTCACTGGACACCTTGACTTGGGAGGAAAGTTAGCCTCATGTTCACTTTGCTTATTTTATGTTGATCCTCATTTTTAGAGAATTAACTGCAAATGCACAGCGAGATGGTATTTGAGATAGGGGGTCAACACTAAATTCAAGAATTAAAAAGCTCTGGACTGAGGTGAAAGAACTAACAGAACCAAGAGGTCTATAAGGGAATAATCCTGGGAATGCCATTTGAAACCTTCTCCCAAATGGCATACATGATATAACTTCCAACAGAGGATAATGTGTTATTGGGTTTAGTTCTTAAAGATGCCCCCTTTCCAAATCGCTTCCCTTACATGACTATTCCCATTCATTTGTGCGGTTGGTGCTTTTCTTTACAACTGCTACCTTCAGTTCTACGGTTATGTGTATATCACTTGTTTCTAAGACACAAACGTGTCTCTCATATATGAGAGTTTCTATGATACAGACGCATGCACAGTAGTAGTTGGTGGTCCTGATCCCTTTACAGTCTCTATGTCAGATTCAGAAACAATCTTGCTACCCTCGAGACATGTCTGTCATTGGCATTTTTATTTCACTAAGGATGTCTGACTCTACTTTGATTGTCTCACATTCTTCTCACCACTCATTCTGCTGTTTGATTCTCCCTGGAATTTTGTAGTCATGCTTCGTATTAATGCTTGTTAATAGCATTTAATGAGAACCTTTCAAAGACTCTGAGTGAACAGAGGAAACAAAAGACATGCCCAGTGCTGTCACCAAAATTCCACCTCCCACCCCAGGGACGAAGCCAGCTTAGCCTTTGAACCCCAATCAATGCATGTGCAGTTTCTTACTAACCACTTTCCCTTCCTTTGTGAAAAGGACTTGAAGAGGCCTGGCTTACCACACACAGAATGGGAAAAAGGCAAAGACATTTTTTAAAAGAAAAGTTAGTTATAGACATCATTAATTGACTGGACCAATGAGTACCAAACCACCATGCTCTTGGGGGAGACAAAGATGGCTTATATTTAAGAGAAGAAGAAGGAGATCTGTGATGACACCTTACCTGATCTGAGCCTCAACATAATCTGCCTTGAAATTTATGATGATTTCTTCTCATTGTGAAATTAATATTTGTTGCTTATAAATAAAGATTACATTTTAGGATTTAGTAAATAAATCCTAAAATCTTCTGTTGTTAAATGCAAGCATAATAAAAAAAGACCAAGAATGCTTCAGTATTCCTATTGGACATTTTCTAATTGTTTTTATGCTGTGGAAGTGTGGGTTTTTTTCCTGGAACTATGAATAATATTATATTTTCTATGTTGTCCTGGAGAATTTTATTCAATTAAGGATGCTATCACATTCACTAAGTTTTCTTTCATGAGCAATTTATTCTAAACCATTTTATGGCTTAACCAAGAGTGTAACAGCTTTTTTTCCTACTTTCCTCCTCCTCCATCTATCTCTATACCCCCAGGTCTTACTTCTGGTTCTCTGAATATTGGCACTTCCATAGGAAAAATAGGGCAGAAGAAATAAAAAGACATGGAACCCCTACCAGCCAAACGGCCTCCTTCGCAGTTGATCTAAGGAGGCAAATGGGGTAAAAATGTTGGCTTGAAAGAGGTTTGGGCATAATACGATGATTCTGCCCATAGCTCTTCTATTTACCAAGCATAGTTATAACCTAAATTTCATCTTTTTCTGGGAGTTAAGTCTCCTGTCTTTGCTTTGTGTGGTCTATTTATTTTGACAACTCTGCACAAAAATCATTGCTATATCAACTTTCCAACTACTGAGGAAAAAGTCAAGGAAAAACTTATAAACTTTGCTACCAATGCAGCCTTGTCAATGTGGGAAGTGTGAAATACAACTTTTTTGACAGCTTTAAAATTGTCCCATAATGAAAATAGGGGGACCTATAATTTAGTTTTATATTTTTCACATTAACAATAGCACGAGCAACTAAAAATACAGTTGAAGTCATCCAAATAGCACTTCTCAATACTATGTCTGGGTTAAAAAAAATTCAGGTTTGTATTTGGCTACGTGAATGTAAACAACCATATAATAACTTCTTTTCATGCCCCATCCCATATTTATGACACAAGCACAGACAGAGTTTATGAAATCAGGCCTCCCTAGAAAGCCACTGGAATAATGCAGGAACCATAATGCAACAAAATAACAAAAATGAAATATCGCTGAGAGTATTTACCTTTTTCATAAACAATATTGTTAGGTGTGTGACAAAGATTTTATTCTTCTACAATTGATCTGTGCATATGTTTGAACTTTTACCAAAGTATAATATATAAAGAAAGGTGCCTAAATCATAAATGAGTAGTTTAAAGGATTTTGACAAACTGAACACTTTCTTGTAACCAACTCCCAGATCAAAAGAAATGGAATGCAAATACTCCAGAAACTGTGCTGGGCTCCCTTCAATTTACCGCCATCTCAGAGCACCAATAGTAACCCTTTCTCACATTGATTAGTTTGGTTCACTTTTGAACTTTTTTATGAATTGAATCAAGAATAGCCAATTTAACAATCAGCTCACAGTCTCACTGATATTCCTACCTCCTATACAGAAATTTCTGTGATGGAAGCTGAATATGTTACACAATTTAAATATGTAAAAGATGGGCTGCAACTTTGATTTGAATACAATTTTAAATACACAGAGCATATGTTTAGGAGAGAGAGCTTAGACCTCCTTCTATCCTCGACAAGACCCTGAGGTACAGATAATACCCAAAGGAATAATAATAATATGATATTCTGATATTCTCTGTGTTAGAAACCATTCTAAGTATCAATGGAACATCTCGTTTAATCCTCACAAGAACCTTATCAGGTAGGACTGCATTTCACAGAGAAAACAGAGTGGAAGGGACTTACCTAGGATTACACAGCTAGGAAGTGGTGGAGAGGCCTGTGGGCTCACGAGCCTTCCTGTTAATCTACTGAACTAGAACTGTCTCCATGATATGAGTGTCTCTTGATCTTCCTATTGGCCAAGCTCATAATGCAACCACTGAAGAACAATAAGAATCTTAAACTTGTGAGCTCATCTACCATGATAATTAAGCAGAAGATGAACGTGGTTTTGTTTGCTTGCTTGTTTGTTTTTTGTGTGTGAAATTATAGAAGTCTAAGAAAACAGAGAAAACAAACTGACAGCAATTGTGGAAGTCCCAAAGCCTCAGTTATCTGGAACTTTTAACTAACCAGAGGAGGCAGTCTCATTTCAAAACTTGCACAATAGAGAAAATCAGATTAAAGCTAGGAATAAGTAAAACTACACATACCTCTAAGCCAGTGGTTCCCAAAGAGAGGGGCTTTTAGCCCCAAGTGACATTTCGCGTTGTCTGGAGACCTTTTTAGTTTTCACAGTGGTGGAAGGTGGGGGTGGTAGGGGAGAAGACAAGGGGGGAGGTGGAGGAAGGGTGAGAGGTGGGTGGCTTGCTACTGGCATCTAATGGGTAGAGATCTAGGATGCTACTAAACATTCTACAACACACAGGATAGTTCCCCACACCAAAGAATTATCTAGCTTCAAGTCAATAGTGCCAAGGTTGAGAAACCTGCTCTAAATGATGGCTTAGACTTAAAGTCTTCCTATTTTTCTGAATTGTCTCCCATGCAGAAAGAGGAGGAGATCCATAGTGAGACATCCCAGAGTATGGACTTACTGAGTGCTGTGCTCTAAGATCATAACCTCATCAGGCTACCTGTGTTCATTTGGGGAATACAAGTGAGACTCACATCATATAGTTTTTGTTTAGAATAAATATATAAAGCACTAGTCATAATGCAAATATCTGTCACAATCCTATATGCTGAGTATTTTTTTTTTCAGTCAGGATTATTGGAGCCTTATTTCTTAAAGATTCATGGCTAATGAATAAAATATTTTCTGACTTATTTCAACAGTTTGAAAAAGTTACAAAACAGTTTCTGAAATAAATTTGGAGAAAATGAAAAAATCCATTTATCAGAATAATTTTTATGCTGAGTCATCTAGTTATTTGTGTGTAGAAAAATGTATTAGATAACTACTTCATAAGCTAAGTAATTCAGAAGCTTTGACTAACCAGACCTTCCCAAACTTTATTTTATTTTATTTTATCTTATTTTATTTTATTTTTTACCTTTTTATTTTTTTTATTTTTTATTTTTTTTTATTTATTTTTTATTGGTGTTCAATTTACTAACATACAGAATAACCCCCAGTGCCGTCACCCATTCACTCCCACCCCCCGCCCTCCTCCCCTTCTACCACCCTTAGTTCGTTTCCCAGAGTTAGCAGTCTTTACGTTCTGTCTCCCTTTCTGATATTTCCCACACATTTCTTCTCCCTTCCCTTATATTCCCTTTCACTATTATTTATATTCCCCAAATGAATGAGAACATATAATGTTTGTCCTTCTCCGACTGACTTACTTCACTCAGCATAATACCCTCCAGTTCCATCCACGTTGAAGCAAATGGTGGGTATTTGACAACTTCCCAAACTTTAAAATGCACTAGAATCATCTGTGGATTTTGTTAAAGGGCAGATTCTTATTCAGCAGGTCTGGTGCATTACCTGAGATTTTACATTTGTAACAATCTTTCAGGAGATGGCTCTGCTGGTTCTGGACTACATTATGAATGCAAATCTCTGGGAACAAGAAATGTTAAAGCACAGATACATAAATAGAAATTATCTTGGAGATACACACAGAATCTCTGAACACTAGATACTCTCCTCACGTAGGGTTGAATATACACAAAGGCTAGCCTCCCTCTGGGCGGTGGTGTTCAACTTTCTAGACTTATATTGAAATAGTTAAGAAAATAGGTTCAGAATATTTTTAGTGGGGGTTGGTGGAGTTGAAAAGAAGAAGGGCAAACATTAAATCCAAGATTTCTTAGATACAGCCTGACCATAAGCCCAGGACACTATACTCCCTTGTCACAAACTTGGCCAAGATCGCAATGCGGTCTTTGTTAAGTGGCTGAACATCGGTACTTAAAGCTCCAGACAAGAGGAAGCCCAGAGCTCTATAATGAAAACATTCTGTGGCTGCTCAGGCCCCTAAGCTCTGCAAGGAATGGATTACTGTCAGGGGATGTGTCAAAGGGTTTATGTTTAGGGCAATGGAATTACTGTACTTAAAAAGAGTCCCAAACGGCTAAAGGTTGACTTCTTAAAGTGACTGGGAAGATGCTGATGCTTCATAAGAAAGAAAAGAGGGGAGGAAGAAAGGCCAGAGGCCTCTGTCAACCTACCACACCGTCACCTGTTGAGGTTGCAAACATCGGGTCCTCGGATACTGCAAATTCTCCAATCAGCATGTGCATGCACATGCATCTCCAAGAACAGAATCCATAAATCTTCTTAGGGTATCAAAGTGGGTCTGCTCCTTGTTTTTCACTTTTCTCCTTCCTTTATAAATTCTGAGGTTCTATCTGTTAATAGCTAATCAATGCCTTCTCAACTCCAACAGCTACCCTCTCTCCTGGGACATATGTAACTCTAAGACTTCTATTCTCACTGCAAATATCAGTCTCTAGGACTCTGCCCCATAGCTCAGAAATTCTCCAAATAGTATGTCAGACCACGTAGAGACACCACTAGCCATGTCTCTCTGGAATCGTGGACCATGTAATATCACTCGCTGAGTAATGGGGGAAAGACAAAGTGACTTTAATCAGCAAAATTCATGAGAGTGATAGGATATAGACATTGACATGATGCCTCATCTTCCATCCTCAAGCTCCCATTCCTGTGTCTCATGAAAACAGGCATTTTTTTTTATTCAAAAGGGAATTGTTCAAGTTATTTTCATGTAAAAAGGATAGAAGTGTTTTATTGAGAACATGAGTTAAAAACGGTATTTAACTATAAAAACATTTAATATTTATCATTTATTTCCCACAAATACAAATTGTGGTTACCTTAAAATACTGAGCCTCGAAAAAGGCATATATTCATACCGTGAATAAAAATAGTATAAGCTCAAGAAAAATCTGTCATACTATGAAATATAACACACATGGAATGCATTTCCCATTGAAGACAATATTTCTTTCTTACACAAATGTTTCATTTGCCATTGAAGTAAACGGAAGTTCATGAAGGTTGGCCAAACAAAGGGGTCCATTTTTTAACACTATACAGAACAAAGTGTATTCTAACTGCCAATTACCCTTAACTGCAAAGGCTATATCTCAGGGACACAGTCAAAAGTTACAAGTGATATAGGTACTCCCCCAAGCAACAAAAAGCATGAAGTGACAGTGACATTTCAAATATACTTTTACCAGTATATAAAAGCATAGAGCACATGCTCATGTGAACATTCATGCAGTGGGAAAGAGAGAACAAGAGATAGAGTGATTATAAATTGTTTTTATGACCCTTTTTCTCATATTTAACCACAAAACAGTAATACCCTGACCATGAATCAAAATGTATCCAGAAGGTCTGGTTGTGTCTACACTGGGCAGATAGTACCAGGTTAATTCCAAGTTTGGTTCAATTCAACTCAGTACTCTGGATTGGTTTTATAGGCTACATAATTCCCAACAGCATTTCAGAAACTGAAAAATTCAATCATGTTGTTGTTATTTTAGTTAAGGTGGAAGACAATCACCTTTATTATTTTAAAACTGAATTTTAATGATGTGTTCAGGTCACATAGACTTGTCTCTAAGGAAATTTTTTTTAAACTTTTTATTTATTTATTTATAGAGACACAGACAGAGAGAGAGGCAGAGACACAGGTAGAGGAAGAAGCAGGCTCCATACAGGGAGCCCGACGTGGGACTCGATCCCAAGTCCCTGGGATCAGGCCCTGGGCTGGAGGTGGTGCTAAACCCGCTGAGCCACCAGGGCTGCCCTCTAAGGAAAATTTTAAAACATTGGCATTGAGTCACTTCTTTGGGTCTCAGAAATATGACTGCTCTAGTCAGTAGTATATTTCAAAAGTCTATTTAATTAAAAACATCATATGTCATACATGACATTGCAATTGTCCTGTTTCAGAAGCTGATTTACACTCTCGGTATCCCTGCAGCTCTTAGACAAAGTGGTTATCTCCCAATCTCATTCCTTTAAAAAAACTTTTTTACTAAAAACAAAATTAAACTTACAGAAAAAGTTCCAAGAAGAAAACAATGAAATACCATATATTCTTCACCTAAAGTTGCAAACTGTTACTATTTTTTCAACTTGTTTTACTCCATATATAAGTAGATATAGGTATGGATATAGATCTCAGTATCATTGTGGATACCAACTTACAATATATCCAATCTTAGGTTCTGTGGGTTGAACCATTTGAGAGTCAGTTGAATTCACCATGCCTCCTTGTCTTTAAATACTTCATATATCTCATATGCTTCAAAAATATATGCCTTCATATACTTTTATGGCTTTAAATATTTGATTTTGTTTTATATAAAAAGCATATATCTTCTAAGAACAAGGGCATTTTTTCCCAATTTTCCATTTGGTACAATGATCAAATTTAGGAAATCTGGCATTGTTGTAATATTATTATCTCATATATAATCCAAATTCGGTTTTTACCAATTGTTCCAATACTGTCTTTTATCCCCATAATGGCTCAGAATCCAGCATAAAATCACACATTTCATGTAGCTGATACGTCTCCCTATTCTCCTTCAATCTTCATCAGTCCCTACTTTTCTCCTTCTTTCATCAAATTGATATTACTGAAGAGCACATGCTAGTTGTTTTGCAGAATGACTCAGTTTAGGCTGTATGCTGGTTTCCTTGTGACTATATTATCATTTTCAAAGCTATGTGTAACATTGTTTCCCATAATACCATGTTTCTCAATGAGTAGAAATGAGACGAGAAAAAAATAAGCATTTTGAAAAAAAAATTGGCATCTCAAACATACACACAGTCTCTCACCCTCAATCCCAGTAATATTCCCCATTTTGTTAAATAATAAACACCCCTACACATTCTCCAATGCCACTGGAGGTGGGAAGACACTACCTCCCTGAATGAACAAGTGGGTTGAAGAGGTATAGACACAATCTGATTTTGTAATTATTTTTCCCTATTTACAGTATAAAAACTAATTCCATAAATATTTGCTTCTTAAAACTACTTTCCATGACCTTTCCTTTCCATTCTAGTTTCCATTCAGTGAAAACAAACGTTTTCTTATTTTAACATATCTCACAACTCAGCCTATTTTCCTTGTGACTCATCGGTCCAAATACTTTCACAGAATTAACATTTCAATTATGTTTTTTGACAGGATATTTAATCCAGAACTCTTCCACATTAATCTGTGGCTGTATTTTAAGTCTGGATTTTGTCATCTGCTATGGAAGTAAAGAACTGGATAAAATTCCATTGACATCAAAACAGGGAAAGAAGTAAAGAAAAGCCAGGGTGTCAGAGGTGCAACAGAGTGGTTTTGACTTTGAGCTCCACTCAAACAACTACAATACTTGTGGAAAAATAATCTGACAAACTTCACAGAAATTTGTAGGAGCCCAGAAGTTGGTCCAACACCCTTTTCTGACTTGCTGCCACTGGTAATAGAGTTTTTGGGGTTTTTTCCCCCTTCTCTCTCTCTCTCTCTCTCTCTCTCTCTCCACTTAGCTCCAGCTCACATCTCTCTAGTCACCTCCAGTCATGCCCACACACTCTCAAGACTGTTGCTGTCTTGTGATCATCCAAAGTCCCATGCATCCAAAGAAAATAATTTTTTTTTTTTTTAGTTTTTATTTATTTATTGCTGGGAGAGTGGTTGTGCACATAAGTGAGGTAGCGGGCAGAGGGGCATAGTGAGAGGAAGATGTAGATTCCTGACTGAGCAGGAAGCCTGAGGATGTAGGCTCCATCCCAGGACCCTGAGATCATGACCTGAGCTGAAGGTCAGAAGCTTAACCGACAGAGCCACCCACGTGCCCCAAAGAAAATAATTTCTGATCCAGGTATAAAACTCTTTACCTGGAAGCAAAGTCCATCTTATTTTGAGACTTCTATTTTAGCAAGTCCTCATACATTGAGGGAAATATATAGACTAGCAGTCTTTTGAAATTGTGTCCTTTTTCATTTTCACAAGGGGAGAGTCTAGGCATGTTATAGGGCTAAGGAGTGGGTTTTTATTTACCAGATATATTAAATTATCAATTCATTTGTTAGGAATGCATGTACTATACACTGGGCCATGTGCATAATAGAAGGCTATAACCATGGATACAATAAAGTTTCTCCTTTCAAGCTGCATTTTAGTAAAATCTTATTTAATTTCTGAGGAGATTATACTAATCATGTTGATTATACCAACCTTCAGAAAAGGCAACCAGTCACCAGAGTAATTAACCATAAATAGTAATCAGAAGATAACACAAACTAATTTGAAAGTGATTTTTTATAAACCTCTTTAAAAAAACATAAAAGGACTTTGGCAAGGCTATAAAAATGTAATACCAAAAACTAAGTTAAAATTCCATATTTGGGGCACCTGGGTGGCTCAGTGATTGAGCGTCTGCCTTAGGCTCAGGTCGTGATCCGGCAGTTCTAGGATCGAGTCCCACATCAGGCTCCCTGTGGAGAGCCTGCTTCTCCCTCTGCCTATGTCTCTGACTCTCTTTCTGTGTCTCTCATGAATGAATAAATAAAATATTTAAAAATAAAATAAAATTCCATTTTAAACATAACCTGTCAAAAACTAACAAGCACTTTATTTTTTTTTTGTTTATAAGATTTTATTTATTTATTTATTTATTTAAGAGAGAGTGTGCGTGTGATCAGGGGGAAGGAGAGGGAGAGAGAGAGAGAGAAAAAAAATACCAAGCCGACTCTGTGCTGAGCAGAGCCTGATGATGTAGGGCTCAGTCACGTGACCTGAGCCGAAATCAAGAGTCGAATGCTTAACTGATTGAGCCACCCAGGCACCCTGAGCAAGAATTCTAATGATGAAAATAAAAATGATAAATAACAGGTATTGTTTCATATGTGATAGATTAGCTTACAAATGTTTTAATCCTCATAAAACTGCAGCAGGTATAATTATTATTCATGTATTAAGAATGGGGATGAAGGTTTAGGGAACTTAGGCAAACTTGCCTAAATTCAGAGTCAACAAAGAACTGAGCCTGGATTCAATCACAGTGGACCTCTAGAGCTCATTGTATTGAGTTGAGCCTTAGAGACTATTACCTTCCTTTTTTAACTTAAGCCACCCTCACCGAACTGGATATGGCATAGACATTTGGCATCTAGTATGGAAAAACATTAATAATAATAATAATTAATAATAATAATTAGAAGTTAGTTGTAGTACAATAAGCAAGTATTTTTAAATAGATGGTATTTATTTATTAATTTATCCATTCATTATTTAGATAATAGAACTTTACTAAAGTATAATTTACATATAGCAAATGCACAAATCTATGAGTACTAAAGTTCTAGAATGTGGGACCAATGTATATGCCCATATAACTGTCACTCTGATCAATATATAGAACATTTCTAGGGAGCCCACAAAGTTTCCCTGTACCCCATCCCAGTCAATCCCCGTAACACCCTCAAGACTCAAGCAACCACCACTCTGTCTCCTGTCACCCCTGTGACTGGCTTGTCTTTCAACATTAATTTTTTAAGATTTATTTATCCATGTTGTTGCATCTATCCCAAGTTTGTTCTCTTTATTGCTCTGTTACATCTAATTGCAGAAGCATATCACAGTTTGTCTTTCCATTCTTCTGTCAAAGGTATTTGTTTGTTGATGGATATATGTTTAATACTTGGCTATTATGACTAAGACTACTATGAACATTTTTGTACAAGTTATTTTGTAGGTGCATGAACTCTTTGATATATATTCAGGAGTTCCAGAGTATATAGTTGTTATAAGTTTTCCAAAGAAAGCTGCACTTTTTTATACTCTGGCAGGCAATATATGAGAGCTCCAGATACTCCATATTCTGAACCACATTAGCCATTCTGGTGGGTGTTCAATGTGATCTTATGGGGTGATATTTCATGTTTACTGAGACATGCATAGGGGTTTCCTAGAATATGAAACTGAAGCATGACTTCCTTGCCTCATTTGATTAATACTGGGTTTCATTCCACCCTCAAACTTCCCTGGGAGACAAATATGATTGAATCATTTTGCAGATGAGAAAAATATAAGTTATAATGCTGCTTTTAATGGACAACATTTTCATCGATCAATGCCTATGCAGAAGTGGTTGTTAATTATGGTGAAAAAGATTTATTTTATGTATAAAAATAAAAAACATATATGTCTCAATGCATGAAACAAAATTAACAATCCATTACATATTAAGTCTCTTTTCCTTTTTGATTTTTTTTTTTGCCTTTCTACTATGTCTTTCCTAATAGAAATGCTCTCACATCCCTGTCTCCATAACTCCTGCCTATCTGTCTGTCTCAGAGCCAAAACATTTAAGTAAAAAGCTGTTCCTCTGAAATGTTAAAAACTATCTTATTAAATACTGGTGTATCCAGTAATTTTGAACCTAGTTATAAAGGGCTACAATTTATTAATATATTCAACAAAACCTATTTACATTCCTCTATCAATTTTATTTCCAGATATTATTTGTCATATCACTAGTATGGTCTATCTGTAACTTTAACTTCCAAGTCAAGATCAGCCAGGACTAAAATAAACACCTCTTCTAGCATAATGCCAGAGGGAGGGGCGGATGTATTCAGAGGAAAACTGCTCCTTGTCACTTCACAACCTATGTGTCTATTTTTAAACTTTTCTCAAGATCTGGGGAGCAAAGGTTTTTAAATGTAATTTTCTATCACTCCCTCAATAGACTATTATCTTGAAAAATACTGAATTCATGATTATTAATGCGGTTTCAAGTGGATTTTAAAGATACCACCTTCATTTTTTAAAGTTACTATTTTTCCATATTTAATAATTATATTGTTGTGAGATCATTATAAAATTTTTCATATTTCATTTCTCACATGCCCCCTTCATTACACAGGTGCACACCTACACACATATACAGGAATGCACTGATGCATTACTATCACATTAGGTTAGAAGTCTGGACATCTGGAAATTCTAGATTAAATGTCGACAAGATATTGTGTTTTCCTAGAATGTTTTAGGGAAGCTCACAAATTGAGTGATGGGATTCACTTTAAGGAAAGTCCCCAGGGAAGTTTGTCTATGAGAAAATTAGCAAAGGAAAAGGGCAATTAGGTTAAGTACCTAAGTAATGTGGAAATCGTTAAATTCTCTAGTTTTTTTTCCCCCAAGTTACCAGCTTATAGGGACTCTAATTAAAATGTAGAATTCACAGCAATCACTGGGGTGCCTGGGTGGTTCAGTCAGTTGAGCATCTGATTCTTGATTTTGGCTTGGGGAAGATCTCCTGTCCTGGGATTGAACCCTCCATGTAGGCTCTGCATTCAGCAGAGAATAAGTTTGAGGTTTCTCTCCTTCTCTCTTTGCCCCTTCCGCTACTGTGTGCACACACTCTCTCTCTGAAATAAAAATAACTTAAAAAATTAAAATGTAGGATTCATAGCAATCACTATTTTGCATCTGATTTTTGCATACATTGGAATGGAAATAAGTTAATATATTCTCATTAAAATAATGGCTGAGTATTATGAAGACTTAGACTTGGCCATCTTCTCATGCAGTAAAATGCCAATTTCGTATTGTGTCTTTGTTGATAGCACTATGGGTTTTAATCAAAGATAGTAATGTGAAACTAAACGCATATGTGGAAAAAGATAAATCATTTTCTGAAGGACTTATGATTTGCCTTGTTATATCAGGTATTCAACTTTGAATATTGATGTTACAGAGATGGACTCTGGTCATTGAATTCTTAAAAAAGAAAGGAAGAATTAACTGCTGCCTATCTTTCTTAAAAGAAAAAGACAGGCATGAGGAATGCTATTGTGAATGAAGAAGTGGCCTTGTGTTGACTGTTACTGTCTCAAGTTCTCAAGACTAGAGAACTACATGCTCCATTTAAGGCATTGGAATTCAAGATATAGCACTAAAGGAACAAGCAGCTTGTTGGATGTGGAATGGTAAAAAAAAAGTATATGAAAAAGATCTAAATTTTATTTTAGGATATTGGAGTTATCAGGAATGTGCAAATGAAAATATATTGACTATTAGCCAAGCCATAGTGAGGGTTAAAAGTAACCCAAAGCATGAAACTGTTGGAACTCAAAAAAATCATACTAAGTATTTCTATCATTTGAAGGTATATTCAGAAACCAGAGAAAAATAATTGAAAACTGACACAGTTCACATCCTTTGCTACTCAATTATCTCTTGTATTCTTCTATACAAGTTCAAACCCTTCAGCAGCAAGACACAGCTATCCTTTTCACAAAGAAGTTCCCACTCTTTCCCCAAGTAGGAAGATACATAGTCCCAATGACAATAGTCATTGTGTCCATCATCGGCTATGTTAATCACTCCCTAAGTTTAGTCACTGTCTTACTAAGTTTAAGTTGAATTTTTTAAAGTTTAAGTTGATTTGTAATTGTTACCTACCTAAACTCCACTGATTCACTACTCCAATAAATCTGTTAGCCTCCAATAACTCATATATGAATTTTTTTAGTGGGAAGGTGAGGAAAGGTAAAGTATGATTAACATATGCGAATAAGCATATTGTATAACAAGCATAAAAAATGTTTTCAAAGCTACTACAGTCCTCTATTCTATAACTGATCACAAGGTCATAGTTGATATCCATGGCATCTTTCATCTATCATCTCATACTTCCCTATTTCCTTTAATCTCAGTCAGAATCTCAGCTGTTCTAGGTTCTTTACTTGATAGATGACCCAAACCTTTATTTCTGAGTACTCAGGCACCTGGCCAATTTTCACTTGATGTAGTTTCCATTAACTTTTATTATTGGATGTGGAAGTGTTAAGTGACAGCCTAGAGAAGCCTGTGAATTTCAGATACAGTTCTCCTTGTCTTTATTGTATAGTAGCAACCAAGTTTACTCTTTACCCTGAGTAACCAAAATCAATCACTCTAGCCAGTAGGTTTGCTCCTTTAAAGCACATCCCTCCCACTTTCTCTTTCCCAGTTTGGTGCATAGGGTGCCCAAAATGACTAGGTGGAATTCTGATTTTCCAATCTGGTGGAACCATTGTTGTTGAGCCATCATATCCACTTGTAGAAGTATTACCCCTTTGTGGTAATTCAGCAGAGCTCACAGATGTCAAAATGAGAAGCAAAAATTATGCAATGGGTTACAATAGTGAGAGTAGCCACTTTCACTTTCACCCGTTGATTCTGGCTATGGGAAAAACCATATCAGGCAATGGCCTCTGATTCAAAGCACAGACTACATACTGTAAAACAAAACTTTGTCTTTTCAGAGTGTTGTTTCCCAACACCATCAATCCTTAGTAAGCCATTCCATCTTTTAAATAGGCCAACTATTTTTGGATGATGAGGTATATGGTGAGGCCAGTTGATTTCCAGACATGAGCCCATCGTTGGTTTGTGAAACACATTTCTTGATCTGATGCAATGCTACGTAGAATGGTGGATGAGGCATTCTGTGACTCCACAGATAGTGGTGTTAGAGAAAATACTACTGGCAGGGAAAACAAATCCACATCCAAAGTATCTGTCTGTGTCAGTAAGGACGAATCCTTGTTAATTCCATAATGGAAGAGGGCCAATGTAATTAATCTGCCACTAGGTGGCAGGGTGGTACCCAGGAATGGTGCCATATTGGTGCCTAATCTGTTGGCAGATTAGGCTTCAGGTTAATGATAACAAGGTCAGCCTTGGTAAGAGAAAGCTCATGTTGGGTCGATGCATGGCCTATATTCCTACCATCATGGCCACTCTGTTCATGGCTCTATTAGGCAAAAACTGGTTTGGCTGGAGAAAGAGGCTGACTGACATTCACAAAGACATTGTTTTTGTCTACTTAAGGGTCTCCTCTATGGTAGACATTCTTTTTAGCATTTACATGAGACAGAAATATCTTCATAATCTATGTATATTCTGAAATATCCATCCACATACTTCTTCCCTATATTTGTCACCCACCTTCCATTTTTATTTCTTCAAAGTTTCTAACCATCCAGCCAAACCATTAGCAAGTGCCCCATAAATCAGCACAGCTCTTCGCTTCAGCCAGCTCCTACTCCAGATGTAGTGGACAACAAACATGCTCTATGAAATAGATTCCTGCCTCCTTAAGAGGATTTTTCTTCACCACAGACCTTCAGTGTTATATTCCTTCATTTTTGGTCTTCAGAAACCATACTCACACATATTCTCCAGGTTTCTGACAATACACGATGGCCAGGTCCTGCTATTTTATCCTGGGTTACAATGTCTAATTATCACCATAGAGCATGCTGAGGTTTGACACTATTTATGGGTTGCCTTTTTCTTTATTCAGTCTTCTTTTCAGTGTAAGGCTCTGACAATTTTCCAAATGTCTGAGAAAATTGAATGTGACAGTGTTTGCTCAGTGTTTTGGTGTTTCTCCATCATTTTCATTGGTGTCACTCCATCAGTGAACTATCTTTAATCTTTGTGATATTCATTATTCTCCATTATTTTAATGCCCTTTAAAGCAACACACGTACTTTTCATCAATAATGGTTTATCTCTTTGACCTAAGGTTTTTCTATCTACATTAAATAGACACTTGTCTTTCAGACACTTGTCTTTTGAGGATTAGAAGTTATATATATGGATGATGCATAACACAATATCTGGCATGGAGAAAAAGTTCAGTAGCTCTCTGTTATATGCTAATATCAGATCTCTTTCATGATCTGTGCAGTTACTTTGTTTCCTGAGTTATTCAACACATAGTTACCACCTCCTAGGTGCCAGTCACCCTGGTACGAAAGGGAGATAATACCCTTACTCCAAAGTGGTCTGTAGCCTAAAGACAAAAAGTCAAGTAGACATTCAAGTACCATATTCAGAAGATGAAGAGTGGAACATTAGGGGAGAGCCTCACAGGTAGACCAAGTATAGTCTTGAAGAATTTTAGAGAATCCTTTGTAGAGAAAATAGCATTTGAAGTTACTAGTTTATAGAAATTGCACAGGCTATGTTTTCTAAAATGACCATAAAGGACAATAGATGTTAGCCACATTAAGGGTATGAAAGAGAACATTGCAGGAATAGCAAATGTGTGAGTAAAAGCCCCCAAAGCTGCCAAAAAGCATGGCATATTTGGGAAACTTCAAGAGCCACTTTAATTCTACTAAAGAAATTAAGAATGCAGAGAGGGGAGACTACTAGGGAACACAATAATATTTAAATATTTGTTAGACATTTTAAAAAGACCAACCATTAATAAATCCACAGAGAAAATATTGCCTAGTGCCAAATTATAGAGGCCACATTCCACTTATAATGCTATAAAACTAGAAATAGTCATTAAAAGAACAGTTTTCAAATATATCCCTACCCAATTTAAAAAGTATTCTCTATGCATAATTTTAGGAAAAGGAGAAAATTAAAAATGGAAATTAAGCATCATTTAGAAATAAATGTCTGTGAGAACAATACATACTCAAACTTTAGAGGCGTCATCATAGTAACTCTCAGAAACATTTAGAATCTTAATACATTCATCAGAAAAAACACTAATAAAGTAAGAATCCATTCAAGAAGTCTTTAAAGAAGTGCAGCTGGGTTGCTCAGTCAATTAAACATCCCATTCTTGATTTTGGCTTAGAGCATGATCTCGGGGTTGTGAGATTGAACCCCATGACTGGCTCTGCACTGGATGTGGAGCCTGCTTAATATTCTTTCTCTTCCTTTCCCTCTGTCCTTCTCCCTCATCCCCAAAATAATAAAATAAATAAGTAAATGTAAAGAAACGGAAGAAAAATTAACAAATTTCTAAGGAGCATTAATAAAATGTAAAGCATTTTGGACTTGATAAATGGGAGAGATAATTTAGAATAGGACAGAATATATGATTTTATGTTAATAAATCTAAAAATGGATTATTGTTAGCAAAATATGAACAATAAGATCCATTTATAGACTTGTATGTATAACAAAGTTAAGGAAGAGTTTGCAAAACATTATGCAAGGAAGACTGATATAAAAAGACAAACAATTGAATAGAAAAATGGGCAAAAATCTATGATTGGAAATTTCACAGAAGAGAAACTAGATATAACCAATAAATCCATGAAGAAAATGATCAACCTCCTTAGTAGTCAAGTAAGTGCAACATGAAGTAATACTATCATATTATTTGTACTTGGGATTAAAAATTTAAAAGAAAAAGATCTAGAGTTCAGGATGGAAATCAGTGACACAGCCAGGTATCAGACTGGCCCTTAACCTCACTTATTTCCTTGGTCAAACTCATCCCTCTGATGGGGGGAGGTTCCAAGTCTTCCCCAGGCATGCATAAATGCCTTCCTGGTGAGTCTGCCCTTCAGTATTTTAAACATGCTTATAGAGGTCTAATTTTGCATACAGAGTTAAGTTCAGATTCTAATAACAAATAACTACTACTGATAAAGTATCCACTTTTACTCTTCATGGATTAAATGTTCAAGTAAATATCTCACTGAAGTTATTCAACATATATTTACAATAAGCCTATTATATACAATGCTTTTCATTCAGGGCATTTACATGATGGGCATGCATCATATACATATATTAATTATTGAAAAAACATATCTATAATGATAGGCACCCTCCAAGATACTTTCCACATACCCCTGGTTCTTTGTCCTCATGCTCTTGAGTAGTCTTCTCCCTCATTAAAACAAGGCTGGCCAGGAGATCAACAGGATATGATAAAAGTGACAGTGTATAACTTCTGAATCTAGATCATAAAAAGCATCACAACTTCCACTGTAGTTTCTTGGGTTACTTGCTTTGGGGGAACTAGTCACTAACCTGTGAGGACACTCAAGCCACCTCTGGATGGGCCCCCATTATGAGAAACTGAAACCTGTTACCAGCTGGCCATTACTTGCCAGCCATATGAGTGGCACTCCTCCGGCTCCAGTCAAACCTTCAGATGACTGCAGCCTGACCAACATCCTCATGAGATTCATCCTCACAGAACTCATAAGAGATTCTGAAACAGAATCATTCAGCCAAACCATTTCTATTGTCTTGATCCAAGAAAACTACAAGAGACACTCAATAATTGTTGTTCTTTTAGACTACTAAGTTTTGAGTGTTCATTTACTTCAAATATACTGTCATTATCAGGCAATGTTTGAAGTATCTGGCTTTCTGGTATGAACTGCCAAACATTCTATGTTCAAACATCTCATGATTTTCTTTGGCAAAGATTTATAATCTAGAAGGAAACTTTCACTATAACAACTCACCTCAGAAATAGATATGTAAACAGATAAACAATTCATTACAGAACAGTTATTCTCTGTTTTGGACACTAATTATCATTTGGAAGTTAAATAAGACATTTGCACCGACAGCATGTAGTAGAGTCCTTTACATGAGTAAATGGCCGTTTCCAGAAATTGTCATTATGCCAAGAACAGGTGAAAGCCTGTAAGTGGTTTTAGACAGAGGCATCCAAGTGAGATATTCTGATTCTGATAATAAAGATTTCATGTAATTAGCATGCCCATAAATGGAGTCACTGCTTTAAAATCGTTCAGGGGGTGCACCTGGGTGGCTCAGTCAGTTGAGTGTCTGACTCTTGGTTTTGGTTCAGGTCGTGATCTCAGGGTTATGAGCCCTGCAGCAGGCTCTGTGCTCAGCAGGGAGTCTGCTTGAGAGTCTTTCTCTCACTTTCTCTCTTCCCCTCCTCCTCTCTAACATAAATAAATAAAATCTTTAAAAAAAGAAAACTGGGGCAGCCCAGGTGGCTCAGCGGTTTAGCGCCTGCATGGAGCCTGCTTCTCCCTCTGTCTGTGTCTCTACCTCTTTCTCTCTCTCTCCCTGTCTCTCATGAATAAATAAATAAAATCTTTTAAAAAAGGAAACTGTTCTCAGGTTAGATGCACTCAGCTCCACTGCACTCTAAAAGTCTGAAGCAACTTCACCTCTATCAATTTATGTATACTGTTCTTGCAGTTCTATAAAATAAGATTTATGTGATCTTTGTTTTTCCTATCTTCTGCTACATTCCCATTTACATTCTTAATATCATTTTTGTTTACTCTACTGATCAGACATTTTTTTATTAGACATAAACAGTGAAACTATTTTAAATGTGCAGAGATTATGTCCAGATGTTAACACAAGAAATATTCACAGTTGGAGAAAATAAGAAAGTTCTGGTTGCATAAGAGACTCCCCTGCTACTCAAAGCCAAACATATGACTCTTCCTTTGTTCAAGTGAATAATGAATATTGCTATGTAATAAGAAATAAAAGGACCCCCATAAGGTCACAGTAAGATCCTGGCAGTCCTTATTTCATGAGGCCCCTTATCTTTGGATATAATTTATGCATCACTCTAGGTATATAGGGTTTTGTGATGATCCACTTATAGAGAGGCTGCTGGCTCCTCATTTCATACTTCTAATGTGAAAAGTGCCAATTGAGTGCTGGGTGCTGACAATTATTTGATAGCATTTTGTTCCAGTTCACTTCATGCTTTCACATTTATTAGCTCATTGATTTCTGTCAAACAAACAGATATGTTTTATTGTGGAATGGAAATTTAACTATGTGCAGAATTCTGGTTCAGTGAACTGCTTAACCTGCTTGTCTAAATCACTTTAATATCCTCAGATAAATAAAAGGTTCACTACTGAACTGACCTGAATGAGCCTTCTCCCAGATAATAAACTTTAACTGCGTTTTGGCCTCAACCTAAGATTTCTCCTCATACCTTTAGAGGCTATATCAGCTAAGTGACCTGAAGCTATCCTCCCTCTCCGTTCACACCTCTTCACTTGATATACTCAGATGATAAGGAGTTAGGGGAATAGAGCCAATGACAGAAAGTGTGATCCTTCTTATTTGAAATCATAAATCTCAAAAGGCTCATGCAGATTTTTCTTTTAAGACAACTGAGAAGTGCATCTTCTCTGCCTTGTTTTGCAGTTAGTTATAGTGTTTTTCCAATCCTTATGGCTGAGATGAAGATGCTTTCCTCACAGGAGCATCGAGCCTGAGACATAGCCTCTACACACAGGGCTGGGACTCCAATCCTCACTCCCCTTCCCTTGCTCCCACCTCAAATGCTGCTCCTCTCCACAGAAACCGCTGCAGACTGTACTCTGTCATATTGCAAACCGTGAAAATGTTTTGCCTTCAGTTTGCAACACATTTGTTCATGAATTTGAAAAGAAAAGAGAGAAAGGAAGAAGAGGAGGGGGAGGAATGGAAGGAAAGGAAGGAAGGAAGGAAGGAAGGAAGGAAGGAAGGAAGGAAGGAAGGAAAGAGGACTAAGGGAGGCAGGGAAGAAGAGATTCTGATGAGCTTCCATTTGTTCCCTTGATGGAATGTATTTAATCATTTTCCCTAAGATATGAATGGTAGCAGGATGTTTATACCAGAGATAAGACTGGACTGAAACCCTAGTTCACTCTGGGAGCTAATAAAAGTAAGGATTTGAATTTAAGTATCACTTTCTCCTAGAAGCACATGAACAAGGAAATGGGGGTCAAAAGGCCAGCGACAGTGTTGTAAGCACTTTATCTGAAACATAAACATCACTGGAGTGCATTTTGGACCAAATTACCTCTCTCAGATCTGAGATGTTAGCATTCCTGCCCTACTTAAGCATGCCAATTTTACTGTGGCTTTGAGGAGGGTTGATCAGGGGGGCTTGGTTGGACACTTGAGAAAAGGATCTTACCTCAAGCACTAATATAACTCAAGCAATTAAAAGGCATCCCGTCGAGGAAGATCTCATAAAACCCCAAGTCCTTGGAACAGAGTCTTCCCCATAAATATCACTGGCAAATGGAACACGTACCACTCCATTCTGGGAGATAATGCAGTCAGTCACCTTTCTCTTGTAAACAGACATAATTAGTAGATTCAAAAATAACTGATCTTGAAAGACTGGGTATTCTGCACCATATAAAGGTTTCTGGGAATATTTTATGGAAAGGAAAGAAAAAGAAAAAAGGAAAGGAAAGAAAGAAAGAAAGAAAGAAAGAAAGAAAGAAAGAAAGAAAGAAAGAAAGAAAGAAAGAAAAAAGACAAAGAAAGAAAGAAAGAAAGAAAAAAGAAAGAAAGAAAGAGAAAGAAAGAAAGAAAGAAAGAAAGAGAAAGAAAGAAAGAAAGAAAGAAAGAAAGAAAGAAAGAAAGAAAGAAAGAAAGAAAGTCTATGATTTCAATACACTGTATCTGGATCTCAGTTTTTCAACCGATTTTGCTGTCCTCTAATCCACCACGAAACACTGTGATCAAACTGTACCTTTTTGGATGCAGAGAACTTTTCTTTTCAAAACGAAGTGGATATATCATTATTCACAATAGTCAAAAGGTGAAAGCAACCCAAATGTCCACAGACAGATGAGTGGATAAACAAAATGTAACATACGCACATAGTAGAGTATTATTCCACCTTTTTAGAAGGAAGGAGGTTCTGACACATGCTGGAGCATGGATGAAACTTGAAGACATTATTCTAAGTGGAATAAGCCAGTCAGAAAAGAGAAATACTGTGATTCCACTTATATGGGATACGTC
This sequence comes from Canis lupus dingo, assembly GCF_003254725.2. Taxonomy (NCBI): domain Eukaryota; kingdom Metazoa; phylum Chordata; class Mammalia; order Carnivora; family Canidae; genus Canis; species Canis lupus. The sequence continues at coordinate 15,058,509 of NC_064266.1, forward strand.
GAGCACTCAAATTTATAGAGAAGAAACTAGAATGGTGCTTGCCAGGCACTGGGAGGTTAGGAGGAATGGGGAGTTGTTTAATGGGAACAGAGTTTCAGTTTGCAAGATACAGAGGGTTCTGGAGATGGATGGCAATGATGGCTGCACAGCAATGTGAATGTCCTTTATGCCACTAAACTGCACACTGAGAAATGGTGAAGACAGTAAAATTTAATCCTATGTGTATTTTATAAGAATGAAAAATAATTAAACAATTAAAAGTGAGGTTGACAATGAAATTACATCTTTCTAATTTATTTTGGGATATTTCAACTCAGTCTACTCCAAAAGAGCCGTCTTGCTATTAAATTGAGAAATTGCCCATTACAACAGTTCCAGCCCCTATATACTTCTTTTTAGAATGCCCTTGACTGAGGAGGCAGTTAGTAGCTATTACAAATTAAAGAGAAGCAATTTAAAATGTTAAAAATTATGCTTTCTGTATTATATTGGTAGATGACTCTTAGCACATAGAGTCTTGCCTCTGGAACTGACCCACATGTACCCTGAAGGCTCACCCCAGTTGTTAACCCTAGAACCTTAGTAATGAGTGAGGAGACGAAGATTGCTTAAAAACCCAAACTCTGCAAAGCTGTAAATTGGTTGTGAGTGTTGCTTCCAACAGTATTAGCCAAAAAGTTGCTCAAACAGTCTGCTTCTTTGCTCATTTTGTCTATTTCTAACTGAGTCTAGAAGTGCTTCCTGCTGGAACTCTTCCCCTTGGATTAGCAGCTTTGGTTAACCAGGCATTCTACTTGCTATAAAATATGGTTGTTCTAGGAAAGATTAGAGCAAGCAAATAAATGAGGATCTGGCCAAGGGAAAGTAAAATTTCCCAAGAATAAAAACGCAAATTAAAACTTAAAATCTGTTGTACTTTATATTAGTAAAGACAGGAGAGTTTAAGTTTGTCAAATAGTGTAGCTGCCACTGGCTGTGAATTTTCTTTAAGAATCTTCCCATTTTGGGCAGCCCCGGTGGCTCAGTGGTTTAGCACCTGCCTTTGGCCCAGGGCGTGATCCTGGAGACCTGGGATAGAGTCCCACGTCAGGATCCCTGCATGGAGCCTGCTTCTCCCTTTGCCTGTGTTTCTGCCTCTGTGTGTGTGTGTGTGTGTGTGTGTCTCATGAATAAATAAATAAAATCTTAAAAAAAAAAGAATCTTCCCATTTTTACCTCACTTATTTTTGCCCCATGCTTTCCAAAGACACTTGTTAGATAAGAATTAACAGTGACAGAATTGGGCAAGCAATAAATAAGTGCAGCGCTTCTCCACCATGATTTGATGTTGTGTAAAGACCCATTTACAGGTTGAGTGCTTGCAAAGATTTGACAGAAATACAATGTTTCGACTAATAAGAATCTAGACCTCTGGTCTCAGACTGACACCAGTGCTGTCCTCCCATTTCCATTAGTCTCAAACATTTTTGTCCTCTACACAACTGCTCAGTTACCTCCTCTGTGGCCCCATTCTCTAGCTGAGATGAATAACTCAGCTGCTCAGTGCAGGACTGCCTCTTGCTCTTCCCCTCGAGGGCAACAGAGATGGGAAACTTGATGATAGGGTGGATAGGAGGATATCCCACATAGGATAATAACTTCTGGAATTCATCATCCTAGTTAAAAATAACAACAGCAGTGTGTGCTCTGCCTGTCACTCACTATACAACAGGGAAGCAGCCTGAATGCTGCTGAATGTTGGCTCTCTCAGCCCCAGGAAAACCAAGTCCCCTGAAGTCAATTCCAGCTTAATGAATAAGACAAGGCAAATACAAAGGAAGAAGACACAAAAACTAGATAAAGATAACAAATTTAAATTAATATGTTGCCAAATAATGTAAGCAAGTGCAAGGGTTTGTGAAGCTCCAGAAGACATAACATCAAGGAAAACAGTAAGTAGAATAATTCTCCGCTCATCATGTTTTTGTCAGACTGCCTTCCTTTTATTTGCCTCTTATTTGACAAAGTTCATTTATTTGCATGGCTCAGTAGTAGACAATGCAAATACATTTGAGAGAATGGATAATGAATGAAAAATAAGAAAACAAAGATAGTTGCTGCAGTAAATTCATCATACAAGACACATGAAGAACCTTGCTATGCTAAATTCATTTATATAATCATTTGGCAACCCAAACATCTTTGATCAGTTTTAAAAGAACATTAATCCTCAATTCATACTATAAAAGTTAAGTAGAAACAGCTCAGTGTCCTTAACTGAAATTCAGACAAAATAACCGCTTCCTTAAAATATTTTGATTTCTAAAAATATTTTTATCTTGACATTGAAGAGCCAAAAACATTTTTAAAGCCAATATTATAGGCACCTTTGAGTAGCTGACTCCTGTTCCTAAGTCCACCGTTGTTTTACTTACTCTTAAATACTTGTCCTTGTTCTTACTAGTTTGCTTTGAAATCCTTTTTCTAAGGATGTTCCAAGATTAAGCCATTATGTACATTTATTACCACACAGCTAGAGTAGTTAGTGCAAATAGCCAGGAAAACTAAAAAGAAGTTGGAAAAGACCATTCTTTCATACAAACGTATTTCATTCTTTCATACAAATATCAGTTCTTTCTCATGAATGACTGCAGCTGTATGGATCAGTCAACAAATCTTGCTGTTGCCCAGAATTCTACTGATGGCAAGTGGACATAACCAGACAGCTCTAAGACCCCAGATATGAACATTAGCTTTCAAGGAATTAACTGGTTCACCAGGGAACCCAACAGAGAGAAACAGAGAGAGAGAGAGACAGAAAGATACACAGAGAGGGAAAGAGAAGATCCCTGGAGGAAAATATCAGAGTTCTTTAAAACTCAATCAATTCACTAAAAAGGTAATCCCAGTGACGGTGAGGACAGACATATATAGATACATACACACACACACACACACACACACACACACACACACACACCCCACATGCAGGAGAAAGCCTCTTATAGGAAATAAGCACCTGAAAAAAGACTCTTAAATCTTGAGGAGGAATGTAATCTGTCAAAAATCAATTATATTTCTTAAAGAAAGACAAGTTAGGGATCCCTGGGTGGCGCAGCAGTTTAGCGCCTGCCTTTGGCCCAGGGCGTGATCCTGGAGACGCAGGATCGAATCCCACGTCGGGCTCCCGGTGCATGGAGCCTGCTTCTCCCTCTGCCTATGTCTCTGCCTCTCTCTCTCTCTCTCTGTGACTATCATAAATAAAAAAAAGACAAGTTATCTTCTTTTGTGAATACATTCTGATACCTATTACCACACAGACAAACCCTAAAGATATTCTAAATGAAAGAAGCCAATCAAAAAAGATCACACATCATGTGCTCTTCTATTCACATGCAGAGTCCAGAGCAGGTAAATCCATAAAGACAAAAAAAAATGACTAGTATTTGCCAGGACTTGGGGGAGACACTATATACAGCAACTACTTACAGAGGTAAGGCCAGATAACTGGGCTTCTCTTGGGAGTAACTGAAGTGTTTTATAATTCATTGTGGTGAGAGTTGCACAACTAATGAGCTAACTAAACTAAAGCCACCACTCTGCATGTTTTAAATGGATGAATTTTGGTATATGGATTATATCTCAACAAAGTTGTTAAAATAAAATAAAGCCTAAATTATCTTTTTTTCATTATTAATGAATCTCTGCACTCACTTATGAATTAGGGAACTGAGGGCATAAAAAAAATGGAGGCTGAGAACCAATTAATAAGGTGGAATTTAGTAACTGTCCTGGCTCCTCTTAATCAACTGAGCTTTAAAGTCTACTCTGTAACTGTGAGATCCCTCTTCATAGTTAACTCCTGCTCAGATACTTCTATTACCCCAGGTATCTTTCAACTCAAGCTATAGAATCAAAAATCCCTAAGGACAATTTTTAAAATCTACCTCAAAGTCATATCTGGAGGCATTCTCTCCACGATGTCGAAGTTGTGAATCGGTCGGGCCAGTTCAAAGTTGCCTAGTCCTCCTTGCTCTCTAATCTGGAATTAGAAATAAAAGGATGGCAGCCACAGCAACACCATCTGAAATTACATTATTTATCAGAAGTTTTAAAAATGGAAACAAACAAAAAAAAAAAGGAAACATTTCATGAAAATATAATATACCTGTCTTAATAATGTGAGCAGAAATCAAAGACAACATTATAATTTATAACATAAAGCTCCCGTTTTCACTGTTTCCAAGCACGTGGATCTGCTTTGCAAAATCACACAGATTCCATTTCGCAGAAGACAGAGGAATGGAGGGGAAAGGCTCTTATAAAATGCTACAAGGAGAACCCATGTTGTAAAGCTGTCCGCCTCTCTGTAATCTAGAGGAATACATGTAATAGAATTTATAAAAGCCACATTTTAAAAATAAATCTACATATTGTAGCCAGAAAACATCTTACAATGGCAAAACTTGCTGTATAGTGAAATTCACTATAAACCTAAGCATTTGAGTTGTAGCTAATGAAATACCAAAGAACTTTACATGTTTGAAGAACACTTCTGAAACACAGAAGACACACTCCATAAATGTCAATATCAAGTCAAATAGCCTTTTATTAGATGTGTCATAAAATATCATGAGAATAACACAGTGAATTCTTATGTTAATATTGGAGATTTCTCTGACAGATTTTAAAATTGTATTATCACATTTTGTTCCAGAAAACTGAAGTCTGTTCCTTGTAATTCTGCTCATTCTCTTTTTTAAGGTGACAGATAATGCAACCATTTAAGGGTCCTCTGTCTCCCCCTTCCTGTTGAGTTTCTATCAACTCTGGCATTTTTGTATTGCTTTCCAAACCCTAAATCGTTGAATCGCTGGGGATGTTGTTTTATAGATTAGGATTCAATACTTTAGGAGTGTGGCCTGAGAATCTGCATTTCTTATGTGTTTGCCATGTGGTCAACACAGTCCACAATCCACACTTTGAATATGAAGGGTTCAAGCCATATATTTTCACTGTTTCTCTATCATTTTTTGAGATTAGTTCATCCAACTAAGAGTCTATTGAATACAGAAAGTTTCCTTTCCATTTTCTACTTGTCTCCATCTGATAGCATAATGATCATTAACACTGTCAGTGAAAGGTAAGTTATTTGTCAGTTGGCTGAGTTAGAAGGAGGGCAATATTTAACCATTAGTTACAGCAGCCTGGGCAGTTTATAGGTGAATTTGTGGCAACTAGAGGATCATTTTTACTTATTGCCTCAGTGACATAATCATAATTGTGTTAAATGTGCTGATTCTAGTCTCAATGAAGTGATGTCTTGGGAGGCAGAAATTGTGTCGAGCAAAAAGATTGAGGTGACAAGAGATAGCTGTTCTCCTACTGTTAACACTTAGAAATTCCAGATAATGTACGCATGTTTATAAGAAAGAAAAGACCATTTTCCTGGGCTCAGAATGAAGAAGAAAGAGGCTTATGTGATGTTGTGGCAATGCATTTGGGTATTAGAGTGGAGTTAAGCCATTGTGGGTGGTAATAAGGGTTTTTACACAAATCTAGTGACAGAACAAGTGATCTCTGGAAGACACAGTGAGGCACAGCCAAAATATCCCCCCCCAAAAAAACAAATAACAAAACAAAAAGAAAAACAAACAAACAAACAAACAAACAAACAAACAAACCCATAACACCCAGCAAGGAGTATCACTAGCTGACAACTTTCAGGTGTTATGTCTATCAAGTTCCCCTCAGCTTTACAGCCTAGGGCAGCCCCAGCCAGTGACTGAGCCAAGCCAACTGTTCAAGGGCCTGACCATGTCCATACAGCATTGGCAGTCTTCTTCTTCTTTTCTTTTTTAAAGATTTTGTTTATTTATTCATGAGAGACACATAGAGAGAGGCAGATACATTGACAGAAGAAGAAGCAGGCTCCCTACGGGGAGCCCCATATGGGACTCCATCCTAGGACCCCAGGATCATGCCCTAAGTCAAAGGCAGGATTTCAACCACTGAGCCACCCTGGTGTCCTGCATTGGAAGTCTTCTAATGGGCCATCCTTGCCCTGGGGCCTCCTGCTGGTTTAGCAGAGACTTTATTGGATCTGTATTGAAGGCAGATGACTCCTTCTCCCAATTGGCTTCCTCCATGTTTGTTTGACCAGTGTTATTTCACAATTAAGTGTTTGTGCTCCCACCTCCAACCCAGCATCTGCATCCCAAAAGACTCAACCAATACCTGACCATCAGTGCCTGAGAAGTAGAAACTAGAACCAGCTCCCTGAAAGGATCATCCCCCTTTGGTGGTCCCTGTTGACTGAATTATTTGAGCTCCATCACAGCCTCGTTCTGATTGGAGGTGTTAAAAGCATATCAAAACAAAATAAACCAGAAACAAAATTGAAATCAACTATATTTCTCAGATGTCTATTCAGCAAGGGATCTGGAGAATCAAGTCCTACCAACATTGTAGTCACATGAGATTTGAAACTAGAAAAGAGCTGGACTCACTTTTTAACTACTTTTGTAAGCAAAACTGAAAAACTGTGGATTTCCTGCAACACCAGTGTAGTGTCTGTTTTTTAGCTTCATAGGAGAGAGAAGCACCATCAGAAGTAGCGGGAACACCAGCAGTAGCTTTGTAATCTTATCATCATACTGATGGTGATTTTCAGGTGAGGATGACTGTTGGTCTGGGGGTCATTTCTAGAATCCACTTCTTTAATTCTTCCAACCTAGTTTACTCTATATTAAACCCGTCCCTGTACCTTACAATGAACCCTGATTGATACACTGCAGAAACAATAAGAAAACATATACATAAGAGAGATCCTTAATATTCCCACATTGAGAAATAGAAACCCAAAGCCAGCAGTGTATGTAGGAACATCAATTTAGCATTACAACTCAGTCAAGCCAGTAAAACTGCCCCAAACCAAAAATTATTCTATAAAGATGCCTCCAGACCCCATGGCATTTAGAAATTCCACAATAAAAGAAAATTCTGCTACAGGTAATAGCACATTAAAAAAAAAATCCAAACCACACCAGGAATCAGATTCCCAAGAGGAAAGGCAGGGGGATGCAAAAAAAAAAAAAAAAAAAAAAAAAAAACAGAAGAAACAGTACTTCCGGGATCCCTGCGTGGCGCAGTGGTTTGGCGCCTGCCTTTGGCCCAGGGCACGATCCTGGAGACCCGGAATCGAATCCCACGTCGGGCTCCCAGTGCATGGAGCCTGCTTCTCCCTCTGCCTGTGTCTCTGCCTCTCTCTCTCTCTCTCTCTCTCTGTGACTATCATAAATAAATAAATAAATAAATAAATAAATAAATATTAAAAAAAAAGAAACAGTACTTCCAAGAACTAAAAAAAAAAAAAAATAAGATAATCTGAAAATTTTTTTTTTGTTTTACATGTTCATAAATTTTTTTTAAATTTATTTTTTATTGGTGTTCAATTTACTAACATACAGAATAACACCCAGTCCAACGAAAGATGAATGGATAATCTGAAAAATTTTAATACAGTAATTTAGAAATACTAGGGGTGCCTGGTTGGTTTAGTCAGTTAAGCTTCTGCCTTCAGTTCAGATCATGATCTCAGGATTCTGGGATGGAGCCCAGCCCAGAGTCAGACTCACTGCTCAGCTGGGAGTTGGCTTCTCTCTTTCCCTCTTTTTTCTCCCCACTGCTCATGCCCCAGCATAGGCGCATGCATGCGTGGTCTTTCTCTCTCAAATAAATAAAATCTTTTTAAAAATAATCCAAACAAAAAAATATGAGAGAAAACTCTAGAATAATATGGAGGCAAAAACTTACCAACAGCAATTCTAAGGTGAAAAGACTTAAATGATAATGTTTTTTTTAAAAAAAGGTAAAATTATGACTCTCATACAAATATGAAAATAAATATATGCTTAAGAGTTTTTTTTAAGAGTTTTTTTTAATTCACGAGAGACACAGATGTTAAAACTACTTCAAAAAAAGGGGCATCTAACAGTCGCATTTGGTAGAGCATGGAACTCTTGATCTTGGGATTCTGAGGTTGAGCCACACGTTGTGGGTAGAGTTTAATTAAAAAGAAATGACTTTAAAAAGATGTATTCCTAGATCATAAATATTAGAATAAATATGTGAAAGTAGGGGGAAAATAGGTAGGTAGGTAGGAAGGAAGGAAAGGAAACTAAAAGAACTGCCAAAGAAGAGTCCAAATTGTCATTATTCATAAATTATTTATCTAAATAAAAAATTCAGGAGATTCATTAGAAAATAAGCATAATCAATTGGAGAATTCAACAAATATATGTCTTTTATAAAGTGTAATCATAAAAATTAATTGGTAATTGAGAAATAAATTTCAAATATATAGGAATAAATCTAATAGTGGTTTGCACATGGAAAGAATATAAAATTTGATCAAAATTCATATAAAGAGAGCACCTGGGTGCCTCATAGGTTAAGCATCTGCCTTCAGCTCAGGTCTTGATCCCAACATCCTGGGATTGAGTCCCACATTGGGGTCCCTGATCAGCAGGGAGTCCACTTCTACCTTTGTCCCTCCTTCTACTCATTTTCTTTCTCTCAAATAAATAAATAAAATAGTTTTATAAATACATAAATACCCTAAAACATACAGTGTTATACCACATTTATTTTTCACGTGAATCTATAAGTTAAATGCATTTCCAAGCAAATTCCCAGAAGATGGTCCCTGCCTCCTGTCCAAAAACACACAACTAAATTCTGACCAAGAAGACATAACAGGGTAAATTGCAGATGCCTTTTTAAAAATAACTTTCTTAATAAAAAAGATGGATGCAGATGGCATGCTCATATCCATTCTTTCTGCCTTCGATATAGACATTTTGCCTGGATGTATGTCAGCCACCTTGCCTCCATGCAGCAATATTTTTTAAAAGAAGAAAATAATAGTTCAAGAATGATGGAGGAAAAAAAGATAGAAATAATATGGATTCATAATATATAAGTGTCTCAGGTATTTATACCCAAATGGATTCCAAGTTGATACATAACAAGAATAGAAAACTCACAGTGCTGAAGGAAAATGCACCTATGAAAATATGCACAACTATTTATTGCACCAATTTTTAAATGTATATAAAAATATAATAAAACTGGTGGTTTCCAGGGCTAGGGGTACACAGAGGGTTTGGCTCATGGAAACTTTCTAGAGTGCTAGAAATGTACATCTTGATTGTGGTGGTAGTTATGCAACTGAATACATTTGCCAAAATTCATAAAACTGCACATTTAAAAGGGTAAAATTTTACTATATATAAATCATACCTTTGAAGTATACATATACATAATAGATACTATTTAATATTTATCAAATGAACAATTATTAAGAAGACTGGCAACTTCAACAATTACAGAGGATATGGGGACAGAATGAGCCTTATAATCTACCAATAGCATTATAACTCATCTAGAAAACAATCTGAAAATATTGAGGTTAGTTAAATATATGATTATCTATGAGTCAAGAATTCCTTGCAAGGATACAGTCTAGAAAACCATATACTGTTCAAAAGAAAATAAGTATATAAATGTTCATTACAATTTTTAATTGTAAATTTTGAAAATAGCATAAAAGTCTACCAATGTGGAAAAAGACAAATTACTATGCATCTAATGGAATAGTATACTCAGTTAAAATAAATAGATTAGATCCAACTGCAACAAGATCCAAACTGCTTTTTTTTTTAAAGATTTTATTTATTTATTCATGAGAGTCCCAGAGAGAGAGGCAGAGACATAGGCAGAAGGAGAAGCAGGCTCCCCGTAGGGAGCCTGATGTGGGACTCAATTCCAGGACCCTGGATCACGACCTGAGCTCAACCACTGAACCACCCAGGTATCCCTTTAAAAAAAAAAAAAGATTTTATTTTTTTATTTGAGAGAAAGTGAGAGCCAAAGAGATTATAGAGGGAGGCGGAGAGGGAGAAGCCAACTTACCACTGAGAAGAGAGCCGGATGCAGGGCTCCTTCCCAGGACCCTGGGATCATGAGCTAAATGCTCACTTAAGGCTAAGATGCTTAATCAACTGAACCACCCAGATGACCCCAAGTTGGCTCTTTAAATATATTATTGTTGAGTTAAAAAAAAAAAAAGTGTGAGATAGTTATACACTGTACCACACCATTTATGTATAGTTAAAACCCCCAAAATACTACACAAGTTTTTTTAAATCCCCCCAAAATATCAAAAATTTTAAAAAGATGTATTTATTTATTTAGAGAGCGTGAACGGGGCGGGAGCGGCAGAGGGAGAGGGGCTGACTCCCCGCTGAGCAAAGAACCCAACACCAGCTCTCTCACTACCAGCTCTCTCTCACCATCCAGCTCTTTCTCTCTCTCACCACCCTGAAATCATGACCTGAGTCAAAAGCCAAGATTAGATGCTTAACCAACTGAACCATCCACGCACCCCAAAAATATCACATAAATTTTTAAAACCTGATTGAGAGGGACACAAATCTTGAAGACAGTGGTTAACTCATGGAAGGACAGAGGTAAGTGGAGGTGGGAAGAGACACATTTAAAGCCTCACCATGTATTACATTTTATTTCTATTAAAAATACATTTGAAGCAAATCCAATTAAACTTTCTTTGTGACATCTGTGTCATGGTTGCATGCATTGGAAATTTTATATTATTCTCTGCATTTTTCTCTATGTATGAAATATGTCATGGAAGGAGGGAAGGAGAAGAAAAAATAAAGGAATGAAGAAAAAGAAAAGAAGAGAAAAAAGAAACAAGAGTGTCACATTTTTTAAAAAATAAATCTGAAACCAGTTATCTCATCCAAAGTGCTGGTGAATGGTTCTTTTGGCCCTTTTCTCGGTAAAATACATCTCAAGAGAAATAGTCAATATGTTAAAAAAAAAAAGAGGGAAGAATAGAAGTTGAATTACAGAGAAATTAACGTACATGCAGTAGTCAAGGGGGAAAGCACCTTAATGTCTTAAATTTTAGCCCTTCCATTTTCAAAGGTTTTTAGATACCATTAGCCAATGAATCACTTCGAAGGCACTTGAAACAAAGTCCAATATTTCTCATTTTAGAAACTGAGAAATAAAGCATTTGTTCAGGTTTGCAAAGGAAGTCTGGTCGGCACTGGGATTAAAGCTCCTTTCTTATGTTTTTTGAGACTTTAGTTCAAATGACTTTCAAATGGTTTCACTTCTGCTTATTTGGCTTTTCTTTCACGTAAGAGCATAACTGATGGACATTATTTAAGTCCCTCCTTCATCTTTTCCCAATTCCTTTTTGGAGTTTCCCAGCCTTTTCACAAGATTGCCTATTATAGCCTTCTAACTATGTAACATTTTCATTTGATTCACCATACCCTGGGGTAGATATTGTCACTTCCCAGAGAACTAAGACACTGTTAAATATTTATTCTTCTTCTCATAAAAATAATAATCCCTCAGGATGCCCTGTGTCATTATGTCAATGTTCAACTTCAGGATAAGTAGGCACTTAATAGAGATTTTAAAAACTCCTTAATTTCTCTTTCTTCAATCTCATTGCTAGTGTATAGAAATGCCACTGATTTCTGGGCATTGATTTGTATCCTGCCACACTGCCGAATTGCTGTATGAGTTCTAGCAATCTTGGGGCGGAGTCTTTTGGATTTTCTATGTACAGTATCATGTCATCTGTGAAGAGGGAGAGTTTGACTTCTTCTTTGCCAATTTGAATGCCATTTATTTCTTTTTGCTGCCTGATTGCTGAGGCTAGGACCTCTAGTACTATGTTAAATAGCAGTGGTGAGAGTGGACATCCCTGTTGTGTTCCTGATCTTAGGGGAAAGGCTCCCAGTGTTTCCCCACTGAGAATGATATTTGCTGTGGGCTTTTCATAGATGGCTTTTAAGATGCTGGGGAATGTTCCGTCTATCCCTACACTCTGCAGAGTTTTGATCAGGAATGGATGCAGTATTTTGTCAAATGCTTTCTCTGCATCTATTGAGAGGATCATATGGTTCTTGGTTTTTCTCTTGCTGATATGATCAATCACATTGATTGCTTTACCAGTGTTGAACCAGCCTTGCATCCTGGGCATAATCCCACTTGGTCATGGTGAATAATCTTCTTAATGTATTGTTGGATCCTATTGGCCAGTATCTTGTTGAGAATTTTTGCATCCATGTTCATCAGAGATATTGGTCTATAGTTCTCCTTTTTGGTGTGGTCTTTGTCTGGTTTTGGAATTAAGGTGATGTTGGCCTCATAGAACGAGTTTGGAAGTACTCCATCTCTTTCTATCTTTCCGAACCGCTTTAGTAGAATAGGTATGGTTTCTTCTTTAACGTTTGATAGAATTCCCCTGGGAAGCCATCTGGCCCTGGACTTTTGTGTCTTGGGAGGTTTTTGATGACTGCTTCAATTTCCTCCTTGGTTATCGGCCTGTTCAGGTTTTCTATTTCTTCCTGTTCCAGTTTTGGTAGTTTGTGGTTTTCCAGAAATGTGTCCATTTCTTCTAGATTGCCTAATTTATTGGCGTATAGCTGCTCATAATAAGTTTTTATAATCGTTTGTATTTCCTTGGTATTGGTGGTGATCCCTCCTTTCTCATCCATGATTTTATAGTCTTTTCTCTTCTTTTTAATAAGGCTGGCTAATGGTTTACCTATCTTATTCATTCTTTCAAAGAACCAACTCCTGGTTTTGTTAATCTGTTACACAGTTCTTCTGGTCTATATTTCATTGAGTTCTGCTTGAATCTTTATTAATTCTCTAGAACTCATACAGCAATTCGGCAGTGTGGCAGGATACAAAATCAATGCCCAGAAATCAGTGGCATTTCTATACACTAACAATGACACTGAAGAAAAAGAAATGAAGGAGTCAATCCCATTTACAATTGCACCGAAAAGCATAAGATACCTAGGAATAAACCTAACCAAATAGGTAAAGAATATATACCCTAAAAACTACAGAACACTTCTGAAAGAAATTGAGGAAGACACAAAGAGATGGAAAAATATTCCATACTCATAGGTTGGAAGAATTAATATTATGAAAATGTCAATGTTACCCAGGGCAATTTACACATTTAATGCAATCTCTTTCAAAATACCATGGACTTTCTTCAGAGAGTTGGAACAAATCATCTTAAGATTTGTGTGGAATCAGAAAAGACCCCGAATAGCCAGGGGAATATTAAAAAAGAAAACCATAGCTGGGGGCATCACAATGTCAGATTTCAGGTTGTACTACAAAGCTGTGGTCATCAAGACAGTGTGGTACTGGCACAAAAACAAGGACACATAGATCAATGGAACAGAATAGAGAACCCAGAAGTGGACCCTGAACTTTATGGTCAACTAATATTCAACAAAGCAAGAAAGACTATCCACTGGAAAAAAAGACAGTCTCTTCAATAAATGGTGCTGGGAAAATTGGACATCCACATGCAGAAGAATGATACTAGACCACTCTCTTTCACCATACACAAAGATAAACTCAAAATGGATGAAAGATCTAAATGTGAGACAAGATTCCATCAAAATCCTAGAAGAGAACACAGGCAACACCCTTTTTTGAACTTGGCCGCAGCAACTTCTTGCAAGATACATCCATGAAGGCAAGAGAAACAAAAGCAAAAATGAACTATTGGGACTTCATCAAGATAAGAAGTTTCTGCACAGCAAAAGAAACAGTCAACAAAACTAAAAGACAACCTACAGAATGGGAGAAGATATTTGCAAATGACGTATCAGGTAAAGGGCTAGTATCTAAGATCTATAAAGAACTTCTTAAACTCAACAGCAAAGAAACAAACAATCCAATCATGAAATGGGCAAAAGACATGAACAGAAATCTCACAGAGGAAGACATAGACATGGCCAACAAGCACATGAGAAAATGCTCTGCATCACTGGCCATCAGAGAAATACAAATCAAAACCACAATGAGATACCACCTCACACCAGTGAGAATGGGGAAAATTAACAAGGCAGGAAACCACAAATGTTGGAGAGGATGTGGAGAAAGGGGAACCCTCCTGCACTGTTGGTGGGAATGTGAACTGGTGCAGCCACTCTGGAAACTGTGTGGAGGTTCCTCAAAGAGTTAAAAATAGATCTGCCCTATGACCCAGCAATTGCACAGCTGGGGATTTACCCCAAAGATACAGATGCAGTGAAACGCCGGGACACCTGCGCCCCGATGTTTATAGCAGCAATGGCCACAATAGCCAAACTGTGGAAGGAGCCTTGGTGTCCATCGAAAGATGAATGGATACAGAAGCTGTGGTCTATGTATACAATGGAATGTTACTCAGCCATTAGAAACGACAAATACCCACTATTTGCTTCAACGTGGAGGGACCTGGAAGGTATTATGCTGAGTGAAATAAGTCAATCGGAAAAGGACAAACATTATATGGTCTCATTCATTTGGGGAATATAAAAATTAGTGAAAGGGAATAAAGGGAAAGGAGAGAAAATGAAAATATCAGTGAGGGTGACAAAACATGAGAGACACCTAACTCTGGGAAATGAACAAGGGGTAGTGGAGGGGCAGGTGGGCGGGGGGTTGGGGTGACTGGGTGATGGGCACTGAGGAGGCACTTGGTGGGATGAGCACTGGGTGTTGGCACTGGGTGCTATATGTTGGCAAATTGAACTCCAATAAAAAAAATTAAAAAAAAATACTATTGGCTGCAACAACATCAAATTGAGGTTATACTTTTCTACCAGAAAGTGTCAATCTTTTAATGTGCTATGTATCCATTTTGCCTCTTCATCAACTTAAGTTATGATTAAAGATAAAATTTGGCACTGAGGGAAACTAATTCTCAATACTCTTAATAATGAAAAGAATGTAGTTTCATGGAGTTTTTAAAAAATGTGTATGTATATGTATACGATTTAATAAATACATATTTTAGGTAAAAATATGTAAGAAATGTTTTGTTATCTCACTGACTCACTGCTTATATTCTATCTTCTGAAATATTCTCAGAATAGGGAAGCCATCTTTTTTCAATTAAATTTGACCCCGCAGGATGTTTGAAAGCCACATGTTAGAACAGTTTGGGCAATTAAAGATCTTGGCCTTGATGGCTTGGTCCGGGAATTCGACTGGCTGTTAAATAATCATCTAATTGAGACTGTGGAGAGGACAGTGGGAAGTCAAGCAGGGATAACTCTCTTGCATCTGGAATTGAGATGAATTATGTGCCCATAAAATATGAGGCGGATACCAAGTTACTCATTATGCTACACAAAGAATCAAGAAAACAGAGCAAGCAGTGCAGCTAGTTAAGAGAATCCGTAAAATTAAAGCTCATCTGTTTGAAAATCAACTTTGACTAGACAGAGAACACCTATCATTATAAGTACAGTAGGTAAATTGTGATTTGAATGGAATGTATTTGTGTATATAGTCTTAGCTGATATAATGTCTTTTCGTAAATTTTCACAAATTAGGCTCTCTAAACAAGGCTGATTAGGTTTATTCTCTATCATTATCTCAGCAGCTCAACAACACTAGATAATTTTTTTTTTTTTTTTTTTTTTTTTTTTTTTTTTTTGTGGCAGGGTCGGGTGCAATGGCTGAAGTCCACTGCTGAAGAGAGATAATGGCTGGACAGGGAAAATGACTGAAGGCTTCTTTGAGTTGGAGATTTGGGATCCATCAGTTACACAAATGAGGAAAATAAATTTCTGTCATGCCTTTCTGTTCCAAACTAGCCCTTCATGCCCTCCTAACTTTATTTCTTTGGAAACTCCCAGATTAAAAGAGGAAACATTCAACTGACTTCCCTTTACCATAAGTCTGTGCATCCACCCCTGTTCGAGGAGCTTTACACTGAGCTGATTGAGTCTGGTTTATGTAACATCAGTTATTCTAGATATTTTACAGAAATTAATGTCAGCATTTCTCAGAGGACTGGAATTTCCCACCAACTTCCAATAAATGACAAAGGAAATTCAAAGTTGGAAAAGCTTTCTCTTTCAAGGGTAAATGCCCAACAGAGTCTGAGGCTAGCTACGTCCATACTCAGCCTTACTATACCAACGGAGAGGTAATTCAGAGACACACAAGAATGTACAAATTACATGTACACATACCTACACAGATACATACACATTTGAAAACAGGAATAATCAAATAAGTTTTCAAATTTTAGTTGAGTCATCAGGGATGTTTTCCTGTAACAATAAAAAATTTGCATTCTAAAATTTTAATGAAGGTGATAATGACAATAATGAGGAAATACAAAAATAACAATAATAAATCCAGCATTCTACTGAAATACAAAAGCATTGCTGGACAAAACATCCTACTTGTTTTCATGCCCATACAATCTTCTCTACTAACTAAGGAAATATTGTGAGAGCTGTGTCTGAAATTCTCTTTCAAGACTCCTACAACAGATTCTTGAAAAAGTTTATTATGTTAATAGGGAAGAAGAGAAAATGAAGCATAATGCCTTTTCTGAGAATTAAAGTCAGTGGCACACATTCTAAACACTATTTCACAACTACTTTGAGCCTTTTACTCTGGATAAAAGGCTAAAGCAATTTGACTGATGAGAAAAATCAGAGCTGAATAGAAAGTAAGCAAGAAACACCAAGTGCTTGTTGACTCTTGGACCTCTAGAATGCTCACAATTGCTGACAGTTGGTCTGGTGTAGGAACCCAGGGAAGGCATGGATCAAGTCTTACTTTGTCATCATCCACAGTAGAGACCAAAAACTTCATTTTCAAAGGCTGTCCTTACAAGATAGATAAAACCATATTTGATATTTCCTTTCCCTCCATGTCAGAGGCAGAAAGAGATGAATGAGTGTGACATCAGTCCCGAAGGAGAAAGAAACAATAAGAGCAACCTATAGATTTATGCAATTTCTTGGATTTCAGAGCAAAGGAAATCCATGCTCTCTCAATAATTTCTTCAGTATTTCACCATATGTTTAAAGGAGACATGACTGACACTGCTGGTTGCTACCCCCTGTCACACACTCCTCATTTTTAGTTTGAGGTGGTAATATTCTCAGTTAAAAATTCTCACCTCCTTTATATTGCATAATTTTTATATTTTACACACAGCTGTTAAAATTACCTATTTCATGTTAGGTGAGTTGTGATAGTATGTACTTTACAAATAATTGTTCCATTTTATCTAAGTCCTCAAATTAATGTGTGTAGAGGTTTTTTATGTGGTATTCCCTCATTAACTTTTTGAGGTCTGCACCAACTACAGTGGTATCCCCTGCTTCTTTCTTGGCATTAAAAATTTGTGTCTTCTCTCTTTTTTGTGTGTCATTCTTCCTGAGACTTGTCAACTTTATTAATCTTTTCAAAGAAATTTTGTTTCACTGATTTCTATTTTTTATTTGTTTTTAATTTCATTGATTCCTGCTCTTGTCTTTATCATATCCTTCCTTCTTCTGCTTTGGGTTTATTTTGATCCATTTTTCTAATTTCTTTCCCCAAAAAGTGACTTTTGACCCAAAGATTATTTGGAAATGTGTTGTTTCATTTCTAAATTCATTTCTAAATGTTGGAGATTTTTCTGTTACCTTTGTGTTATTGATTTCCAGTTTGATTTCATTGTGGTCATAGAATATATTCAGAAATTTGTTAAGGATTGTTTTATGGAACAGAATATGTTCTATCTTGGTATATGTTCTACAGGTGCATGAAAGGAATATGTAGTCAGCTGTGGCTGGATGAAACATTTGACAAATGTAGGTTCAATCTCATTGGATGATGATGGTGTTGACTTCTTCTATATCCTTGCTGATCTGTCCAATTGTTTTATCAGTTGCTTATATATGGGTATTGAAGTCCCTAACTATAGTTGTGAATTTGCCTAGTGTCTCCTTTTAGTTTGATGGTTATCATTTTATATATTTTGCAACTCCTTTGTTTGATACACCCAAGCTTGGATGAATTTAAAGGGAATTATGCTAAGTGAAAAAAAAACATCCCAAAGGTCACATATCATATACCATTCATACAACATCTTTCAATGACAAAATTAAAGAGATGGAAAACAGATTAGTAGTTACCAGGGGTTAGATACATTGGAGTGGTGTGGGTGTGATGATAAAAAGATGATAGTATGAGGAAGATCTTTGTGGTAATGGGATAGTTCTATACCTTGAATACAGTGGTGGTTAAATAAATTCACACATGTGATAAAATGACATAGAACCACACAAACACATTATACTAGTATCAGATTCCTAGTTTGGACATTATACTATAACAATATAAGTGTGACCATTGGAAGCAAACGCGAGAAAGGTACATAGGACATTTCTGTATTCTCTTTACAACTTCCTAAAGAGTTATAATTATTCCAAATCAGAAAGATAAAGAAACAGGATGCAAGTTAAATTTGAATCTCAGATAAAGCAATGAAAAATTATTTAGTAAAAGTATATCCAAGGTAATATTTGGGATAAATACACAATTTATTTGTTGTTTAACTGAAATTCAAGTTTAACTATGTATTCTATATTTTATCTGGCAATCCTGGGATATCACATCTAATTTCCTTGAATGGAGGAAGAGGAGATCAACAGTTTTCAAAGTACTTGGGTTTGGTAAGCTAAGGAAAAAAAAATAAATGGTCAACAAAACCCATCCATTTGACCTATGAGAACTGATATTGTTCCTTTCTCCCAGCCTTTAACTTGGCTTTGACCCAGATTTAATTTAGCTGCTGGTCCTTAGTTTTCAAAAATCTCAAATTTTACTCCTCAAAGTAAGGCTCCAAACTGAAAAAAAAAAAATCTTGGAATGAGTTTTTTATACACTGTTCCTTCCAGGGATCCAAAAATATACAGATTGTCTTATCTCTTTCTATAAGCTTATCTTTGTGCATGGACTTTAGTCAGGCTCCAAGTACCATTCTCACCTACAGCCCAGTGATGCTCTAGTACAGAAGAACTTAGAAACACAGCCCCCAGAATCCCACAGCTCCTCTCCTGAAGCTAGGCTGGAGCTTCAGAGGCAACAGCCTTCCCCACACCCATATGCTAATAACACTGGAGAAACTAAACCCCAAAGCAACACTACCAATCCAGAAATGCCTACATCACAGAGAAAAAGAGGGCAATAACAGACACTGCCTAAAGGTCTAATACAGGAAGAGTTTATTTCCTGTGTAACAAAGAAGGGAGACCTCTCCTGGTTTTTCCCTGGCAAGAGGACAGTGGGGATAAGGTGGAAAAACACTTCTTTAGTTTAGTTCCCAGGATCCGGGTCATCAGGGCGCCTGTTTGCATGGCTGACATCTCAGTAGTCACATACATATCACAATCCAGCGGCCACAATGTATCGACTTAGTCCACATAACATCAGAAAGGGACCCATGTCCACTGGTCAGCAAAGCAGATGGTTTGTACATATTTAGGAATTGGCTGACCACTCTGGTCCTGAAGACGTGAGTCCTCTTTTCTCCACACACCCCAAGTCCAGTCAGCACTGAGTCCTATACATTCTCCTCTTAGAGTCTTTCCAATTAGGCCACTTCCAGACATCCCACCACCATTTTGTTTAAACCACACACATTTCCTGCTAATGTCTATGCCAGTCTCATTCTTATCATCTAGCCACCTTGCTATCCCCAGAAGGATTTGATCTGTTCTCTCTTTTGTTAAAACTTGATATACAAGGATTTTTTTGACCCATCACATGGATCTTCTCTCTCACTTTTACACTCTGGACTCCAGCCTGTGTGGTTTAACACAGATACAAGTTTTCACTCACTTCCACATGCTTGGTTCTTCTCTCAGACTCACAAAACCCTAACTCCCTTACCTTTGCACTCAGGAAACTATCACAATGCGCAGGTATGGAGTTTGGCAATCCTTACTGAGAGGGCAAAAGTCTTCTGTATACTTTTCCTAAATTGTTTAAATTTTTATTTTAACCTAGAGTATTTAAGTGGAGTTCTAAAGCATTCTACTCAATCCCATAAATTTAAACTTTAAAAAAAATTAAGTCTTAAAATCAAAATGTTAAAAACTGGATAACATGTTCATATAGAAGTAGCATTATTATCCAGTGCTATGCTCAAGATCAAGGGGTTGGTACCAAGTTTGTAATAGAATCAGTAACAAATGTAACCTACTGTATGGTTTAATCAAAAAGCTTTCTAAAATATGCCCCTATCAAATGCTTACAAATATGATGGTAGGATACTTTATTGATATATGTGGTAGGAGATAGAGAAAGTTCTATTTATCTTTTTGCAAAATTTTAAACTCAATGAAGACATGTCCCAGAGGATGTATGGAAGAAGGATGAATTTGAGGACCATAAATGGTGAAAGTAGGAGAAAGAAGTTTTCTAGAGATTAAAAGGAGACTTTCATCTAGACTTCATGATTACGTTATTATTGGGGACCTTGTCTCCGAGCCAGAGACCAAAATTCTAACCAGAGAGAAGCCAGGAGTCAGAGAGCCAAGAAGAAATGGAAGCAAAGAAACTAAGAAGCCAATCAGTGCTTTAGGCAATCTCCAAATATTGGGTAGAAGAATTTAGAATTCAGGTCCTACGAAGAAGGAAGAAACCTGATATCTCCACAGACTTTCAGGGGAGACCCAGAAGGGTTAAAACCTAGTAGTTAATCCAGACTATAAATACACAAACTATTAAGAAAGATTAAGCATAGGCCAACTCCACCCAATCTCAGCTGGGATTAAGTTTAACCACATCTATCCAAACTGCTTGCCAGAGGCAAATGTAAATCCCACCTAGAGAAAATTAACATTGCCTCCATTTATGTCTATATTTTTCACAGATAAATTCCTAAATTATTTTGTATACCATGAGGCAATTATTTTTCACATTATAAGACAAAACCAAATAATCAGAAATAAAGAGAAAATACACGCAAACCCACAAGAAAAAACCCACAAGAATTCTAGCTATTGATGTTATTAATCTTTTTAAGAAAGCAGAATACAAAATGAAATATTTGCATAGATATTTTAGATCTATCAAAAACTAAATGAAAATTCTAGATCTGAAGAACACACCAACTGAGGTACAATAGATGCAATTAACAGATACACATAGAAAATTATGACAGGAAAGACAGGCTGCAAAAAATACCCAGACTGAAGCACAGAGAAAAAGAAGAATAAGAATATGCAAAAGAGCATATAAGAGTAGTTATTAAAAGATCATGTAATTCAAGTCCCAGAAAGAGAGTAGAGAAAAATAATAACGAATCAATGCATGAAGATATAATGACTAAGGTCCAAAATAATCAAAGACATTAAGCCAAAATTCAGAAGAGCTATGAGCTCCAAGCAGGATAAATACACAAAGAAAAACACTACAACGTATGTCATATTAAAATTGGTGTAAGACCAAGGACAAAGAGAAAACTAAAATGAGTCAGATATATTAATGAATGAAACACAACAGAATGACAACTTCAAAGTGCCAAAAGAAATTGATTGCTAACCTAGAATACTGTTAGTATTCTTTAAAAAGAAAATAAAAGTATTTCAAGACAAAGCCAGAGATTATTTGCTGTCAACATATCTGCACTAAGTATTAATTATGAGTGTTCAAGGAAGTTCTTTAGGAGAATAGTGATGGAAATATGGAAATCAATGCAACACTGAAAAGCAATGGAAAAGGTGAATATGTGGGTAAGCATAAATGGGTATTGACTATACAAACAAAAGAATGGTTATCATTTGAGGTTAAAAATACACACAAAATTAAAATGTTTGGGGGCAGCCCCGGTGGCGCAGTGGTTTGGTGCCGCCTGCAGCCTGGAGTGTGATTCTGGAGAGCAGGGATCAAGTCCCATATCGGGCTCCCTGTGTGGAGCCTGCTTCTCCCTCTGTCTGTGTCTCTGCCCCTCTCTCTGTGTCTATGAATAAATAAATAAAATCTTAATAAAATAAAATAAATTAAAATAAAATAAAATAAAATAAAATAAAATGTTTGGGAAAAAAAAGCAAAAATGTGGGAAAGAAATAACTAGAATTCAAGTGTTCTAAGGTCCTTGAATACCTGGTAAGTGGTAAAAGAATACATTTCAAGAGACTAACAAATAAAAAATGCGTACTGTTATCTCAACAATATATACCTAACATGGTCAAAGGTGAAAATAAATTAATAAAAATACTTGTTTTATCCAAGGACAGCAAAAAAAGCAGAGGAAAAAAGATTACAGACTATAAGGTGAGATAAATACATGATAAGTAATAAAATAGTAGTTACAAACCAAATAGGTCAATAATTCATTCAATATAATTGGATTAAATAATCCAAACAAAATGAACAGGTGAAAAACCTCCAGTAACAACACTACACTGTATGTTGCTTACAAAAAACACAGTTTAAGTCTAACAGTAAAGAAGGCTTATGAGAACATATAAGGAAAAATACACATCCTGAGAAACAGAATTAAAAGAAAAATGGCATAATTACTAAGTGACAAACTAGACTTTAAAGAAAAAGATGTGCTGGAGTTGAAGAAGGGTGTTTCATATGTTAAAGGAGTTTGATAGTTGAGGAAAGTAAAATAATTCTTCATGTGCATAGATCTAATTACGCTGTCTGAAAATACATACAGCAAAAAAAAAAAAAAATGACAGAACTAAAAAGAGAAACAGACAAGACCAAACTGATGATGAGAGCTTTTAACATACTTCTCCTAGTAACTGATACAAAAAGCAGACAAAAATTACCAAGAACACAGCATAAGCAACATGATTAACAAGCTTTATCGAACTGGCACAAAGAACATTGCACTCAACGTTTGAAAACCATACTTTTTCCTTTTTTGATTTCTTAAAAATACATGAAGCAATCTTGACCATGAACAAATTCTCAACAAATTTCATAGTTTAAAATAACACCAGTATTATTCTGTGACTAAAATTATACTGTTTGAAATCAATGAAAAACAAAAAAAAAAGACTTAAAGTGTCCAAATATTGGGAAATCAATTAATAAACTTACAAATAACTCCATGAGACAAAGATAAAATCAAAAAGGAAATTAGAAAATATCTTGAAAAGAAATGTATGAAAAATAAGACATAAAAAATGCTAGGTTAATGTCCTGCTCGGAGGAATTTATATACTTCTGCATATATTTAAAAATGAAAATGCTTGAGAATGATCTCAGTTGATCTCTCAAGAAGTTAAAAACAGTTGATCTCTCAAGTCTGGGTTGCTCACTGGGTTGAGTCCTCTTGGTTTCAGCTGGGGTCATGATCTCAGGGTCCTGAGATCTAGCCCCACACAGTGCTCTGCACTTGGCACAGAATCTGCTTGTGATTCTCTCCCGTTCCCTTTCCTTCTCCCTCTGTCCCCCTGACCCTCTTCCCACTGGCACACATGTGCACTCTCTCACTCTATCTCTAAAATAAAACATTTTTAAAAAGTTAAAAATAATAGCAAATTAGGCAAAAAGAAAAAAGAATTTAAGAAATAATAAAGATAAAAGTTGGATTCAATTAAATAGAAAACAACTATATAATAGAAAAAATTAACAAAGAAAAATTGTTTCTTTGAAAAGGATAATAAACTCCTGGTAAGAATTATGAGAAAATGTAGAAATTACGAACATCAGAAACAAAAAGGAGTTAGCTGCACATATTCTATAGCATTAAAAGTATTATTCTAATACATTTAAAATGTATGAGAAATGTAATAGTGCCCAGAAAAATACAACATACAAAAATATATAAAGAGAATTTAAAAATTTAAATAATCCCATGTCTGTTAAATAACTTAAATCTGTATTTTAAAACCTTCCCACAAAGAAATTCCAGGGTAGATACTTTTACCAGAAAATTGTATAAATATTTAAGGAAGAAACAGGTCCAATTTTAGACAAACTTGTTAAGAGAATAAGCAAAGACAGCTATTTCCTAACCAGTTTTCCGAGACCAGCATAACTTTGATAACAAAACCTGAAAAGGACAGTTATAAGAGGAAAGTTGCAAGCCAATTTCTCTAAGCATAGGTTCAAAAATTTAAACAAAATATTTAAAGCCCATACTCAGTGAGATCCAAATTCAGAAGATACATTATAATCAACCTGGTTTTATTCTAGGAATATGGGGTTTACCCATAACTGGTGGAAGTGCAGATTAATAAAATCACCTCAGAAAATATAAATATAATTATATTATATATGTAACTTATGACCCAGAAATTCTACTTACAGACATGTAACATAGAGAAGTACTTACAAAAAGGTATCGAAATGAGCAAAAATGTATATCCACGGAAAACTGAAAAGTGAAACAATACAAATGCCAGTCAATAATAGAGTAGCAATAGGTTGCCATGTATTTATACAACAAAATACTGTACAGCAGTGGGAGATCAAGAAACTACTACTTCACAAAACAACTTGGAAGAGTATCAAAAATATAATATTGTGTGAAGGAAGCCAGATGCAAAAGGACCTGAATATGGTTCCATTTATACAAAGTATAAAATTTATCACTATGTAACAAATACTTCTAAAATTTAGCAGCTGATAATAACAAATATTTATTATTTCACATAGTTTCTGAGGGTTAGGAATCTGGGAACACTTTAGTTGGGTCACTAAGGCTTTCTCATGAGGTTGCAATCATCTAAAGGCTTGACTGAGACTGGAAAGAAAATAAGCTTTCAAGATGGCTCATTTACATGGAAGCTGGCTACAGATCTCAACTCACTGCCTATTGGTAAGAGGACTCCATTCCTTACCACATGGACCTCTCCCCTGGGGCTATTACAGTGTCTTCACAAATGGTGACTTCAATTTGAAGCCAATGTTCAGTTACCATTCTGAAAATTCTAGGGCACTTAAGAATTATGCTCAATCTCTCTGCCTGTGCTCTATAAACAGAACAACACCTGGATGACAGCACATCTGCTTACATCTTAGTTTACTAAATATTTTAAGCCCACTCTGGGACCTACTGCTCAGAAAAAGAAATCCCTTCAAGCTATTGTTGCTCATTGACAATGCACATGGTCATCTAAGAGCTCTAATGGAGAAGTACAGTGAAATTAATGGGGTTTTTTTTTCATGCCTATTAATACAACATTCTGCAACCATGGATCAAGGAATAATTTCAACTTTCAAGTCGTATTATTTAGGAAATGCATTTCATCAGTCCATAGCTGCCATAGATACCGATTTCCTCTGATAGATCTGGCCAAAGTTAATTAAAAACCTTTTGGAAAAAAAGAGCCACCATTCTAGATGCCATTAAGAAAATTTGTGATTTATGGGAGGAGGTCAAAATAGCAATATTTTTTAAAGATTTTTATTTATTTATTCATGAGCTAGAGAGAGAGAGAGAGAGAGAGAGGAAGAGACACAGGCAGAGGGAGAAGCAGGCTCCATGCCAGGGAGCCCGACGTTGGACTCCATTCCGGGACCCCAGGATCACGCCCTAGGCTGAAGGCGGCGCAAACCGCTGAGCCACCTGGGCTGCCAGAACAGGAGTTTAGAGGAAGTTGATTCCAACCCTCATGGATGACTTTGGGGGGTTCAAGGCTGCAGATGAAATGGACACAGCAAGAGAACTAGAATTAGAAGTGGAGTGTGAGAGGTGACTGAATTGCTGCAATCTGATGATAAAACTAAGTGGATGATGAATTGCTTCTATGGATAAGCAAAGAATGGGGTTTCTTGAGATGTACTCCTAGTAAAGATACCATGCAGACTGTTGAAATAACAACAGAAAAAAAAAAAAAAAAGAACATAACCTAACTTGATAAAGCAGCAGCAGGGTTGAGAGAATGGACTCCAATTCTGAAAGAAGTTCTACTGTGAGCAAAATGCTATCAAAAAGTATCACATACTACAGAGAAATTGTTCATGAAAGGAAGAGTCAATCAATGTAGCAAACTTCATTATCATCTTATTTTTTTAAAATTGCCAGAGTGACTCCACCCTTCAGAACCAATATCCTGATCAATCAGCAGCCATCAACATCAAGGCAAGGCTCTCCACCAGCAAAAAGAATAGGACTCACTAAAAATCTCAGATGATGGTTAGCATTTTTTAGCAATAAAATATTAGGTATACATATTGTTTTTTAGACATAATGCTATTACACACTTAAAAGACTACAATATAGTATAAATATAACTTTTTAAAATGTTAATTCCAGTATAACTAACATATGGTGTTATATTAGTTTGAGGGATGCAATATAGTGATTGAAAAATTCTGTAGATTATTCACTGCTGATCACAGTAAGTGTACTCTTAATTCCCTTCACCAATATTATCCATTCCCTCCATCCACTTCTCATCTGGTACCATCAGTTTGTTCTCTGTAGTTAAGAGTCTATTTTTTGGTTTTTCTCTTTTTTAATTTGTTTCTAAAATTCACATATGACTGAAGTCATATGGTATTTGTCTTTCTTTGATTGGTTTATTTCACTTAGCATTATGCCCTCTGGATCATACCCATGTTGTAAGTGACAAGATTTCATTCGTTTTTATAACATTGTTATACACATATGCACACACTGCATCTCCTTTATCCATTACTGATGAATACTTGGGTTGCTTCCATAATTTGACTATTGTAAATAATGCTTTAATAAACATAGGGGTGTCTCTGTCTTTTGAATCAGTTTTCATATTCTTTGGGCAAATACTCAGTAATGGAATTATTGCATTATATGGTAATTCTATTTTTAATTTTTTGAGGAACCTCCATACTGTTTTCCACAGTGGCTGTACCAGTTTGCCTTCCTACCAATAGTACACAAGGGTTTCCTTTTTCCACATCCTCTTCAATACTTGTTGTTTCTTGTGTTTCAATTTTAGCCAGATAACTGTGAGGTGCTATCTCTCTGGGGTTTTGATTTGCACTTCCCTGATGATAAGTGACGTTTAGCATCTTTTCATATGTTTGCTGGCCATCTGTATGTCTTCTCTGGAGAAATGTCTGTTCATGTCTGGTGCCCATTTTTTATTCGATTATTTGGTTTATAGGTATTGAGTTAAGTTCTTTATATATTTTAGGTAGTAACCCCTTATTGGATATGTCATTTGCAAATATCTTTCCCATACAGTAGGTACTTTGTAGCTTTGCTTCTGTTTCTTTTGCTGTGGAGAAGCTTTTCATTTTAATGTCACCCTGATAGTTTATTTTTTGCTTTTGATTCCCTTGCCTCAGAAGACATATCTACAGCCAATGTTAGAGAGGTTACTGCCTGTGCTCTTCTAGGATATTTATGGTTTCAGGTCTCATATTTAAGCCTTTAATCCATTTTGGGTTTATTTTGGAGTTTAGTATAAGGAAATGGTCCAGTTTAATTACTTTGCATGTAGCTGTCCCATTTTCCCAATACCATTTGTTGAAAAGACTGTCTTTTCCCCCATTGCATATTCTTGCCTCCTTTGTCAAAGACTAGTTGAACATATAATGATGGGTTTATTTCCGGGGTTTCTATCCTGTTCTATTTATCTATGTGTCTATTTTTGCACCAGTACCATACTGTTTTGATTACTACAGCTTTGTAGTACATGTTGAAATCTGGGATTGTAATACCTTCAGCTTTGTTCTTCTTTTTTAGGATTGCTTTGGTTATTTGGTGGGTCTTTTGTGGTTCCCTAAATTTTGGGATAGAATACTTTGTTCTAGTTCTGTGAAAAATGCCATTGATATTTTGCTATGAATTGCATTAAATCTATAGGTTGCTTTGGGTAGTATGGACATTTTAACATTTGTTCTCCCAATCCATGAGAATGAAATATCTTTCCATTTGTTTGTGTCATCTTCAATTTCTTTCATCAATGTTTTATAGTTTTCAGAGTACAGGTCTCTCACCTCTTTGGTTAAGTTTATTCCTAGGTATTTTATTATTTTGGTGCAATTGTAAAGGGGATTGTTTTCTTAATTTCCCTTTTCGCTCTTTCGTTATTAGTATATAGAAATGCAACAGTATAACATCATTTTTATATGCACTGGGAAACCAAAAGCTTCATCTGACTCACTTTATTGCAATATTTGCTTTATTGTGGTGGTCTGGAAGTGAACCTGCAATTTCTCTGAGGTATACTTGTACAGTGAAACTACCTGGAACCATCCCCTCCACCACACATACCCCCACATTATGAACTGATGGTTCACAAACAATTCACCATAAGATCTCTTCATACAGCAAACTCCACTCATCATTCTAAAAGGTGGTTTTATTTACGAAAATATAATTTGACCACAACTTCTCTAGAATATGGTAATTACACAAAGTTAGAGATACCTGCCCAACCAACCAGTCTCACCTAGAATAAGTACTGGCTTCTGTCCAGCATGCCATTAAGTATTCAAATCTGTTCCAGACTATTTAATTATGTTTACCACAAGCTTCAAAGATGAAGCCAAGTTATAGGGGGAAACATGCTATTTTTTAAGAAGACTGATTGCTACGTTAAAGTCTTTTGAGAAAAATATTAGCATGTTATGTGTGGCTTGGCAAAACAACTCTTTGGAGATATTTTATGTAATACTCAAGTCAAAACCATTTTAGGTGATTCCCCTAAGGAAGCAGCAAAAACACACTGCAAATAACAGAAAGGTTAGGAGTGCAGCTTTCAAAAGTTCAAAGATCTCCTGCTGCTAATTTGTGTTTATTGGCTTTCTACTACCATGTTACTATCTTCTTGGTTTCCACAGCAAGAGTTTAGGTTTTATTCATTAGCCGCTTTAAGTAATGTGAATGCGTACACACACACACACACACACACACACACACACACATAGTAGAAAGGGATTGAAACAGAAAGGAGGAAGAGAGATACATAGAAAAAGAGACAGAGTGAATAAATGAGAAAGGGTGAGAATATATAACTAATTGTATAGATGGGACCATAGACCATGTGTGGTCACAGAGTCCATGTATTAGTTTTCTATTGCTGTAATAAGCAACTGTCACAACCCTAGTGGCTTAAGAAAAACAAAAAATATATTATTTTCTGGTTCTATAGGTAAGAAGTGTGACATGGTCTCACTAGGCTAAAATTGAGACTACCAATACTTTCTGGAGGGTCTCAGGGGAAAATATGTTTTCTTGCTCATGCAGGTATTTACAGAAGTCTGTCTGAAGGTTTTAGGTCTGAGGTCCCCATTTCCTTGTCAGGTGTCAACTGAGCTGTCTCTTAGAAGCCCCTTACACTCCTTGGCTTATGGCCCCTTTCATATTCTGAGCTAGCAATGGCAAGTGGATTACTTCTCATGTCTCATCTCTCTCTGACTCTGGCCCCCTCCTCTTCTGTTTAAAAAGGCCCATCAGATTACACTGGGCCCACCCAAACAATCCAAGATGATCTTTTTTGGGTCAGATGATTAACAAATTTAATTCCATCTGCAAAATCTCTATTGCCATGCAATGTTAACATATTCCAATGTTTAGGATATTAATGCATTGACATACATTGGGGTGACATTATTCTGTCTAACAGACTTTATTTTAATAGATTAGAAAATCTATTGAATAAAATCTATTTAAGTTATCAGAGCACCTGGGTGGCTAAGTCAGTTAAGCATCTGCCTTCAGCTCAAGTCATGATCCTGGGATCCTAGGACTGAGCCCCTTGTTAAGGATCCCTGTTCTGTAGAGAGTCTGCTTCTCCCTCTCCCTCTCTCCACCTCCAGCTCATGCTCTCTCTTGCTGTCTTTCTCTCAGATAAATAAATAAGATCTTTGGGCACCTGAGTGGCTCAGTGGTTGAAAGTCTGCCTTTGGCTTGGGTAGTGGTCCCGGGGTCCTGGGATAGAGGTCCATGGGGAGTTTGCTTCTCCCTCTGCCTATGTCTCTGCCTCTCTCTGTGTATCTCTAATGAACAAATAAATAAAATATTTAAAAATAAATAAATAAGTAAAATATTTTAAAATCTATTTCAGTTATCTATGTATTTATTATGTATTAATTTCTTTTTCATTCACCTAAATGGCTCAGTTACCCAGCATATAATGATGACAGTTTAATGTAAAGCATATTATTTCACCATAGTTTCAAGAATAAAATCATCAAAGGATTTAGGATAGTTTGACCATTAAAAGAAGTAGTGATAACAAAAATCATAATCCACAGCATAAAGTAAGAATCTATGAGTTCACATAAAAATGAAGAAAAAACAAATAAGTGAAGAGGAAGAAAGAATGCTTCCTTAGAATAGAATACCAAGTAGCAAATGTGGAAGATATAAAAGATATAATAATTCAACATTTAGCAAATAAACTTAGTAATAGTAGTCTCAAGAAAATATCATTGATGGGTGATAAGTCTGTTGGGTGATGAACAACAGGATATTTATATGGCCTCAAGGATTTTGCCTCAAGACATTTATTAATTACCAAGAGGAAAGACTAACTTTAGTATGGAGAAACCTGGCATTCATGACCATAAACAAATGATCAAAGGTATTACCAATATTTGGCAAAATATGCATTTGCCTTCTTAATATGACACACTGAGAAGGACACAATATACCATCTGTGGCTTTTTTCCACCAATTATAACATAAATTTAATTATGGGGAGATATTAGACAAACCCAAATTGAAAGACAAAAGCAATTATTCACATTCCTCAAAAATGCCAAGATGATAAAAGAAAGACAGTAGAATTGTTCCACATTAAGAGAAAAAAAAAGAGACAGAACCAGTCATTTCAACAAGTTATCCTAGGCTGGATCCTGGATAAGGAAAACTCTATTTTGCCATAAAACAAAATCACTAAAACAAATGGCAAAATGTGAACAATTAGAATCTACTATTAGAAACTACTATTTTATGAATTATCATTTCTTTATTTTCATAACTGCAGTGTAATTGTGTAAAAGAATACCCTAGTTTTAGGAAATAAACAAATATTTAGGAGAAAAGGAGTATTATATATATTACTCTCAAAATTTTCAGAAAAAATATTAATATGTATGGAGATAGGTAAAGAAAATGATAAAACAAATGTGATAAAATATTTGAATTTGGTGAATCTGACTGAGGAGATAGAGGAATCTTCAAAGTTTTTGAAGATTTTCATAAGACTACAATTATTTCAAAATGAAAAGTAAAAGATAAAGAAAGGGATTGCTATTTTTCCCTACCAACTTACAATTTGAAATAAGTACCTTTTGAAATAAATACTGGTATAGCATATGATATACTCAGAATTAAAAATAGATTATCTTTCAATTAACAGCAAATTCCCTTGTTATCAATGGGAACTGATTGGGGAATATTTTTTAATCCCATTTAATTTATTGCTGTACTAGTAAGTTTCTTCTAATTTATAACACATAAATTTAATAGTAGGTGTCTAGGAATTTTTCTTAAGTTGAACATATGTGGACCTACATGGGAGCAAAATAAGCTAATAGGTTCTGAGCAGAAAGAAGAGAGCTGGAGTTAGAATTATGCTCTAGAGTTGAAGCAGAAAGCAATGTTTATCAGTCAACAGTCACTTTCAGTATTACAAATAGGAAACCAAGAAACGTCCTTTAAAACAAGGTGTAGAAGATGAGTCAGGCAAATGGAAACTTCTCCTCATTTAATACATTTTAAAAGTTCCTTTCCCACTCTCTTTCATTTTGTTCATAGACACTACTATCTATAGTAGAATGGGCACTGGAGATTAAACACTTTGTGTCCATCAAAAATTGATAATACCAAGTATTGATGAAGATATGGAGCAACCAGAACTCATGCATTACTGGTTCAAGAATGTAAAATAATACAATCACTTTGGGAAAATGTTTGGCAGTTTCTAATAAAGCCACACTTACTTTATGACTAAATTATTATACTCTTAGGCATTTATCCTGGAGAAATGAGTACATGAATTCTACAAACTGACCTGTACATACATGAATGCTCATAGCAGCACTATTCATAAGAACTCCAAACTGAAAAAAAAGAAGTCTACAGGAAAATGGGTCAACTAAATGTGATATATTCATACAGTGAAATACAACTCAGCAATAAATAGTTATAAACAACAAATGCATGCAGTGGCATAGATAAATCTCACAAATATCATGCTAAGTCAAAGAAGCCAGACCCCCCACCCCACCCCCCAAAAAGAGTACATAGTGCATTATTCCACTTGTATGAAGTTCAAGAAGAAAACAAAACTAATCATCATGGTGATAAAAACTCAGAGTACTAGTTGACTTTTGAGAGAAGGTGGACTCATTAATCAATGCAAAGTAACTTTCTGAGGTGGTGGAAATATTCCTTATGATCTGGGTGACAGGGATGTACACAGGTCAAAATTCATTGAACTATATGCTGAAGTTGCATGTATTTTACTGAATGTAAGTGTCAATAAAGTAGTGTTAGTGTGAATAAAAGCCTCTGGATGTCTAGCCACCTGATCTTTGCCCTTTAGATTCACTGGTCCTTATGACACTTAGCAAACAAGTGCCTTCATCACGTCACACAATGCCTGGTAAATCAAAGAAGTGCTACATTTAGAGGAAGTTTCCATTGGAAAAGTTACTGTGAATTCTTAAAGAAAAAGATCCAGCACATAGGCTACCTGAAGGACTGGCTGTGATCAAATCATATCAATTCTTCATTGGAAGAATGAGTTTGAAAGAGCTCTGACTCTTCTCAAAATGAGGAACATAAATCTTCCAAATTGCTTTTAAACCTCATCCAGTCTGCATGGCAATAATGGGCTACTGGGCTATATTGGTCTCCAGATCAAGTACCCGACAAAGTGGTTTCTTGAGAAGGTAAGAAACACAGGCACTCCCCTCACTGAAATATTTGCCTAGAGATATTTCTGTTCCTGAGAATGAAATGCAAATTTGTTTCCAGTAGCCTGAGGTGGGATAGTGGTTTTTATGGTTTTGCTTCAAAACCTGATGAAAATTGGGAGTGAGTTCATCTCTTTTTATAAGGTTATTTGGTAAGGTTTCCAACATGATCTAATCTTGCCCTGGAAAATGAACTAAAAGGAGTTGACTGGTTATTAGGAATGAGTTCACTGGCCCCACTTTACAGCCATCCAAGTGGATGTCTCCATGGAAGTCTCAAGGCTGCTCCTGTCCCAGCTGGGTTCAGGGACCTCCCTGTGACTTCAGAGGGACTTCCCAGGGCAGAACAGGGAAGAATCATATCCAACTCCTTTCACATTTTAAGTGTGCTTGTCTTTCCATTACCTACTCCTATTTTCAGAGCTGTATAATTTAACTTCCCAAATTAAGACCAGGTTAAAAACCAATAACCTCTACTCACTCAGACACAATCTATTGTGCCTGAATTTAAAACAACACCCACACATCTATTTTTCTCTATTGAAATAGCATAGGTGGATAGTTCTAACATTAAACCTTTCCAAAGTACACTTGATTGGAGTGAAAAGCAATTAAAATAGTCTAATAAAATTAATCAACTTCCACAATTAAAGGGGAAAATGTGAAGGGTCTCTTACAACATAACATTTTGCATGCTAATTTATAACTTCACACTTGATAAGGTGAGCTCAGATCTTTGGTAGATACTTTTACACTTGCTTTTGCTAGTTAAAGACTTGCTTCAGGGACACCTGGGTGGCTCAGTGATTGAGCATCTGCCTTCAGATCAGGGTGTGATCCCTGGGGCTTAGGGGATAGAGTCCGGCATGAGGCTCC
Organism: Canis lupus dingo; assembly: GCF_003254725.2. Classification (NCBI taxonomy): domain Eukaryota; kingdom Metazoa; phylum Chordata; class Mammalia; order Carnivora; family Canidae; genus Canis; species Canis lupus. Next base: position 15,092,118 of record NC_064266.1, read on the forward strand.
CTGCAAGGAGCCTGCTTCTCCCTCTGCTTGTGTCTCTGCCTCTCTCTCTATGTCTCTCATGAATAAATAAATCTTAAAAAAAAAAAAAGACTCCCTTCAGTGCCTCCCTTCTTCACGAAATTAAATAAAAAGAATTTAATAGTTCCTGATCTCCACAAAGTCAAAGGTCATTAGGAAAAATAATATATGCATATTAAAACAACGACAACAAAAATCTGAGAAGTATTTACATAATGGTAAACAAAGTCTGAAAAAGCGCTAAATAGATAAGGAGGGAATAATGAATTTAGAGTATAGTGAAAAAGTATTGTGGGAGAAGGCCAATTTTGAGCTGAATGAACTCTAACAGAGAAAAGAAACTTTTGATTCTTAGGCCAGTTTTTCTGAGAAGAATATCCTTTAGTATCATGGTTCTCAGTGGGAGAGTGGGAGACAATTTGCTGCCACCACCACTCTTTCTGAGCACTGACAGTGTCTGAATAAATTTGTGATGATCAAAACAAGGGACTGGACGTGTGTTACTGGCATCCAATGGATCAGAGATGATGTTAAACATGCTGCCTTGCCCAGGACAACCTTCCTCATCCCCATATCTCCCCTCAACAAATAATTAATTATTGGTCCAAATTATCAACATTATCAACCCTACACTGTGTAGGATTACTCAGAACTTCATATTCATAATAAAGCTATATTGGCTTTTATATCTAAGTCATCCATGGACCTCAAGAAGAAAGAAAGACCAATATAGTATTTAAAGACTTTGCAAGACCAGATTCAAACACATTTTAAAAGGAAGCATAAATCTCAAAAACTGCACTTAAATCATCCTTTTTGCCCTAGCATTCTGGACATAGAATTTACAAATGTTATTCTATAAGTTTAAAGTATATGACATAATTATATATATATATATTTATATGTAAAATATATTTATAATATAAATAAAATATATATATAGTGAAATGTTACCTTAAGTTCAGATGACATGCATCACCTCACATAGTTATCTTTTTTAAATGTATGCAAATAGTAAGAAATTTTAAGATTTATTCTCTTAGCAGCTTCCAAGTATTATAATATAATACAGTAATTGGTAACTATAGTCATCATACTGTATGTACATTAGATTTCCAAAACTTGTTCATCTTATAAACTCCAAGTGTGTACACTTTGACCACCCATTTCTCCCACACCCTGCCCCTGGTAACCACCAAAATATTATCTGTTTTCATGAGTTTGGTACTTTTTTTAAGATTCCACAAATGAGGGGCATCTGGGCAGTTCAGTTGGTTGAACATCTGCCATTGGCTTGGGTCATGATCCCAGAGTGCTGGGATGAAGCCCCATATTGAATTCCCTGCTCAGTGGGGAGCCTGCTTCTTCCTCTCCCTCTGCCACTCCCCCCAGCTCATGCTCCTTCTCTCGCACTGCTGTCTCTCTTTTTTAGATGAATAAATAAAACCTTAAAAAAAAAGATGCCATTTATGAGTGACATGATAGAGTATTTGTCTTTATCTGATTTATTCCATTTAGCATAATGCTCTGTAAGTTCATCCATGTTGCAGAAAATGGCAGGATTTCCTTCTTACTTAGGCTGAATAATATTGCATGACGGATCAATCGATAGATAACAAATTCCTTATCCACTCATCCATCATGGACACTTAAGGTTGTTTCCATCTGTTGGCTACTCTAAATAATACTGCAGTGAATATGGGGATATATCTTTAACATTATAACTTTTTTTCATTCCTTAGGATATATACCCAGAAGTGGGATTGTTGAATCATATAGTCATTCTATTTTTAGTTTTTTAAGAAACCTCCACCCTGTTTATCATAGTGGTTGTACCAATTTACATTCCCAGAATGCATAAGGGTTGCCTTTTCTCCATGTCCTCACCACCATTTATTATCACTTGTCTTTTTGATACTAGCCATTCTAATAGGTGTGAAGTGATACCTTACTGAGATTTTGATTTTCATTTCCCAGATGGTCAGTAGTGTTGAACACCCTTCAATGCATCTGTTGGCTATTTCTCTATCTTTTTTGGAAAAAAAGGTCTATTTATGTACTTTGCCCATTTTTAAATTGTGTTATTTGAATTTTAGTTTTGTTTTTTGTTTTGTTTTGTTTTTGCTATTGAGTTATAGGAGTTCCTCATATATCCTGGACATTAATCCCTTATCAGACACATGATTTGCAAATATTTTGTCCCATTCTGTAGACTCCCTTTTCATTTTATTATTTCTTTTGTTGCACAGCTTTTTATTCTGATGTAGTCTCTCTTGTTGATTTTGCTTTTGTTGTTTGTACTTTCAGTGTCATGCCAATAAATCACTGCCAAATCCAATATTGAGGAAGTTCTTCCCTATGTTTTCTTCTACGAAATTTATAGTATACCAGGTCTTATGTTTAAGTCTTTGATATATTTTGAGTTAATTTTTGTGAACGGTGTAAAACAGGGGTCCAATTTTATTGTTCTGCATGTGTTTATCCAGTTTTACTGGTACCATCTGTAGAAGAAACTATCCTTTCCCCCTTTGTGTTCTTAGCTCCCTTGTCAAATATTAGTTAACTATATATGCAGGGACTTAATTCTGGGCTTTCCATTTGGTTCCACTGATCTATGTATTTACTTTTATGCCAATGCCATACCGTTTTGCCCATCAAGAGATGAGGGACAAAAAAGATGTAGTATATATCTTCTACTACTATATTTATGTATTACATATTATTGTAATATTATTCTGCCAGAGAAGGGCATCTAGTCATTTGCAACAACATAGATAGACTTTGAGGACATTATACTAAGTGAAATAAGCCAGACAGATAAAGACAAATATTGTATTGTATCATTCATATGTAGAATCTAAAAGCCAATTCTGTAGAAACAAAGAAGAAAATAGTGGATACCAGGGGATGAAGGTGGAGGGAGGATAGGACAGATGCTGTTTAAGGGTACAAGCCTGTAATGAGTAGTAAATAAGCTCTAGAGATCTAATACAAAATACAGTAAACATAGACAACAATATTGTATTATTATCATCTAGGTTGCTAAGAGACTAGAACTTAATTATTCCACTAAAAAGAAGTGATAATTAAGTAACATGATAGAGGTGCTAATTATAACTACAATGGCAATTATAGTACAATATATAAATGTATCAAATTAACATGTACATCTTAAATCTGCACAGTATATGTTTTTTTTTCAATTATATTTCAATAGAAATAGGAAGGAAATTCACCAGTAAATATAAATAAATAAATTTAAATAGTCAACAGTTTATTCGAAAGTATTTGTTAAGAGCTGTTACAGATTGAATGTTTTTATTCCTCCAAAATTCGTATCTTGGAGTTCCAATCCCCAATGTGATAGTATTTAGAAATGGGGCCCTTGGGAGGTAAAAAGGGTTAGATAAAGTCAGATGGGATCTTGATCTGATGAGACTGGTACTATTATAAAAAAAAAAAAAAAAAAAAAAGATGCCAGAGAGCTTATCTCTCAGCACCAGCACAAAGAGGAGGTCATATGCACACACAGGGAGATGGCACCTGCCTACAAGCCACGAGAAGAGGCCTCAGAATGAAACCAACTTTGCTGGTCCCTTAACCTTAGACTTCACAGCCTCTAGAACTGAAAAATGAACTAATGTTGTTTAAGCCACCCAGTCTATAGTATTTTGTTATGGCAGCCTGAGCTAACTAACACAAGAACCTACTACTTTCCAGGCATTGCAATAGACAGTGGGGCACTAGTAACAGTAAGAGACACAGTCCTCACTGTTGTAGAATGTATATAGAATGTTGCTTAAAGCCATGAATGTGGATGAGCTCACCTACAAAGAAATTTTATGTAAGGAAGCAAAGCAGGCAAATAGTTCAGGGGAGAAAAAGGAGGTAGGAGAGAACAGCGGAGAAGGGAGGGGAACGAGAGAGAGAGAAGAGAATGCCTCATAAGACGCCAAAGTTTAAAATTCAAGCACATAAGGAAGAACCAGCAAAGGCTCATCCCTTGGCTGGGACTATGATGTCAAGGGATATTAACTAGAAAAAATGTGGCAATGAACAATTAGATCAACTGCTGATCTGAGATCAAGTAACTGGAAGGCAGAAAGTGTTCTTTGCTCTGGCCATTGTAGGTTATCATGAATCTTGACAAGACCAGTTCCAGTGGAGCTTGAGAATGGGCGATGAAGAAGTGGAAACAGAATGGTCACATTTCCTTTTCAAGATATACTGATGGGAAAGGAACAGGAAATGGTGGAGGATAATATGAGATGGAAGGGCTACAATTCTAAGATATAATCATGTCTGTATGCAAATAGGAAAAATCTAACAACAGGGGAGTTTGGTAATGCAGAAAAGAGAGGACACAATTTCAAGAATGAAGTCCACTAATAAGCAAAAGCAGAAAAGTAACATGTACCTTTGATAGGAGCTAGAGCTAGCTCCTCCTATACATATACATATGTATATGTATGTATATATACATACATATACTATATATATATATAAAGGAAGACAGTGGAGAAAGATCTAAGCAAGGCTGTAGGTTTGATATATGGAGTGAGAAGAGGTGGATTCCAAGTAGTGGCTTTTATTTTGTCAACAAAGTATATAGCAATTTAATATCTATTTTCATGCTTTTCTACTCTCAACTTCCTTGTATATAAACCACTAAGTCATCTATCAGCAACCACAGTATCATAATTTAGTATTGTTATAGCTTCAAAGAGAAAGAATAACATTTAAATTCTTTAATATCCAAAAAGTGTTCCTGAAGCCCACATGAGAAAAAATAATACATTTGAAACTTGAAGCTTTTATTTTGAAAGATGCAGAACTTACTGGGATAAAATGAAAAAAAAAAAAAACATAAAGGAGCAGGAGGATGGGTGGGGGGAGGAAGATGGCTAAGAATTAAAAAGGAAAGTTCTGAGGAAGCATGATGGATACTTTATGCCATCATAGGGATACACTGGAAAGACAGCAGAGAAATGGGCAGCCTGGGTGGCTCAGCGGTTTAGCGCCGCCTTCAGCCCAGGGAGTGATGCTGGAGTCCCAGGATTGAGTCCCACGTCAGGGTCCCTGCATGGAGCCTGCTTCTCCCTCTGCCTGTGTCTCTGCCTCTCTCTCTCTCTCTCTTTCTGTGTGTGTGTGTGTCTCTCATGAATAAATAAATAAAATCTTAAAAGAAAAAAAAAAGCAGAGGAATGCTCTGGCTCATTCCCAGGATAAGACCCCGTAGGAGTGCCCTAGGCCATGGAGAACAAGAGAAAGCAGTCCAGGACCATGTATTTGGAGTGTAGGTACTGGGACAAACAAGACCTGGTAGGTGTAGGGAGAGGGGGCGCATATGAATGTGAGCCCAGACCTATATTGATCCTGAGAGGCTGGAAGCTCTGCCCTACCTATGTCCCAAAGACCTTCTTCACTAAGCTAAGTAGAGCACTGGTTAGATATGAATACAGGAATGTGTCTCAGTCAAAGTGACCTCCCAGGAAAGCGTGGGAAGGCAATCAGAATATACCATCTGGGTGAGGGGCATTAACCTGATATAATGAGCATTGAGTGTTGTGTGCAGCTACTGAATCACTAAACTCTACCTCTGAAACTAATAATACACTATATGTTAATTAATTTATTTTAAATTAAAAACAAATATGCCATCCCAATATATGTCTTTTTGGCATGAGAATTATTTTGAACTGAAGGCAGCTGAAAAACAGCATAGGAAAGCTGCCTTCCACTTTCTGCCTAAAGGTGGGGCATAGATTTCCATTTCTGAAGGTATCTCTCCTCACTCAACACCACGAACATGAGTTCAACTCATCACTGGAGACAGCACCAGCTTGAATCTCGTTAGCAAACCTTATTGAAATAACCCTTACCTTCCATTAATTTCCCTCATATATTTATTTCATCACAAGTTACCACTCCTAGAAGCCCTTTTCTGTTGTATTGAAACTTTTCCACAGATTTGTCACTCTTCTTTAAAATGGTATATACACTCATTGGCTTCACTGCTTCTTTGGGCTTTTCACTTTCCTTTCTGTGAGAATGCCATCTATATGTAAAAATTAAAATATTAACATTAAATATAATTTGTATGCTTTTTCTCCTATTAACTTGCCTTTTGGCAGTTTAATTTGCATAGCCCTAGGTATTGAATCTAATAGGATAAAGAATAAAATTTTTCCTCTCCTACACTTGGAATTCACGTGTTTATCAAAAAAAAAAAAAAAAAAAAAAAAAGCATAGAGACAGCCAGATGTGAAGCATGCCTAATAAGTTGCTTAAAGGAAGGTGGATAGAAGAGTCAGAAAAAATAGAGAAGCACCGGGAGAGTTGCTCAGGCTAATAAGCAAGTGGAAGAATGATGAGGGTAAATAATCAGCCATTCCACGGAGGCAAAGAGAAGAAGCCCTAACTGCCTAAGTAGCAATTGCCTTAGATGTTGCATGTTGAAAGACACAAATGGGGATGTCTGGGTGGCTCAGTGGTTGAGTGTCTGCCTTTGGCTCAGGGCATGATCCTGGTGCTGGGATCGAGTCCCATATCAGGCTCCCTGCGTGGAGCCTGCTTCTCCCTCTGTCTATGTCTTTGCCTCTCTCTGTATGTCTCTCATGAATAAATAAATAAAATAAATATTTTTTAAAAAGACACAAATGTCTTTTTCTGATGCTTGGATTTTCCTTACCTAAAATCTTTAATAAAAAATAAAACTTGATCATATGATAAGAGCAATTGAGTAGGGCACAGCACACCTCCACTTCTCTCTCTCTCTCTCTTTTGAAGATTTTATTTATTCATTCATGAGTGACACAGAGAGAGACAGAGAGAGGCAGAGACATGGGCAGAGGGAGAAACAGACTCCAAGCAGGGAACCCCATGTGGGACTCCATCACAGGTCTCCAGGATCACACCCTAGGCTGAAGGGGCTCTAAACCACTGAGCCACCCAGGCTGCCCTACACCTCCACTTCTCATCTGGAAAAATAAATGAATTTCTGGCTAAAAGCTTTCAGGAAAGAAATAAATGGTAAAATATTTCAAAGCGTTAGAATTGAACTCTGAATTTCTTCATTTGTACATCTTTGTAGAAGATTTATTTCATTACTCAGTGAAAACAAAGTAATTTTCTTTCTATTTCTGTTTACCTTTGGTGCACTTGGCTTTTGACTAGACATTTCTGGATACTGAATCATAGCTTTTCAGGGATTTGATATTAACCACTAAAGGGCTATGAAATGGTAAGCTAATTACAATTATGCTCCTTAATCCTGGTATTATGCCATAGATAAAGAAGATAAAAGGAAAAATAAGATCTACTAAGTAATTGTTCAATGAATTCTTTTTGAAGAAAAGACAGTGTATATATTCTATATGCATGAACTTTTTAATTTTTTTAAACTTCAATTATTTTCTAGCTTTATTTCAATAAAAAAGTTCTTTGAGATGGATGAAACATTTTCTAAATAAATACCTTCACCTTTTTCTTAATTCAAACTTTAGGATAATTTTAGTTAATAATAACTGTTGTTCATTAGAAAACTAATCTCTCTAATTACAGACTTGAGCTCTAAGTTATACAATGTGGAGGATGAAATTTTGAGAGAGGTACTAGACAAAATTCTATTAGGGAAGGAAATTATTACACACAGAACTCATTTGGTAAAGCATTTCAACATGCTTATTTGAAAATATGCCCTTTCTGTGGTATCTCTCCATTTGGATGTACTTCCCATTTCTGTATAGCTAAGGTCACGGGATGCTTGGGTGGCTCAGTGGGTGAGCGCCTCCCTTCAGCCCAGGGTGTGATCCTGGAGTCCCGGGATCAAGTCCTACATGGGGTTCCCTGCGTGGAGCCTGCTTCTCCCTCTGCCCGTGTCTCTGCCTCTCTCTCTCTCTCTCTCTGCGTCTCTCATGAATAAATAAATAAAATCCTTAAAAAATAAAAATAAATATGGCTAAGGTGATTCCATTTGTGATTCTGGATTAGGTGTTGAAACTACCTGGTTCGGGAAGTTTTCACTACATTCTCCTGGGGAAAAAGAAGCTGGGGGTGTGGGGTGGGGATAGAAAGCACTGATTATATTTTTGCAAATCTCTCTTGCTTGTAGATTTATAAAAGGATTATCATTGCCAGCCTTAAGCTCTGTCACTTCAGTTGTTTAGAGAGTTTTAAGTAGGTTCCCAGGGCAAGATCTCAAACAACTTGAGTCAAAAACCGTTCTCTCTTTCTAGATGAAGTTGACAGGATGACCTAGAATACACTAGATTTATTCACAGAGCAAAATCACTATGTTAGTCCATTCTCTGGTGAGAAACCAGTTATCTGGTAGCTATGAATCTCTAATAAAAACCGAATATTAAAAAATAGAATAACTAAAACTGAAAACAGGGCTAATTCACTGAACTATAGTAATCTCTTCAAAGCCACCCCTTTATCTGGGAGGTACTCATCTAGTCTGAAACAAGAGTCACTAGGTGATAGTAATTTAAAAAAAAATCACTATGGACTACTTGGATGCTTTGCCTAAAAAAAGAAAAAAGTATATTTAACATGAACATTTTCCATTTGTTCTTTGGGATTATAACAGACTATGCCCTTAATATTAAGAATATTTACACCAACCTAGTATGAGTGAATAGAATTGCCTTATGGCTCCATTAATAATTCTAGAAGGATTTATTGAATACCTACTTGGTGATAAACATGATACCAGGTGTTGTAACACACATCAGAGGACAACAAGTAAATCTCATGAAATGCACCACTTTTAGACTGTGATGTGCAGAAGTGAAAGGGATTCCAGTTAGGCTTTGACTTCAGGAAGGGTGGCCCCTAGGCAGATACAGGCACTAAAATCTTCCAAATAAAGGAAACGGCAAGATCCAAAGAGCGGAAAAGGTAAGGAAAGGATTTACTGGCTGGCTGGAGAGAAAGGTTCATAAGGACAGTTATGGACATTGAAGCCGAAAAATCAGGGAAGGTATAATGGAGGAATCTGACAACTTCACTAAGGAATTTAAGACTTGCTTTTATTTTTAACTGCATCCTTTTCAGAGCCTCTAACATGCTAATATGCACTGTGGCTCTCTAAGAATGTAACATGCCAGAATCTTAAATATTTTGCTCATGAAAATTTGTATATAAGATGCAAAGAGACCCTTCCCCGTTACATACACTTAGAGAAACCCTGTTTTAGGGAATTTGAAACTGCTTCACAATCAATATGATAGCATTAATATTTATTAATGGAATCAGACCAGCCTAAAAGATATTTGGCTTTATACTTATAATGGATGATCTAAAAATGACTAAGTCTTAAATTGGAAGATAATTTAAAATCCATCTCATGCTATCTGATGTTTCAACATCCTCGAAAACAAACAAACAAACAAACAAACAGCCACACTATTTCATTATCCAGCCTCTGGTGACAGGAATTCCACCAAAGGAACCCATTCATCTTTAAACAGTTTATTATTCTGAACCCAAATTACTTTCTTGAGCTTTCTAAAGGTCCTTGTTTTGGGGCAATCACTAAAAGCCTAAACATTCTCCTCCCCTAAAGCCTGTAATGTAGTTTGAAACAATTCCCTCACCTCTCCCTTGTTTCTCTTTTCCTAGTTTTTCAATTGTTCATCACATGGCACAGCTTCTAGGCCCTCACCAGCACAGCCATTCTTCCCCAGATACTCCAGGTTGTCTGTATGTCTCTTGATATGAGATACTTGACATGCATTCTTCCCAGTGTGGCCTGAGCTAAGATTTAGCAGTCTAAATTCTGAACATTCTGATCTATTATCACAGACAAAAGACTTTGGGGTTAACCTGAATTCAACATGAAGTTATGATTCATTAAATTACTTCAGTGGTTTTCAAAATAAACTTCTACTCAGCTCCTTCTCCTTCAACTTCTTATGTTGCTGATTTTCAGGACTTTGTTAAAGTTTTATCCTTCACCACTAGCATATGCTTCTTTTTCTGCAATAATCTTTTTGATCTTGCTCCTGCCAAATCACTTTCAGTTTGATCAGCAGCTTTCATCTGAGACTGGATAAAATATGAGATAGGAATAGACTACAAAACCTTGCAATGGGAACCAGACACTCCTGTTCAAGATGAAATTAATCCATTGCTTAGTGAAATGTTACTTATCTACCAAAAGGGATCACCTACCCTACACGAATTGTAAGAAACTAAGGTTCACTCGAATCACTTCTCCTATGTCTGCCCCATTGGGCCAAGTAAAGAAAGATAAAGGCTAATAATAACTGATTGGCTCTTTACTTGATACCACTCCACTTTCAATGTCTCAGGATTTGCCTTTTCCTTTCTGAAAACTGACACATCTATCTGTAGAATTCTAACTTTTCTTTAATTCTCCATGATTTGGCAAAATTACTGACGGCATTTCTGCCATCTTACCTGCATGTTCCCTTAATAGGGGTCTTTCTCCCCTTGGAACAACCACATCTTTATTCTTACCCTGAATGACGTTTTCTTTGTCCTGGAGCAGGAGATCTTAGCTGAGTATCATCTTTAAAAACTAATACAATTTACCTCAAAGAAAAAAAAAAAAGATGTATTACCTTATCTGTCTTGCTCTGAACTAGAGTTCCTCAATCTCAGTACTATTGACATTTTGAATCAGATTCTTTGTGGAGAGATGTCCTGCACAAAGTAAGATATTTTTTTCTGGCCTTTACCTAGTAGATACTAGGAGCTATACCCCTCTCCTACATAGTGACAATCAAAAATGTCTTCAAACATCACCAAATGTCCCATGTGTTGGGAGAATGGGAGTGCCCTGGTTAAGAACTACAGGTCTGACTAGAAACAAATTGAAAAGAATGACCTTTTGTCTATGGTTTTTCTCCCTAATATGTACTTTTTACAAATTTAATTCCATTAAAACTAATTCAGTCAATGAACAGTATAAAATTAAACTAGGAAAACATACCTAGAATTCATAATAATAATTTTTAAAAAACCTATTTATGGCCTTAAAAGACAAGTGTTTCAAAATTCAGATAGCAAAACTAAGGGCCAAGTAGTATCAGTCATGCCTTCCTCTATTAGGACTGTAACAAATACCATAGATTGGGTGGCTTAAATAGCAAACATTTATTTCTCACAGTTTTGGAGGCTGGGAAGTCCAAGATCAAGCTGTCAGTTAATTGGTTCCTAATGAGAAACTCTTCCTAGTTTGCAGATAGACACCCTCCTTCTGTGTCCTCTTAGGAGGAATAGATCATCTTTCCCGCATCTCTTCTTCGAAGGGCACTAATTCCATTAATGAGGGTTCCACCTTCATGACCTAATCACCTATCAAGCTCCACCTCCAAATACCAATACTTTGGGGATTAGGGTTTTTACATATGAATTTTGGAAGGGAACACAAACGTTTAGTCCATAGCAAATAGTAACCACAAGAATCGTGACTACAAAGGGATTAAAATGTGTTTTTCTTGATGTGTCTTTAAGCTTCACGTATGGCTTTCAAAGGTCACATTAAGTCTGTAAAATGTTTGGTTAAATTCCCTAACTCCTTCACTTAAACCACCTTGGCCCTCTTCCTCACTTTCAATCTCAAGGACTTTTTGTCACTGTTTCTCTTTCCAGTACCAGTCCATAAAGAAGGCCAATGCTTACCCATGGATATAAAATGTCCCAAGGACGCCAGAAAGAAAGAATACAAGAGAAATACCGTGAACAGACCCTTTTGGGCTTGTTGGAGTGTTTATCGCCCCCTGGTGGTAAAATCATCTATTTCTTTCTGCTTTTACTTTGGACTTCTACTTAGTGGCTAGGACTTATTTTCCAGTCTGTTTTATATCAACTCTGTCAAGAAGCCATCAGGAGGATGTCATCTATTTTTTTCCCCAAGAAAAGGATCAGGTCAGAGTAAAGTGAGGCATCGCTTATTCTGGTAAATGGTTTCATTGACTTTCCACATTTCAAAAGGTGATATGTTTGACACGTTTTATCTTTGAATTAATAATAAGGTTAAGGTCAATTGTTGATCCAGTGTCTATGTTCTCATTTTTTAACTGCAAAATTAAAATTTAAAATGCACTGATAAGAACAGACAGCATATTTGTATATTTCACAGGTCTCATTAGGTCAACTTTACTCTCTTTATTTTAAAAACATTCTACAAAATCAGAAAAAATAATCAAAGGCCATTGTTCCAATTGTGATAAAGCTGAGCCTACCAAATATTAGAACAGTAAAAAATTCTTTAAGAGTGACAGCAAACTGACTTTTCTGCTATTGTGCTATCACAGAATCTGCTCATGAAACAGAACTTGACATCTGTATTTTAGTAGGTTAATGTGAGAGGAAAAAAAATCCTTGCTTTGTAAAATTTTAATTTTTATAGCTTCTAGTCATTTTAATATAAACATGGCAAAAGAAAGGAAATTAAAAATCAGAGAAAAGAACATAGCTAAATTAAATATATTGGTCTGGGTCCGTGAGAGTTTCAATGTCTGCCAAAATTGATTTTCAGCAACATGCAGCATTTTCAGTGAAGAGAGGATAGTGTTAGTGAATGGATTTAGCTTCCTTTTAAATTTTATTCCAGACAGACTGAGTCTTGGAGCATAACTTTGATTCCTTGTACTTTAACACATTGATCTATAGAAGAAATGCATCAGTCTTAAACCTATTATGTCCAAGGCTATACGTTAGGCATTGGGAAATAATCTTAACAACCACCCCTCCCTTCAGAAATATAACAAAGGCTCTCATAATAAATGAAGGGCTTCTTTTCAGGAAATAAGTTCTTCTTCAAAACAAATCTGTCCCATTGGGAGGTGGCCTAAGAGATGAACTTTGCAATGACCTAAAAAAGTTAATTCACTGTAATTCTAGATTAGTCAAGAAGCACTTTGGCAACATGGAAGAAAGGCAGTGTATAAATCCAAATAATGAATATGATTATGAATCAGATCAGAACTATACAAACATGCCCCTTTCACAAAGGCAGAGTTTTGATGTATCAATCTCCAGATCCTTTTGCAAGAGGATAATTCAATGAATACCGACACCAGAAGCCTCTGATTGCATGCGCTTGAGACCTTGGTCTCCAAATCCCTTAAATAAATGTTACACCCTTGCACATGTGTTGGCTGGCTTCAAGACACCAAGCTCTATTAAATTTCAAGGTGCAATGAAGATGCCACCCTGCAAGGTGCACTGGCACTCTTACTAACCACTTGTCTCCTCCTGGTTCAGGGGTTTAGAGGAAAAACAGCAAGCATCAAAGCAGATGCGACTCCATCCTCTGGTATCTATGGTCCGTGGGTGGGGCAGCAATGCTCTAAAGAATTCTTTTGTTTAACTTTTATCGGTCTAGAAGTACTCTTCACAGGCATGGTGGTTACCCACACCAAGGCAGAGGAAGGTTCATACACTAAGCCGTGGTTCTATTCAGTCTTTTGTCTTCTGCTCTATATCTTCTGGATGTATTTAAATTGTATGAGAAATAGGACCAAGAGATACATTGGTTACAAATGATGAAATCCAGGGGTGCAGTCCTCCAGTAAATTCTAAAGAAATGAACCCCTGGAGACACTAAAACCATCTGCCTCTAAACAGTAGCTTATTCAGGAATGGGGGTATTGAGGTCAGGGGACTAATTTGACATTCGTAAGGTTATCAAGAAAAAACGGAGTCCGTTTTTGGTACCACTTTTTGCATAAGCTGGTCCAAAATAAATAACCAGCACAGCTGTGGTGCAGAAATCCTCCTGTGTAAATTATTTTCATGTGTGTGGCTTTTTAAAATGAATTTCCATCAATCTTTCCACGGGTTTTGGTCCACATTAGTCCTGACTTATATCCGTATTTTTCCAAAAAGTTAAGGGAGGTGACTATCTATCAGGGATCATCTTTATTATGTCCTCTTTTGTTGTTGTCACTGTTGTTGTTTTGGTTTCTTATGTTTTCAGACCGTGTTTGAAGCTCGCCACATATTTACTCAATACTCTTAATAGGTCACAGAAGTTGATTTGGTTTGAAGCAATGTGCGAGTGATTAAATTTGGGTAGCTTCCTACCTCTCCCACTCTATTTCCCTGTACCTCCTCTCCTGAACACTCAGAATTCTTGGCTTTACTATTTATAGTTGCAGGGCAGCTCTTGCTTCTCCCATCCGACATTGCTCCCTTTTGAAACACATGCAGGAAAAGAGAGGAAGGGGAGTTTGCGGGAGGAGAGGTGGAAGAAACACACCCATTGTGAAGCCACCATCCCATCCTGTTGCATGTGGTCAAACACCCAGAAAGAGGGTTTGCTAAGGCTCATTTCGGTACATCCATGTTCACTGGTTCCAATACATGTGTCATATTGTCTGACTCACTCTGATTTTGGCACAAATTAGTTTCTTGATCATGATAGAGGAAAAACCAATAAAGAAAAATGTCTCAAGTCATGCTTGAAAATAATGACGAGAGAAGGGGAATAATAAAATCTTCTCAGCATTTTCTCAGGAGTTATCACATTCTGAAAGTCCTGCACCTGACCCTATGAGAACCTAAATCCTAAATGGGGTACCTCATAGCAAATACCACACACACACACACACACACACACACACACACACGGGGAAAATGAAAAAGGTCAGGTGGTTTAGACTTTAAAACAACTTAAACATTTTTCTGGAGGGTGAGAAGGTAAGGAATCTAAAAGAAAAAAAAAACTGTAATAGTATTTGGCAAACTCTCCACACTATAAACTCTATACATAGGCAATTGTTGGCTTGTGCCAATTCTGTTTACTAAAAATGACTCAGATTAAATGTTAGGAGTGGACATTTGGTGGTGACAAAGCCTATGTTCTTTTTACCTTTTAAAAGGAATCCTAATAGAAAATAAAGAGGTTGCTCCTACTGCCTCTATCTTCTGTACATTCAACAGTTGCTTTGGTCTCCTTTAGATCTTTTGTCTCTTTGAAACTCTAAGATTTAATACCTATAACTATGACTTGTCCTTTATGTAAATAAATGGCTGGAGCAAGTCATGTGTAAAAAAGCTAAAGAAAAAGGCAAATAATTGGTGATCATTATGGTCACTGACAGCAGGTAAAAACTGGGGAGGATGGTGATGTTTGATGTCAAAATGAGTGGTAGAAATTTGGAGTCAGGAAGATCTATGTTTAAATTCTTACTCTTCTCATTCCTAGTTATGAAAACTTGGGCCAGTTTTTTAAAGAATCTTCCTAAGGCTCCGTCTCCTTACCTATAGAATTTTTAGTATTGATAAGGGCATGTATTTCATAGGAACAGTGTAAGAGTTAGCTCACATACAGACTTCCCTCCAAAACCAACATTTAGTTTTAAACTTGGGGAGAAAACCAATCATAAGACTCTAAACTGACTGTGAACTATTTTTCCAACCTTACCCTTTCAAATCAAGAAAATGGTTCTTGAATTCAATATACTGCTTTACCAATGGTATAATTTCCATAAAGGGGTCCATTTTCAAAATTAGCTGTATAAAACAAAATCTAACAAATGCTAATAACTACTGTATATTCCAATCCACCTTTTAAAAGAGGACATAGTTACAAATGCATAGCCAACTAATCTACCTCATCCAAAAACAAGACAAATAAAAATACCATGTGTATTTCTGTTTATTAGTATCTGCGATTGAGACAAAAAGCCCTCCTCTGGGGTTTGGATGGGTTCCAACAGGAAGACTAGGCCAGTCCTTAAAAATGTCAAGCCACAAGGGAATTTCCAAAGTTGATTGATAACAGCTGATTACACATCCTACCCATCCATGCCCTCCTCCCACCCACAGACAAAAAGAGGACAAAAAAAAAAAATAAGCACAAAACACAAACTCTATCACTGGACATAGTCAAGGCCACTGTACTATCTTCTCTTTCTCTAAGAGCCATTTGGAATGTTAGGTTTCTTAATAGTCCAAGCAGTCCATAGATGCTAAGTCCAGGATCATATAATGTTGAAAAGCTGGGAGACTGAAATATTTTTTCTTAGGAGAAAGAAGCAAACTGAATCCTAATCTTCAAGTTAGTTTTATTTGTCTCTGAGAAGTGTTTCTTGAAATTCTGCTGTAACATTTGCTCATGATTTTTAAAGCATGGCCAAGAATGTATCATCCATAGTTTTATCTGATAAGCAAAGAAAATAAAGTTCTGGTGGAAAGTTAAATTCACAGTTAAATTCATTCTTAGCTATTTTCATCAGTATTTGAGATTCTCAAGAAAATATGCTATTTTAGACTCCTTTATAAAAGCCATGGTATTTTGGCCTTGAGATTTAGCCTATAATAGATATCTGATCATATGTCCATATTTATTTCCATATTTAGCTGCTTATTTCAATATTTAATCAAGATCAAGAAGCATATTATTCAAAGTGATGGATGGATCGTTGGATAGAAGTCAGGTACAGGTTTTGTTTTCACTTAGCTGTTCCACATAATCAGTGTGTCTTCCTTGCTTCACACATCAGCAGGGCATCCCAGGATATATACAAACCTACATTATGGTTCTTCAAAAGCATTCTGTAAGAATCACTTGAAATTCTTTCTTCCATAAAGGGATTTTCAGTGGAACACTTTGCCATCACATATTTACCACACATGTGCAAAGTATTGATCTGACCCTGCATATTGAAACATGCCCAATGGCTCCCTGCCCTCCTGTGTGTGTGCAATTGGTTTGGTGTGATGTCCTATAGTAACATTTGATAAAATAAAGCTTTCCAGTTGCTTTTTGGAATAGACCACCAGTGATCTTCTTATCATACTGAGAAATAATAATACGGAGACTAGTCCAACCTAGAGCAATTATGGAATAGTTTCTTACTATTCATGAGTTTAAAAGCAACACCTATCAATTGTCATTTAACTTTTTATTAAACTTACTTTTTATTCCATACATGTCTGTATTGTTCGACATTTTTAAAGTAACTATTAATCATAATTAATGTTATTTAATTAAAAGTATAAAAAATATAAATACTATTGTTATATGATCTATGTAAGCACATGTTATATAATTTAAAATATTTTAAGTATCAGTGAAGGGTGTATGTGTTGTAGGTTGAGGATAATTTGGTCTAATTCACTTTCTGTTTATGTGATCTCTTGCAAATTATTTTAAGGGAGTTTATTCTCAGAGAACAAATGATTGCCAGAGCAGAGTGAAACATAAAAGGGATTAACAGTATACTTATCTTGATAAGCACTGAGACATTTATAAGATTGCTGAATCATTATAGTGTACACCTGAAACTAATACACTAAATGCTAATTATACTTCTCAGTAAATAAATAAAAATTGAGTGAGTGTATTTTACCCTTCATTTGTAAAATGAAAATGGTAATGAGTAACCTTGTTATAAGGATTAGCAGAAGTCAAACACAATGCAGTTCTAGTTTTTGTTGTGCCATCAGTGGCAGCATTATTATTGCTATTATTATTAACATTATTATAATTATTATATTATAAACCGCCACTGCTCACAGTGACCTCTGACCTGCTAATAGCCACCCTTCCTTTGCTTTGCAGTTCTCCAAAAATTGCTTACAGCTATTGAGTGATCTGGTTCATGGAGATAATCAGCACCCGTAGGTGTCATTTTTCTTGGGCAGAAAAGCCTATGTTGTTGTCATCTGTTTTTCTGTCTGGTACATACATAGGATAAAAGCTGTTCAACTTTGGAGGATTGCCTGAATATACTCTTATCCTTCAAATTAAATTAAAAGCAAGAAATATGAAGAAAAATACCTATCAACCAAGTTCTTAATGGCTAGCTTATAATAATATTCACTAATGAAAACTAAATTTAACATATGTCTTGGAACAGATTCATTCAATCAACATTTTGATTGATGTTGAGAGGGTCTAGATAATATCTATTTTTCAACATTTCTTCTCTTATATGGTCTCACTCTAAAGTTTATTTTCATGGCTAATATTAGACTTTGACATATAGTTCAAGTAAGTTCATTATTTCTCTGAACTATATCATTTGGTGAAAAGTTTGGGGGAAATAAGTAATTAAATGAAATAACTTGGCATATGGCTTCATTTCTCCGCTGAAGGATATGCAATTGCTTGTCAAGATGAATAAATAAGCTTCACCCAAAAGACAAGAGCTCATGCAACAATTTAATATTTAATTAGAAAGACCAAAATTAAGCTGTTGTGTCTGAAGCTTAGATATGCATTAACTTAGAGGAAAGGAGACAAACTCCTAGAAAGTTCATAAGATAAAAATTAATTGGAATGATACAGAGGACAATGGTGATCCCTTACAAAAATAATGGAAGATAGTTGACCCTACTATACACCTCAGAGAAAGAACCCCAGATAGTAACAATTTTAATAACTACATGATTCTATCAACAGACACTTTCAAAGGAGTCAAATGCTTTTGAAGATGCCAAATTATTTTTTTTAATTTGCTGCATAATTGTCATCTAAGCACTGCTATATATATCTGTAGGGCAAAAGGAAATTTTGCCAAATGCAAGATTTCCTTTTTTAAAAAGAGGCTTCTTTAAATATAAGAAGAAAATATTGGTGCCTGGGTGGCTCAGTCAGTTAAGCTTCCGCTTTGGCTCAAGTCATGATCACTGAGTCCTGGGATCAGGCCCTGCGTGGGGCTTCCTGCTCAGTGGGGATTCTGCTTCTCTCTCTCTCTCTCTCTCTCTCTCTCTCCACTTCCCCATTGCTCATTCTCTCTCTTTCTCAAATAAGTAAATAAAATCTTTTTTAAATATTTAAAAATAAATATAAGAAGAAAATACAAACAGTGCCATCAAAATCTATACTGAGACTCAGGAGGCAATTCTCATACAAATGTGGCTACACCACAAGTAGTACAAGGAGAATCTGGCTCACAGGATTGTACTCAAAATCTAAAGCAGACATTGACCCATATTTATGATTTGGAAGCTTTTTAATTCTTACAAATCTATGCTTATGATTTATGCTTTCCAAATTTTCTCTCATTACATATATACACACACATTACATGCATACACATAATTCTTCTATAATGCCCTTATGAGTTTGTTCCAGTGCCTAAAACTTTTTAAATAATGCACATTACTAATATTTTATACATAAACTCTCAATTTCCCCATGTATTAGTTACAAGTTAAAGCCACAGACATATCATTTGGATGACAACAATGAATAAAGATGAAAATTATTCCAATGTCAATCATTATTTATGTGGCACAAACCCCAGTATATTGCATAGGTCAACTTAGTCTTCTATACATTAAGGCAGTATTTCCCAGAATCCACTCTAACCTCCAGTATGCATGAAATGTTGCCCATACAAAGGCTGAAAAGCTGTCATGTTCCAGAGTGGAATTTAGGAACTGAGAAGAATCAAGGGTACAACCAATGATTCTTCTGACTCTAAAATAATTAAAACAATTGATTTTCATTTCTGAGCTTAAATGGTGGTCCATTATGGTCCACCATCAGGGAAGATAAGGCTGATTTGATTCTCACATTTTACTTAGATTAGTTCAGCCCTCATCAGATTAATGTGAAAGACTTTTCAATCAAGACTGTCTTCTGCTAAATGAGAAGGGTTCTCCTCCAACATACATACACTCAAGCATATCCTGCCTGATTTTCTATCATTTGAAAGATTTTAAACAAATTATTCCAGGTAGGATAAAAGTGAGTATGCCAGAGTTTTCTCTCTTTTCTTACTCTCTGCACAGATTTGTGAGATCAGGTGCTTATTCTCTGTCTGGAGAAGTGTCTTATTCAAAGAGGTTGGCAGCAAAAAGTTGAAAGCAGATAAACTAGACATGAGCACAAATGTTATAAACAAAGGTTGAGGGGTGATGCTCAGAAACCCTGATCCTAGAAAAATATCAGCAACAATTCTGTTGATACCAAATCTGAGACCAAGACTCGGTAAAGGAAAGAAGCAGTCTTTAAATATGACTTTTATATCAGCCTAAAAACAGAAGCACATGTGCCACTGAATGCTGTGTTCTATCCCTGTTCTGTCCCAAAATTCTGATTCATATTATCTAATACAGAAAAGTGTTCTGAAGTAATTAAAGGGCTAAAGATGGAAACTTTTGTAAATGAAGTTTTGTTATTTTTAAAATACTAGTAATAGCTAAACTTAAGTAACCAAAAAGAAAAAAATGCTTAGTAATTATCCTATTTTAAGTAAGAGTAGTTACTCATTATTCTAACATGTAAAGTGGTGCCTCAAAGCATGTGAATATGATTGAAAATGGTTTATTCTCTTTCTCTGGTTTATTAGCCCTGTAAACCTGTTTCATTCATTTTTTAATTAAAAAATTAATGGAGAGCCAACCTTACTAGATATTATATAGGTCAAGAGATTTAAATTGACCCCTCTGAAGTTCTCTTTCGTATTCCTACTTAGTTCATTGTAATTTAAAATCTTTCAAAGCCCAGTTGTTAACACACTTAAAATAAGAATCATCTGAATGTATAAAGTTGGTTATACCTTCAAAATAGACAAGCAGAGTCTGTGTCGTGGAGTGAAAGTAAGCACATTGCAAGAATTGGTTCCTTGGCTCTGATCTTTATGTCTATTCCACTTTTGCACATCAACATTTTAAAAATTGATCAACCAACCTACAAGTATGTGAGACAGTCCTATAACATTATGCATTTATGCATTTATTTATTCAACAAGTATTTGTAAATCACCTACCATGATCCCAGTACTAACTAGACAATGGTATTTTAAAAAGGAATAAATGTTTAAAGTTGTATGTGTGTAGAATGGCAGGGTGAGCATGACAAGTGCACATACAGATGCATTTCAGAGACTCAACAAAACTAGCTAAAGTTGTCTGAATTAAGTATGTCAAGTTTTCCTTAAAAAACAACCTATGTCACATATGGGGCTATGTGTTTCCAGTGATGCTCACTCCATCTCTCATTTACCACTCACCCAAATGCGGAGGGGTGTGAGGGATGAGTGATATAGAAACCACTTTTATTATTATTTATATTGACTCATAAATGAGACAGGAGAACAAGAGTAAGTACAGGAAGGCCCAACCCTTCTAAGTAACATATGGGGAGTTGGCTTTCCACTTGGCCTACCCTAAGTGAACTGTTCATGGGTAAATTCTGAGACCTGATCTCTCCTCAGCCTTAATCTCTGAAAAGCAATCAGTCCTGTTCCTACATGAGACATTAGACTGGAGAATAAAATACCAACACATCCTTGGCAGGGAATCAGGAGTCAGGAAAAACCCTATGAGTCCAAGGTCATGCTAGCAGAGCTAGCAGATCTACTGATAAATCCTACATAGCAAAAACTCCTGCCAGGGGAGGACATGCCTGTAGGTGGGGAATGGCCTTTGAGAAGGACTATATTCTTTACAACTGTTAGGAAAACCTCTACATAGCAAGCATATGCCTTTTCCCCAAGGGCAAAGCATACTACTAATGAAATAAAATACAACTTCTACTTGTAACATCACTAATAGTTCATACTACAGACTTTAGTAATTCAGAAATTCCTTGACTTGGAGCAGATGAAATTTAAGAGAAACATCTCAAAAGTGAAAATGAATTTATGACAGACATTTTATTGGCCAGTGAGAGGAAAAGTCTGTTTAAAAAAAAAATGGTCTAGGATACCTTTTTTTCATGGTAATCAGTTTTATCAATTGATTTCAATGTAATATTTAGACTTAAATTATAAAATAATCTGTCATGTAGAGTATTATCAGGAGACAAAGTGATGCAGAAACTGTTAATTGGCTTTCATAACTACTTACGTGGCATGCAAATAAATGACACTTCTCTTTAAATTAGAAAAATAATCCCATCCAAATTTTTTTGATACATTTTTCCACCTGCTAAAGACATGGATGAGTAGAGAATCTCTAATGGAAAAGCACAAAAACTTTCAGAGTTGGTTAAAAAAGAGTCAACGCCAATTTGTTATTTCTACAATAACAGAGAACATGCAAGTGAATACAATGGTCTGGAAGGAAAAGAAAATATAATTTTGACTGGGCTGAAAAACATAAATTTCAATTGACTCATCAACAAAGTGGGTGAATGAGGACCCAAAGTATAAAGCCTGTGAAGTAAAGGTTTCAGAAAGGAGATTTGGTCTTGAAGTAATGAAATATGAGGGGTCTTGCCATATGCTGTTGACCTATGAGGTGTTGACCTATGAGGTGGAGGTAATGAGCACTCTTGACTCCATGGTGTTAGTGTAAACAATCCCATGGGGTCAAGTATCAGCCATTTAAATAAATTCAGGAGACAGAGGAAGTGATGTTTATAGGCTAGAATCTGGGCTCCTTTTTAAACAACCTTGGGTATACAGATCACAAAATGGAAACCTGATATGACGGGAAGAAAACAAGAGGAAGTGGCAGAGGGTAAACTTGAGGGTTGGAGTTAGAAATCCTAAAATCTAACTCTGAGAAAGAAAAAAAAAAAAAAACTTTACCCATTTGAGATGAAATTGGTAAGTCGTACCTCAAAAAGTTATAGTGTATAACTGTTTACTTGAGGTTGACAATCTAGTTTTTGTAAGACACTTTTGATTTTTAAAGTTACATTTTTTCATTTATCTGTGTACATAGGAAGTTGTGCTACAAGTCTGTCCTGGTGCAAATTTTTAAAACAATTTAACTTTGAAATATTAAAAATGTAACATGTTTATACTTATTATATTTTGCTAAATATATATAATAATATATATTTATATATTTATATATAAATTTATATAAAAATTATTGACAGTTTAAATAAAAGAGTATGTAAATATCCTGAGTGCCAAGATTGACCTGAACTAGAAGTCAAATATGTGGCTGATAATTTCCTGAGTGAATAAATACTGACACTTACATGTGTATTATTAAGTGAAAGTAGCCAATGTGAAAAGGCTACATTCTGTATGATTCCTATGAAGATACTAAAAAGATCAGTGGTTTATCAGGGAAGGCTGTCAGTGTGAGGACAGATGAAGAGACAGAGCACAGAGGATTTTTAGGCCAGTGAAAATATCTATATGATATTATAATGGTAGGTATATTTCATTACACATTTCTCCAAATCTATAGAATTACAACACCAAGAATGAAACCTAAGGTAAACTAGGGGCTATGAATGATTATTATGTGTCAACATAAGTCCACCTTTGGTAAAAAAATGTACCATTTTTTAATGGTGAGTAATGTTGATGATGGAAGAGGTCATGCATGTGCAGGTGCAGAGCATATATGGGAAATCTTTCTACCTTCCTCTCAATTTTGTTGTAAACTTAAAATTTCTCTAAAAGAAATGTCTCTAAATAAAGAAATAAATAAATGCAAAGGAGATGGCTGGAAGCAAGAAGTAGATTTGTGTAAGAGCTAATGGTTTTGTTTCAGTCCAGTCTAGAGAAACATTGTAGATTTTCAAGGGAAAATGAAAACACATTCATTCATGCATCCCAGGGATGAGGGCTTGAGGCTCTCTTAGGCTCTCAGTAATCCAATACGGAATCTTTAATTTTGGCTTCATTCTTGCCTTTGATAGAATGCAAACGGTAGTTACTGCCCTATAAATTCTAATTGGAATGCTAATGTTCTTTTTATAAGCAGGCTCTGAAATACAGTCTTAGCCCTGATTGAAAAGCATACTTAAATTGAATAAATCATCTGTACAACTTGAGATTTCAGAGCTGGGGGAACTAATTACTCTATGTCCAATCAGATTTGGTCTCTTCAATTCCCTTTCAGAGGCCTGTTTCCTCAATGTCCCTGTTTCTCATCAGTTCAAATTCACCACCACAGTATCCTTCCACCACAACCAGCTAGCCCCCAGAGACTCTCCTATTTCTATAAAAAGTGCTATCATGCTCCCTCACTAAGCCCCCACTCACCTGACTAGTACACACACACACACACACACACACACAGACCAACAAATATTCTACCAAGTTCTATTTAATACTTCTTTTGCTGTATGTCCTCTATTTGCTCTTTATATTCTGTTCCCAATGCCATCACTCTATTGTTAATAGCCACGTAATTAGTCTCCCTGCCTCTAATCTCTCAAGCTCTTCTCGTTGAGATTCTTCTAGCATATCATTCCTTAGATGTGCCAGTCTAAGGATCTGATACTTCAGTAGTTCTTTACTGCCTACAGACAAAACTTCAAAACCTCTAATTAGGCTTTTCCACTTAATTCTCTATTGTCATCTCTTTTTAATCCAACTCTCTAGTCTAGATTGCTAACACTTTCCTACCCAAGCACAATTTATGATTTCTCCCCTCTCTGCTGTGGCTTCACTGCTTGAAATGCATCTGTCAGTGTCTCTACTTTGTGAAATCCAGGTCATTTTTTAAGCCCCCATCCTAGTATTCCCTACCCCATGGAGTTCTGCTCCAGCACCCAGGCTCGTCTCCCTTCTCAAGATTTCCTTAGTATTTTATCTATATCTTTTCTATGGGACTTATCACATACCTCCCTATATCATGTTTGTTTGTCAATGTACTTTATCACCCCTTCTCTTTAACCAGGTTGTGAGATTAGATCCTGTCTGATTCATTCACCTTGAAAGCCCCCCACAGTGTTTTACACATAAGTAGAAACACAGTAAATATTTGTTGGGCAAAGAGCAAGCAGCTCAATGCAAAGCCTAGAGTTTGAAGACTTTTTTATAAATTTCCCATTCCAAACTAGCCACCAAATGTTTGACCCTTTACTTGTGAGATTTTAAAGAATCACATGATGAAATTCTGGATTATTATTATTGTTCTTTGAAATGTAAATAAAACAAGAATAGATAGGGATATTAGAACTTCTATGAGAAAAAATGAACTAAAGGGAATGAATCTGGTAGATGTGATTAAAGCAACTTTTTAACATCCTTTTGATAAATAATAAAAATTCACTGTGTATTTAAATTCCACCAAAATGAAAGATTAACTTCCTTTTCACAACTTTAACCTGAATCTTAAATAGGAAGAAGATATTTCAAGTTTAGATTTGTGCATTAATTAAATTTGAATACCTGAAACTCCTCATTAAACGGGTCATAACTGAGTTAATTAAGTTTAAACTGCCTATCTCTTCAGCCATACAAACATTATTTTTATGTAATATAAACTTACGGACACGTTTTCATAACTTATAATTTTAAAGATGTTTTCTTTTGAGTTCAAACAGAACATGAATTACTTTAGCAGATTATTAGCTGTGCTGCCTTTGGAATGACATAACCAAGTTCTCAGTTAATCAGCTTGTGGCTTCTGTTCTTTTTCAGAAATTAGAAGAGAAAGATTTGAAAATACGTATTTGTTTGTATAATGCTGTGATTTATGCCAGTTTCCCTTTTTATTTTCAAACACTCTGTAAAAAAGCAATCTGGCTTGAACCACTAATAAGGAAAAAAAAATTACCCGAAAAATAAAACCACTGTCTAAAGTTTTTGAAGGCTTGATCAAGGATCAGGGGAAGGTTAACCTAAGTGTCAAACTGTGATTTAGTTGTCAGCCTAACAAATCCATCTTGCATGTGGGGAGAAACAAGCTCAATGCAGTTTACCAACCTCTATCTCTGATTATCTCACATGGTAGCTGCCTTCTGCTTCCATGGTCCTAATCTTGGATAAATGGTTCAAGAAGTAATGCTGCCTCAACCTTTAGAAATATATTCCTAGCTAGAGGGTGTGTGTGTGTGTGTGTGTGTGTGTGTGTGTGTATTCATGTGGACTGTGGTAAAAGTTCCACAAAGAAGGGGCACCTGGTTGGCTTAGTTGGTTGAGCAGCTTGACTCTTTCTTGGTTTTGGCTAAGGTCATGATCTCAGAGTCTCCCTTTCCCTTTGCCCTTCCCCCCGCTTGCACTCTCTCTTCCTCTCTCTCTAAAATAAATAAATAAATATTTTTTTAACTTCCATAAAGAATAAATTACTATTTTTGAGGGATTTCCTTTCCCAATCACAGAAAAATGGAATGCCTAGACTTCCATCTTGGTTCTCACTTATTAGTTGTATTCATCAAATCATCTGGTGTGCCTACAGTCCTGTGAGATAAGAATAGTTCTTTCTATATAGGCCATAGTTAGGGTTATATGAAAAAATACAAGCCATATGTATGGCAACTTCCTCTGCTTGAAATGCATCTGTCAGTGTCTCTATTTCACTAGGTAAGTTACTGACAATAAAGAATTGAGTGGAAAAGCCTAATTAGAGGGTTTTTTTGAGATTTTATTTATTTATTCATGAGAGACACAGAGAGAGAGGCAGAGACACAGAGGGAGAAGAAGGCTCCCTGCAGGGAGCCCGATGTGGGACTTGATCCCAGGACCCTGGGGTCACACCCTGAGTTGGAGGCAGATGCTCAACCGCTGAGCCACCCAGGCACCCCTAATTAGATGTTTTGAACCATAATAAACAGTCAATTGCACTTGGTATTGCCAATATATTAATTGTATTGACACTGTTGTTGTATAATCCACCTTCTTCATTTTATAGAAGATTAAGCAGTTTTAAAAGCATCAAGTAGCTATACCTTAAAAATCAGGAGCATCTGTTCTGATGCCATACTGCCTAAGTATGAATGCCAATCATCTGCCTAGTAACTATGTAATCTTGATCAACTTAATTAATATCATTGCTTCAGTTTCCAAATTTGTAAGATATGGATAATAGCAGTCACCACCTCATAATGTTATTGGGCAGATAAAATGAGTTAATCCATAAAAAGCAATCTGAATAGTGTAAGAGCTCAATAAATACTAATTACTGTTGGTACAATAAAATCATGATTACTATTACTACCACTATTGTGATTATTAACAGACTTACATTGCATCTTAGGATATTGGTTAGAATACTGGTTAACGCATGATATTTGGTCAATAAACATTCGTTGTCTAAAAGTAGCAAGGAGAGAAGAGTCATTCTGACTGCAGCACAAAGGCATGCTAACAATAATCTAAACTATCATTTAAGTTCTGGTACTTGGAAAAAAAAATCAGGCCTTTGACTATGTACTGAAGGAAGAAGGACAATTTCAACTTTGTCCTGTGTTCTGAAGTTTGCTGGGTTGACCATTTCCTCACTGCAGGGGCTCCTGTCCTACAGCAAGCTGACACTCATGCAGCCAGCCTGAGCCAGTTCTGGCCTAACACTCACAGCTGTGTCTGCATCCTCTTATGAATCAATCTGATTTGTAGAGCTCTTTCTGATAAGAAACTGCTGTACTGAGATTAGGAGGTTCAGGAAATGGAGATGAGGGATACTATAACAAAGAAGGGATCAAAATGGGACCACTGTTGCTGGTTGTGGGCTTTGTCAG
Source organism: Canis lupus dingo (assembly GCF_003254725.2). Classification (NCBI taxonomy): domain Eukaryota; kingdom Metazoa; phylum Chordata; class Mammalia; order Carnivora; family Canidae; genus Canis; species Canis lupus. Next base: position 15,119,452 of record NC_064266.1, read on the forward strand.
TGTTTCTGGGAAACCGTGAGGAATATCACCTATGCATTTGCAAGCTGGAGAGGAAAAAGGAAAAAGATCATTACTGGGAATTTTATTTCTCTTCCATTTCCCTCTTTTCAAATGTGATAACTACTGTGTGAATTGGGAAAGAAGTTTAATAGTCTAGAAATGTACTGGATGTGTAAATTCAATGAATATTCAGAAGACCTTCAATATTGTCTGCTACATCATTCAGAAGCAACTTTATATAAAGAAAAATTACTAGTGTTATTTAGAAAGAAAATTCTAACATAGGGCAATAAGAAATCATAAAGATTATTTGGGAAGGGATGTACTTTTGCATTACCTTTAAAATGTTACAGCAAATCTTGAGACTGCTCTGGTCTGGACAAGACAGCATAGACTTGTTTCTACCTGTTGCTCCCTGCTAAATACAGATATAAACCCTGAAAGTAATATAAGAGGCAACCTAAAAGGAACTTGGTAAAAAGGGAAAGGAAGGCTAATAAAAGACCTAATTACTGAGGGAACAGCACGGCAGCCGGGAGTCTCTTAGATATACCTGCCCCATTCACTCACCCAACAGAAGGTAACCAAGGCCCAGTGTTTCCTGATCTCCAACTTAGAAATAGAACATAGTCCAGGGAGGCTCATATCTTCACCAGATTGAACAAAAATCCCTCTAATAAAATGATGTGAACTCAGTAGCACCAGTAAGAGTTGTAATAGAGAGCCTTCATAACAAGGGCCTGGCCCAGGAAGCAATGACGCTTCTCCAATGGGTTGGAGAGCCCATTCCTTTACAGAGAAAGACAAGGTGAACAGATGACACCAGCAAGGGGATGCCACCTCACCTGCACCTGGCCTGGGAAGCCTTTTTATAGCAAGACTCCCTCATCCACCCAGAGACCATGGGAGGCCAGGTACACAGATGGGATTATGGAATTCTACCACAAGTGGTCCAAGTGGAAAATGTCTTTTTCCCAGGCCCTGAGATTCTCCTGCCCTAATGAGAGACAATGAGGCAACTGGATAGCATCAGCAAGGAGGATGTCACAAGTGCCTGACCAGGAAACGGCTTTATCCCCACAGGCTTAACTCTTCTCCCCACCTAAAGGCACCAGGTATCCTGGCCTGGAGATAACCCTTTCACCTCCTTAGGTGACAAAAGCAGGGACCAGTGGGAGCCCCAGAAGCACCAGACTAACTTAGCAAACTAAAAGAGCATTGCAAAAGTTCTGAAAATTAATGAAGTTATTACTGCAACCACAGCTCATAAAATAAGATATGCCCCTGTGTGCTAAATTTAAACATAGTGACTGTTTACTAAAATAAAAAATGTCTATAAGACCCAGATTTTCCAGACATAAAAAACAAAATGTCTAGAACACAAAGAAAATTTTATCTGTCATATCAAGAAACAGAGAAATAACAATGTAAATAAGAAGAGACAACTAACTGATGCCAATACTGAAATGAATCACATGTTAGAATCATCTGAGAAGCCATCCTTAAAATGTTTCAACAAGCACCTGAAAATTCTTTTAAAAAAATGAAAAAAAGAAAAATGTCAACAAAGAAAAAAGTTGCTAAAAACAAACAAGCAAAAAGAAACCAAATGGAACTTATAAAATTGAAAAACACAGTAAAAAAAAAAAAAAAAGAAAAACACAGTTAACTGTAAAGATTTTTAAACTAGATGGATTGGATCAATAGGAGAGTGAAGATGAAATAGGAAGAATCAGTGAACTTCAGGACTTGAGGACAGATTTTAAAATTTACCCAATTCAAACAAAAAAAAAAAAAAAAGGAAAAAATAGATTAAAAAAAAAAAGACAAAACTCCAGAGTATGAGGGACCTGTAGGATAACAACAAGAAAGCCAAAATTCATATCATCAGAGCTGCAGAATGAAAAGAGAAAAAGAGTGGGGCTAAAGGAATATTTGAATAAATAATTGCTAAAAATTTCCAAATCTGGTAAAGGACATAAACTTAGATTTAAGAAGAAGGTGAAATGACTCACCAAAGACTATAAATCCTAAGAAATCCACACCAAGACGCAGCATATCAACTGTGAAAATTAACAGAAAAAGAAAAATCTTGAAAGCAATCAGAGAGAAACAATGCATTACATATAGGAAACATCAATTTGAATGACAGCATATTCCTCATATAAAATCACGGAGTCCAGAAGGAAGTGGTAAATATTTTTCAAGTATTGAAAGAAAAGAACTATTAACCTCAAATTCTATATCCAATGAAACTTTTCCTCAGAAAGGAAGAGAATATAAAAACACTCTCAGGTGAAGGAAAACTAAAAGAATTAGTCACTAGCAGCCAAAGATTAGATAGTGGAATTCTTCAAGAAGAAAGGTAGGGATAAAAGAAGGAATTTTGGAGATGAGGAAGTAAGAAAGAAAAACAAAAAACAGAAGCATGGGCACATAACACACTATTCTTCTGCTTATGAGTTTTACATGTCACATTTGATGGATGGGTTAAAATTTGTCATATCATTTGATACTCAACAATATTTAAAATAAGAAGTTACCTACTTTCCCTACCTTTATAGAAAATTAAATGCAAGAAAAATTCCCATACTTCATTCAAAGTGGTTAAATGTTGATACCAGTAGACAGTGATAGGTCATACATGTATATTATACTTCCCAGAGCAACCATTAAGAAAACTACAAAAAGAGATACACTCAAACTCAAAAACACCATAAATAAATCAAAATAGAATACTAAAAAATGTTTAAGTAACTTCCAGGAAGGCAAGAATTGAGAAGCAGAAAAACAAGAAAAGAGAAGAAATCAAAAGAACCAAACAGAAAACAAATAATAATATGGCAGTTTTAAGGTATAACATGTCAGTAACTACCTTAACTATAGTCTAAAAACCAATTAAAAGGCAGAGATTAACAGAGTAGATAAAAAAAATCATACTCCAGCTATATGCTATCTACAAAAAACTCACTTCAAAAATGACAACAGAAGTAGATTGAAAGTAAAAGGGTGGAAAAAATTACCATGATAATATTTTTAAAGTAGGAGTGGCTATATTAATATCAGATAAATTATAATGTCAGATTAAATTATACTCTAATTTAGAGCAGAGAAAATTATTAGTGACAAAGAAAACTATAACATAATGTTAAAGAAAAAACAATCTTAAATGTGAACCAGCCAAAAATAAGAGTTTCAAAATACATGAAGCAAAGTCTGATATAGTTGAAAAGGAAATAGATCACATTATTGTTGAGAACTTCAACACCTGAATTTCAGCAAGTGGTAAAACTACTAGATAAACAATCAGCAGGGATGCAGAAGAAATGAATAACACGATTAACTAACAGGGTCTAATTGACACGTAGAGAATGATCCACCCAACAATAGCAGAATATACATTTTTTTCAAGCACAGATAAAATATTCACCAAAATAAACCATATCTTAGACCATAAATTATTTAAAAGATTTAGAAGATACTAGTATCCACATAGTATGTTGTTGGACCAAATGGAATCTAACTAGAAATAACGAACAGAAAACTCTATAAACAACTAGACATTAGGTAACATATTTCTAAATAATCCATGGGTCAGAGAGGAAGTCTCAAAGGAAATTAAAAATACATAGAACCTGAATTAACATGAAAATAAAACATAACAGAAAGTGGGATAGTATTACTATGGTTTTGTAAGGCAAATTTATAGGACTAAATGCTCACATTAGCCAACATCAAAGATCTCAAATTATTAACTATTTCCTACCAGAAAACTAGGGAGGTCAGATAAAATTATACCCAAAGCAAGTATGAGGAAGAATAATAAAGTGCAGAAATCTATGAAATTGAAAATAGGAAAAATAATAGAAAACATGAGACCAAAAAAAATGTTTCTTCAAAAAAATTTTTTTAATTGAAAAAAAAAATCATTCATTTAGAAACCAGTGTGGTCCCTAATATGAAAAGGCTAAACTGGAAAAATCATATGAGATTACATTGATTGACAGAAAATGCATTTTATAAAATTTACCCCCCATTCATGTTAAATTTCCAGCAAGTTAGGAATGGAGAGTTATTACCTCCACTTGAAAAAAGAGGATTTACAAAACAACATACATTTAATATGATATTTAAGGTGAAAGACTGTTTTCTTCCTAAAATTAGGAAGAAGACAAAGATGTCAGCTTTTGGGATGCCTAGGTTGCTCAGCATTTGAGCTTTGGCTCAGGGTATGGAGTCCCGAATCAAACTCACTCTGAGGAGGCTGCTCCTCCCTCTGCCTATATGTCTGCCTCTCTCTGTGTGTCTCTCGTGAATAAATAAATAAAGTATAAAAAAAAAGATGTCAGCTCTCACCACCCTTACACAACATAGCTCTGGAAGTTCTCACCAGTGAAATAAGGCAACAACACACACAGAAGAAGCATGTAGACTGGAAAGGAAGAAATAAATCTGTTCCTTTTTGTAGTTGACATTATTACCTACACAGAAAATCAGAAAGTATTTAAGAAAATATCCTAGAACTAAAAAATTGACTTCAGCAAGATAACTGGATACAGGATCAATACATAAAAATTAATCATATATCTGTATAGTAGCAATAAATATGTGGAAGCAGGAGTTAAAAACACACCACTTGCGGTCACATCAAAGAAAATCAAATGCTTCAGTAAAAAGCTATCAAAAAATATATAACACTAGTATGCTGATAAAAGAAACTAAAATAATTTAAAGATTCATGGATTTCATGATTTGACATGAATGACAATTCTCCTTAACTGACCTCCTAAGTAAATGTCAATTCTCCTTAACTGACCTGTACATTTAATACAATTCCTATCAAAAGCACAGCAAGATTTATTATAGACATAGCAAGTTTATTCTAAAATTTATATGAAAAGGCACAGAACCTCTATACTAGCTTAAACAATCTTGACAAAGGAGAGTTAAGTGAAAGGAATAACTGTATCTAATGTTTAGGCTTATTCTATAGCCACAGAAATCAAGACAATGTGATATTGGCAGTGGGACAGACACACAGATCAATAAAACAAAATAGAGAATCTAGACATATACTCAGAAAAACAAGTCTAACTAAATTTTGACAAAGTACAAAAACTATTTGTAGGATAGTGTTTACAACAAGTGGTGAATGGAGCAATTGGACATCTGTTGGCAATAAATGAACCTCAGTCTAAACTTCAGACATTACACAAAAATTAACTTAAAATGAATCATGGACTTAAATGTAAAACATAAAACTATAAAAAACTTTGAGAAAAGGACATGGGAAAAAATCTCCAGAATCTATGACTAGGCAAAGAATACTTAGATGATAACAAAAACATAACTCATAAAAGAAAAAATTGACAAGTTAGATCTCATAAAAATTTAAAACATTTGCTCTGCAAAAGATCCAGTTAAGAGGATAAAAATAAACTACAGACTGGTAGAGAATATTTGCAAAGTACTTATCCAACAAAGGGCCAGTATCTAGAGTATATAATGAACTTTGAAAACTCCACAGTAGAAAGTAAACAACTGTCTAAAAGCCATGAACAACATTAAGGATCCTGTGATAATGGAACTGTTCTGTATCTTGACTGCAGAGGTGAACACACAATCACTTTACACGTGATAAAATTGGGTAGACCTTAGCATACACGTGCCTAGCACATTCACACGCCTTATTACACATTATAATAAGGAAAAGTAGGAAATCTGAATAAGTTCAGTGAATTGTATCAATGTCAATATCCTGATTGTGACATATTATAGCTTTGCAATTATTTTAAGAACTCATACAACTCAGTAACAACAAAAAATCTGATTTTAAAATGGGCAGAGGACCTGAATAGACACTTTCCCAAAGACAACATAAAATGGCCAATGCATAGATAAAAAGATGGTCTGTATCACTCATCATCAGGGAAATGCAAATCAAAACCATAATGAGATATCATTTCACACCTATCAGAATGGCTATTATCAAAAAGATAAACACTTTCTAAGTCATTAGAGTTCTAGTGAGGATGTTCAGAAAAGGGTGCCCTTATGCACCATTGGTGGACATGTAAACTGATATAGCCAGTATAGAAAACAGGATGGAGGTTCCTCAAAAAGTTAAAAATAGAACTTTCATATGACCCTGCAATCCCACGTCTGCATATATAATAAAAGGAAATAAAATCATGATCTTGAAGAGATATCTGCAAACCCATTTTTATCACATTTTCCACAATAGCCAAGAGATGAAAATGACTTAAATAAGTATCCATCAATGGATCAATGATTGAAGAAAATATGATACACACACACACACACACACACACACACACACACAAAGGAATATTAATCAGCTGTAAAAATGGAAATCCTGCCATCTGTGGCAATATAGATGGATCTTGAGAGCATTATGCTAAGTGAAATAAGTCAGACAGAGAAAGACAAATAATGACAATCTCACTTATATGTGGAATCTAAAGCAAACAAATTCATAGAACCAGAGACTATATTGTTGGTTGCCAGACGCAGGGATGGCAGTCAGCAAAATGGGTCAATGTGGTCAAAAGGTATAACTGCCAGTTACTAAAAAGGAGAAAAACTCTGTTGCCTTCTCTAACCTCATATGGTACCAATACCATTAGACTGAGAGGCCATAGATGCCTCTGTTTCTGCGATAGTTAACTCACCTCTCATATAGACCACTCTGGCCATAGCTACTTTATAATCCTGGCAAATGCCTGGCTTGGTTATAAAGAGGTCTAGAGTAACATAAAGGGAAATGAAAATGTGATACAGCAGAAGACAGCCTTGCTCAGGGTCGCATAGCTTTCTAGTTGAGGCACCATTGGGCAGCCCGCATCATTGATAGCCTGGTACATACTCTATTTGACCTATTTCCTTTTAAAATTCTTATGACCATGGATTTCTAAATCCATTTTTTTTGTTTCTTTCATCTTGCTCTTCTTTGTGATATATGTGGTTCATGACATATCACATGTCAAAGACGTGTGCTATAGGTATTCAACAAAAATTAGTTGCATGATTTGGATTCAAGAATTTTTTTAAAGTTGCCATGTGCAATACATATACCCTATAGAAACTAAACCAAACCAAGCTTAGTTTATTTTCTAATAAATAATTGAGTAGGTAGGCTATCAGCTCATTAACAATGCAGTGAAAGGCAAAATTAAACAAAGGATATGAGATGATCAGATGACAAAGGGATGATCTATAGCCAAGGGGACCAGAAAAAAAGCTCCATGAAAGAAAACAAATTTAAATTGGACCTTAAATAATGAGTAGGACTTTAGGAGGCAGAGGGGTGACAGTGTTCCTGAAAGAAACAGGAAGAAACTTTCTTCTTTTCTTCTGAAGAAAAGAAAAAAACGAGGAACCAGCCCTAGAAAAAGTAGGTTCAGAAAACTTCTTGGAAGGGGGCATGTGTGAGGGGCATACACAATAGGCACAAAGACATGAAAGACTGAAAGGTGTACTGAAGATGTGTTTTTAAGCAATTGCATCTACCATGCCAAGGAGTTTGGGCTTTATCAGATGAGAAGAGTCATGAAATGTTTGGTCTAGAGAACTTAATCTCACAGTGTTACGTGAAAATGATAGAACTAAAAATGACTGATATTTCAAGTATGAATGACAAAGATATGGGCTGTATTTAATGAGTAAAAGGCAAGTTTGGGGCAAATGTTATTTCTGCATCAACTATCTGAATTATCCTTAATTGGCTAAAAATCAAGTTCTTCATATATAACTCTTGCCCATCTTAAGTTAATCACTCAAGAAAGCGTGAACTCTTCCTGATGTTGTTAGTCATCTTGGAGCAGGGGAGGCAACCATCAGCAGGATTTCCCTGGTAGAGTGTTGACCACCCTGTGACCACTCGTGCCTCCTCCTGTGGTCTCCTAGGTATAATTGCCTGCTCTTGCCATTAGTCTTAAGTATTCTTAGAAACATGGTTGTGTGAACTGAGTTAAAGTTTATGGGTAGGAGGAATAGATTAACTGGTTAACACATCAGCATGGGTAAGTTTATCTAATTAATCTTGGATGAACCCATTGTCACAAGAAGGATCAGGATACTGGAAAATGAAAGTTTAAGTAAATGCTTAATTTGAGCAAAGAGAAAGAAGCTTGATGAGCTTCCAGATTCTGACCAGATCTTGCTGGGAGGCAGGATCAAATTTTATCTAAGTGTTCTCCAAATGGTGGCCAGAGGTTCTGAGCACAAACACATTTCAAAAGGACTCTACCCATGCAAAACCTTTCAACTGCCTTTGACTTGAAGCCAACCAAGGTTAGTAAACATACTAAAATGGAGAAGATGCCAAAAAAACAAATCTTCGGTGTCGATTTCATATTTATGTTTTTAAGAATAAATAATGATGAGAATTATGAAGCTAGCTAGTTTTCCAATTCCGTGAAGGTTTTAGAAAATGCCTGGAGAAGCCCTGCCAGTAACGCAGCTCCTCTCTGGCTACATTTGCTCACAATGTGACTCATAGGAGGTCACCTGCAACAGGAGAGACTCCTTTCTACCCCGGGTTCAGAACCAAATAAACAAATAGCACACCAACTTTGGAGAGACACACGTCAGAGCTAAACATGTAATTTGGAAAATTATATGTGGCTAATTGCCCGGAAAAGACCTCTTAGCTTTTCACAGAGATTCATTGGGAAGATTTTGGAAGCCTCATCAGAAAGGCTTAGAGCATTTCTCTTCCTAGGACAAGGGTGAGAAAAAATTACTCTGAGGAACATAAGAACGATGTGGCACAAAGGTATTTATGTTCACCCAAGTGGGCACCAAAGTATAAAGAAGAAATGCAGCCATAAAACCGTAACTTAAATTGCATCAACAGCTCATATGTCTCCCAAGGCACTATCCTTTTTCTAATCTTAGTGTATATAATATACACTCTAAGATTAATATATATATATATATGTATATAATGGCAAAAGTCACTTACCAAACTTCATATTATCCACAGATTTATATCTATGTACTATAAATGTGGCATTGTTTTGGCTGAGAAAATTTATTTCTTTAGATACCAAGTGAGTTCTTATTATAACATCAGAACATTAGCCCTGAGGTTTATATAAAACTCCATCTTACCAAAAGGCATGAAGGTTTCCAGAGGAGCTCCTGTCAATTCCCAGTTTCTTTACCTTAGATTTGACCCCCTCAGTTTCATGTGATGACACTTTTTTTAGCTTCAAATCAATAATTTGTTGTCCTTCCCCCGCTTTTTCTGGCGTATTTGTTTCAATCAAAGGAAAAGGACCTAACAAACCCCCCCAAAAAGAGATTTATGTAGCAAGACTGGATGAATACCATTCTCTTTCTAGCCTGCTTTCAAGAAAGGCAGGTTAAAAATAACTGAAAATTTACAAGGGCCTCCAACCTAACCTGAAAAGCCAGCCTCAGCCAGGGACCCAACTCTTCCTGGCTGCTCACCAGAGTCACTGTTAAGAATTCATTTGTATGATTAGAGCTCCAGAAACAAACAAACAAACAAACAAGATACATAAGATAGATAGATAGATGATAGATAGATAAAGCAACTAGGCCTTGGCAAAAGGCCTTGGCAAGAACAAAACTGTGCAAATAAAATTATGAAGAAAGTAATGGGATGTTAGCCAAAATCATCTTGTCCTGGGTGATTTTTTTTTGTCCCCCTCTACCAAGATGAAAATGAAAGAAGAAAGTGAATAAAATACCGGCATCTCTTGATTCTCTCAGAAGACCTCCACATCCTAGTTGTTGAGGTAGAAGCTAGAAAACATTTGTATATTCAGAGCAGATGGAGACTGATAGTTTCTGCCCCCAATCTCATCTTTTTCCCAGATGTGATCTGCTTTTATCCTCCCTACAAAGCATCTCCATGGTAAGCCTGATTCTGCCAAAGTAGTATTACAGATCCTGAATCAAAACCCCAAGTACCATCCAACAGAACTTTCTGTAAGCATATGTCCTATAAGCTTTGTTGTCATTTAAAACAGGTCATTTAAACATGTAGAATGTGGCTAGTCTGTCTGAAAAATTCTCTTTTTTTTTTGAAAAATTCTTAATGTTATTTAATTAACTGAAATTTAAATAGCCACATGTGGCTAGAGGTTACCCACATGGGACTGCAGCAATACAGAGGACACCAGCTGATTCTCCTTGATAGTGACAACTCCAAAGATATCAGTGCCTATCAGCCCCAATTTAAACACCTTTAGATTAGTATAGAAGGGTTTTCCAGTAGTAAATGAAAGGGAATTTAGAATTGTAATATATTTCCTAAAAGAATGTAATCACAGTTACTTTCAGATATGATAACTGACATAAAGATAGCTAGTTTGCTAAAGGTCCAGTCCTGTACTTTTGATAATGAAAGCATTACTGTTTGCAATTAGCCTTTACACCCCCTAAACTGGACCTGCTAATAAACTGGACTCTTCACACTCTGTTGCCTAAGAGTCCCGCTAGTTAGCACTGGAGCTGCCATTCCCCAATCCTATGCTCAGGGCAGATATCGCTGATTCAACATGGTGTTTCTGAATGCCTGAGTCTGAATGTAGCCTCAACAACCTTCTCAGAACAGTGTGTGCCATTAACAAATCCCAGGAGACCAAGAGCAAACTGATTGTCTCTCTTTGATCAAATAAATCTCCCAAAATGGTTATACTAAACTTCATTGGGGATAAAATGTTTCCCATCTTTTAATGTGAATAGTTAATCCCGCTTTCTATGTACCTGAAAGTATTAAGTTCACACGGCTACTCAGTTCCTTCTTCCAAACAACTTTCTGAGTTTTGAGAAATCCATTTCTTCTTTTAGTTTTCAATCATCATCTCTAAATATTTCTCATCTGGGTAGAAGTTGTTAATATCAGATTTTTTTCCTTCAAAGATAATACATACCCTACTTAATGTCTTTAATATTTTCTTCTTTTTAATTTCTCCCTTATCTAAAAATAAACTCTTGTCTTATCTCAAAAACAAGTACTCTTGATGCTGCTATTACATCAAAATGCCCATCTCGTTTCTCTCTTTGCTTTGACTTTTACGCCCCCAAAATGGAGTCTATATTCATGGCTTCCATTCAAAACAGCCGTTCATCCCTTAATCTCCAGAAACTGGTTTCCTTCTCTACCACTCTAGCAATGATGTCTCATCTGTGTTTATCCAGGAAATTCAATAACTTTTTCACAGTTTTCAACGCAGTAATTGCTATTGATTAAAGGCTTTGAAATAAAAAGTTTTACTTTCCATTGGCTCCTGGCCCACTCCATGTTTAGATCTTTGGTTTTATTTCTTTTTCCACCACTAGGTATGGAGAATCCAAAAAGGAGTTCTGTCTCTAATACACTACAGCGTTCTCTCTCCAGCTTTCTTCAGATATCTCATTGAGTTTCATTGCTTCAGCAAACACTTCTCTTGTGGATGATGACACCCAAATCTATTTTCCTTTTAAGGCTAATCCAACTTTCCCAAAAGCCTACTAGGCATCTCCACTAGGATTTTCTCAACAGGTTTAAAGCTGATCTCATCTTTTCCTCATCTAAGTCAGTTTCCTCTTTGGGGTTCTCATTTTGTTCTTCAAGTTACCCAGGCTCAGGGTCCTGGAATTGGCCTGTATCTGCCCACATGTCACTTTGTCTACCCAATAAGTTCTCAGGACCTATAAATACTTCCTTCAAAATGCTTCTCTAAACATTCCATTCCTTTTTATCACTGCCAATTTCAACCCAGTCTTATTACTTAATCTTCTAAGCATAGAAGATTTTTCAATTCTCTCCATGTCAATTAATCCAAGAAGCTACTGTAATGGAATTTCCCAAAACTCTTCCTTCTTATGTCACCTTCATGTTCCCAAAGCTTTCATCATACCATTTCCTACAGCAAAAATAATCTATAATCCTATTCAAGAGATTCTGTAATCACAACCATTCAATCTAACCAAAGTTACCTCCTTCTACCCACTTCAAGTACTCCTCAGCCATGTTGGTTCACTTTTTCTCAAGATATGTGCAATCCTTATGTACATAGAGCCACCCCATCCCACTCCTACATGCTACCAGTTTCCTATGCTCTACCCTCCTCCATTCTCCATGCCAAAGTCCAACTTCTGGTGGACTTCCTATTTTTGTCCTAGTATGTTTTGCATACCTAAAGCCTTATTTGAACAATATACACTCAGCTTTTCTTTCCTTGCATTGCTCTTTATCTTTTCCTATAAATCCTATATTCCTGCACAGCTTCAAAGCTCCTTGTAAAAAGAGCTCTATCTTCCATCTGCTAGAATGGCAGCCAATCATAGATCAGCAATGTCACCAGACAGTTGAGTTTAAAAGTGAAGACATTATTCTAATTTTGTCCATTTTATGGTTCAGCATTAGAATTTCTATGCAGTTTGAACTGAGCATTGCCCTCAGGGTGATAATTTCATACAGTGCTCTACAAAAGATATACATACCAGAGCAGGTAGTGTTTCCTCTAATAATGAGGCTTCCACACAGTCAAAGGCTGTCGTTGAACTGAATCTTGTTTCAGATTCTAGCTAATAAATGCTCCTAAATATTTTCAAGCTTCCCCACCGTCGTTAAGGCTTAGAGAGGCTATTTGTCATACTTGCAAAGGCTTCAAATGAGGCATGATTTCCAGAAGAAAGCAGCTGTGTAAAATTGGCCTACAAACAGAAAGACAGCATGGCTGTGGGACACCTAGCTTGCTGTCAACAACCAAAACCTTCACTGGCACTGGTAAATGTTTTATTGGTTTAATATTAAATTAACTGCCCCTGCATACGGAGTGCATTATATTTAATGGCATTCTGGTATTTGGAACTGCAGTTTGCTCTTATGCACCTGTAAAATTAGTATTTCATAATATTCCACTAAGTTTGTAAAGCTTCATTTGTTTTATATGCAGTTTTCAAAAGCTTGACATAGGCAGTGGAACTTGGGTTTGGAGAAAATCTGATAGGCAAACTGTTACCACTAAAAAGGGATTCCTTTTTTTCCTAGCTAAAACACACACTATTTGAAACAAAGATTATAAAGTTTTTGTTTATCTTGAGTCATCGGTGAACAATTAATGCACTTTGGTTGCCCTTCACTTTGCTTAGGAAAAGTCTATCTGGGGAGATGAGTAATTGCAGGTTTCCTAAGATCAAACCCGAGGACGATACTTCAGGCTGCTCCTGTTTAAATACCTTAACTGTTACTAAACCTTGGGTAGGGAGTCATTTTTGGTTTTGCCCAGACATTATAAGCCTACAATTAGAGAGGATTATTTACAAATAGTATTCATTTAGGGAAAAATTTCCCCGATTATAAAACAGTTAAAAAAAAAAAAACCCTGAAAACAATGTAGTTTAGACTCTGTGCTTCTGTGCTTTAACTTTATTAAAAGTTATTATATGGCTACCTTAGAATTCGCTTTTCATATTAATTCACCTAATTTACAGAAACCATTGTCATCCACTGATTCTGCTTTTAGCACTGAGAACATACTTGTGTACTAAGGTACACACACACACACACACACACACATGCACACACACTCAGAGTCTTAATAAACTCTATTGGCATTGTGGCCACACAGAATTTATTTTTACAGGACTCACTTTCTAAGGTAAATTACCTATAGCATGACCTCATTCAAAGATGCCATTCAAAACTGGATCTTTGTTTATGTACAAGCATTTGTTTGAATACCTGTATTCAATTTTTGGTGTACATAATCTAAATAAAGGTATAGAGACAGAAAACAGATTGGTGGTTGCCAGGTGCTGGGGGCAAAGAATGAGTGGTGGCTTAATGGGAAAATGTTTTCCTTTTGGGGTGATGAAAATGTTTTGGAACTAGATAGAGGTGATGGATGTACAACACTGTGAATGTACTAAATAAATGCCACTGAATTATACATTTTATGTATAATGGTTAATTTTATGTATATGAATATCACTTCAATTAAAAAAAAAGAAAAAAACTGTATCTATATCATGGGCTTACTGTACATACGGCTTGCAAGCTTCACTCAGATCAAGTCTACAAGTGATACTGAGCTGCCCTAAAACTGAACCCCAGAGCCTATCTTCTGGAAGAAACACAGGACTTCTAACAATTTCTTACATTTTATCATGTAATCAGAATTGCCTACTTCTGGGAATCCCTGGGTGGCTCAGCGGTTCAGCGCCTGCCTTCAGTCCAGGGTGTGATCCTGGTGACCTGGGATCGAGTCCCGCATCAGGCTCCCTGCATAGAGCCTGCTTCTCCCTCTGCCTGTGTCTCTGCCTCTCTCTCTCTCTCTCTCTCTGTGTGTCTCTCATGAATAAATAAAATCTTAAAAAAAAAAGAATTGCCTACTTCTATTTAGATTTCTTGTGACTGTGTCTATTAACAGAACTATGTAAAGATTCAATGACCATCCCTCTCCCTATTTGAAGATCTTTCCATCAGTCTCTGACTGTCTCTCCATAGTGTGTGGCCTTCTTCATTTCCTTTCACATCCTTAGCACATACCTAAGGAGCTGGTGTCCCTTGGGGGTTCTGCATTAGCCCTCTTCCCTTCCCTGCAAGATCTAAGATAACTTCTTTGCCCCTGCCTAGCTATTAAGGACTCTCACATCTGGATCCCACAGTCCTTCCTCGTTCCAGATCTGTGTGGCACTAGCCACCTGCATACCCAGAAGATTCTCATTTCCAAATGGAGCCCTACTATAAAAATAGCTGACTTTCATATAGTTTTCAAAAAATTATTTAGAAAATGTTCTCATAGACATTATCTCTTTTAATATTCACAACATCCTTGTGGAATAAATAATAATGTGTACCCACACTGCAGCTAGGGAAGCTGAGGCTCATAAAGGTCAAGGGCCTGAGGTCACTAAGCTGATAATTTGCAAACACACCCACTTTTCAGCCTCCTAGTTCCTTACTTATCCCAGCATATGACAGGGATGCCTTTATATCTCTTCAAAAATGGTTCCCTCTCCTACATTTGCAATCTGCCTTTGCAACATCACCCTCTCTCCATTCAGGCTCAGGAACTGGAGTCTTCCAAGTCATTCTTGACCTTCTTCTCCTTCACTGCCAATATCTAATCAAAGTCTCTTACATGTTTTCTATTCTACATCCATGGCCATCACTCATCCCCACTTATTTCTTGCCAAACTACTTCAAAATTATTTTAACTGACCTCCTAGTACCAAGATCTATCCCTACAGGGTACCCTATTATTGTATCTCATCATTCATGCCTACCTCAAAGAGTCTTGGTTAATCAGTTCTACCTATCAGAACACATCAAGGGTTTTAGCATAGTATTCAAGGCCTCTTCACATCTTTTCACTTTCCAGGCTTATCTATCATAGTGCTTCTCCATGTCTTCAATTCAGGGATACTGAATTACCTTCTATTGCCTGAAGCCACTGCATTTCACTCTTCTATGCCTTTACTTGTGCTGTTTCTTCTTCTTCTTGAAAGTCCTCCTTACTTATTTTCTAATTGAAGAAATCCTTCAAAATGCCGTTTGAACCTCACTATCTTGGTGAAATATTTCCTGAGTCTCCCTACCTGATCCAGAGAGAATTAGTCAATCCTTATCTGATATTCAATACAAAGCATTTTGTGTATCATGTATATCAGTTTCCTAGGGCTGCACAACCTTTGTTGCTTAAAACAATAGAAATTTATTCTCTCACAGTTCTGGAGGCCAGAAATACAAAATTAAGGTGTCAGCAAAGCCACACTCCCTCTGGGAGTTTCAGTGGAGAATTCATTTCTTGTCTCTTCCAGTGTCTGGTGGTTACCAGCATTCTTTGGCTTGTGGCTACATCTCTCTTTGCTGTCTCCACATCGTATGTCAAAAAGTCACGTTATTCCCTCCTAACATGTGAAGGTTAGGTTTGATGGGTATACTAGCAGGGTGTGAAAATCACTTTCACTATCAATTTTAAAGGCCTCTTGCATTCCATTCTAGGTTCCGTTATTGCTATATGATACCATTCTTATGCCTAATTACTTACGTTATCTCATTATTTTTTCACCACTTGAGGCTTTTACCATTATTTTCTCTCTTTATCCCTGATTTCTTAAAATATCATGATGTGTTGCCTTAGTATGAGTTTGTGTGTGTGTGTGTGTGTATTCATTATATCAAATACTTGGTAGGATAGTTCAGCATCCTTAGTTCTGAGAAGTGTTCTTCTATTATTTGGTGAATAATGTCCTATTTTTTCTATTCTTATTTTCTCAAACACCTATTAGTTAGATGTTTGATGACCTGGAATAATCTGATCCTTTTATTGTCTTTTTATTTCTATATTCTGGATATTTTCCTCAGATTTATTTATAGTTTTTAAATTTTAATTTTTTTTTAAATTTAGTTATCCTATTTTTAACTTCCACAAGATCTTATTTTTGGTTTATATCATTTTTACCAATAAGTTAAGATACAATGATTACAATATCTTCATATATCTTTTTGAGATGATTAATAATAATTTCTTCAAGTTTTCCTTTCTTATTTGTATTGCCTCTTCTTCTTCTGTTGTCTTTTCTCCTCTTTCTTTTGGTATTTATCTTTTCTGTAATAGTATTTCCTCAAATGGTTGATATTGCTTGGTTATCCATTTACATTTCATAGTAAAACATTAAATACTTGAATAGGAGCTTTATGTGTATTTATAGGGTTTCTACAGGCCAAATATATGGCAGGCCAAATATAATTATCCATTGGTCTTCTTTCTGGGGTTTATCTTGGCTCTCCACAAAGAGAATCTCCAATATTCTATCTAAGGTCAGACTAGAGGCAGGAAGGTTGTTTTTCACCTTTTGGTTTATAGACTTCTACTTATGACCAGTGTCACACCCCAAGCTCATCTTTTTCTGGACTTTTATCCCTAATCTCTGGGATTTCTCTGATTCAATTTATCTCAAGAATAAACTTCCAGGCTCTTACAGGCATGGGGTGTTGGGAGAATTTTTACTTTTTACTGCAAATGGTGGGAGAGAGGACCAAGAAGTTGCCTGTTCCTTTGACTTATTTTCAAACAAATCTATTTTCAGCTCCACAGTTCATCACTACCTTCTTCATTCCTACCAATTACTTAGCTATTTCCTTATTTACGAACACACTGGATTGGGTGGCATCTATTTCCATATCACCATTGCCCAGCCCTGGTCCCAAAGTTATTTTGGTCTAACTTTGTTTCTAAGTCATCTCTACCTACTTCATACACTTACTATCTACTACATACAAACACTTGCTATTTTCTCTGCCTATTATGTATTTAGTGTTTCAGAAGTCTCACAGTTTATTCAGAGATTGTGTTTCTTACTCTCTATTCTTTTTCTCCTTTTGAGAACTTCTAGAGAAGATATCAGATAATGCTTTATTTATTCCACCATTTAGAAATAAAAGCTCTGATCTATTCAGGACTACAGCCTTTCTCTCTGATCTTTGAAGCTATACTCTTTATTTTCTTTTTTCTAAAAAGATAGTCTTTCCCATTGTCACCTCCAAACTTTTGGAGGCCCAATTTCTTTCTCAAAATCCCCTCTTTGACCTGTATTTCTCATATTGAAATAATATTCAGTTCCCTATTTCCTCAAATAGGATTAAACTGCATTTTTCCATCTGCTCCAAATTGCCTTTTCTTTAAAATTGTGTCTATTCCTTTAAGGATAAATAACTTTCAATACAACATTCAAAACAGATTAACTAAACACTACTTACAGCAATTTACTCAAAAGGGGAAAGGGAAAAAAGAGCTTACTATATATCAAGGCCTACTAGTCACTCATTAAATATTAAACTGATTTCCACAAATTTTTCCATGGTGTTTTAAACTTTTAGAAATACTTAATGGAGCATCACAGTATGAATGCTCAATGAATTGTAACAAACCAAACAGGACTCAACTGGTCTCAGTATAACTCTCTGGGATAAGTTTAACAATAAAAATAGACTTCATTTTCATCCATCACAATTATTTATTTTATCCATTGCTTTGGAAACCATACAAGGCACATTATAAGTTCCACAGTGTCAGTAATCAAAAAAAATCAATTAAAATATATTCCTTGTTATTAAACAGTTGTGACAGTTTCTTTAATTACTTCACAGATTTATAATTAGCCCTCAGAATATCACTGTGGTCATTTTATTTTTTGAACAGACAAACTGAGGCATGAGATAATAAAGTATGTTTTTTTAAAAATATATTTGAGAAAAAAACAGAATTAAGAATAATCTGGGCTTGGCTTAACCTCTTGTTTCTCAGTCACATGATCTTCCATATAATAGATTCTTCTTGGCATCATTGAGCTTAAAACTCCAAGATATTTTTCACATTAAGCCAGATACTTAAATGCAAAAACTATTTCCTGGCATCGATAATGCCCACTCTATACCATTAAATATATTTTAATTAAGCAGTTTAATTGTAAAAATGTCTGACAGTTTACAATGTTATGTGTTCACACTCTTTGAAATTATTACATTGCTGGGGCAAATATAATTAAATTTGGTTACACATTAAAACAGAGACCTGAAAAAAAAAAAAAAAACAGAGACCTGGTCATGTATTTTAGTTTAATTGTGTGTCTGTTTTAAAGAACACAATTATAAAGATTCAAATCCAAAGAATAATTTGTTGAATGTAAGACTATACCATGAACTTCATAGCTGGATAAAAATTATTGGATTCAAAATCATTCAGTTGCCTGCACGAGCCAGAACTTGGATCAGATTTTTGGAAAACATGGTCTATTATTAAAGCTCTGAATTGAAACTTAGTAAAGAAAATACAGAGAACTAAAAACTCAATGTGAAGAAGAGAGGAAGAATAGTATTTTCAAGTTATAAAGGAGTCATGAGGCAATGGAAATGATTATTCCTTCAGTATGGATAGTTCTTGATTGTACATAAACCATCTCTGTCTAAACCTTACAGCCACGCAGTAATGCTTACCCTAGCATGCCACCAGAAGCAAAGAACAACCCTGCTGTCTCAGAAAGACTCTTATATAGAAGATGAAGAAGACCAATCACACAGCTGTCATGCCTGCCTGTTCTAGCTTGAGACTCAAAGACCACAACCTCTTTTACTCAGTCCTTCTCTGGTCTAAAGTCAAGAAGACTCCATGGCCTTCTTAGTATACCAGAGTCCCTTACCCTTACCATGGGGGAATAACCTGACATTATCTCTGGTGTAGACTTTTTCCTGGACTCACACTCTGGGGAGTTTCTGTTCTACAAGAACTCCATGGAACTCCATGGAACTCCATGAGGGCACTGATTATCCCATCTAGCTCCCCTCTGTCCCATTTCCTTGAAGGTAAAGGGAGGTCCCACTCTCTGCACTAGCTGAGGTCCTACCTTTGGATAAGTTTGTTGGGGTTTTTTTGATAGATTTCGTAAAAAGTCAGCAGAGGTACTATTTGAGCCCAAATGGATTCCTCTGAACTACCTGCTTCATCATAGTACCATCAGCTATGACATGATTGATTATGAAGGCTTGCACAGAGCTCAACCTCTGTACTTGCTTCTTTAGTTCACCCTCCATGCCACAACCAGAATGGTCTCTGCCTTTCATCTGCATAAACCTCCTCAGAGGGGGCCCCATTCTTCTCAGGATAAATCCCAATCTATTGACTGTTTCTACAATTTCGCTTCCTGTCTTGCTCCAACCCAATCTCTATGCTCAACTCTGTTCTTTTTCTATGTTCTTTGTTCTATAAGCCTGTCCTTTGGCCTATGGAATTACCATAAGCTGTAGAAACTTTAGTCTGAGGTACCCTTCACCCTGGCTCCAGGTTGGTTTTTCTAAAAAATCACTTTCTCTAATACCAATTCATCTATAAATTAACACCTCTTATACATTTAAAACATTTTAAATACATTTTATTTTTTAAGTCATATTTTTTTACTTTAAGATTTTTCTTGGGCAGCCCGGGTGGCTCAGTGGTTGGGTGCCTGCCTTCAGCCCAGGGCATGATCCTGGATCAAGTCCCACAGTCAGGCTCCCTGCATGGAGCCTGCTTCTCTCTCTCTCTCTCTGTCTTTCATGAATAAATAAATAAAATCTTAAAAAAAAAAAGATTTTTCTTGCCCAACTTATCTCATTTCTAACTACTTTTTTTAAATTGTAGGATTGAGGCACCTGGGTGGCTCGGTTAATTA
Source organism: Canis lupus dingo (assembly GCF_003254725.2). Lineage (NCBI taxonomy): Eukaryota > Metazoa > Chordata > Mammalia > Carnivora > Canidae > Canis > Canis lupus. Next base: position 15,139,648 of record NC_064266.1, read on the forward strand.
AGCATCTGATTCTTGGTTTCGGCTCAGGTCATGATCTCAGGGTCGTGGGATCGAGCCCTGCATAGGGCTCCATGCTCAGTAGGGAGTCTGCTTGAAATTCTCTTCCTCTCCCCCTCTCCCCACTCATGTGAGCACTTTCTGTCTCTCCCTCTCTCTTTCAAATAAGTAGTTTTTTTAATTGCAGATTTTATGAAAAATGAAATTTAAAAATTTTTTGCAGGGACCTCTTATTATGGTTGTATTTACTTTTGAAAACCTTAAGAACATTCAACACTTAAATAACTTTTTTTCATTTTTATTTTCTTCTTATTTATTTTAGAGAGAGAGAGAGGACACAAGAGGGAGGAACAGAGGGCATGAGAGAGAAAATCTCAAGCAGATTCTGCACTGAGCACACAGCCCAATACAGGGCTCCATCTCACGACCGTGAGCTGAAACCAAGAGTCGGATACTTAACCAAATGCATCACCCAGATGCCCCTTAAAAAAACTTTTTTAACTAGTAATTCACACTTCTCAGCAATAAACAAAGAAAGAATCATGATAACTTACTGTCTTTTATGTTATTTAGGCCTTGTCACTGAAGTCAGATAACCAATATTTAACCAATATTTTAGTTGATGAATATTCTAGGATGAAACCAAGGAAATATCTTTAGATCTAAAAGAGTCATGGAAATAATCCTAAAAAAGAAATAGAGCGTGAGAAATTATTTAGCCTATTATGAAATGTGTAAATACACTAAACATCAAATTTCAAGTAAAGAATATTTGGATGAATTTACTACAATTCGAGAATACTTTTTGTGAATAATATATTTTGATTTTCACTATAGCACCATGTGATAGATTTCATGAGAAGAGGAAACTAAAATTCAGACACATTAAGTGAAATGTGTCACACAACTACAATGAGTGGAGGCAGGATTTGAACCAATAACTTTCAAGAACTTCACTGCTCTTTTCACTGTGCAGTCCATGAATCTTGACATCTGAAAGATGTCACGAGTCCATGAATCCAAAGGACAGAACTGAAAGTGTCACTGCTGGTGTCTGCTTCATTTCTTCACAGTTGGGTAACTCAAAATGAAAAGAGATTTGAGAAATTTCTATAGCCATGGGGAAAATTGCATCAGGAAAACTACAGTACTGTGTAACAAGCCACCCCAAAGCTCAGTAGTTTGAAAAAAACATAATTTATTAAGCTCACATTTGACTGCAGGTCAGCTGGGGCTTGGCTAATCTAGGCTGGGCTCAGCTGGGGCAGAAATACTCTTAGCCTGCAGTATCTGAGGAGATTCTCTTTTATGGAACAGGTCAGCTGAGGCAATTCAGCCTGCAAGATGGAAGTCCAGCTTGCTCAATTTTTTTTTTCCTATTTTATTCTGCAGCTCAGGCTAAAGAGACAGCTGTGACTTGGATGTGCTTCTCATGACAAGAAGAGAGACAGGAAGGCAAGTAAGGAAGTAGGAAGGCAAGTAAAAATTCAGGAGCCTTAAGGCCAAAGCTAGAAACAGCACATTGCTACTTCAACTTACGTGACATTGGACAAAGTCAAGGTTGAGGCCTAAATCAAAGGGGAAAGAGCACTATGTCCTAAAAGAGGCAATCACAAGGTGAAGCTGAAGGAGAGGTGAAGAAAAGAGCCAGAGATTCATTTTTCTCCCTAAAAGGTTGCTTTCTAAGTACCCTCTGGTTTGAAAATCTAAGATCAGGTACATTGCTTTGACAATAAAATTCACCTTTCTTCCTTCCACTTACCATTCTATTCATCCATCCTTCTGACAAACCTTGAAAGCCTACTAGGTGAAACAATACTAGAAGCATCAGAAACGCAAAATTAATAAAAAATGTTCTCCGTCCTTCAGGTAAGGCAGAAACATAAGCAATATTTTCATAGTATTTGAGAACTTTCATACAATAAAGGGAGAATATATTGGAGTAATATGTTAGTTTGAAATATAAATCAGAGTGCTTAAAGAAAGGTCTTATTGGATATAACTTTTCACCTCAACATTCAGTTAATAAAATAACCGAATAAATATACCCAGGTGTACTACCAGGATATTGAAGAAATACTGTTTAAAAGACCAAATATCAGGGTGCCTGGCTGGCTCAGTCAGAAGAACATGAAACTCTTGTTTTTGAAGTTGTGTGTTCAAGCCTCATGTTGGGTGTAGAGATTACTTAAAAATAAAATATTTTTAAAAGTTTAAAAGAAAAGAGAAAATAACTGAAAACAGCTTAAATTAAATAGTATCAGATGGATTTCTGGAAGGAAACACACCAACTATTACACATAGCTATCTCCAGTTGATACCGATTGTGAGTGATACTTTTCTTCTTGTTTCTGTTTGGCTTCTATTTTGTCTACAATGGACAGGGACTACTTATATAAAAATAAATGTTAAAATATGACTAAAGAAACAACTTGAATTATAGTTTGATCAGAACTAAAACATAAAAATTAAGGTTACCAATAACACATAAACAAATAATTAAAATACAATGAATGTAATTTGGTTTGTAACAGTTTGCTATATATACCAAATACAAAGAAAGCTAACTGTCTAGGATGGGCCAGTCACATGAAAACCTCATAGAGGAGATTCTATTAGATCTGAATCTGGAAGGATGTGTGGGAATTTACCAGGAGAAGAAAGGGCAGTGATACTGTGTGTTTCTGATAGAAGGGAATTTTTTGTAGAAATAATAAGCTGTTAAAGGTATAGAAGGAAATCCCCACCATTTTCAAAAATGTTATTCTGTATGTTGGCAAATTGAACACCAATAAAAAATAAATTTATTATTAAAAAAATCTTTAGTAAGTCTTAGAGGCCAAGGAAGATTGGAACTATTTATGAAATTCTCAATACCAAAATCTTACCGAAATCAATGCACTTTCAAATACAGGAAGTACCAATGAGGGAAAAGATAGCATGTTTTACTAAGTGGGAGTGGAGCATTAATGCTATTGAGGAAATAGTTGTAAATCAAGTGTTCACTTTCTTGTGGTCTTTAATTAAATGTCTGATTCAGCATTGAAAATGTTAGGTAGCTACTGAAAAGACGGTTGATTCGAATAACTTTTTAGATTTAGAAATGACAAGTTTCTTATAATCAAGACATTTCTTCTTGGGAAAGGCAGGATACATTGAAATAAAAACCATTGGGAGGATATGGTCAATTTACTGATTTCCATTTCTGGACTTGATTTATAACCATATGATTTCATCAGATTCAAGCCTGAGAGGAGAATTCCCGCCAGGCAGATATTTTAGACTGGACCAGATTGGCGGATATCATCAAATTTCAGGATTATTATATTTTCCAGCAACTATACTATTCATCCATGCTTTGCATATACTCACTGGTTTTCTTGTTCCTCTTCTAGAGCTTTTATAAGGTGGTTATTTTCTTCTGTTAGTATATAAACTTGAACTTTTTAGACATCTAGTTTTTCATAAACCCAAGCACATTTCGCTTCTCTCCTCAATCAGTAACATTAATGGAAAGAATAGATCATAAAGGCAAAGTTGAAATTGTGTCATAAATTTTGACACAAATCAATGTAATTCTAGACCATTTATATTTAATTTTTCTCATTATTTTGTGTATATATCTTATCACTCCTTGCAAAAGATTCGTCATTTCCTTCAATGTAGCAACTGGATCACATAATTATTTTGTATTTTTGTCCCATTCCCTATCCCATTCACATACATATATAGCACTAAGCTATGTGATTTGGTGAAGTTGGTGAATTTAGGGAAAATCATGTATACTCTATTCTTCCTACTCTTCTAAAATGTTTGTCTTCATATCTTTCATTTTCAACTTCTTTTTTAAAATCTTTTTATCACTTTCTTTCATCATGATAAGTGTACTCTTTAATCCCCATCCCCTACTCATCCATCCCCACCCCCAACTCTCCTCTGGTAACCAGAAGTTTGTTCTCCATTGTTAAAAGTGTGTTTCTTGGTTTGTCTCTCTTTTTTTCCCTTTGCTTATTTGTTGTTTCTTAAATTCCACATATGAATGAGATTATATGGTATTTGTTGTCCTCTGACTGAAAAAGCTCACTTAGCGTTATACTCTCTAGCTCCATCCAAGCGTTCTCACCTAGAAAGCATGAGTGTGCCTTTTCCCCTCATGTCTTTGCCAATACTTCTTGTTCCTTGTGTTGTTGATTTTAGCCATTCTGACAGGTGTGAAGCGATATCTCATTGTGGTTTTGATTTATTTGCATTTCTCAACATTTTCAACTTAATAAAGTTTTGAATTTCAATTCATATAGGAAAAATCATTTTCCTGGTGCATTTGCAGCTAAATTTTATGATATTCCTTGACAGTAAGATGATTTTTGAGGGAAATAGTAAAAGGAGGCTAACATAAAATAAAGCACACACACACAGACATCAAAGTAATTTAAAGCTCTTTATTTTTTTAAAAGATTTTATTTGTTTATTCATGAGAGACACGGAGAGAGAGCAGAGACATAGGCAGAGGGAGAAGCAAGCTTCATGCAGGGAGCCCAACGTAGGACTCGATCTCGGGTCTCCAGGATCATGCCTGGGCTGAAGGTGGCACTAAACTGCTGAGCCACTGGGGCTGCCCTAAAGCTCTTCGTTAAATGGCTTTTTAATTACTTCTATATTTCACTGTTTCTGATTCTCTCTAGAGCAATCTTTGCTGGATATTAGAATCATTTGAGATGCTATTAAAAAAATACCCATACTCAAACTCTATCCCAAACAACTAAATCTGAATCTATGTAAGGAAGCCCCTAGCATGAATATTTTACACAACTCCTATGACAATTCCAAAAGGCAATTGTAGGGGTCAAAATAATTACTGAATTAGACTTTTCCAAAAATTAAATTAAAAAAAGATTTTAACTTACTTAAAGAAAATGAGCTGATATTTAAATTAATTTTAGGATCAACTCCAAAATCCAATAAATATACTGAGATTGCCAATTAGGCACAGAGTACTGAATGAGTCAACAGGAACTTTAAGAGTGGGGAGTCCAATATTATCATTCCAAGAAGTCTTATCTGTTCAGCCATATTAATCTACTTGTTCTCTCAGTTTAAGAGATAACACCCAGACTTCCTCAGTTGTCTGATTCTCTTAAATTTGAACAAAATGGCTGAATTCACCAGATGTCCTGTTCTCAGATTAACCAGGTGATGTGACATCAGACTCAGCCTCCATATCAAGATGAATTAGTAACCTGCCAAAGCACCTCCTCCACCCAGAGTCCTTTTCAAAGGGTTAAAATCATAGCAGAGCTGAAACAATACTGCTAATTCTAACAACACAGGCCATAAACAGACCCAAGAAGGAAACAGGGCTCCCAACTTCAGATCTTGACCTCTGTACCATTCTCTTCAATGTGAACCCTTGTATTTTTCCTTTCCCGATGCTCCTTCTTCTGAGATGATATGCCCTCTGGCTTCAGATTACAAAAAAAAAAAAAAAAACATTTTTTTGAGCCACTGTTTTCTCTAAGTTTTATCTATTTCTTTGAAATATCTTAAATGCTATGGTTATTTCAGCTAGTTATTGTGTTTTTACATCATCTCTGAGAATGGCACGTAGTTCAGAGAAAAACAGCCAAAGTAGTTCAGTGTTTTTGGCTTATTGTTTGAATATCTGAAAGCATTGCAGCTGGAAAGAATTCCATTAATTTGTGGCTAGCACTGATACATCAGCCTTAAGAGCTTCCAAGTAAACAGAGGGAAATTGGCATTGCTATCTTGTGGCAAGAAGCAAAGAACAGAGTGGTACAGAGTTCTCCAAGAAGGAAACATTAACCCAGATGTGAACAAGACAATGAATGAATTGTTCTTTGGAACTTTTCAACCTTTCAGCTGTGAGCGGCAATTATAATCACTAAAGCATCCAAACACTCAAAGGAGACTTAAACCTGAAAATTACCCATCATGGCTCAGGCACAATTATGTCTCCATAGCTCCATGAAGTACAAGAGTCCAAATTTAACATAGACACTTAAAAAAATTAAACTTCTCTTTAGAGGAAACCCAGAAAAGCATGTGGTCATGTATAAAACGTGCACGCGTGCGCGCGCCCAAAGCACACCCTATATTTAAAAACAACTGGCATTTATCTTCAAGAATCAACTCCTCATACTTATTGCATAACACTCCTTTCACTTCTAATCAGAAAGGCAATCTTTCTTCTAATATAGTAAACATAATTTATTTGCAAATCTACAAGAAGGAATTACTGTGGGCTATTTTAGGCCTCTGACTTCAGAGCTGTGTAGTAGCATAACTTTTTTTGCCCTGCCAAGGGACAGAAGTGTTTGTGTTTTCTTTGCCTAGATGCTAACAGTTCTAAATCATGTGTTTTATTAAGTATCTTCAATTATTTTAAACAATGACCAGATAATCAGATGATCTCCTATATTTTGAGGTGGCAATTACACTTTTGCTCTCTTAGGTTTTCTCTATTATGTAAACCCCAAATCAATCGTTTTAATGTTCCTCTTCTGAACTCGTTGTGTTTCTGCATCATTAATAGTTCAGCCAAAGTGTTTCTTCCCATGTGCCATAAGTTAGATCACTTCTGGTAGCATTTAACCAGCCAATATGAATGAAATTATTTTAATATTGTTTGTCTGCATATTCCATAGAAATCTCTCTGGTGTCACCTTGATACATATGATGCAAAAAACAAACAAACAAAAAAAAACCCCAAAAAAACAAGAAAACCCACATTTGATCATATTATCTATCCTCTGGAAACTGTTCCAAAGTTATTGACTGTTAAAAAAAATTCAAGTGTGTAAAACATCTTTACTGATTCTGATCAACTGAACATCTATACAAGTCATTTTAGGAATGATTTTTGATATGTATAAAGAGATAATATAAAATGAATTGGTATATATTAAAATAGAATGTTCATGAAAATGAAAGGAATGGGCTTTTAGAAGAATTAAAATGACTACTCTATAAATATTATAGCTTAGGTAATGGCTAGTCAATGAATCTTAATTCTTATAAGTCAGAACATAATATACAATTCTGAAATATCAAATACATTATTACTTTATGGTTTTTTTATTACTTTATGTTTTAAAACAACTTTTTATGCACAAGTTCCTAGTAATAAACACAATACCATAAGGGCTTTGGGCCATAAATATTTCTGTAAAATTGCTCTTCTAAGGAAAATAGAATGAAAATCTGAATAAATTGCAATCTTATAATATTATGGTATAAAAATTCAAAGCTATGGGTATAAATTATTCCATCTGAATTTTATGAGGAAGAACCTGACCATGGTAAAAGAGAAATTCTCTGTACTGTTTTCTTCAAATTTTGGTTTGAAAAAAACCAAAATACTTCTTGATTTTTTTAAAAGATTTTATTTATCTACCCATGAGAGACACAGAGAGAGAGGCGGAGACATAGGCAGAGACAGAGAAGCAGGCTCTATGCAGGGAGCCCAGTGCAGGACTCGATCCTGGGACTCCAGGATCATGCCCTGGGCCAAAGGCAGGAGTCCAATGTGAATGTGATGGTAAATAAAATAACTATGTCTCCGATCCTTTAACATGCAATTAATAAAATGTTATTTGTAGAAGAGATGTCATGCCCAATAAGTTTTATGGGTGAAGACTTAAGTCTGACTTTCTTCTTATAAATTAGACCTGATACTTGTGTCAGAGGAGTGTCTTAAGTACCGAATGGCTATTGCAATTCCAGAATCATGAGTACCAACATTTCCAAAATTCTATGGCATACTCAAAATACCATTATTTCCAAAAACTAAACCTATTTGCCTGAGAAAACACTGTGCTAATGGTGGATTTCTTTTTATGATCTTTGCACAAATTGTGAATATTGGGTTTTGTGTATAAACAATAACATAATATTATGGATTTTTATCTCAAAAATATAACATAAAGTATAGCTTACAATTATTAGAAATTAAGACATTTCCTCTTGACATTTTGTAGGAAGTGAACCTCCCTTGTATGTCTTTCAAATAAGAGTGTATTCAAAGATACAGTGTAAGTCAATAATTTTCAAACTTTTGACTGATGGCCAACCCAAGAAAATCCTTGCATTTTACTTGGGACTGGGTACACACATACATGTATATGTATAATTGAAACATAAGTTTAACAAAGTAGAATTCCCCCTTACTACCAGTGATGCTCTTATATTTTCTATTCCATTCCATTTAATTCTGTTTTCAGTTATTGGTTTTTTTTGCATGCTGATTATGACCCACAATATTAACTTTTTGAACCATCCATGTTCCCCATCCAGAGTTCACAAAATTCTTCTCTAAGAAGAATCTTGCTCATGTCTACCTCTGTGATGGGGGAAAGCCTTCTGTACACACCTACGTCCCTGTAAGGTGCCCCATTATGTTCAGGACCCCAAAAAGTCTAAGCCCTTGACAGAATCTATGATCTAGACCCCTGACAGAAAATACAAGTGGAAAATCATTGTTGTTCAAAGCATAAAATCTTCTAAAAAGATACATTTGTGGAGATTATCTGAAGGACAGGCAGACCATTCTTGTGAATGGATAATCTTTGACATCTGCCTCCTAATTAAGCAATCAACAAAATTCATAAAGTGGTTTTCATTAAGGATGCATCAGCTTTGAGACACTGAGAGAATTGTCAGGAAGAAGTGTATCTAATCTAGATGTTCTGGCCTAAGGCACCTCACACTTTAATGTGATGTACACAAATCCCCAGTATAATCTTGTTAAAGTGCTGATTCTGGTTCAAAAGGGCTGTAGTAAACCCTGACATCCTGCATTTTTAACAAGCTCAAAGGTGAGGCTGGTGCTGTGGGCATAAGAAATACACTTTGGGCAACAAGGGTCCATATGAGATGATGTTATTTTCAAAATTGGGCATTCCAAATTTTTTTTGAGAGCTCTCATAATTATTTTTGGACATTTATGAGGAAGAACTGTTCTTTTCTTGATCAATTGCATTGTATTTGGGAGGAAACTAGTTACATTTTATTAAATTAGACTTATTCCTGGATCTATATTATAAACATACCACTGATTGTCCAACATTTATTTTCTTTTCTTCCTCAATTATTATCAATTTAAATTCTTCTGCCTCTCACTTGCATATATTGTTAAGAACTATTTCATATATTTTTAAATAAAACATCAATGGCATAATATTGTTCAAGATTTTAGGATTTATTGGACAACTGAATCAATGGTCTGTGCTCCAACAAATTTGAGTGGTGCTTCTCACTGGCACCTAGTCCTGCTGAACTTTTCATGGATGTCAAGTGAGAACCCCTTTGATACAGGCCAGGTTGCCACCTCGTTGGTACTCAATATTAGAGCCTCGAGCCTCTAACAGTGAAAGAAGGAATATGGAAGAAAGAATCTCACTTTGCTTCACTTGAGGATGTTAGGTATTCAGTGTAACTAGTTTAAGATCCTCATTTCCCAAACACCAGAATGAGAAAACACCCTTCGTCTATAGAATTTTCAAATGAAAGCATGATTACAGCTAGGCAAAAATTACACATGCCTTTAATCCAGGACATGAAAAAAAAAGAATCAATGTATTTTTTACAGTGATAATTCCTCTGTTTATAATTTTCTGCTGTGATTAAAATAGTTTTTGCACAAAGAATTAAATTTAAAATGACTTTAAATCGAGTCTGAATGGATGGCAAGCAACAAGAGCTCATAAGTGTTCATTTTACAATAAGTAAATAACTTACAATAAGTAAGAGGTAGAGTATTAGGGAAAAGAACAGAAGAAGAAATTATTTCTAGACACAAACCTCGATGACATCTTAAATTCATGGACCTATCTTCTAAGTACAAAACTAAAAGATATTTCCATAAGTGAAATGTATGCCAGCCATGTTTCTGTTCCTTAAAAAGAAAAAGCATATTAGAAGGCACTTATAGGAGTTATGAAATAGTCTTTTGAGTATACTCTGTGTAAGTCAGATTCTTATCCAATTCTTGCTATTCCCACCCAGATCAACATTAGAGAGATATCACCAAAAATGTGACTTTAAAGAAACAATAATAATATAACCAGCTTATCCTTCTTAACTTGGAGAAAGGAATATTCAAAGGACACTAAAAAAGCTTTCATTATCTGAAGGGTTGTCCCCATTTGATTGGAAAGCAGTTGATCCTGTTCCCCATGGAAAAGGAAACGGGAAACAGGATTAAAAACAAAAAGTAACTTATCCCAGTGGAAATGGATGGATACGAGCTACTAGACTCTTCTCAATAGCATGATGTGGTCATGAAATTAGCAACCAAGATGTCCTTGAGAATATTTCTCCATTTCCATTTCTGCCGAAGAAGGAAGTTGGACTCAATATCTAAGACTTGGCATTCTAGGTAGGATACCACATGATTTTCAACAAAATCCAGAATAGACTAGATCAGCAATTCTCAGAGAAGAAGGGTTTTGTATTGTATCTGTTTCAACCTAGCAACATCTCTTACTTCATATCACTTATACACACACACATGCATATGTGCAATGTGCACGGGCACCAACACAGTCAAAATAAAACACTTTCCACTTGAACTTAAGAAAATTTTATAAATGTTCTCCATCTATTTCCTAATCTATAAAATGAGGGTGTTGGTTAGATTAGATCACCTTTACAAACTCTTCTAGCTCTAATGATACATTAACTAAGTCACTTCGGAACAGGAAGTGAGCGTGTGGGGAAAAGTGCATGTAGTTCTTAAAGATAGGACTCCATGAGCACTCCAATGAAATGTCATAATGGCCCTATTTTGACATCTCTAAAATTCCCCCTCATCCTTAAACCCAGTGAATAGTGCAGGGTAATGCTTTATTTTATTAAAGTACACAAGGTCTTTTAAAGTTTAGGCCTGGAATTGGTTCATCATCACTGCCACTGCATTTTTTTGGCCAAAACAAGTCACAAAGTCAACCCAGACTTAAGACATAAGAAAAAAGACTCCTCTTTTGATGGGTGGAGACACCAATATATATAGCAAAGAGTGTGGATACAGGGAAAGGTAGAGAATCAGGGATATTTTTGCAATCATTCTAATCCATGTATTATATAATCATTACCCAAAAAGTCGGCATATTGCCAATAAATGTCTTCATCTTCATTAGTGTAGCTTCATTTTTTAAATCCAGAAGGACCCACATTCCATTTAAAATAGTGATATACATAGTTGTAAATTATGCCAATAGACTAACTAATGGACTCATTTCCTTTTATTGTTCAAATTATGTAAGCCAATCACAGTGTTCCCCAGCCCTGAGTGCTCTTGATTGTTGGGGATGATGATGTAAAAGTCATCAAATCTTACTGTCCAATACATCTTTCTGAAATTTAGGCAAAGAGATCTGTACCTGGGCCATTTCAAGATCTCATTCGCCTGGAAAATTAATGGTCAGCCAAGGGATGTGGGAAGGAGTGGTAAAGGAATGTTCTAAGTCCCCACTTTGATTTCTGTAAGGACTCCTGAGCTTTCTTTACCCTCACACATTCACTGGCATCTGTAAGACAAATCTTCCACTTTTCTTTTTGAATTAAAAATTAAAGTTCTCAGGGGAAATTATGCAATGGGAAATTGACACTTCAATAAACTTGACTCACACATTTTATTGATTATGGTAAATCTAATTATTGTAATAAATCCTGGGAAAACCAAAAAAATATTATCCTTTTCATGCTCCAGTGGTATATATTCCTTTCTATTAGGGTAAAACCTACCAGATTATATCTACTTCCTCAAAAGTAATAAATAATTCAGGGAGTCATTCTAAACTAAGTTTGCCTCAGTTGTTATACAAAAATCTTGATGACTTTTTAACTATTTCTGTAGACTGATGGACACTAAATATGACAACACTTTTAAGTACTCAAATAAGCATTAAAATTTTATTAAAATATAATGAAATACATGAACATTTTAAACTAAAAAAATCTAATTACAAAATTGCTGCTACTTAGAACTCTGGCTTCTGGCTTCTTCTTTCTTTTACTGTGTTTTTGTGGGTTTTTTAAATTAAAAATACTTAAGTTGTGCCTAATGTGAATCTTATTTTCTTTGTTGCAATCGCTTTGGGTTTAGTGACCTGTAAAAAGTCAGACCCCTCGACTTAAAAAGCATCATTTCACTTCTTGTCCTGGGACTGGCTGATGTGTGATTTCTCTGCCCTCTGGCATGCAACTCTCCCAAGGCTCCTCATCTTCCTGTAGGTCACATCAAAAGGCCATGCCCGGAGGTTGGGAAATAATGCTGACAAACAAGGTCCACCAGAGGTGAAGAGACGACCCCTTTCCTTCACCAGTGTTGAAGGTTTAATCTTCTCTAAGATGCAAATCCTTATCTTTGAAACACAAATAATTTTACTTCCTTTCCTCTTTTTTTCTGGAATAAAAGAAAAAAACACACTGGAAATCAATTTTATTGACTCTGTGACAACCAAAGCAAGCAAGAAAACCCTCCAAGCTATTCTAGATATTTCAGTGTGGAAGATCAAAAATAAGTTTTTAACTGAAATCTCTTCCAAGGCAAATATCTATACAGTACAGGTCACTGATTCTAGATTAAATTAACTTTGACCTTTACTTCTTCAGTCCCTCTAACTTTCTACACCAAACAATGTTGCTTTTATCTGTTTCTCAAAGATGCATTTTTCAATAAGGTGAATAATAAAAAATAAGTGAGAATTAGCTAAAAACAGAATATAAGGTGTGGAATACATCTGTATTATACCTGCAATAAGAGATAGTATAGAATCCAAAACTATACATAGACTCCATTTCTAAGTTAGCAAAAAAGTTACTCAGCTTTTTTTGAAACTCAGCTTACTCATCCAGGAGAAAACAATAACAACACACATGACTACAAAATAATGAGAAAAGCACTTTGTATTTTTTACACTGTTGTAAAGGAGTATAAGGATGTTATCTGTGGGAATTGTGAAGTGTTATGAGCCCAACACAAAGGACCTCACAATAGAGGATAATTTAAAATGTCACAACAGCCACTATGCCCATGGAGGCATACCTCATTTTCCAAAGTCAAGACAAAACAGACTCTTCTTGTGTCTCTTATGAAAATACAGGCTTATGGATTAGATTATTCAAAGAAATTATAGAAGTGACTCAATGCTCAGTTTGACTTTGGAGGAATCATAGAGGTAAAGAAGTGGATCTTGGCCAATATCACTCTAGTTAAAGGAAAAATACACTTGATCTTCACCAGAAGGCCGAGAAACGATCTAGTTAAAGGAAAAATAAATGAAGTAATCATATCTCCGAAAGTAATGGCAATATAGGCTGCAAGTCTCACATGTTGGTTTCTTATTATTTTTAATTAGCATCTATCATCTGGCATGTAAAAAGATTCTTAATAAATATTTTGGACAAATTAACACCCAATCCTACATACTTTGGTTTTTTTAATAGCACTTTCTATTAATTTGAATCATGTTTTTCTCTCTTTTCCACATTTCATATTCTTAAAGCAGGACGATTTTTGAGATTCTCATAATTCCTACAGGTTAAAAGTTGTGCCATATGTATTCCTTTTTAAGGTGCTACAAGCATAACTATAAAAAACTGTTGCCTTCTTAACTCAGAATTCCAGAATGCTTACTGGACATGGTGCAGTGCTAGTGAAATATTCTGCAGGTATCATAACTGGATATTGGCTTTTTAAAAAAGATTTTATTTATTTATTTGAGAGAGAGAGCACAGGGGGGTAGAGAGAGGGAGAAGCAGGCTCCCTGCTGAGCAGGGAACCTGACACAAGTGACTCAATCCCAAGACCTTGGAATCATAACCTGAGCAGAAGGCAGACACCCAACCATCTGAGCCACCTAGGCACCTCTGGATGTTGGCTCTGAATGGGAAATTAAATGTCCCCCTGAAGTTTAAGATGAGGGTGACAGTCAAAAGTCAATGTCAAAAGTATTTTTTAATTACTTATACTCTAGTGCAAATGGAAAAACAGAAATTCCACTCATTTCCATATTCATATGGAAGATAAAACACAAATTTGAGAGGACATTTAAAATCAGGAAGAATCTGTCTGAGTCTTTGCTGGAAAGAAATGCTTGTCTAGAATGATGCTTTGTCAACATATTGGTGCATCTTTCCCTCCATTGCCTTGCTAATCACAGATGCTGTGAATGCTATTTGAATTTTATATTTCTTTTCACCTTAGTATGTTTTCTCTAACACCAGATTTGTCCTACTGCTTGGATAATTTGTCATGCAGCAAATCTTACTGCTTTTCATTGCTTATTGACAGAAGAAAATAAACTAATTGAAAATTTCTCCTCCTTGTAAGCAAACCAGAGGCTGATATTATTGTGACCTAGAATACCTGGTTTGCAAATCTAAGTCTGGAGTACCAGTTTCCCTTTCTTCTCTCAGACATTGTCTCACCTCACCATAAGATGCCATCAAAATTAATCAATTCATTATTAAGAAGTATGTAACCCAGAAAGGAATAGTACACAACCTGGACTAAAATATATCATGGCCACTGTGTCACAGGACCATCACTGACCACTCTATGGTCCCTTCTGTGTGAATGTTATTGCTCATTTCTTGGAACTCTGAAGTAAAATGACTTAATAAAACTTTCATGGCAGAAACAAACAAAATAATAACCACAGCATTTCAACTAAATTGCCCTAATGTATCACTGACAAAAGCTTGTTAGTCTTCAAATACAATTTATTTGTTCAAATCCAATTTATCTGTTCAAATCCATTTGCTCCTCTTTATGCAAGTTCTTTTTGAAGTTCTTTGGAGGTCTGGAACTAGAGGAAACAGCAGTACTTGGAGGAGTAGGATAATAGCTCTCTAAATAACCAATTACATCTCTGGCATTATTGAAATAAATTCTTTCTTCATGAAGACTTAAGAAACCTTGTGTGAGTGATGAAGCTAATAAGATGTTTCTGTTCTGTGAAAACATGCTAAAGGACACACTAGCTAGCAGAGTCTTAAGCCTAGTGCTCAGCTTCCATGACATTTTGATGGCAGGTATTTTCTTTCAGTTTTGTTATTTTGCTTCCAAATTAACTGTTGGCTATAGAATAAGCTAAGAAAAACAAAAGCCATTAATAACACTCTATGTAGGGGCATCTCTGTGTGTGCAGAGTTAACTGCTTCTAGTTGGTATATTAGGTTGACCATAGGCCACTTGGTACCTCTAACCATGCCTGAAGAAATGGTGACTTTTCTCAGAAATAGTTTTGGATAAGGAAAGAGAGTCCATGACCTCCTATTAATTCATTCCAAGACCTTGAAGTGGTCATTTAACTTCTTATGGTCTTACTTCCTATTTTCTATTTGAAAAACATTTCCTCCAGCCCGCGTGCTAGACTATTCTAAAGCTTGATTGAGTTATGGAAAGTGTCTTGGAAATTATAAAGACTTATGTAAATGCAAGATATGAAAATATCACCTGATTATATTCACTTCTTGTCAATGTTACATTTAATTTTATTACAAAAAGGATTAGTCATGTTCCATGTAATGTCAAAATCCTGCTAGAGGGGATCCCTGGGTGGCTCAGCGGTTTAACGCCTGCCTTTGGCCCAGGGTGTGATCCTGGAGACCCGGGATCGAGTTCCACGTTGGGCTTCCGGCATGGAGCCTGCTTGTCCTTCCTCCTGTGTCTCTGCCTCTCTCTCTCTCTCTCTCTCTCTCTCTCTCTCTCTCTATGTCTATCATAAACAAATAAATAAATCTTTGAAAAAAAATCCTGCTAGAATTCACTATATGAAAGAAGCAAGCCTTTTTTGACATGATGAAATTTCAACTAATTTTGACTTAATCTTAAATCAATCTTTACAACACACTTTTTTGAATATCTACAAATTAAATATTTCAACCCAACTTTGTCTTTCTTTCTGCTCGATGCACCTAGACTAATAATTCTATTAGTCTAACATCCCATTCATTTTCCTCAGAATCGAATCCTTTTCAATTGCTCATTCATATCATGATGAAAGTTCAGTAGATGATTTCTAAATCACTCTTCTCTTTATCTATTCATTATCCTATTTCCTCATTTTCCCTCATCTTCTCACATATCTGCATGATGGATCCAACATTTTCTCACTTTGTCTTGGAGCTCATTTCTTGGCAAGAGGTTTAGCATCTCATTTCAGGTGTGTATATCAGTCCCTTAGCCCCTTAACATTTCCTGCTCCCCAGCTGCCTAATTCATCTTCATACTTGTGAGTGTGAATAATATAGATTATTTGCAACTTTGTTTGGAAAGTGATTTCTGTCCTATATTTAACATTTGAGGGACCTCATTTAAGTGATATTCCTCACCAATTAATGAAATAAGACAAGGGATAAATTAAGGACTGAGTAGAGGATCAGATGCAAGCATTGCCCTGGATGTCAGAGAGCAGGTGTGCATACTTCTTCCCTTGCTACAACAGAAGAGTACATATACTAACAATGGTTATTTCAGGTGTAAAGCTGCCTCATACATTTTCTAATCCATAAGAATATTTGACACGTAGGGATTATATTAGTTGTCTCTGTCACCTACAATAAGATGCAATTTGTGGAGTGTACTAAACACCAGGATCTTTTATATGCCTTGAATAAGAAACAGTATTGAATCATACAAGCTGCTTGATTTTGCAATTTAGAGGCATCAGTTACTAAACTACAGTGATACCAAGCACGTGCACAGGGAGAGCACATTGTTGAGTATTTTTATAAGGAATTAGTCAATGTAATTGCAGGCTGTAAAGAGACTGTTACACAACCTCATTACATGTTGTAAACACTTCATCACATGACATCTTTCTATGTCATAAATACATCATCAGAGACTATTATGTTCTCTAATGATGACTTCTTGCATCCACTCATCATACAATAATGAATAAATGCCTAAGGAGAGCATAATCTGTGCAGTTTTTCTTTGCTATGATAACTGCATCTCTAGAATTCCTTATGATATCCTGTATATTTACATAGGCTATTACACAGCATGAAGATAAGTGTATTTGCTCTTTGCTCCTTATTCTTACAATCACCTTTAGCTAAATTAATAAAATCTAACTTGGTCTATATAGTTTGAAAAAAAAATGTTTACAGAAAGAAGAGGAAGAAGAAATGAAGAAAGAAGAAGGAGAGGGGAATAGGGAGAAGAAGAAGGAAATAAAAAAGAACAATTTAAAACTATTTAAAATAATTGTGTTAACACAGACCTCTGCATTTGGGTATGCGTGTGTTATTCTTTCAGATGTTTGACTTTAGACATGTTTATAATTAAATTTACATAAGGCAATAGAACTGGTCATTCTCTATGATTAGGGTTTTAATGTTACTTTTATTTATTTTCTAAGACCATATGTTATATATGGTCATTAATTCACAATTTCTACTTTTTTTTGCACTACTTCTTTCTAAATCCCATTTCTTAGAAAATGGGATGGAGAAAAATACTTATAAAATAAAGTAAGACTAAAGCAATGTTTTCCAACCATTTTCTATCAAGCCATGCATTATTCTTGAGTTTCCAAAGCCTCCTAAACATGAGGCTAATGGGCCAAGCAGTCTTGACAACCTCTCCTACCTCAACCATGGAAGCTCCACTTCTGTTTTCTAATTTGGGTATTAGAGTATAAAATCACTGAACTAAAAAATACCCATGTTTCTTTGAGCTTTAAACTCCTATGATCTTTTATTTTTGCATGATTACCAGGGATTATCATGGGATGTGGTAGTGGGCAAGAGGAAATTTCAGATAGGCCCTTGGCTTAGGTCCCCCATTCACTGAAATCTATGAATCTAGACTTTAAGTTATCACCGAGTGAAGTCATAGGTACTGTTGTGTTTGTGTGTTCCCCTGTCTATGTGTGTTAAGTGTTAATTTTTTAGATACAAACATTTAAGCATCCCATAATTGTGATCCTGAATTGTCATTGCTTCATTTTCAATTGTACCGGAGATCTCAAACCATAGAAACTGATTATTAATTTCTTAACCTCTGAGGGGTTGTGATTATCACTCAATCATATCTTGGCAAAATCGAAGGAATGACTTCCATCTTCAAGTCTAGGAAATCATCCAAAGGATTGTGAACTTCCTTAACTAATCAGATCATTCTCCAACAAAAACAGGGTTCTTCCTAGGGGCTGAGAACTGCACATATCACCTCACTAGGTTTGTTTATTTATTTAATCCTTAGAATGCCTATTGTTATCTATTATTATCCCAATTTTCAGATGAGGAAGGTGAGCTTTATAAAGGTTAAACAAGCCAGAATCAAACATAGTAACTGGCACTATCATTCAAACCCAGTCAGGCTAATTCTACACACCAAGAGAGTATTACCAAGTTCCATTTGCATGAATGTTAATATGAATTACTGCTCTTTTCACTTTGGAACATATGGCAAATGGCCAAGATTTAAATAACGCACAAAAGGGCAATTTGCTTTTTGTTGTTTATGTATGTTTGTGTTACTCCCTCTAATTGAGGATAGTAAAATTAAACAAAAAATTAAATTTAAAATTAATTTTCTATTAACAAGTATAAAAAATTTAGATAACTAAACATCCAGGGACGCCTGGGTGGCTCAGCAGTTGGGTGCCTGCCTTCGGCTCAGGTCATGATTCTGGGATCCAGTATTGAGTCCTGCATTGGCTCCCTGCGGGGAGCCTGCTTCTCCCTCTGCCTATGTCTCTGCTCTCTCTCTCTCTCTCTTTCTCTCTCTCTGTGTGTCTCTCATGAATAAATAAATCTTTAAAAAAAAACTAAACATCCAAATGATGTTTTTGGTTAAGTTTGCAATTATTCAAGCTTAAAACTACACTAATTATTTTGTAATTATATACATTTATATATCTGTATGTATATATACATATGTATATTTTTCTGTATATGTATACACACAAATATATACAAAAAATTTACCTATATATATATATGCATACATACATACATACATAAAACAACCTAATAACACAGTGAAAAAATTTCTTTAAGGAAATTCATTTGGATGTAGCATGGAAACTTCTGACTAAAAGAATCAATATTCAAAATATAGGGAAAAAAATAGCCCCAATTCAAAATGGGCAAAGGATGTGAATAGACATTTTTCTCCAAAGACAATATACAAATGTTCAATATGCACATGAAAAGATGCTCAACTTTCAAAAAAAAATCAAAAACATATCATGCATCTTTTCTGACCACAACACTATGAAACTAGAAATCAACCACAAGAAAAAAAATGTCTGGAAAGAACACAAATACATGGAGGTTAAATAACATATTATTAAACAATATACAATAAATGAGTCAACTAAGAAATCAAACAAAAAATCAAAAATTACATGAAAACAAAAGAAAATAAACACAGTGGTCCAAAATCATTGGTATGCAATAAATATAGTTCTAAGAGGGAAGTTTATAGCAATACAGGTCTGCCTCAAGAAGCAAGAAAAATCTCAAGTAAATAATCTAACCTTACACTTAAAGGAACTAGAAAAAGAAGAACAAACCAAATACAAAACTAGAAAAAAGGACAGAAACAAAAAGATATTAGAGCAGAAATAAATGATATAGAAACTAAAAAAGCATAAAAGAGATCAATGAAACCAAGAGCTAGTTCTTTTGAAAAGAGCAATGAAATTAATAAACCTTAAAAAAAACACCTGCACCCCAATGTTCACAGCAGCAATGTCCATGATAGCCAAACTGTGGAAGGAGCCATGATGTCCTTTGACAGATGAATGGATAAAGATGTGGTATATGGAGTGAAAAAGGAGTATTACTCAGCCATCAGAAAGGACGAATACCCACCATTCACTTCACTTCAATGTGGATGGAACTGGAGGGTATTATACTGAGTGTAGTAAGTCAATTGGAGAAGGACAGTCATCATTTGGTTTCACTCATTCGGGGAATATAAGAAATAGTGAAAGGGATTGTAAGGGAAAGGAGGGTAACTGAGTGGGAAAAATTAGAGGGAGATAAGTCATGAGAGACTCCTAACTCTGGGAAACAAACAAAGGATTGTGGAAGGGGAGGTGGGCAGGGTGTTGGGGTAACTGGGTGACAGGCACTGAGGAGGGCATTTATGGGATGAGCACTTGGGTGTTATATGTTGGCAAACTGAACTTCAACAAAAACAAATTAAAAAAAAACAAAAAAAGTTAAAAAAACTCATTAAAAAAGAGAAGACCCATATAAACAAAATCATTAATGAAAAAATATAAACAACCACCAATACCACAGAAATACTAACAATTGTAACAGAATAATATGAAAATTTATCTGCTACCAAATTGGACAATTTAGAAGAAATGGATAAATTCCTAGAAACATACAACCTACCAAAACTAAAACAAAAAGAAATAGAAAATTTGAACAGACCACCTACCAGCAATGAAATTATATCAGTAATCAAATAATTCCCAAAAAACAAAAGTCCAGGACCAGATGGCTTCACAGGCAACTTCTAAGAAACATTCAAAGAAGAGTTAGTACCCATTCTTCTCAACTATTCCAAAAAACACAAGATGAAGAAAACCCTCCAAATTTGTTCTATGGTGCCAGCATCATCCTGATACCAAAACAAGGTAGTCACTACAAAAGTTAGTATCTCTTATGAATATAGATGCAAAATTCTCAACAAAATATTAGTGATTATATTCAACAATATATTTTTAAAAATCATACAACACGACCAAGTAGGATTTATTCCTGGGATGCAAGGCTGGTTCAATATTCAGAAAACAATGTGATACATCATGACAGTAAAAGGATTAAAAATATATAATCATTTCAATACATGCAGAAAGAGCATTGAACAAAAGCACAACATCCATTCATGATAAAAAACCCTCAACAAAGTAAGTCTACAGGGAACATATCTCAACCTAATAAAAGTCTCATATGAAAAACCTACAGCCAATCATACTCAATGTAGAAACAGAGCTTTTCCCCTAAGGTTAGGAACAAGACAAAGATGCCCACTCTATTCATTTTTATTGAACATAGTACTGGAAGTCAGAGCCATAGCAATCAGGAAAAAGGAATAAAGGTCATCCAAGTCAGTAAGGAAGAAGTAAAACTTTCACTATTTGCAAATAACATGGTACTGTGTATAGAAAACCCTAAATACTTCACACACAAAAAAAAAACTACTATAATTGAAAAATGATTTCAGTAAAGTCGCAGGATGTAAAAAGCGATGTACAGAAATCTATTGCATTCATATACATTAATAATGAAGCGTCAGAAAAATTAAGAAAACTATCCCGTATTTAATTGCACCAAAAACAAAATATCTGGGGACAGAGGTGAAAGATCTGTACTCTGAAAACTATAAGACACTTATGAAAGAAATTCAAGATAATGCAAAGAAATGGAAAGATATTCCATGCTTATGAATCAGAAAATACTGTGAAAATGTCTATACTACACCCAAAAAACTACAGATTTAATGCAATTCCTATCAAAATATCAACAGCATTTTCCCCATAAGTAGAACAAACAATCCTAAAAATGGAACCACAAAAGACTTCAAATAGCCAAAGCAATCTTAACAAAATAAAAACAAAATTGGAGGTATCACAATTCCAGATTTCAAGTTATATCACAATGCAGTAATAATTAAAATAGTATGGAACTGGCATAAAAATAGACATTAAAGCTCTGGAACAAACCTAAACCCAAATATTATCAATTAATATTTGACAAAGAAGGAATGAATCCCAGAAAAGAGCATAGGCAGTAATCTTTCTGACATTGGCCATAGCAATATTTTTCTAGGTATGTCTCCTCAGGCAAGAGAAACAAAAGCAAAAATAAATTAGTGAGACTACATCAGAATAAAGTCTCTGCATAGTGAAGAACACAATCAACAAAACTAAAAATCAGCTTATGGAATGAGAAAAGATATCTGTAAATGACCTGTCCAATAAAGGGTTGGTATCCAAAATATATAAAAGAACTGATACAACTCAATCCCCCCAAAACACAATTAATCCAATTTAAAAATGGGCAGAAGACATGAACAGACGTTTCTCCAAAGAAGACATCCAGATGGCCAACAGACACATGAAAAGATGCTCAACATCACTCCTCATCAAGGATATGCAAATCAAAACTATAGTGAGACATCACTTCACACCTGTCAGAATGGCTAAAATCAAAAGCATAAGAAACAAGTGTTGACAAGGATGTAGAGAAAAAGGAACCTTCATGAACCGTTGGTAGGAATGCAAATTGGTGCAGCCACTGTGGAAAACAGTATGGAGTTTCCTCAAAAAGTTAAAACTACAACTACCCTATGATCCAGGAATCACACTACTGGGTATTTACCAAAAAAATACAAGAAACTATTTCAAAGGGACACATGCACCTCCATGTTTATTGCAGCTTTTACAATAGCCAAACTATGGAAGCATCCTAAGTGTCCATCTATAGATGCATCGAAAAGGTTCAGTGCACACACACAGGAATATTATTCACCTATAAAAAAGAATAAAGTCTTGGCATTTGTAACAACATGGATAGAGCATAATGCTAAATGAAATAAGTCAGCCAGCAGTGGACAAATATCATATGATTTTACTCATGTGTGGAATTTAATAAATAAAATAAACGAGCAAAGGAAAAAGAGAGAAAGACAAACCAAGAAATAGACTCTTAACTATAGAGAACAAACTGATGATTACCAGAGGGGAGGTGAGTGGGGAGATCAACAAAAAATAAGAAGAAGAAGAAAGAATAAAATAGAAATTAAGTCCTTAATTACCTTAATCCTATTGAATTATACATACAGAAATGGTTAATATGGTAAATTTTTAATATGCATATTTTACCAAATAAAAATAAAGAATTAGTGGTAAATATTCTTGCAAAAGTTCCTTTTGAAATAACCAAATAATATCCTCTAATTAATATTCTTAAATTCTGGCCATATAGATGGCCAAAATACTTCCAGCTGAGAAATTCAGCTGTTCACTGAATAAAGAAATATTGAGCTACCTCACACTGTCTACTTGCTTGTTCTCTGTACATTTAAATTACAATGTTACCACAAAAAGGGAAAATTATACACTAAAAATAGATTCATTCAGGATGTACTGTCTATAATGCATTTATAGCTGTGTTATTCCTTCACAGTACTTTGGAGAGACGAGAGAGAGAGAGAAATAAAAATGAGAAAAATTTAGAAATGAATCACATTGAAAGTTAATAGCTTTTATTATTTTCCATGCATCCATAAACCTACCCTAACCCCCTTATCCCCTTTAGGGGATAAGTCCCCTAAAGGACTGTATCACAAAAAAAAAAAAAAAAAAAAAAAAAAAGGACTGTATCATAGCTCTATACTTCCAAATGGTGATAGACAAAAATAAAGTTTGACTCAGTCTAACAGGAAAAGTCTGACTCACTAAACTCAAAGCCCTGACTTCTAGGAGGTGTTTGGGGCAAATCCTTGATATTGATCCCTAGAAGAGAATAAATGGAGAATGATCTCATATATCAATAAGTGAAAAATGTTATCAATAATTGAATAACATTCAATTATTAAGGAAATTCCAATGAAAGGAAAAGAGAAATGCATCACAATATTAATATTTTGTAGAGCTGAAAATATATTTATATTGATATTTAAGAAATATATTCTTAAACAATCCCAAACAAAATTTATAGAACCCAAAGGTAATTCTATCCACATGAAGGTTTTTAAACTTACTTTGTCTACTAAACACTGCCCAAAGTTCCTAAATCAGCGTGTGTCTCTTGGCTTAGATTGGCTGTACAGAGTAGACAAATGATGGGAGAAAATAATTACTAAAACAGGCCTCTGCCGTTTCATCTCCTGGTATACTTTTGTGTCCACAACAAGGGGAACCGTAATTACCCACTTCCATGGCTTCTCTCACAAAATGGGGGGGGGAAAAGGGAAGTAGAAAGTTTTTACTCTATATGTACATGATGTGAGAGGATTTGTTTCCAAGCAGGCTTCTATATATGTTAACTCTGCCATGATTTCAACTCTAGGGAATGGACAGAGACAATAAACCAACACAAGGCAATGTCCAAACCCTACACACACACACACACACACGTGTGTGTGTGTGTGTGCTCTTTCTAGTTCCCCCTCCCCCCGCCTGCTATGAAGCTGTTCTGTACTAATCCATCGATTGCCTGCTGTACTGTGTAGGGAAATTTATCCTCATAAAACCACATCATCCTTTCATACAAGGAATCCAACTCAAAGCGTTAGGAATTCTCAGCAAAGTGAATTAATCAGAGGCATATAAAGATGAGAATTATCATGAAGACTACGGTAAGAAAGAATCAATTGTTAACTTCAGTTCCAGGTAGAAGAAGAGAGATTTGTAGGGCCCCAGGCTAACTTTGCACTCTGCTTTACTTTCCACCTACACTCCCCTATTAGAGGGTGACTGAAGGAGCCTCCCTCACTGGGCTGAAGGGATGGTGTTGCTATGGACATTGCTGGAATGTTTCAAAAGAAGGATGGGGCTGGGGAGGGAGGAACTTGCTCCGGGCAGGGTAGGGGGGAAAGTGCACGTTTAATGAGTTCAAACCTCTTCCACAAATTAAGTGAAATATTTTAAAAGGAAACAATATTACTTAAGTTTTATTTGTTTCAGCTAGTTGGTTACAACTCCACGCGGACACAATTAATGGAGGAAATAGAGTATTTTATAAGCCCAGGTCTCTCCGTCAATCTGTGACCAAGAGAAATTCTTTTGCCTTAATCACCATACATTCCTTTCAGATAGCTACTATATTACCAAAATAATGATCCCAGGCTTAGGAAAAGATTTTGTCTAGTCACTCCCCAAAATATTTAAATGGTTGGAAAGTAGAATGCTCCTATGCGTAAATCAATAATAAACTTTGTCTTTCTTGCAATATTACATGTGTATTTTTAATACAATACCCCTAATAATGCACTATTCTATGCATACATGCATGCACAAATACACCCTCCCATACACACACATCCCACTGAAAGCCAAGTTTTCTGTAAATCTAAAAATGATAGGCATCCCAGATGCACTGAAAGTTCTGTTTCCAGGAAATGAATCCCCTTGTTCAGCCCAGATATGCTCACCAAAAAAAAAAAAAAAAAAAAGTTAACAAGTTTTAATTGATCATGCAAGTAACAAATACACTGGAAAACAGATGCGTTAAGAAGGAAAAAAAAAAGCAAGATTAGCAAACAAAATCACTCAATTTGCCTAAAGCTAACTCTAGAAACTACTAGGCGGAGAAAAACATCCAAAGTTTATGAAAAATGCTGGAGATTTCAATTCATAAAAACTTTTTTTTGTTCTCTTCCACCAGATGGAATAATGTGACATTTCAGAAAATTCCAACATAATTTTCTCAGCTTACACAATCCTAATCTTTGAAGATGAACCATTTCAATATTTTGTTCAGAGAGGATAATCTTAAACGTAATATGTGTCCTTTATTTTCCATCTTCCATATATAAAACAGAAACAAAAGCAAAAAACAGAGAGATCCAAGATAGAGCATAACAAAAGTGAAGTATTAGCAATCTCTGAGTGGCTGAGACACAAGTATTACCCTTAAATTCCACCCTAACATTCTGTTCAGACACCATAAAAGGCAGCCAGTCCAAGTTCATCAGCTGAAGTGTAGACTGTGTGAACATTCCTAATCTCAGAAGAGCATGGCAAAATAAATAATCACTCGACTCACTTTGTTTCTGCTTTCCCCTTCCCTCCACACCCATAAATATGGTTTATTGTATACATAGCTTTTAGGGTCAAGTATTAATGGTGAGAACCATTAAGAAGGCAAAGGTCAGTGGCTCCAGACTTTGGTAACCCTTACATTTAATCTAGCGTGGTAGGAAGAGAATCAAAAGTGAGGAACTTGCAAAGTGTGATAAAACCTGCTTTACCTACACAATTGGGCAGCAACAGAGAAAGAATTTAAACAATAAAAATGAACTTTGTGATCTAATTACAGCCCCAGCGTTAAAGGTGAACATTCATAGCCAACTGCCATGCACGAAGGCCAAATGCTGACATCTTTAAAATATCATGTGGTTTCTGGGATCCAGCAGCCGTTCTGGAATTTTATCAAACAAACAGTGGTCTTTATTTTTATTTAGCTTTATGTCCACTTCAATAAGAGAGATGACAAGACAGCATTCTGGAAAATATAGAAACCAATTTCTTCAGCCTGGCTGAACTTCTAACTTTCAAAATAAATCCTTCAAACCTGTCACATTTATACCTATTTTATATCCCTTTTCAACTTGAGAACTTAGTATTCTACTCTGTTCTCTTGCTCTCCCTTCCTCCACTTGCTTTCATTTAAATATAACAATTATTTTCACTTGTGATTCGAAAGATAGTTTCAATCTCATTTTTAAAAATACCAACAATGTATTCTTTCTGATTCTTTATTATTATCATATCCTTTCAATAATTCCTTTCCTAAAATTTTTAAAACTACTCTAGGAAACCAACCTCTGAGAGTCTGATCAATTTAGAACTGGTTTTCAACTTTTATTTTGAAATAATTTCGTTTTTTTAAAAAAAGTTGCAAAAATAGATCGTTCTTACATATCCTTCACACAGCTTTCCCCAATCTTTCTTTGTTTTTTAAGATTGTATTTATTTATTTATTTTTGAGAGAGAGAGAACATGAGCAGGGGAGGAGGTGTAGAGGGAGAGGGAGAAGGTACTCAACAGGTAGCCTGATGCAGGGCTTGATCTTAGGACCCGGGATGAGGACCTGAGCCAAAGGCAGATGCTCAACCACTGACCTACACAGGTTCCCCAGCTTTCTCAAATCTTAACAACTCACTTCATTATAGTGTAACTATTAAAACAAGGAAATTAATATTCTTAATACAATTAACTAGAGAATTTATGCAAATGTCACCAGTTTTTTGCACTGAGTGTTTTTTTTTGTGTGTGTTTTTTCTGTCCAGAATCCAATCCAAGATCCCACATTACATTTTTTTGTTCACTTTTCTATAACCCTTGTTACCTGGGGTCTATGACAGTTCCTTCACCTTTCCCTATATTTTGTGACTTTGACTTTTTAAAATCAGTTTTTTCCTACAATGTCTTTATAATGTCGATCTAGCTGATGCCTTCTCATGATTAGTTTGATTTTATGCATTTATTTTTACCCTTCTCAGTCCATCACATTGGCAGGTACATGAAGTCAGTATGTCTTATAATGGTCAAAACCTTGATCTTTTGGTTACCATAGTGTCTGCCAAATGTCCCCACTATAAAGTTATTATCTTTCTCCTTGTAATTAAAGAATATCTTGTAGGGAGATATTTGCGACTATGGAAATATCTTCTTTCTCATCATATTTTGTCCCCTGATTTTAGCATCTATCAAAGGTTATTGCCTACAATTATTGCTCTCATGATTGCTTAATGGTGATTTCCTATTTTCCTCATTCCTTCTATGTTTGTTGACTGAAATTCTTCTAGAAGAGAGCTGTCCCTTCTCCCATTTTATTATTCAATTATTTATTTATAGCAGATCCATGGATATTTACTTGATTCTATGGATTAGAATTCAATACTATCATGTTTTGGCTCACATTAATCCCAGTTTTGGCCAAGAGCTCCTACAACATAGATCCTGTGTCTTTTTGACTTTTGACTTGCTACTCTCATTTGTTCAACACTTCCTAACATTTGGCGCCAGAAGAGATTGCAAATTCATCTTGTATTTTATCTACTTCCAACCCTGGTATCAACCAGGGAGCCCTCTTTCCTTTATTGGAGAATGATATTTAAAAACTAAAATCTCTATGGAAGGTATGTCTATTGCTACTTACGAGAAATACATACATATATTAACCCACATAAATACAAATGTCTCTATTTCTGTGTATTCATCTATATATGTTTATGTAAAATCACAAATTTATACTAATACCTCTGATTTCAACCCACCACAACTGTGTTTGTTTTGGTCTTCCCTTCTCCCTGGCTTGTTGCTTCTTTCTCTGCCAGTGAGGAGCCTGGCTTTCAATATCCAGTTCACTTACTTATTGGTTCAGGACGAAGTTCCTGTGCTGCTAACCTCTAAGTGTCAGAAACAAAGACACTAACTATAGCACAATCTTTTGTAGGTAGTTCTTTTTCCTTTTTCCTTAAGGAAAGGTAAACAAAATACTAGCTTTTAAAGTTACTTAACTTTCCCCTTCTTCACCCTTCTGCAAGATTGTTATTCATTTGTAATACAGTTAGGTTAATTCATTGTATGCATTCCAGGCCACACACATGCATGTGCATGCACACACACAAGCTACTAATTTAAGTTAATAACTGTAATTATTCATTTATTTGTTGGTCACACAAGCATTATCATGGTTCAAAGAGAGCTATACAACAAAATGAACTTAGAGAAGGATCACTCACTTATCATCTGTACTATCCCATTTTCCTCACTCTTTTCATGCACACATACATATATCATAGGTAACTGTCCTTTTTTTTTTTTCCTAGTTAATCCTTCCTTATCTCTTTTTTGGCACAAATGAACAGATACATGTGTATCTTCCAATATCCTATTCTTTCTTACACGAAGGGTAGCACACTAACAGGTGTCCTTTGTGCTTTGGCTTTTTCACTTAACAGTATGTCATGGACATCACCCATATAAGTTTTAGAGATCTTTCTCATTTTTCTTTACAGCTACACAAAACTCCATTTATGTGGTTCTACCATAGTTTATTCAACTATTACAGATGGGCATTTTATTGTTCTAATATTTTAAGTCACAAACAATGCAGGAATGAATAATCTTGTTTGGCCATTATTTTTGTACTGTTGGAAGTATACTTTTTTTTAAAAAGTTTTTTTATTTATTTATGATGGAAGTATACTTTAAGATAGATTTCCTTGTGAGCAGCCCAGGTGGCTCAGTGGTTTGGCGCCGCCTTCCACCCAGTCTTGATCCTGGAGGCTCAGATCAAGTCCCAGGTCAGGCTCCCTGCATGGAGTCTGCCTCTCCCTCTGTCTCTCTCTCTGTCTCTCTCTCTGTCTCTCTCTCTCTCTCTCTCTGTCTCTCATGAATAAATAAATAAAATTAAATTTAAAAAAAGATAGATTTCCTTGTGACCCAGAATTGCTGAGTCAAGAAACATGTAGTTTTGTTATATATTGCTGAGATTCTCTCTAGAATGTTCTAGTTTGCATTACTGTCAGCAACACAAAAGAATACATGTTTCCCCATAGCTTTGCCAACAGAATGTGTTGTCCTAATTTTAATCAGTCCAACAGGTGAGAAAAGGTATTGCTTTAATTTGTGTTTTTCTAATTATGAGCATGAACATGTTTTCATATGTTTAAGAACCATTTTTATTTTCATTTTTAAACTGTTTATAACAATTTCCCATTTTTCTATCAGGGTTTCAGCCCTCTATCCTTTAATTTTTTTTAAGATTTTATTTATTTATTCATGAGAGACACAGAGAGAGAGAGAGGGAGGCAGAGACACAGGCAGAGGGAGAAGCAGGCTCCATGCAGGGAGCCCGACGTGGGACTCGATCCCGGGTTTCCAGGATCACACCTCAGGCTGCAGGCAGCACTAAACTGCTGTGCCACTAGGGCTGCCCTATACTTTAATTTTTAAGAGTGCTTTATATACTAAGGATATTAACTCTTTGTGGTATATATTACAAGTTTTTCTAACAGTTTTCCACTTCTCTTTTGACTAGTTCATGATTTTTTCTGTAGTCAAATTGATCAATCAATCTTTTATTATATTGGGATTTTATTTTATATTTTATTTAAAAATAAGTCCATCCATGATTTCTTATATAGGTGATTTCATCATTTTGTGGTTAGATATATTTAACCCATTTGGAGTTTACTCTTGTGTACAGTATGAGGTTTCAATAAAACTTTTCTTTTTTTCAAACGGCTGACCAGTTGTTCTCACAATTCTCTTAGTTTTTGCCCAGTGGTTTCAGATGCCATTTTTCTCATGTACTAAAATTCCATATGTACTTGGGTTTATTTCATACTTAATATTCTACTCCACTAATTCATTTTTCCATGCTTCATCACCACAATTTTAATTTCATAAGCTTTATGGTCTAGTTCTTATTCCTAGTAGAGGTCTACTTTCTCCTCATGTCCAGGTTTTTCCTTTAATTTATGATTTATAAACTTGGGGTGCATATAATGCCAAGAACATAACACAAATGAGTGATGCTGAGAGGGTTTAAGTAATAGGGAGTGATGGAAATGGCAGAAAATAGGAGATCTTGAAGCGATCAGTTTTTCAAAAGGTATCTACCCTTACATCAAAGATGAGCAAACAGAAAAAAGATATCCATAGATTATGTGTAAATTAGTTCCTAACCTTGTATTTCAGAAAGAAAAGGTAAGTTATCCTATGGTGGTTATCCTATTGATGTCTCAAAATGTCAATTATGCAAAGTAGAAGTGGCTACTTACAAAAGAATATTGAATGCAGTTTTAGTATTATTTATAATTTGTTAAATTATATAACATTATATTAAAGTATAACATAATATAAAATGAAACAGTAAATAAGATGTGTATGTAGCTTTAAGTCATAAATACATGGAAAGAGAAATACTAATACTTTTTTATTTCTGACTACTTTTCAAATATATTGAAAAAGCTTTTAATGATAAACCATGAAAATAAAAATTAAATTTAACAATACCATATGGTGTAAAATGTAAAGTGTAAAACCTCTTTACATTACCTTAACCAAAAGCACAAATTCTTATCAATCTCTCCATGCAAACATACATAAGCACAGATAAATTAATAAAGTGTATCATCATAAAAATATTTTTATTTTACCTTTTTGTACTTCCCTACCATTTATATGGAGCTGCTTCATTTACTGTATTGCTATAAATTTTTCTATTATATAGACTATTTATAGGTCACATTTACTTATTTATTTTAATTTTTAGAGAGAGACAGAGTGTAAGCATGAGCTGGGGAGGTGGGGCAGAGGGAGAGGGAGAGAGAGAATCTTCAGCAGGCTCCACATACCAACACAGAACAGTGATTACCAGGGTGGGAGACATGATGAGGTGATCAAATGGTGCAAAACTGTAGTTATGTAGCATGCATAAGTCTTGAGAGCTAATGTGCATCATGGAGACTATAGATAAAAATATTTCACGGAATACTTGAAATTTGATGAGAGTAGATTTTAGGTACTCTCCTCACAAAAAATACAATGGTAACTATGTGAGAAGACATGTTAATTAGCTTGGCTATGGTACTTATTTCACTATATGTGTGTATGTATCAAATCATCACGTTACATACCTTAAATATATACCATTCTTACGGAAGAAAGTAAAACAAAATAAAAAAGCTTACAGTTCTTACACTTAAATCTGGAAATAGAAACTCCTATTTAACTTTATAGAACTTGTATAAAAATAATGCTTATCATGGAAAAAATGCTGAAATGAAGATTATTTGTTTGCACATGCAAGTGTCTGCATTGAACACCTCCTTAGAGATGTAATTCCTGGGTCAAAGAATATGTTCAAAATTTTTATCCTTACTGCCTAAATATAAAACAAAGTGTTTATTCAATCTGTATGGCAGATAGTAAATTAAGTATTTTTCTGAAAATTGATTTCAAAGGTTTAAATTCATGATTTATATGTGAAATTTGGTTATCATTAATTATAGGATTTTCCTACTTAAAAATCATGTGCTATAATGTTTTTGTATTTAATTTTGAAAACGCTATACTTATTATTATAACATTTGTGCTTATTATTGAAGAAATTAGAAAATATAGATAAATAAAAATCAAGTCCAATTTTACAACATCCCACCAAATAACCACCAATAACATCCTTTTCCAACACATACCTAGCAAATATACTAGTAAATTTATGAGTAGACATACTATTTTTACCAGAATATTCACAATATATAAATTATTTTATAGAACTTACCGGAAAAGTCATTATAAATATCTTAAATTTTATTTTTACAAAATTATATTAAATGGCAAAATTATTTTCTTAAATCAATGTTTTCTCAGATACACAATGAATACACCAACCAGTTATTGTTCACTATTTTCATGACTTCTAATTCAAATTTTTCCTTGTTATAAATATGATACTTTCTGAGATCTGGGACTCAAAATGCAAATATAGTTCAATAAAGATTTGCTGGATGGGTAAAATAAGTATCAAGGCACCTGGATGGCTCAGTCGATTAAGTGTCTACCCTCAGCTCAGGTCATGATGTCAGGGTCTTGGGATTGAGCTCCATGTCAGGCTCCCTTCTCAGCAAGGAGATGGCTTCTGCTTCTCCCTCTACCCTTTCCCATCCCCTCCCCACCTCCACTGCTTTTGCTTTCTCTCTCTCTCAAATAAATAAATAAAATCTTTAAAAAAATAAAAGAAGTATTAAAGAGAGATGAACTTAAGCAGAGTCTCTGCTAAGTGTGGAGCCCAACATAGGGCTTGATCCCACAACCCCAAGATCATGACCCCCAGATAACAACCCAAGCTGAAACCAAGAATCAGACACTTAACCAACTGTTCTGCCCAGTGCTCCCAGAAGGCATTTTTCTATTCACTTTTCTTATTAATCCACTCATTTTCTCATCATTTTCATTTTGTGCCTTTTTCCTCTAACTTCTAAAAAGTTTCCCAAATTTATTTATTTGCTATAATTTCTTATCATCACTTGCATTGCACAAGTTAACATTTGTTTCTGCTATTGAGGTTTTTTTGTTTGTTTGTTTTTATTTTAAAGATTTTTTTATTTATAATTCATGAAAGACACAGAAAGAGAGGCAGAGACATAGGCAGAGGGAGAAGCAATTTTCCTGTGGGGAGCTGGATGTGGGACTCAATCCCAGAATTCCAGCACCACGCCCTGAGCCAAAGAGACTCTCAACCACTCAGACATCCCAAAGTATTGAGGTTTTTTGAATGTTTGTTTTGATTTGTTATTCCTACGTTATCATACCTCCTTTTCCTTGTACCAGTTACCTTTTCATAATCAGGCTATGTGCCAGCTTCATGGAAATTATGTCTTTTTAGATTTTTTTTTAAAGATTTTATTTATTTATTCATGAGAGACAGAGAGAGAGATACAGAGACACAGGCAGAGGGAAAAGCAGGCCCCAGGCAGGGAGCCCGACGTGGGACTCGATCACGGGTCTTCAGGATCAGGCCCTGGGCTGAAGGCGTCACTAAACCGCCAAGCCACCGGGGCTGCCCATCTTTTTAGATTCTATGGAGGGAGCAATTTTCTGAAGTTTTCTTCTGTACATGCTGGAGATCATTTTCAGAGGTCTGCACTATTTCTGAATCTTCTAGATCCTATCCCATTTCTATTACTCTAAAATGTAGTTTAGTCTTAGTTTCATCATTGGAAGTATGGGACCATTTAAAAACTAATGAAAGCAACAGTAAGAGCCAGAGATAATATAATTCTAGTTCATTTAGCTTAATACACATTTACCACATACTCTCAATGTTTCAGGGACTTAATAAATATTACCACATACTTGTAATACAAAGATTAAAGAAGAAATTTCCCTCCAATTGAAGAATTTACAACACAGTAAACAAGATAACTGAGAAATGACTCATTATAGATGCTAGTCAGATTAACAGGAATGCTTTGTTAGAACCAAAACAGAAACCACTTCTCAAAAGGTTTGAGGAAGTTTTTACAGATGAAATATCATTTAGTTGGGCTGTAAAGCAATATATACATCTTAACAAACAAAATAAGATTCTTCTAAAGTTCATTTGAATAATAGACTGCTGTTTCAAAATTTGAAAAAATATAGGTTTTTATATATGTATATATTCATAACTATATAGTCAAAGTTATATAAATATATAAAAATTTGCTTACCTTTCCATACGTGGAAACATGGGACTTTATGCCTTATCACAATTTGCATTACACAAAATATGTGAAAGATTCAGCTGAAAGGCTCAGACCTCAGGTTCTTTAAAGCTCTTGATTTTCCAGCCCTACATACTTCAAATTTCAGCCACATTTTACCATGTACACCTGCACATTTCAACAGCCCTTCTGGAAACAAAAATATTTTTAATCTTCTGGTCTTGAGTCACCCTTTTACACACTCTGGCTGCAGTTTTTATTTCTGCAGTCATTTGGACCATTTTTGCAAGTCAACCAAGCAGTCCCTCTACACTTGAAGTTTTGGTTGTACAACATGAAAAAGCAGGAAGCCATGAAATGAAAATTTACTGACAGGAAGAGTCCTCACTCCATTGGTTTATTATTGATCTAAGCATATGATGTACAATAAATTCATAAGTGAACTTTTCTTGCTCCATAAATACTGAATCCTATGTTCACACACCATCCAATGTTATCAGAATCACTAGAAGTCATCTACAAATGACCCTAATATCTAGAGAGAACAAGTGACTTCCTGAGGGCCCCCCAGCTGACTGGAGGCAGACTAGGTAAAAGAAATTATTTTTTTCTAAATCTACATTCCATTTATTTTTTTAAAAATTTAATATAGGGCAGCCCCAGTGGCGCAGCGGTTTAGCGCTGCCTGCAGCCCAGGGCGCGATCCTGGGGACCCTGGATTGAGTCCCACATCGGGCTCCCTGCATGGAGCCTGCGTCTCCCTCTGCCTGTGTCTCTGCCTCTCTCTCTCTGTGTGTGTCTCTATGAATAAATAAATAAAATCTTAAAAAAAATAAGATTTAATATATTCATTTGAGAGAGAGAGAGAGAGAGAGAGAACGAGTAGGGAGAGCAGAGAGAAAGGGAGAAGCAGACTCCTCACTAAGCGGGGATCCTGACGTGGGGCTCGATCCTAGTACCCTGAGGCCATAACCTGAGCTGAAGGCACATGTTTAACTGACTGAGCTACCCAGGCACCCCAATATTCCATATATTTCTGTTAACTCATCTACTTCTTATAGTCTACTATTTCTTCAAATGCCAGAATTTGACACCACGGATCTAAGGACTATCAAATGTCAAATACTATGACCATCAGGCAATGATGACTCAAGAAGAATGAAAATTCAATGTGCATACAGATCATGTAGCGATCTAGTAAAATACAGATTCTGAATCAAGAGGTCTGGAGAAGGCACTGAGATTCTGCCTTTCTAACAAGCTCCCAGGAGAGGATGTCAGTGCTGTAGTTCTACAGTTTCCTTAGAAATGAGTCAGCTGACCTTTCAGGAATACCTGTAGACCAGAGTTGTATGTTGCTGGTCATCATCAGCTAGGATGAGAATAGTATTCGAGATTAGAAGAGAGAATACAATAAAAAATGTGGGAGATAATGGAGCATAGCCCTCAGAGAGAACAGAAGTAAATATAAAAACTTCATACTGGTTTTGGATTTACATTTATACATCTGAAAAAGTAGTGTTGATTTAGTACTACTTTCCAAAATCTACATATGAATCCCCTCGTAAGAAACGTATTGGGAGACAGTGGGTTTTAAATCTATTTCCCAAAAAAAGATTTCAGGAAAAAAAAATCCTTCATTTCTAACAAAAAGAACCCCACCCTGCTTCTCTCTAAGGTCATCCCCTCTATACCTCTTCCCTGTCTCCTAACATACTTAGGGCATGTCCACAATGAAGAGATTATTAGGGAGGCATTTACAGCTACCATCAACCCTATTACTGAAATGCCCCAGGTGTGAGAGAAAATATAAATCATTCAACTTTAGAGACAGAAGTTCCATCATGAAGAGTTGCAAAGATAAAACCTGAAAGAATCAGAACTGGCTTAAGACTGACTAATTATCTTTCCCCTTACCAACTAGCTTGTCTTGGTCCATTGAGAAATTTATCTTCATTCTATCTCTTGTATCTCCTGTATTTAGCTTGTTGGAGTAGGAAATGAACTGCTCCAATTTCACAGGGCTGAGTGTTTAACCTGAATAGAACCACATGGACTAAACTGCAAATACTGAAATGCTATAGTGACTCCAAATGGGGGGGCGGGGGGGATTCTTAATCTTATAGCTAAAGACAGAAGCATTATTTATACCAAGTCAGCTGGTTTAAAGATATGCAAGTTATCCACATGAATTACACATATCTTATAAGTAAAATAAAAAAAAAAAATCAACATTGCCCTTTAAGGAAATCAGGCAGTGTGCTTAAAAGAAACTTTAATGACCGTTACCTTCATTTATTAATGTGTTGCTTTCCTGGGACTTTAGGTTTTGGAGAGAATTTCTTTCTGTGGTGGCTGTGGACATGCACATCCAAGACTCAGGCTATAGGGCAAGAGGAAAAGGGCATTTAAAAAAAATTACTTATTTATTTTAGAAAGGGACAACACAAGCGGAAGGTGCAGAAAGAATCACAAGCAGACTCCACACTGAGTGCGGGGCTCAACCCTGAGATCACCACCTGAGCCAAAACCAAGAATTGGACACTCAACGACTGTGCCATTTTTGACAGAGAACAGAGATACCAACTTGTGTTTTTGCCCACACACAAGAGAGACTGTTTTGAAAAGGAGTGTGGTTCCATCTAACTCACCAGTGTAAAGGTTCAAAGCTCAAAGTTGTCCTCAAGATATATGCCCTAAATTCAAAGACAAGAACACTTGTGTTCACCAGGGTAGCTACAGATAACAGGACAGAAAATTGTGTATTGAAGCCACATGAGAAGCAAAAGAGCACTTTCTCTTCCTCATGGGAAAAAAGAACAATTGCTATGTGGGTAGAAGGCAGAGGAGTCCATGGCTTAATGGATTGTTCAATTGTATCCCCAGAGTGTAATCAACTACTTTGATTGATTATGGTCAGACAACTAGAAATGAAAATAATCCTTGTAAAAACAAGGGGCATATGTTACTTGTACAACAAGACAGAGGCAACTTGTAGGGCTCAAAAGACAGAGTTATCCACTCCAGGAATAGGAGCTACTTGATTTATTTCCCTGTATTTCCAAAAGGTCCTCTCCTTTTCTGTAGACAAAAGAGCAAAATGAAGGATGCTGCTTCCCTTCAGAAAAGGATGTGTGCTTGCATCTGATGACTAAAGATGACCAGCCTACATTATCCTTTTTTAGGCCCCTGTGAGAACTAATCACCTCTTCTCCTCTCCATAACCTACCTCCCAACCCCTACCCTATAAAGGGAAACCTAACAACCTCCCAAGCAGATTAGTACAAGATAGAGACCCATCATCCCTTCTGCCCCCTACAGAGGAGCCTCCTCTTCTCAATGACCCTCCTTCTGAACTCCTGTTCTAGCAGGTAACACCTACTGTATATCATACCTGGCTTCCAAAGTCTGGTGACAGGTCTCAAAGAACAAAATCACTCTCCAATTTCAAAACGGAGTGCTTTTTAATTACATTAGGATTCTAGCTCAGAGAGTCACAGATTCCAGAGGTAGGCCAATTTCTTTCATTTCACCATTAAGAAAGCTGAGGTCCATCACAGTTAGGTGACTTGCTTAAAACCCTATAATCTTAATAATAAAAATAATAGCTAGTATTCACTATGTGTTTATCATGTCACTGGCAGTGTTCTTAGCACTGTTGTCAAGATCACCTTATCCCCCATGACAACCATTTATTGAGGGACTGTTATATCCATTTTGCAGGTGTAAAAAACTGGGGCACAGAGAGCTTAAGTAACATGCTCAAGGCACTCCAGCCAGTGAAAAAATGGAACCAGAACTGAAACCCAGACAGACTGAAACCAAATCAGAGCCTTGATTATAACCTGAACTGTAGCAACAGAGCTGGGACTGGAAATGAAGTCTCTCTACCTCTCTTCAGTGTGTCGTGCATCTACCACGTCCCATCCCAGATCGCTTAGCTCAGCTCAAATAAGAACATTTCTGTTAGGAGCTGAAGAGACCTGAGATCTCATTAACCTCTCTAGTACTTCTCTCAAAAGGCCTCAGGGGTACCCATAAGTATTATTTTATTTCTGGCTCATAAACTTTCCACCAGGACAGGACACCACATCGCTGAGGTTGTTAAATCTCTATAATAACAATATTATGCTAATGGAAATTATTAGTCTATTCCTTGTCCCCCAAAAACCATCTGGTAGGTTTACCTGGCAATTACTTTGAGATGTCATGGTGGATCTTAAAGCATAAAGAATATAGGGATTCATAACTTTCTCTGAGCAATGGAGTTTTCCATGTGGTAACAAGCTGGCATGGCTGGACTATTGGATTTAGACATAAACAGGATACTGGAAAAGACTTGGGGAGAGCACACGGCAGCTCTCAGATTAGAATTCAGGTGGTAGAGTAGAGAGCATAGGTATTTCCAAGCCCAAGCTTTCTACAGAGAGAATTTGTTGCCAATATTTTGATTGCATTATGAATTTCTTTTTAAAATGGTTTGTTCTTTAATATCAAATAATAAAATGTGGGTATTAGAGCCAATTTAAGTAATTTAGAATAATTAGAGTCTTAAGTAGGCAGCACAGGTTCTGAGCAGAACAATCTCTCTCCAAACAACAGTGATGTCAGAGGTTTTCGGTTTGGGTCTGTTTTCTCTCTCTCCTCCCTGTGGCTCAAACGCGTGGCGTAGTTTCCCTTCCTGGAGCCCAGTTACCCAGTAACTCTTGAAATGGCTGGATAAACGTTGGCTGCTGTGCACATTCAACCTTGAAAGCACAACAATCTGGGATTTTAATTCAAACAAATGTGAAAATGGATTATAAATAGGATCCAGCTGCATTTCTAATAGTGAAGAGAAAAAAATAGCTGAGAGCAAAAAGTAAGAAAAAGGAAAATGAAAGCACCTTGCCTCTCTTTTCCTTATGGCCTTTCCCCATGCTGCAATCATCGCCTGTTGAAAGAGGCCTCAGAAAGGTCTAAAATGTTTTAATTATATTTAATTAAGTTGTCATTTGTTACTCGGCTTCCTGAAAGTTCTGCCTAATTTAACAAGGCTCCCTTTTCAGTTCTATACATTTACCTACAGTCCGGCATTTGGTAAAGGAAAAAAAATGGCTCGCAGAAGCTGTCTTCCTGGAGACTTCCCATCCTGCTGCCAACACCGCAGTTTATATATTATTAGTACAGACATTGGCCAGCACAACCCAGGCTTCCACAGGGGTGTTGACAAAGACGACCCTTCCCCGACCCCCAATAATCCTTTTCTCTTTCCCACTGCAGTTTTCATATAAGTCAATATTTGAATTTGGAAAAATTGTGAGCAATTCATCTCAAATCATTAGCACCCCACAAAATGGAATAATGTTACCTACAGCCTGGATCAGTGGGGAAATCCAACCCTTTCAGTTCAAACTTCATATTACCATCACTATTTCTTCAGCGTCAACCTCTTCCAGATGATTTAATTAAGCACATTTTATCCCCTAAAGGCCCACTGTGTATGATCATACAAGTTTTGTGTTGCACAACCATAGAGGGCATCATCCATGGCAAGATCACTGGTTTGTATCTTTATTAGTATGATGATTTTCCGACAGATGGCAGTACAGGGTCTTGAGGAAAGGGTCCCAATTTCTAATTCATGCATTTGGCCCAGGGCAGTGCTGGTCAGTAAGATTTCTCACTGGACTGAATTTTAAGGGAAGAATAGGCCATAATGTAATGTAAGATTTTTCACTCTTCTCTTACGAATTAGGTCCATTTTTTTGTGTGTCAAATGAAAACATCATTTGCTAATAAATCTTAGTATACAGTCATCGGAAACATCAGGAAGTTTCATACTGACAGATGCCTGCATTTATTTAAAAAAATAAAAATAAAACCAAAAAAACTTTTCACCTCAGAATTAAATAATTAATTTTGAAGGAATTAATTACACATGTCCAATGCTCAACAGATTGCATATCTCCCCTTTTTGTTTCTTTGACTTAGTATAAAAATCTCTGCTGCTCCCCTATTTGCTCGCAAGAATCAACAATACAGGTCAGACAATGAATTTACCTACAATGGCAAATGCTTTCCAAACATTTC
The DNA here is from genome assembly GCF_003254725.2 of Canis lupus dingo. NCBI lineage: Eukaryota > Metazoa > Chordata > Mammalia > Carnivora > Canidae > Canis > Canis lupus. The sequence goes on from NC_064266.1 coordinate 15,179,666, forward strand.
AGCAAACAGTCCCTAAGTTTGTCTCTTCCCTTCCAAGAACTATTTGTTTTACCTGCAAACATTTCCAATGTGAAAATGTTTATCCCATTCATTGTGGAGAAGCAATTATTTGTTTGAGAGGAAGCTTAGCAAGATAGCAATTTCACAAACATGCCCACACATCAATTGTGACTCAAAAGCCTCATATTCTTCATTCCCATCTCCTTGAAATGTTTCTGTCTGTGGTTTTAACAAATATTTTTGTGGAGTTTCTAAAATGCGTTTATACATCTTGCACACAGGCAGGATTGTCCAATGATTTTCCAAAAATGTGTGTGGCTTACAAAATCACTAATCTCCAGGAATCAACTGAAAAAGCACAAAGTCCATGTATGTGATATTGAGACCTATCAAGATCCCTAAGGTATCTATAAAAAAAAGAACCCCCCATTTCACTGTCAATAGGTTATAAATCAGGTGGAAAAAAAAAATGAAGACAGAGACCAAAAAAAGTAGGAGAAAGGACCAAGGAAATCAGTAGGCAAGCTTCTTATATGTTAAATATAGGGTTAGTATTTTTTAAAGAAGGGTAGTTAAAAGATGTCAATATTGTCATAACAGAAAATCAAAGCTCATTTCTTCCTATTAAATTTATCTGTTAAATTTATTAAATTTAATCTTATATTTCTTCTAATGAAAACTATGATGAAGTTGAGGAAAAAGAAGAGGAAGAAAGAAATAGGAAGGAAGGATTAAAGGAAAGGAAAGGAAAGGAAAGGAAGGGGTGGAGCTAAAGTCAAATTTGAATAAAAGTTCTGGAAGATCCTATGTATTAAAACCATACAAGGGCCCCTGAGTGGTGCAGTTGGTTAAGTGTCTGATTCTTGATCTCAGCTCAGGCTGTGATCTCAGGGATGTGAGATTGAGTCCCACCTGAGGCTCTGTGCTCAGTGCAGAGTCTGCTTGGAATTCTCTCTCAGTCTCCCTTTTACCTCTTCCCCCAATCTCTCACTGGTTCACTCACATTCTCTCTAAAATAAATAAATAAATCTTTCTTTTTTGTATAGAAACCATACAAAAAGCAAAATGGCTCATCAGTTTCCATTCCAGGAACTTTTTCTATAGAAATAGGAATATTTTGAAAGCACAGACACAAAGTATGTTTAATAATGTTTCCTATGCACTGTTTGTATTGGTGAGTAACTAGAAACAATATGGATGTCTAACTAGTGAGGTTTGTTCATTGAACTATGCTATAAGCCCCCCTGCTGTCCTCTTCCCTCATTGTAGCTACTCTTTGCACAGCAACTTCCATTCACTTAACTGGCCTACTTTTGAACATTCAAAACTCCCAAGTACTCTTTCTCAAATGCTCTGTCCCATAACTTGGAATAGCCATTTCTTCTCATCCTTCCGGTTTCAGCTTCACATGTCCTTATGCTTTCCCTATTATTTATCCAACCCAGCATATAGTACACTCACTTCATAATATTTTTGTACATTGTTGTATATTTATGCTTTTGTTTTGCCCAATTCTAATACCATGATGATGGCCAGGATCATAATCACTAGAATGTGTCTTGTGTCCATACTATTACCTGTTTCATAGAAAAGGCTGATAAAATGTTTATTGAAAGAATAAATCTATGAAACAAGAATATTAAACAGGATACTGCCATTATAGGAACTACATGAACATGAATAGCCATTAAATATGATATTGTAGGAGATTATTTAAGACTATAGAAATAATAGAGAAAATCACAATGTAAACCACTATCTGTAATACTGTGCAAGTTTAAATTTTAAATAATCCCATTGTGTACATTCCTGAACTTTCATGTTTTCTACATTAAACATGTACCAATTTTAAAATCAAGGGGAAAAAGTCGCAAAATGTCTCACTTAATTTTAGAATCTACTTCTACGCTCCCTACTTCCAAGGCCCTCAAGGGTATGAGGGTCTTATTAGAATAACCGCTCAGCTGATCTATGCAAATGTCTATATTGAATATTTTAATCTCTGTATCAGTTATCTGTTGCTGTGTAACAAACTATCCCAAACCTAGTGGCAGAAAACAACAAAAATCATTTTATTATCCTTTCCCCATTCTGAGGGTTGACTGTTCTCAGTAACAAATTCCTACTCGGGGTTTCTCATGTTATTGCAGTCAGATGGTATCTGATGCTGGACTTGTCCCCAAAGATCCCTCAATCATGTGTCTTGCAGTTGATGCTGGCTATCAATTTCAAGTTATTGGCCAGAAATCTACACGTGGCCACTCCATGTGTCCTAGGCTTCCTCACAGTATGGCAGCTGAAATTCAAGAGCAAGCATCCCACTGGAACCAGAAGCAAGTTCTATCACCTTTTATGATGTGGCCTTAGAAACCACAGATCATCACCTCTGCCATAGTCACATGCTCATAGATTCAAGGGGAGGAAACACAGAACCCCACAACTCAATGGGAAGAGTACTGAATTCACATTATAAGAATAGTATGTAGAAAATTATAGTGGCCATATTTGGAAATATAATCAACCACAATCTCTGTAGACTCTAATTTATAGTTCCCTGCTACTATCCTAAATCCTCACAATATATATAAAAATACAGTTGAACATTTTTAAATAAGTTGGTATTTTGGGACGCCCAGGTGGCTCAGTGGTTGAGCATCTGCCTTTGGCTCAGGGCATGATCCTGGGATCTAGGATCAAGTCTTACATCAGGCTCCTACTGGGGACCCTGCTTCTCCCTCTGCCTATGTCTCTGCCTCTCTCTCTCTCTCTCTGTGTCTCTCATGAATAAATAAATAAAATCTTTTTAAAAAGTTGGTATTTTTATGCTACACATCAATAAACACTGTTGATGACCATTAGATAGAAGAAGTAGTACTGAATTAGCTGCCTGGAGTTCTGAATTTTCATTTGAAGATTGTCATTATATAATCTTGCATCTTTTACCCTCAGTTTTATAATTTGTCTGCCAAATATCAGCTTTCTCTTTTAATATCACGGGACAGTTTTGAGAATGGAAGGAATGGGGAAAACTTAACATTTCCAAAAATGAGTTTTTCAAATCCTAGATTCAGGGATATTATAGGTGTTATGGCTTAAAAAAGTGAGGAAATTATGGATTGGTTCATTTAATGTCTTGCGGTAGATTAGAAATACAAAGAAGGGATGAGTATTCAGAAGATTGAACAAATAATGGTAGCTTCAGCTTTCCTGTACTTTTTGGATACAGTATTTTACAGAATTCCTTAGTCTGTGAAATTCAGATGAATACCATAATAAAATAAAGTATGACAAGTTGTTACTTAAAATGCTGTAATATGCTGTTTCCACTAACTTCCTCAGTGCCTCTTCTGTGAGAAGTGAGCAAAGTATGTGAAAAGAGACACAGCATATGTCCTTCTGAGTTTTAATTTTTTATCTGTTAAATGGGAAGAATTTATCACCTTGAGTATACAATATAAAATATAAAGGTGAATATCAATATATATAATATACCCAGAAAATAATATCTGAAACAAAATGGGTCCTTAATTGGTGATAATTATTTATACATAAAGAAAATAAGATTTTGTTTCTGACTTTGGAGGGCTAACAGAGTACTAAATAAATATTACATAAATATATTAATCAGGGATGCCTGGGTGGCTCAGGTGGTTAAGTGTCTGTCTTCAGCTCAGGTCATGATATCAGAGTCCTGGAATTGAGTCCCGAATCAGGCTCTTGCTCAGCAGGGAGTCTGCTTCTCCCTCTGCTTGCCATTCACCCTGTTTATGCATGTGTTCATGTTCTCTCTCTCACTCTCTCTCTCTCTCTTTGTCTCTCTCTGACAAATAAATAAATAAAATCTTTAAAAGTATATAAAAAATGAAATAAATATATTAATCAAATAGTCTATCACTTATTTCCCTCTTAAGGACACCACAGTGAGTGCTATTCATTAGTCATTTTTTTTAAATGAAGAGAATACTAGAAAAATTCTGATAGTCTAGAAAAATGGTAATTTTGGCCTGCCTTGGGGTCTTGGTGGATACCAAGTCTCAACATGGTATTAAAACCACAGTAAGTTTAAATTTTCAGTTTTTTTTTTTTTTTTTAATTTTCAGTTTATATCCTAGGCAAAGTGTTAGAATCCCAATCCTTGGTATTGGTTCAAATCATAAAGCTGCTAGGCCCTGGCTGCTGTACAGACATATCCATGATCCATGGTGTTTCTCAAAGATGAGCTCACAATTAAAAATTATGAATTATAAGAGAACATTCACCATTAATTGGGAGTCACTGGAAGTATCAAATGGAACAATCAGCATCTTAAAATGGAGAAATTATAAAGCAGCCTAAAAGTCTACAAAATAAGTGTTTTTGAAATGTTTAAAGAACTAAAAGAAATAGAATATATACTAAAAAAAATTCTATGAATAAAGAAAATATATACTTTAAGAATCACTGAATGGAAACTCTATAAATAAAAAAGGAAAATGAACTCAGATTAAAAAAAAGCAGGAAGCGACATACAAATTGGTGACTATACATTAATGGAAATAACAATAATTATACATTTAATAATTTAAGTGCATTTGAAGTCAAGGGAAAACTAAACAACAAAAGCAGGAAGGATAGCAGTGTGCTGTTTTTAGTTCCTTGTAAAATTTTGGAGGAGGATAGAGATACTGGTTAACTCCAGACTTGTCAAAGAATTAAAACATGTTCAAAATACAAGGGAGCCACAGCAAAATGAACCAAAAATAATTAAAGGAGGAAAAAAAAATATTTAAAAAGTACAGAAATCCGGGCAGCCCAGGTAGCTCAGCAGTTTAGCGCCGCCTTCAGCCCAGGGCGTGATCCTGGAGTCCCAGGATGGAGTCCCACGTTGGGCTCCCTGCATGGAGCCTGCTTCTCCCTCTGCCTGTGTCTCTGCCTCTCTCTCTCTCTCTCTGCCTCTCATGAATAAATAAGTAAAATCTTTTTAAAAAGTTTTAAAAAAAATTTAAAAAGTACAGAAATCCTAGTTATCCTGATATAAATCAAGAGATAACAAAAATTTTGAAAAATAACAAAAATATTCAAGATAAAGGGAAAACTTAATATCAGGAGTTTAAGAAGTTAGTCCAAATACAGCAGTTATCACTACAAAATGAAACTGAATTATACATCCCTGTAAAAAGGCAAATAGTTCAGAACGTATTTTTTTTTCACATATATTCATGTCTTTTACAAGAGACATTCCAAAAGGTATTGCTAGTTTTCATCAACTTTACTGTTATTCTTAGTCATTTACTTTTCAATCTAGCATATCCAGTTAATTCTAGATACTCCCCCCCTTAATAACACACTAGAATTTGAATGAACTCAATACATAATATAGGCCCCCTTTTCAACTCCTCATTACATCACAATTCTTTTATACATAAAGAAGGTATATTGGGATTCAATCTATTTCTTGTCACTCTCCTTTTCTCTTTCTACCCTCCTGTGGTCACAGACCAGCAGGAATATCTACCAGGACCTCCTTAATTTATTTCCCTTTGAAGAGTTTTTTAATCCATTTGTGTACTCTAAAGTAAAAAATCCATTAAGTTGTTGTCCTTGAACAAATTTTGAAAAAAAAATAAATTCCAACAACAATGGTTACAGTGGACATGGGGGTAGGCAAAAACACCCATGGAAAAGAAACACCCAGGAAAAGAAAAGAGATGACAAGGAGAAAAATCCGTCATGATCAGCTCATTTAGGAATGCTCTACTAGAGCTTTTTAGCAAAGAGGCTCTCCATCTTTGATGTTTCTCTGCCATTCTCACACCCCTGTCCTTTTCCTTTTCCTTACTCAGGTGTCCTTCAATTTTTACATATTTCATTCAAGTACTAGTTAGCTTCAGGACAATCCCGTGGTAATGACAAGTTTGCCCCTAATTTGCCTCCTAGAGCTGATTTTGAAAAAGCCATAATCTAGTGGCTCCAATAATGTCTTCAGTCATTCTTGAAACTAACTACATTGAAAACTTGAAGTTAAAACTCAGAAGAGCTCCAGGGCCATGCTGGCTGAACACTGGTGTGCCCATCGCAAGCCTATCCTCTAACACCATCTTCCTGATGTTCCTCTCTCAGGAGGCTGAGAGTGTGAGCATCTGTTTAGAAAACAAGAATAAAAACACAAAGCTCAGAACTGTGCACAATCCCAATCCTGCAGAAACTGAAAAGCAGGAATTGTAAAAGATACTGAACATAGGACTCCATGAGACATGAGGGTTTTCATTTGTATTTTCTGTCCATTCTCAACACAGGCTCAAAGTATGCTTAGTCTTTTTCTCCATTATTATACTCCAAGTTTTAGACACATCATCCTTTTTCCTATTACAACATAATTTTCTCACCTTCTGCACCAATTCCCTCATATCTTTGGTCCCTCCCTATTAAGTTCTCAGTTCTGGTGTTCTGTATATTCCTTGCATTCAACATAGAGACAACATATTAGCATTTCCTTACAAACACTTTTTCTTGATCCTGAATCTTCCCCCATAGTTAACTGTTGATCTTTGTCTCACATGGGGATCCTTAGATAGCAAGAAACAGATATACCCCATGCTATCTCAAGAAAAGGAGGTTCCTAAATTCTCACAGAATCCAAACACTAGGTTATCAGGCAGTCTGGCTGCCTGATTGGCTCTTTTTATTGTATTGTCTCTCATCTTTTCTTTCTCTGCTATGCAAACTAGTTTGAGAAGTTTTTAAATCTTATTTCCCCCAGGAATTCAATTTGAACATCTGTGACTTTGGGTTGCTCTAACTGAACACTAACCTCAATCTCCCTGACCTTATTGTTTACGTCTTCAGTCAGGTTTCCTCAGAAGTGTACTCTGAGATAGTGTATTCTACTTGAGAGAGGACTCCAGAAAATATCAATAAAGATGTGAGGAAGTGAGATAGGAAAAAGAAGACAACCAGTTAAAATGTGCATTATCAAGCTAGTTGCCACTGTGGGTAACTAGAACTGTATCTTGCTTGGGAATTCTGAGGATTGGTGAAAAACACACCCCAGCAAGAAGAAAAAAGCTGGTGTGTCTATGCAACAACTCTTATAAGTCATTTATCAAGAGCACTTCCTGGAGATATCAATTATCTAGTACTTCTGCCCTGCTGTGATCATGGGTATAGTTGTCTTTGGCTACCAGAAAAAACTCTCAATCTTTGGGAAATGCAGTCACATTATTTTACAATAGTAAGGCCCCATGGATTTGGATGGCACATGACAGCATTTAATATTTACTGCTTTTAGTTACTGTGTATCTTAGCTAAAATTTGAACAAGAATATGATTGGGTTAGCTTGAATCACAAGTCCTTTTTGGTCCAATTAATGTCGGTTTAGCCACTGGAGTAAGACCATCTGATGTGAATATGTTCACCTAGGTCTTTCCCTTCAGCACCTCCAAAGATGGTGACAAAGCCCAAGAAAACTTCCAAGTGTATCTAAGAATACACACTCCTGCCACCATGACTAGCATGTTTTATTCCCACTTTAACTCTTTGGTTGCCAGGTTACCACAGTGAACATCCATTCCTGCCTTCACAAACAAGGCAATATTCTCATGAAATGATCTGCCTACGCCCTCACAGCCAGTGTAATTACCCATACGTATGGCTACATACTCTCTTGTGAATCTCTCATAGTGTGAGTTCCCTTGGGCAGGATTTCTCTTCTCTACCATTTGCTGCAAGGATTGTCTTAAAAGAATCCTATAAAAGAAAAAATAATAATAGACTGCTGCCTTCGAGCAAACCGAGTCTATCCCTGTCCAATATGCACAAGGACCTTTGCCATGCCCTTGGATATTTCAATGTGCCTGAGGATAATTTCACTCCTTTCAGCAGTTTATATATTTGATGGGAAGGAAGACAGAAATTCTCACTAGTGCGAAAGATCAGATAAGCTAAATGGAGATGGTTTCCATAGTTTACCTATGTTATGGGTACAAGCAAAAGCAAGTCTGGCTATCAACAGAAACTGAAATAGTACCATGTTGTACAGCTCCTTGCTGACAAGTGAGAATGATGAGATGAGGGAAAGACATAGCGAAGATGCCCAAAGTTTGTACTGAAACAAAAGAATTCACTTGGGAGTGCTTGCAATTATGAAAAGTAGAGTAATACTTTTCTTGACTCTGGGTTTCTGTTAAGAGAATTACCTTGATAATTCTGAGCTTTACTGGGAAATAATACAAATGGCTTATTTTTGATGATTTCATAAGGTCTTAATCATCTTGAAATTTTTTAAGAGAGTTATTTATGTATTTAAAAGAAAGCACAAGTGAGAAGCGCAGAGGGAGAGGGGGAGAGAATCTCAAGCAGACTTCTCACTGAGTGTAGAGCCTGGCACAAGGCTCCATCTCATGGTGCTGAGATCATAACTTGAGCTGAAACCAAGAGTCAGACACTAAACTGACTAAGCCACTCAGGTGCCCCTAATAAAACTTGCTTTCAAAACAAACAACTAACAGCACTAATGCTCACTGTGATATTGGAATTCCGGGGATCCCTGGGTAGCTCAGCGGTTTAGCACCTGCCTTCCACTCAGGGCATGATCCTTGGGTCCCAGGATCGAGTCCCACATTGGGCTCCCTGCATGGAGCCTGCTTCTCCCTCTGCCTGTGTCTCTGCCTCTGTGTCTCTCATGAATAAATAAATCCTTTAAAAAAAGGAATTCCACATTATAAACTTGGCACAAAATTTCTAACTTAGGGTAAACCCCATATTCTTTCATAAATCTTACATTTAAAGTGTAAGACCTAAAAAATGGATACTAAGAAAGAATATGTCCCTTATATTTGTTTTCCTAATTTTGAGGGGGTTAGGGGAGAGGGAGGTATTGATTCAAGCTTTCTCATGCATGCCTTTCTATATATGCTTCCTTTCTCCAGAGGCTAGCCACACTATCCTATGTGACAGAGATACACTTTGTGTTTTCCATTTTTCCACAGTTCTTGACTGCTTACGTTATACCAGGAACTTATCTAATGACTGGGGATGTAGAACAAGACAGATAAGATACTTTTTCTCATGAAGTTTATATTTTCACAGAGAGAGACAGATAGCAAATAAATATACAAGAAGCATAATTTCAGAAAAGTCTAAGTATATACAGAAAGTGGTTTGTAATCAAGGGAGGCAGCATCTTGAAGACCAATAGTTAGAAAGGATCTGTATCAGTCAGGATAGGTTAACTTATTCTGTGATAACAAACAATCCCTAAAATGTCAATCGCAAAAAAAAAAAAAAAAATCAATAAACATTTATTTCTCACTTAAGTAGAGTCTCCTAAGGGCCTGGGAAACTGTGTAGTGACTTGTCCAATAAGTAATGTCCCAGCATTTGTTCCTCCAAGTCAGCACAGACTTTTAATGTCTGGATGGCAGAAGACAGCATTGCAGAGTTTCACAATAGAACATACATGCTTATGCTTGGAAGTCACATGTGTCATTTCCATTTACATTGCATTTACCAAAAGTCACCTAGTGTTTCCTAACCTCAAGAGAACACTGAGTTATGATCAATCCCTTGTAACCAGGAGAAAAGCTGGAAATATTGACAAATGGCTGCAGTGTTTATTCTGACACCAGAGCAATGAAGAAGTCGTTGCTGAATAATCTGAAGGAAAAGCATTTCAGACAGAGGGATAGATAGGTAAAAGCCACAGAGAAAATGAGAATGGAATGTTAAGGAATGGAGATGAAAGGACAATGAGCACGGAGTAGAATAGGAGTAGATGTCTAAGGAAGACAGAGGGCCACAGCATAACAGCCTTCTAGCCATACTAAAGTGTTTGGACATTACAATCTGATGGGAAGCACTTGGAGAATTTCAAGGAGAGGACCGACAGATCTGAATTATATTTTTAAACCCTATACATCTGCTTAAACAACTTCGCTTTAGCTGTCAAGTCTCAGTTCACGTATCTCCTTCTCTTTGAAGCTTCCGCTCATTCCCTCAGCTAGACTAAAGCAACCTATCCACTACGTTCTCTTTCTTCTTGGCACAGACCTCCATTAATCAATAGCTTTGCTGTAGCACAATGATGGATTTGCCTGTCCTCCTCTTCATTCGACCTTAAAACTCTTGAGGACAGAGTTTTGTTCCTTTATCCTTAAGGCCTAATGTGATACTCATAACACAGGACTTTTTTCTTCTAAGAATGAATAAATTCTGAACCTGGTTCCGGTCCTACCACCAAGGACAGTAGAGCTAATGGGGGAATTTTAAGGCCATATATACACTGGCTTTCAAAAAAGTTAAATGTAAAAGATGTGGTTCAAAGTCAGACAGCAAAACTCAAAATGTAAAAGAATTCTAAGTGAAGGGGGTATAGGGAGCAGAGTCCCTTTTCGCTTGCCCTGCTTGTCTGCCAAATCTGTGGGAGTGTTGAGATCTTCTGAGGTTTCCAAGAACTGCAAGGCTCCAAGGCTCACAATTATAAAGCTACTGATTTGACCTATCACCTACATTTCCTCAAATGAAAAAAGGAGAGAAAGAAGGGTTAAATGAGTTGCTCAAGATCCAAAAATAACAGCATGACTAGGTCATGTCATTCTGCCTATGAAACCCAGAATATTTGAGATTCTCAACCACCTTTTTGAACATATCTCTCAGGAGTAATGCCATGCTCTCCTTCTAAGTCCACAGAATTAACCTTTAGAAGTGGGAGGCTGGATATTCTCTGGGCAAGGCTGTAACTTCAGAATTCCTCTCATTTCGTGTTCTGGCAAATCACCTCCTTGCTGCCACTCAGTGTACCCATCTATTCACTCTGGCCTTCTACCAGAAAGTGGTGCCTGACTCCGTTTTCTGGGCTTTTTATTGTCACCGATCCTGTGTGCTTGCTCAGTACCTTCATCCAACAGTAAAGCAACACTCCCATCCTAAAAATAATAGAAGATTTACAAAAATATATCAAAATTTTCTTCCCCTTGACATCCTAGGAAAAGTGGGCACATGCTTTAAATCTAATTGTTTCCACATTCAAATTAGAATCCAGAATCATGCCTCCACGTGTCCGGAATCATCCCTCCCCATGCAATTATTTTCAAGTTGTGCTCACTTGGTTTGAAAAGTACCTTATAAACAGAATCATATTCACATATTAACTGTACTATAGATATTATCATGGCTGTCATCCACATTATCACTCATAAACTGTTATACAGTACAGCAGAGACATGACAAATTCTGAGAAGATATTTTTCTCTCTTCACTTTTTTTTTTTCTCTTCACTTTCTTGAGTGGGAATCAACTATATTACTGCCTCCAGCTACATTATACTCATCTGTTGGTCCAGGCCTACCACTTTTCAAAGTAAAGGTAAAAAAAAAAAAATACTGTTTCCCAAAGATTTTAACTATGAAATCTTGCATCCAGATATATGAATTCATGTGGAATTTGAAACCTAATGTTACTGTTTCCTCAAGAACTTCTTCTGCTCAACCGTGATCATTGAAGCAACTTGGATACCAACTTCAGGAACTCACATAGCCTCCCTTTAAAATTTATCTTATTAAATGGTTAGAAAAGTCCTTAAATCTAAACAACCACAAAATCTAAAGGCTGAAGTGATTTCAAGAGATTATCAGATTCAGTCTCTACTTTAGAGAGGTCAGTTATAAAATCTCTAGGATAGAGAACTAGTCAGTTTTTGTTTTTTCATTGAATCTTACAACTGTGCTCCCTCAGTCACAGGTTACATAAACATCCTGTCACTCAATATGGTATCAACTCCTCACAATGGAACTGTTGGCTGGGACAACTGTCTTCCTCATTGCACATAAAAGGAAAATAGCACTAGGTGAGTCTCACAAGATCCTATATGCTTTACCACTGTACCAAGCTGCCTCCCCCCAGTTGTCTTCTCTAACCAAATCCCTCTTCACCTAATCGAGCTCCTGCTTTAAAGCAGGACTGGAGCAATGGTTTTATTTACCAGTACAGTAGCATTTTCTAGAATTGAAGATGCATGAGTGCCATTAGTACACTGCCAACTCATCCTCATTGCCTAACCTAAACTTCCTATAACATAATGAAATAATGGCTCAAATTTTGACAGATGACTGACTCAGGTTGATTCCCTTTCTCTGGCCCTTACCAAAATTTGGGAATTTGTCCACATTACTTAAGATAACTAAGCCTAATTTAATAAAGTACCTGACGCACAGAAGACACTTAAAAGAGTGGCATTATTATTATGATGTATTCAGATATTCTCCTTTAATTGTACACAAGTGGTGTTCATAATATTTGCACACTGTGATCCAAGAATTTCAAAGTCAAATTAAACAAATTGAATGCCTACATCATTAATAGCATTAATAACATATATGGCTGAAATAATTCCTTAGTCAGAAGGAGGTGTTCTACTTATTTCAAAACTAATTTTGCCATCATTCATATTATAAACAAATTAGAAGCCTGAATCTTTCAGTAATACATAGCTCTTGGGGCTAAAAAAAAAAAAAAAAAAGTCAGTTGTTACATTAACTTGTTTACAATACATTATTTATCATGATATAGATTTAGAATTATATGTAGATTTAGAATTATATGATTTTATAAATAGTCATTATTTCTTCTGGTTTCATTTCAGCCTGTGATAGGTACGCTATTCACTGAATATTCTCTCCCTCATTCCTACCTCCATGGAAAGTGCCTTTTCCCATCCCTTTGGTATTGGACTTGAACAAGTTACCTCATTTGGCCAAGGCAACATTTGTAAACATGACACAATCAAAGGCTTGAATTTGTGTGCTTGGCATTGCTGGCTGGCATTCCTGATAGCACCATGAAAAAGAACAATATGTCTCAAATAGCCACTGGCCCAAAAAGGGTAAGAGATACATGGAGTGAATTTGACACGACCTTAAAACCAAACACAGTTAAACCCAGCTTAGACTAACCCAACCCCAGATAACTTACAGTACATAAGAAAAAAATGACTACTGTTGGATGCCTCTGAGTTTTTAAGTATTTTGTTACACAGCATTATTATGGCAATAGCTGACAAATACACAGGCTCTATAAAAGATGGTGTGTTAATCAGAGCATCTTCCACTTCAAGTAACAGGAGCCCAACTCAAACTGGCTTAGGAAATAAATAAATAAATAAATAAATAAATAAATAAATAAAGCAATTAATTACACCTCTGGCTTTAGACAAAGCTAGTCTTAGATCTTCCTTTAATATGATTCAAATGGTGCTATCAGAAGTGTACCTGTAACCAGCTGTCAGCTTTGCTTTCCTCTGGGTTGGCTTCATTCTCAGACAAACTTCCTCTATGTGGTGACAAAGATAGTCTGCCAAAGTGGTAGGTTTGCATTCTACCAATATACATACCCTTAAAGGATAGCATCTCTTTTCTAAAATCTATAGCAAAAGTCCTGGAACTAACTTTCTCTGATCATTTGATCAGTTGATTATGGATGATCTGACTGGTAGTCCCCAATGGTCAGTTATGGACTATGTTACTGCCGCTGGAGCCGATGGACGTAGGGAGAGAGTGAGTCAGTCCCATCTAAACCTTAGGGACTGAAAGTGAAGAATGGATCCTCAAAAAATTAGGACACTGTTACCAAAGCAGTACACAGAGGTAAAGATAACAGAGGAGTAAAACAGGTTTTCTGACTTAATATAAACAGCTCTGACTTTATATCTTCATATAAGAAGTGCCGCTAGGCCTCTTAAGAAATCTCTCAGGCATGGCCTAGCATTGGTTTTAAGCTCTATGCCTCAGCTTGGCTACACTAAATGGCACTCCTTACTTCATTTGCCCTGGTATTTTCCTAGTATCTTGGCCTATTTGGGTTGTGGTTGTTTGGTCAGAACAGAAGGCTTTAGTTCTCTCTACACTAACCAGAGGGAAATGATCAAACCTGGACACTAAAAAAAGCTAGAAATCAACGCCTGCCAGTTTTGCATAAAGTAACCTAAACATATAGCCAAATCCTGGATTTAAAAGGAGCAAATTACAATTCAGCATCTCTGAGCAGTTCTGGCCAAGCACAAGAAATGAGGCTCCCTCAAAATATGGTTTTCAAACCAAGCCTGGATATTGGCCACCAATTTGGTAAAGAGCTTTCTTTGCCTTTCTCAAGAGTTACTCTGCCAATAAGTTATCTCTCTGAACTATTTTTAAAACAGGCAAAATATCACTTTGAGTCAGGAACTGTTAATGCAAACTCACCTAGTACTATTAATAATAACCATTATGAAACGAGTACTGGGTGAATCATCCTGCAGGCATGGGCACATATGCCCTGCCGCCACTTCTTCGGATGCCAGTACAGATACAAGCAAGGAAAAGCCACATTAAAAAAAAAAAAAAAAAAAAAAAAAAAAAAAAAAAAGCCACATATTTACCAGCCAGTTGATTTCTTCTCACTGGTCTGATGAAGTAGTAACAATCTTTAAAACAACAGTTGGTCATTTATTCCTAAAGGCAGAATTATTTCTTAATTCCTTGTTTCCCTTCCAGTATCTAACTCAGTTTTGTACATAATAGTATGGCAAACTTAAAGATTTCTATCCCCACAATCAAACCACCTGAATGTCTGTCCAAAAGATGAGCTATGCTTTTTCTTGTGGAAATCTTTTAACAACAATAACATAACAACAAAACTAGAACAGCTTAATCTAAGCTGTAAAATAATAACAGGTGTAAAATATATTTATTGATTTAAGTAAACACACAGGTAATTAGAGACAAAGCAAGCTTCATTTCCGAGTTAGTCCAGGTCCAAACAGGAGGCTAAGCATCATTATGGGGGTTTCCAACCACTCTCTGAACTTTTTAAGAATTCCTTACTAAATAATAAATAGATTTAAGAAAGGTGTTATTCTATGAATGAGATTTATATCTTCAGTTATGGGAAGAAGCAAGGAATATTTGCAGGACCACCCAAAATTTCATCCACCATACTCTTCATCAATCACTTCCAGCATCATTTTCCAGGAATGATTTTTAAGAAGGCTTACCACGGGTCAAGTCTTGGATATTATCCCACAAAAGTGCTAGATGAGATTCTAAATTATTCAGAAACTTTCCTGGTTCCTTAATGGTCAGCCAGGGCTAAACCTTAGAAATCTCATATCCTCTGATGGTTTTAACTTCTTCCTTAACAGTGGGCAAAGGGATTCCAGAGGGAATTTCCCAATGAGCAAACTATTTTTATTTTAAACAACAATAATAATAGTAAAGCCTTGGCTTTTAATAATGCTTTGCTATTTACAAAGACTTTCACATGAATTACCTTATTTATCAGTTAAATGATTATCCAACTTAAAACATTACCTAGGTAGCACAACATAGAAAAACAAAACAGGTACAGATACACATCTATAAACACATTTACTTCAGTGCTCACACCCTCATTACAGGAGTAGTGAAGTCACTCTCTTCACTTAAAGAAATACCATGACTTCACATACACACTAGTTACAATCCAGCTTGTGAGGTAAGTAGATATTAACTGTCATTAGGACTCTGACTTTTTAGCTAGAAAAATTGAGTCAAACCAGTTATTCAATAAAGCAACCAAGATAAGGAGTAAAAGAAGAAAGACAGGCTGTTGGCAGCCCAATGTAGAAGACACTCCCTTCCCAGTAGTATAGGACTGGCTGGTGGATCACAAAGGAAAACCCAGCATACAGGTCAGGACAGCAGCTGCTCATATGCTTGTCTCTTCTTCCTACTGACATACTACTCTAGTCTCAGCACCTCCCCTACAGGAACTATTCTCTTTTAAGTGCTTATTACATGGTACCTACCAGGCACAGGGCCAAACACCTTGCACAAAATACGTCATCAAAGTCTCACAATAACTCTATAAGATGGTGCTGTAACTGTGTCTATTTTGTAAATGTAAAACTGAAGCTCAGTGAAGTGAAGTAATATGCCCAAAAATCACACAGCTGGGCAAGTTAAAGACCTCGGATTTGAACTTATCTCCATTTGATTACAAAATCTGTTCCTGTCCCCATAGACTTCACATCCCACATTTGCTGCCCACTTTCCTCCCTTTCTTTTTCCCTTCAACCACCTTGCAAGATTAGAAGGTACCACAGAAGAAAAAAAAATTAGCTTTCTTTTTGACAAGGCCTCCTCAATATTATTCTGATGAGACTATTTTAACAGAAATCCTGGGGAAACACTGCATCTCATTAGACTCACTATATTTTCAATTACTGACTCCCCAAGTCAATTTAGCACATATAATGGCTATCAATTTACATCCCTCACCCCTGCTGATGTAGGTCTTGCGGAGAAACCAACTTCCCCCATAGATCATACAACCATTCGCAGCAAGCTGGCCTTGTGGTACTGCCACAATATGAATAAAGAATCCAGCAGGGCAGCTGGAAGTGTGTGAAGGTTCTAAAAAAGTCCAGTCAATGGTACAGCAGTAATGCCTATAAGTGCTTATACAAAGTAATGCCAAAGGGCATAAATATCTCTTAGAATTACCTAAAACTGCTTTAAAAGAGGAGTTTGGGAACTAGCACCAGGAAAAGTTTATAGGAAAGGCGGGAAGAAATGATAAGAAGCCCTTTGTGCTGTGGGATTTTCAGTGAGTTTTTAAAGTTTTGCTTTGCTTTGCTTTGTTTTATTATTTTCCCTACATGTTACTATCTAGCCTGGGCTTTTTCTTTCTCTGTGCATTTTATGAGGGCTATTCAGAGTTTAGCTCCGGGCGCAGGTCCAATAGAGGCAAGTAGAACTTCTGCTAGGCCCAAACCACACTCCATGGTCCCCCTCTCTCCTCTTCTACTATACCTCTCCCTTTCCCCAAAATCAAGGTCGACAAAACATCTGATTGGAAGAACCATTTAATAATCTCCAAGCCAAGATTCTTAACATTTATTGTGCCATGGACTCGTTTGAGACCCACTGACACATTATCAGAATAATGATTTTAAATGCATTTAATAAAATGCATAGGATTATAAAAGAAAACAATTAAATTGAAGTCGTTATAGTATTTTTAATGATGTCAAAGTAGTATATGTGCTCCTTTAAATAAAAAGATCTAGTGGTGGGTTTAATACTTATCACAATTTCAATGTAGTGATGAGGATAAAGGATAATCTGAGATATCTGCAACAACTGCAATGTGATGTGACAGGGTACTGATATTACCATGGGATTTTTCCCATGGAAAGCTACATTTCCACTAAAACACAGGAGATATAAAGAAGTCACTTTTTTTTCCTATCTTAAGTTCATAGGCCTTTACTCCTATCCATTGATACTTTGGTGGATTTCAAAATAAGAATCCCTTTTGTAAAGATCTACATACTGGTTATAAATCTTCCTTAAATTATTCCCTCTATGAGTTCTGCACCCTCTCTGCCTTGCACCCTGGGACCTGTAGAGCAACCCTCTTATAGTGAGGATCTTATGCTTCCCACATGGATTTCTAGCACCTGCTGGTAAAATTGTTTTAAAAGACACATCAAATATAATGGAACTTCTAGGAAACTTGGAATGATAGACATTTTTGTTGTTTTTCTTCAGCTACTAAATTTAGAGCTTTGGAAATAGAAGTCAGCCTCCAAAAAACTTGATGGTGAAAAAAAACCCTGTATGCAACCAGAATAAATCAAACCAAGGCTTTGCCTGCAAAAACTAACATATCGATGCAATTTAAACTTTGAAAATAAAGAAGGCACAGAAAAAGATTTAAAAAAAATAAAATAAAAAGAAAAGAAGACCAAAAAAGGGCAAAGAAAAAGCGTGAGAGAGGTAGAAATACAAAGAAAGAACAACAGATTTAGATTCTCAAAAGTGTGACAATCCAGCAGTTACTAGAAATAACCACATCTTCATCATTACTGTTACTTCAGCTTTAGCCAAACAGCTCTAAAGATCAGTATTGTTTCCAGAACATCAGGGTTTGACATCTGTCTCCTTAATACCAAGAGGACTGTGTAGAAAAGCAACCATCACTCAAGTGAAAATTACACTCCTTATCTCACAAGAGTCCATGAAATTTGGGCAACTTCAAGTAAAGGGTCAGCTCTCAAACACAGTGTTTTCGAAAACGACTATGACTATCTTAAACATATATATAGCTATGCAAATTCCACGTTTCCTTTCATGCTATTTTCAGATTGTTTTTCAAATTAAACATTAGGCTCTGCAGCACACAGAGAATGTTAGATTAAAGGGCCAGTTGAGTTCCACAAGGTTTCGGTTTTCCGCATTTGCCTAGAAATAGCTTTTCTTTGGGTGGGCCAGGTGAAATGCAACAAAGTTATTGTTACCTCACTTCCCTTGGCTTTTTGGGTGGAGAAGCCAGATGAAAGGGAAAAAAGAGAAGAAGAAAAATAAAGGAGCGGCCAGAGAGAAAGAACAAGGAGAGGGAGATGCCGTTTTGGACTCAATGAGGTCAGAGAGATCTACCACCAGATTTTTTGTTGTTGTTTAAGGAACAAATAGAGAAGAGGTTAAAAAAGAAAAATCAGGCTTAGAAACATGATGAAAGCAGCAATGCCCACCTCTCATACTGGACATCAGAGCTGGTTTGCCCAAGATGTGACAAAGCAAGTGCGTATAGATCCCACATGTTAGGGTCCCATTTGACTCTGTCCTGTCAACCAGATGTGGCTTTTGGCTGCATTTAATTCATTTACACAACAGTGATGAGTTCCTGACTGGGAGTTAAAAGAGAAATGTTCTGCTTGAGTGCTTAATATTGTACCAAAAATGAGTGCACCATCACCCTTTTTAAAGAGCTCCTTCTGCAGTTTCTTCATTATATTATATAACCTGGCACAACTAGTCAGTTTTCTTTAATTTAGAGTGTACAAGCAGATTTCTTCCCAGCCAGAGGAGTATGCTTCTAATTACGTGACCAGTTCAGTAACTGAAGTACACCATACTATTAGCAAGGAGATTGAAGGGCAGTTTTGACAAGCTCAGAGCCTGTCAAGGACATGAACTTAAGGTCTTAGGCCAACAACTGACCCTTTCCTACATGTAGTATCTGAATAATTCACATTTTTCATTCAGGTAGGGGGTTGATGTTTACATATCTCACAAAACTTGTTTTTAGCAAATTTAACAATAGCTGGAAAAGAAGCCAGCGTTTTGCACTTCTACTGAAAAGCAGTGCTTCCAAAAAGTCATTCCCTCTGTCTCCTGTGTTATTATGAAGCTATAAATCAGTCATCATACCAGTTAATTTTTTTTCCAACAACTATTACATCTGCTAGTTTTGCTTTGGGACATGAAGTAGCAAACACAGTCGTTATCAAGGAATAAATTGAACGGAATGACAGCTTTGCTGCACAACTTTCCTCAGGAAGATGGTGATGGAAGGTGACTCTCCACAGCTCACATGGTCTCCTCCCCTCTTCCTCCTCCAGCAATAGCAGGGAGGAAGCATTAGCTTCTTGAACACTGAGCTCATGATTCTTTTAACAGTCAGATACAAATGCTCAAAATTAAACCTTTCAAAACCCCAAAGATATTTCCCTCATCCTCTGAGAATCCCTCACTTCATTTGGGTTGTTCTTGCTTCCATAAGTTATTTCATGATGCTTCAGAGGCTGGAGGCTTATCTCTTCAGGATACCCCCAACCCTCTCCCAGTGCCAGAGCTTGCTTCTTTCCCTGTGGTAACCAGTGCAAATGTTTAAGAAGGGGTTCAAAGTGCCTCTAAAGCAATGCCTTCTGTTTCCTCATCTGCAAATCAGGAGAGTGAATTCCTTCATGAGCAAGGTCCCTGCCATTACTAACCCTAGTAATATGCGAGATCTAGGGCATAGACTGAACAGACATAATTTTATTTTATTTTCTCTCTTTCTTTTAATAATATCTAAAGTGATAAAAAGGCTATTTTCTTTATTTCTCCCTCTGAAAGGGGGAGATAAACTTCTAATGTACCTACTTAAAGGAAAAGAAAAATGTTTACCTCTTAGGAGAATAGGATATATGTGTGTGTATACTTTCACACATTTTTACGTATATAAAATATCCATATTGCTTTAATCTGTGCAAAAATATTCAATTATTTATTGAATCTCTAGTGGGTACCAGATTGTGCTAAATACAAGCATAATCACTAGATTACTTATTGTACATTCTTAATTAGCCGTATCACCCAATCCTGTTCTACCCTACCACTCAGAGCAAGCAAAACAGCTCTGATGCAGCTAGAGAGAGGATCTGGTGTAAACATCACTGGGCTGGAATTTAAGAGACTTGAGTTCAGAATGAGGTGCCCTGGCTCCCCTTTCTCCCTCTCTTTCTAACTGGGACCTGTCTATCTAAATAAATTAATTCTGGGCTCAATCATAGAAATGGGCCCCCCTAGTTCTTTCCAGCTCTTAAATTATACCATCTGCAAAAGATATTTAGCATATTTAGCTATTGAGGAAATGCAAAATAAAAAATAATGAGATATGACCACACACCTATCAGAATAGCCCAAGTAAAAAAATAGTACCACCACCAAATGCTGGAAAGAATGCAGATAAACTGGATCATTTATACACTGTGGGTAGAATGTAATGTGGTACACTGACTCCAGAAAACAGTTTGGCAGTTTCTCATGAAGCTAAACTAATGCAACTACAATATACTTTGCAATTGGACATTTATTGCAGAGTAATGAAAACTTAGGTTTGCATATAAACCTGCATATGGCTATTCATATCAGATTTATTCATATTAGCTTAAAATTGGAAACAACTCAGATGTCCTTCAATAGATGAATGATTAAATAAACTATGGTACTTTCATACCACAGAATACCATGCAGCAATAAAAAGGAACAAGCTACTGATACATACAGCATCATGGGTGAATCTCTAGGTCATCATGAGAAATGTTGAAAAACACAATACCAAAAGACAATAGACTATGTGATTATTATATAATATTCTTAAAATTACAAAATTATAGAAATGGAAAACAGATTAGTGGCTGTCAGAGGTCAGCGATGAAAGAGGGGTGAAGTGGAAAGGGTGTGACACAAAGGCCAGTAAGAGGAATCCTTGTGGTGATGAAATTGTTCTGTACCTTGACCATATCAATGTTAATATTCTGGACACTGTACTTTAGTTTTTCAAGATGTGCCATTGGGAGAAACTGGGTAGAGGTTTTAGGTTATGCAGTACACAGCTTTTTTTCAGTTTTATTTCTCATGACTACATGCAAATCTACAATGATCTCAAATAAACAGTTTAATTAAAAACAAATACTGCAAATTCTTCTGATTGTGTTGTGCTTCCTGATTCCCACTTGAGGCCTACTGGAAATTTGGTGGGGGGGGGGCCTAAGGAAAAATAGACCAAGTGTTGAGAAGATGACAGCAAGGCCCTTGCCCAGCCACTGAGTTCCCTTTATGATACCAAATGCAAGGAGATATGTGCCATCCGCAGCTGTGTGGAAGCTCCGGGACTGAGCAGAGAGACCCTCTCAATTGTAAGATTGAGTTATAAGAATCTCAGTTGTAAGATTCAAGTGGCATCTCCAGGGGGAAAATGCCCCTTGAAGATAATGCAAAACAGCCCCAGCTGAATAGAATTTTACTATCCTGACCCCTTGATAAGTTATTTGCAGGGCTGTGCTAATGAAGTTAAAGTAGTTTGCTTCAATTGGCAGAAGCAGCAAATCTGCTTCTAATGGCTTTTCTTCTGAGAAATTCAGATGCCCTGCATACCAGACCGTCCACTAGCAAATTCAGACTTAATAGTCCTAACACTCCATCCCTGTCTGATGATAATAAAATAATAAGAGATGGAAGGGCTTTGAGGCCTGACCAAGAAAGCTCACTCAAAGTCCATAGAGGAAATACTAGAGCTAACAAAGTCAGTATTTATTGAACATTCATAGTGCACTTTCATGCATTATCTCATTTAATCCATGCAAGAATTTTAAGAATTAGGAGTAATTATCCTTATGCTATATAGAGGCAGTAGCTAAACTTCACAGAGCTTAAGTGACATGCCCAAAGTAATAAGGAACAAGGCCAAGATTTCATCCAAGACAGAGCTGAGTTCTCTGACTCCATGTTGAATAGCAGGCCTTCCCAACAGGTATGCAGAACACAGCAGAATAGGGACAAGATGTGTCTCAAAACACTGATCGGGTACATTTTAATAGAGAAAAGAAATTAGAATTACGTTTTTTATAGACATTTGAAAATCTACAACAGCTCAGGTTTTAATAGCATGGATTTTGAATGGCTCCTTCTACCATTTCCCGAATTTAGTAATTATTCTTTTGTGGTGTACAATCTAATGACTAACACCCATCTCCAGAGAAGGCTCTCAGAGTGACTGCATCATGTGGTGCCTGCACCGTCTAACTCTTACACTAGAACATTCCTCTTAGATTGATTATAACTTCAGTTTTCATTTGGGTTAACACCTAGAAACTCCTTTATTTCTCATGATCATATAAAACCTATATTTTTGCTTTAGATATAATTGGTTTTATTTTCCTATTTTTTCTTCTAACAGAATGTATGTGTAACTATTATCTTTATTATTGTTATTATTATCATTTGTAAATAGTTGTTCCACAATTCAAAAAACTGATTTGATTAACTTTCTTAATTGTTGTTTAATGGTGATGATTAAAGTCTGACCCTTGATAAAACTACAATAAATTACCATTTTCTTTAGGAAATGAAAAAAAGGCTTGTTTCTAAAAGCAAAAGTTAAATATTATTAATTAAATTAATTCATTAATTAAAGAGAACTACAGATTTCTACAGCCTTAGAAAATGATTATTCAAAATAGTTATTGATAATAAAGGAGTGTAAATATTTCACGACCTTTTTATAATTTTAATTATTCAATACAATTTATGTACTTCAATAATTTCTTGAATATTTACATGATCAACTTTGCCAACTTTGATGTGACTTGTCTCAAATACTCTGAAGAAAAAGAACGATTATGCTTTTAAAATCAATTTTCAGAATCTTTAAGAACCTATAGTTCCTGGAGTGCCTAGGTGGCTCACCTGGTTAAACGTCCAACTCTTGGTTTTGGCTCAGGTCATGGTCTCAGGTTTATGAGATTGAGCTCTGTGTCAAGCTTTATACTTAGCGTGGATTTGGCTTGAGATTCTTTCCCTCTCCCTCTGCCCCTCCCCCTGCTCATGTTCTCTCTCTCTCACTCTCTCTCAAATAAATAAAATCTTTAAAGCTTACAATTCCTTCAAGCAATTTATATTTAAATAGATTTAATTTGAATAAATATTTATTGTGAACTTATAAAATCAGAAGTTTTGTGGGACACACATAGCAATTTCTTCCCCTCCTCCAAAAACAAAAACAAAAATCATTTAACTCACTAACAAGGCAATCCAATGAAGAATATCTAAAATTCAGATTCATGTAGCCTGGTATTCCTTCTCATCCTCAATCTAAATGTCCTACTTGCTAGGAAAAGTTATCAAATTAAACCCTGGTGGCCAAGCAAACTACGTCAGTAGCTACCACAAAGCATCTAGTTTACCCAGGGGGAAAAATATTGGAACATTTTAAAACATCTGCAAGCGTGAAATAAGAAAGTATCAGATCAAAGAGAGGAAGCTAGTTACAAGGTCAGTTGAGCAATTAATAGGGAAAGACAAAAAGCCTAATACAAGTTCAGAAGCATTCATTTTCCCTTCCTGCATGGAACGTATCAAATCCATGTTTGGGAACAATAACAAAGGATACAGAAAAGGTGCCACTTTTGAATAATACAATCAGTAGACTGGTGTCATGCCACATAAGTAAAGACAACTGATTCCAAAGATTATTCCTGAAGGATGAGTGGCTCTTTGGAAATTACATCAGCAGTTAATAGAGTCTCTGACAAGAGCTCTTGGAAGAACACTGTTCTATAAAATAATAACAATATAGTAATATTAGCAAGTTAACTGAAACTTTTTAAAAAACAGAAATGTATTCTGGAAGAACTATTCAAAGTTGTAAATGAATAATCTGAAACACATTTAAGATATTAGCAAACAGCTGGAAAGTTTGCAGCTGCAATAACAAAGGTGTAAAGGTTTACATCAAGTGTTTGTTTTGAAAACTCCAAGACTCCAGTAACTTATTGTTTTATTCACAGAGAAACTCATTCTTGAGATTTGAGATCACATGGAAATGACAAGTTACCAAACTCATTTTCCCGCCAATTTTCTGATCCAGATACTGAGTGCTATCAGCTTACTAACCTGAGGCAATGAGAGTGTGTGCTTAACTTCCAGTTAAGTAACTAAGAAATCAATGTACAGTGATTGAGCACCTACTGAATGCATGTACAGTTGATCCTTTAACAATTCTGGAGCTAAAGGTACAGACCCCCAGTGAAATTGAAAATTAATAGAACTTTTGACTCCTCCAAAACTTAACTACTGCTGACAAGAAGCCTCACTGTTAACATACACAATCAACTAATACATATTTTGTATGTTATATGTATTATATACTGCATTCCTACAAGAAAGTAAGCTAGAAAAACGTCATAAGGAAAAGAAAACATTCACAGCACTATACTGTATTTATTGAAAAAAAACATCCATGTATAAATGGATCTGCACAGTTCAAACTTGTGTTTTTCAAGGGCCAGGTAACTGAGTCAGATGCCAATAGTGATGAATGAGGTTCCTGCCCTCATGGAAATAACTGTCTTAGTAGCATAGAGAAGATCAAAGACAATTATTTATATTTGTGATGAATTTTCAAAAGGAGAAATACAGGGTGAAATGAAAATGCATAGGACAGGTATAGGATACAGAGTATTAGAAAAGGTATCCTTAAAAAAATGGCATTTGAGCTAAGGTCTGAATAAATCCTTGGTAAGATCACTAGGTATTGAGTAGGACAGGTTAGCTGGAAGGGTGAAATTGGAGAGCATTCCAGGCAGCATTAATTCTAGGACACTGCAATGGTTCCATGACGGAAAGGAGCATGACATATGTATAAAATTCAAAAGAAAGTCTGTGTAATTTTGGCTATATAGAAACCTCCAGCAAAAGGTCTAGGAAAAAGTTGATGACAACTTGGATTATACTAGCAACAGTGGGGATGAAGGGAGGTAAATGAATTTGAAAGCTATTTTCCCAATTAAATGAATTAGACTTGCAGATGGCTCAGATGTAGGAAATGAATGAAAGGAGATAAAGGTTGCAAGGATAGTTTCTGGATTTCTGGCTTACCTGACTAGATTGATGCCATTCACTGAGTACCATTCATGAGTATACCAGATATGAAGAACTGAGTTCATTCAGTGAAACCATTTTACCAAATACAGATTAGCATATTTTTAAGTCATTTAAAAATGCAGTCCCTGTTTTTTTCCCAAATAGTAATAAGTGCAATGGCCCCTTCTCTGTCCTGAAAGAGATCATAAAAACAACAACAATAATTAACATCAAATGAGCCCTTACTATGGGTCAGGCTCTTTGTATTTATTAGCTCATTTAATTGTCAACAATCCTGAGGTGGCACTATAATTATCCTCATTTTACAGAAGAAAATACCAAAGTCAGGACATTTTAATAGGATCAGTGCAATAGGATAACAGAGATCAAATTACTATGTTTGAAATGATCAACAGAACAGGAGAGTATTTTATCGAATATTTAACTGAGTGATTAAAACTGGTGATGACATAGGATTTCAGTGGAGGGAGAATTCCATGTGGGCCAGAATGGTTGGGAAATGGGATATTTAGGAGTACTTAAAGAGTAATCTGCCAATTCATGTATTCAAATATCATTTACTGAC
This sequence comes from Canis lupus dingo, assembly GCF_003254725.2. NCBI lineage: Eukaryota > Metazoa > Chordata > Mammalia > Carnivora > Canidae > Canis > Canis lupus. The sequence goes on from NC_064266.1 coordinate 15,205,431, forward strand.
TAGTGTATACTGGGCACTGGGTATAGACTGAAGATAAAAAGTTCAATAAGATAAAAAAAAGAAAATAACCCTACATCCATACCAAAAAAAAAAAAAAAAAAAAGGCAAAGAAAGGGAAAAAGGATGTTCCAGGTCGAGATGTGCCACAAAGGACTCTCAGAACAGATATATAACTTATCCTCATTGTCTTTCTCTCTTTCCCTCTCCTTTCTTTTTCCCTTTTCTTTGTTGCTCTCTGTTCTTGTCTCTCACTCTCTCATTCTACAACTATATCTAGAAAGATTTGTATTCTACATCTTTAATGAGATAATTAGTGCAGCCATATACCTTCACTTGTCTAAAATAGTCCCAATTTATGTCTACTGCCCAGGTATAATTGTAAATAGTGATTCCTTTTACTCTCAAAAGGGTCTTGATTTGGATGATAAATAATATGATTGCCCCGCAAACAACATATGCTTTTGTAGAAAGTGAAAAAAGAGCCAGCCATACACTCTTGACAACATATCTAGCCAATCATCTCCCAGAAAAATTTAAAAATTTTTGAGTATTACTGGAAAAGATTTTAGGAAAAAAAAATGCCTTCCACTAAATCAAAGCAAGCAGTTTTTAGAAGTACATAGCAGAATCAGAACTAGGGGAGGAAGAAGGCCAACTTAGAAGACAACAGCTTCCACAGATGTTCTATTCAAAGGGGCTAGGTTCAAGTTCCCTAAATTATCTATGTAAAATATCATCCAAATCCTTGATGACTTTAAATAAGACCCACCAGCCTGACTCTCCCTTCACAGATTTTCTGTATTTCCAACTGCTCATTAGATATCCCTGTCTAGTGTCCCATGTCCAATGTCAAAGTTATCATGTCCTTCTCCTTAATTTGTTCTTCCTCCATCATCCCTATCTCAGAAAATTTCAGATCTCTCTATGAGCCACACAAGGCAAAAAGAAAAATTCACATCATCCTTGATACTTTCTATACTTTCAGTTTCATGTTTGATGAATGACTAGGGCTCTACAATTCCACTTCTTTTCACAGCTTTTCTTTCTTCTGTTCTCATCTCTTCAGATCCAATGAAACTCCCTATCTTAGTCTGTGGTTCTCTCAAAGCAGTCTTTGAGACCAGATTTGGGTGCAAAGTGATTTATTTGGGAGGTGACCTCAGAAAGAACAGTGTTCATGTGGAGGAGGACAGCAAGCTATTACTATGGGAAGCTTGAGCTCCCACTGGTGTCCTCTGAGAGGGTGCACAAAACACATCTCAGAATAGTCTGCATGGGGGTGAGGGAACAGGAGTATCCACCCACCAACTTCTATCCCTTGTTATTGAGGGTTACTCCTGGGACATTATCTCTCTTAGTGCCTTCAGAATCTGTACACAGGCCAAGCATTCTTTCTGCCAGAAAATGCCTTTAGAATAAAGTAATAGGAAGTCTTTGGGGTATTTTGGAACTTTATTCAGTGATTTCCAAGAGGGCCAACCATGCTGGTCTGGTGCACTCTTATGTGAGGCTCTTGTGATAATGAGCCTAAACGTCAGTAGGAGGGTCCTAATGTGTCTCCTTATTTCCCATCACACACTTTCCTTCAACCTCTCCTCCACTGCCAGGTGATTATTCTAAATGTGACATATGGGTGTGATCATGTCCTGCTCAGGATGGAGTCCTTTAATGGCTCTCCAAGGACTCATGGAAATACTTCTAACTTTTGCCTGGTTTCTCTCCAGCTCTCTGTACCTTATGCCACTTCTCTATACCACATGATGCTCTTTCGTTTCTCAGTATCTCATGTTCTCTTCCAAGAACTCTCCCTTTCTTTGCCCCTCCCTCTTTAGCCCCCTCCTTCCATGACATGACCCCTCTGTATCTTCTTTTTTTTTTTTAAGATTTTACTTATTTATTGAGAGAGTGAGAGAGAAAAAGCATGAGCATGGGTAGGGAGAGAGAAAGAGGGAGAGGGAGAAGAATACTCCTCACTGAGCAGGGAGCCTGATGCAGGGCTCGATTCCAGGGCCCCGACATCATGACCTGAGTGGAAGTCAGATGCTTAACTGACTGAGCTACCCAGATGCCCCCATATCTTCAAAATCTCAATTTAGAAATCACCTCTATGAAGTAGTTTCCCACACTATATATTATAAATATAGACCCCTTATGGTTCAGTGAACCTCAGCTTAAGAGGTACTAGCAACATGCGCCTGGTTTACAGGTGTTCAAACATCCTTATCGAATGAGCTGCCTCTCTTTCTGTGTGCTGAATGAATAAGCTTCTGGCCTGGACTTCAGGTTTCTTTTCTCTAAACTTCCATAGTTTTATGTTTGAATTGTTCCCCAGATTTCACTGGCTTATGGGTACAAAGGCATTATATTAATTATAACATCTCATCTTACTGATTAATGCCCATGCCCCACTGTCACTCAGTGCATTACAAACCACACCTCAATTTTTTCTCAGTCAATTCTGAGAGTCCTCAAACTTGTTTCATGTAATCCAAGAATAGTCCTAACCTCTTCTTCCTTCCTGGCCTCTTCTTGTTGATAAATGTGGCTTGGAAAGCCACTTGAGGGTCATAACTTGTGGCTTCTGCTGAAGCTGATATTCATGCCAAGGGCGATGCTTCCCAGTGCTCCCTAACTTGCCAACCCTCAGGGGCTATGGCAAGGCTGCTGTCTCTTTCATCCCCATTCAGGCCACATTCTTTTTATTTTCTTTTTTTTTTTAAGATTTTATTTATTTATTCATGAGAGACACAGAGAGAGTGAGAGACACAGGCAGAGGGAGAAGCAGGCTCCCCACAGGGAACCCGATATGGGACTTGATCCCGGGACTCCAGAATCAAGCCCTGGGCCAAAGGCAGGCGCCAAACCGCCAAGCCACCCAGGGATACCTTCTTTTTCATAGTAGAGAAGATACACCCTCCCCAACTTTGGGTCATGTTTTGGCGTCTGACCATGAAATAAGTGTTACTTGGTGCCCTTGTTTCACTGTCTCTTGAAACCAACTCCCTCATTTCTGGCACAGTACCTTACCCTCCACTCCCCACCAGACTCTTCTACAGCCCACCCTGCCTTGTGCCCCAAGAGGCTAGTATGTATGGACTGAACAAATTGACTCCAATGCCATCTGATTTATTTATAGTCCTTGGTCAACAGAATATGAGAGGGCAGGAGAGGAGGGCAATTGGACTATTTCTTCTCCCATCTCTCTTTCCATCCGTCTGAAGTTTGAATGCAGTCCTCCACAAAAGGCTCCTGTCCAGCAGTCTTCTCCCAACATTTCAGCACCTCTATCCTTCAGCTGCTCCTCCACCTTCCTTCTTCAGTCTCTTAGGTGGCAACTGCTCTCTGCTGATATTAGACTCAAGGAGCTTCACATCACCTGTTGGTCTCTTTTAAATCTTCCCTTCCATAAACTCTCCTCAAATACCCACCACATGTATGTGGGAGGTATGTGCCACGTCTTCCTCCTACTACCCTTACCTTGGACACAATTGTGAAGCTTCCTAATAGGGCTGTGATTTCCCCCATGGCTACAGACTCTCAGTGCACCAGACATACCCAGACACATGAGTCTCTTTGCGGAATCACTGGCACTCATCCTTGATGCTCCTACAGAAAGATCATTTCACTGAGTACATTTGATACCTTCCTTTTTGTCTGCTTTGACATCTCATTAATTTATTCATTCAACAAAGAGTCCACATTTCTGCATACTTTAAGCTTCCTGTGCTCTTAACTATGAGGCAGCATATAGATTATGGAATTTGGACAAAAGCAGGCATTTTTTACCACTTACCAAGAAAAACATCTTGGGCAGGTTACCATTCAATCTCAGTTTCCTCAAGTACTCAGAATAGCGGTTGTGAAAATTAAGTGACCTAAGGTGTGAAGTGTTCCAAGAGCCAAATGGCAGTCGGCAGGTGTCATAGGTCAGATTTCTGAATATATCTATTAGTATATCCAGAGATTTGTGTAAAGAAGTTAATTGCAGAGTGTTCTCAGTATTAAAACACATGGAGGAGTGAGGGACACAGGACTGAGCAAAGGGTTAAGGTGCCACAAAAGCCCTAGCAAACCCCAAGGGTAGCTCTGAAGCTGAAAGAGTCCTGAGTTTGAGGCAAAAAGGCTGTCTGTTTTCCACTGATGTCAGTCATGGATGTGGGCTGCACCCAAGAGCAGTGTTCTTCTCTATCTGAGGGCAAAAAGACCAGAGAAATACATAGCTGAGAGATGTTAGCAGCTAGAAGTCCCAGAAAATGGGGGAATGAGTGCCTTGGTCCTGGAGCGGGTATCTAGCCAGCACACCACATTATCTGCTACACTTAATATTTATTAAATAACTGCTGGCTGTCATCATCATCTCCTCTCATTTGCATCTCTTCAGTAGTGTGTAAAGGCACAACAGCCTGGGAGAGCACCAATATCGGTTGGAATAACCATAAAAGATGTTTTTTTGCATAGTGACTTCTAAAAATTGATTTATATTGCTAGAGTCAAAAGCCATAAGGCAGTTGAAGAGAGGTTTTCAAACCATGCTTCTTACAGTAGGGTGGAGTGAGATGAACAGAGCACTGAGGACAATAGTCATAGCTGAAAGAGTTCCAAGCTCCAGCTCCATGCTTGACTTTACTCTTATGTGTGATTTTTCCAAGGAAAAGAACACCCTCAGAGTACACATATGTTACCTACATGGGGAGGAAAGCCCTTTCTTCAGGCTGTAGCTACTGAGGGGGATGCTAATAGGCCTGGACAACTTGGGCTGTAAGAGCAGCAGGCTTTCTGCCCTTGTTAGTTCATCAGTACAACTCAGTGCAATCCAAGTAGCAGGATGGTGGAACTGGGAGGACTGAGCATGACATATGAAAGAAGTTTGAATAAAACAGCTTACAATATTAATAATTGCTCACAGGGTCTTCTGCCTCAAATTCTGACCATTCATGAACAGAATCCACAGAGACTCCAGGTCCTTCCTAGAACCTTTCATATAAGCAACAGACATTCTGAAAGACTCCAATGTAAGACTGAGCCCTCAAGGAGTATTTCATAATTTCTAGCATCCTGGATTCCTATGGACAAGCCTTCCATTCAGAATGGAAGCAGACCCATGGGAAGCAGCACCTGCTCAGGGAAGGGAAATGCTTGAGGAAGTTCCAAGCAGAGAACACAGGTTTACAGCTGTTTTATTATATACACATGCTCTGTTCTCTTTCCAAACAAACAGCAGGACTATGGATGACAATTTACCTCAAGGATTTTAAAAGAAAAATTATGGAAGTGAAAGGTGCTTAATTCACCTAAAACCCTAAACACAATGAACATCATAAGTCCACATTATTTTGCCTTTAGGCTTTTTGCTTTTGTTCTTCCCCATCCAGGAACACCCTTCTCCCTTTTTTTCTTCTAAGGTCTAGCTAAAAACATCATTACAAATCTTTTCCAACTACCCTAACCACATATGCCTTTCTCATCTAAAATCGTTCATTATATTTGGGTCTTAGAGTGTTCAGTCATCATTACAAACATAGCTGACATTTATTAAGTGTTAATTATGTATCTGCATTGTGCTAAACACTTTATATGGATAATCTCATTTAATCCTCAAAACAAGTCTATGAGAGAGGTCATTTTATTAACCCCATATTACGTTTAAGGAAATTGAATTACTGGCCCCAGATCTTTTCCCTCTCTGTATTCACACCCTTGGCCATATAAGCTGTTTCCACTACCAGAGTGAAATATGTTTCCCTGCCCATTGTTTTTAGGCTCAGCCATGTGCTTGATCTGGCCAATGGGATGTTCATAGACACAAGTGAGCAGAACCTTGAAACGGATTTACACAGGGAACTTTTACTCTTATGCTTCCACCATTAACATGAAAATAGAATGCTCCAGCCAGACTGCTAATCCCAAGGGGATAGCAAATATGGAAAGCAGACCTGAGCCCAAATGCCAAAAAGTAGGCCAGCCAACTAAATCTTCAACTTGAAACACAACTGCCCAGGCTAGCTCAACTGACTCCTGTGTAGTCAGTCACAAAACTGACATATATTTTAAGTCACTGAATTCTGGACTGGTTTATTACTCAGTGATATCTGACTGATACAGGCACCAAGAGGTTCAGTTACTTGGCCAAATTCTCACAGGTCATGGTGACAAGAGGATTACAGCACAGATTGGCTTCATTTCAGCTCCCACCTTCTTTTTTTTTTTTTTTTCAGCTCCCACCTTCTTAACAACTATGGCTTCTCTCATCATCATCACATTTGCAATCCACATCCAATTATATTCATTGAATGCTTACTATGTGCAAGGTACCCTAAGAAGTACCATTCATGTACTATCTTTTGAACTCATGAACAATCCTCTGATACAAGTACTTACCACTGATCACATTTTATAAGAAGTTCAGTAGGGATCCCTGGGTGGCGCAGCGGTTTGGCGCCTGCCTTTGGCCCGGGGCGCGATTCTGGAGACCCGGGATCGAATCCCACATCCGGCTCCCGGTGCATGGAGCCTGCTTCTCCCTCTGCCTGTGTCTCTGCCTCTCTCTCTCTCTCTCTCTCTCTCTCTGACTATCATAAATAAATAAATTTTTTAAAAAAAAGTAAGATGCTTGTCCAAGATCATACAGCTAGTAGGAGACAGAGCCATCACTCATCTCAGAGTGTTCCAAACTGCCATGCTCTACTTCAACACACTACCTTTTGAACAAAATCACAACTATCCTTAGAGAAAGATGTTAATCATCAGTTATTCCAAGAATCTCTTCTTGCCCCCAAATTTCCAAAAGCCTTCTTCAAACCCCACAATGATTGCTTTTGAAAATTTTGTCTTGCTTTTGAATGGTTTTATTATTAAAGTTTTTTAAAAATCTTAGAAATCTATTTTAAACTATAATATTAAAAATGAGGAGTCTAGGGCTTAGGGAAATAATTTTACCGATTCAATTACATGAAGCAAACTAGTGGGATACGAAGTCTATACACTGAAAGCTCACGTTCAGGACTTTGTTTGGGAGAGAGAGGGACAGCAGTCCAATTCTGTGGAGTAGAAGTGGGAATTTGGTGTCTAATTTCTCCTTAAATAGATATTTAGCCAAAATTCCTGACTTTTACTCTCATATCTAGAAGTATCTGAAAGCAGGCAGGGATGCTTTCTTGGAAGCAACCTGTGTAGAAACCTGGGGACCCATATTTAAAAGGTCCCCATATTTGGTTTAAGGCTCTACTCTCACCATTTTTAAATTCCTCTTAATTTTTTTCACAAAAGACGCTGCTGTTTCATTTTGCACTGAGCCCCCTAAACCATATAGCCAGTGTTGTGGAGGTATCTACTGTCTCCAGTTTCTAAACTTCGGGAAATTCTTCAATATACAGTGAGTTGCTTCTCAGCTTTCCACTCTGCTGGCTATCACCTACAAGTGTACATAGGGCCAAGAATCAGAATATTAAGATGACTGGCAAAACATGGTCATGAGTCAAACAGATCCAATGGTACCTCCATACAAAGCCAGCTCTACTAACTCTGGGCTGAGGGAGAGGCTAAAAGAAGAACTGGTGGAATGTCTAAGAAGGAATGAGCCTTCCTAGAAAACTAATTTCCCCTCTACTGGACTATACCATGCCCTTAAAAAATAGAAGGACGGAACCTCAGAATGTTTGCAGTTGAATTTCAGCCATTGGTAGATGGATACTCCTTATCCCCATGCTTGCATCATGACTTACGCAAGTCTCTCTTGCCATGAAGTCATTCCAAATTTTCACCATCCTCTGAATCATCTTATCTACATAAAAAGTTATTCTGAATGAATAACACTATTTTGACCCTGAGGATAACACAGAATAATTATGCAGTTATTTTAATAAGAACAAATCATGAATTAGCTCCTCCCTCCTCTTTCTCCATCTTTATAAATAATGGAGTTAATACAGGGCCTTAAAATAAAAAGTATCAGGGCAAGGTGGGATTCATATAAAATATCAATCTTAATATCACAGGGGAAAGGCAAGCTAGTTGCCCCCCTGTCCCCAACCTTTTCTTATATGTGAAACAGTAAGAAATGGAGAGATTAAATCAAAGGAAATAAATACATGTTGGTTATGAAAAAGAAAAAGTGACTCTTTTACCCCATGAGATAGGAAAGACTAAAACCTCTATAAAGGTGAACTAATAGGAAACTATAAATGAATTGTGTTGCCACATAGAGTCATCTGAAAAAGTTTTATTAAAAACGCCTCCAAAGTATATTACATTTTATATTATACCAGGTGGAGCTAGGATGAGGGAAGGAGTTTATAGAGGAACTGTTGAACACAATTTTATTAGAATGCTTGTTCCCTTGATTATAATAAGAAAAGAAATAGGACTTATTGGTTTGGTTATTCGAAACATGCACATGCACACTTTTCACACAACTCCAGCTTTGAACAGGGTGAAAGTTCCTTTCTTTAGCTGAGAGTGTGCTTGAAAATGTTTTATTACTATTACAGGAAACCTGATTTAAGTATCGTCTTTTATGAAATGCTCCCATTGTTAAGTAGCATTCTTGGTTCCCTTTGCTGCTATTATGATGGTAAATACTGATTAAACATAGGAGATTGTTCATAATACAAAAAAATAAAAAAAGATGAACGTCCAGCCTTCAAGGGATTTAAAAATCAGATAGATAAGACATTTTAGAATGTCAGGGTAATCTGTCATATATAACATGGGGAGAGGGAAAAGAAAAAAACATATTCTTTCATGTTTCATTCCTTAAAGGGGACATCTAAAACACATATCTATTTAACATTGCTCGGAAATTAAAGTTATGATATCAATAACATATACCTAACCACATGTTAGGATGAAGAAAGATTGTATCTTGGAATACAGGAGTCTTCCTTGTGCAAATCCCATTAGGACCAATAGGGAGTTATTCATGCATCCAAATCCCTCCCGTCCTTCCCCTCTCCACCCCCAGACACAGACACCCTTGTTCTGAATGATCCTTGTATTTATCTATTTCACATAAATCAAGAATTTAATAAAAAAAATCCACCAACATGGCCATTTGAGACATGAATCATGAGTGCTGTATGTATAAATCATATAGACCTTAAAAGCATTTATGATATAGCCCCTTTCATGCAAACCGCCCAAATGTTTTAGAGAGCTAAATCATACAGAAAGAGGAAAATGTAGTAAATAAAATGGAAAACCAATGGTTAACCAAACTAGTGAACAAAATCTATAGATGCTTCTCATCTCTGAATGGATTCCTTAGAAATTTTAACTGGAATGGGATTTTCAAGGGACCATTACATTCAGTAAGGCAACTGATTATGTTTGTAGTCAAAGATTTCTTTGAGAAATGCTTCTGGAAAAAAATTTAAAACTCCTAATAAGATAAAAAAAAAGGACAATGGATTCAGAAGAATACATTAGAAATAAAAAGAGCCAGTGAAGAAATATTCTCCTCATGTTACTGATGTATTATGCAGAAAACTCACTGTTTACAATTCTACCAACTCCAAATCCTCCGGTTTAAAAATATGTTATTTTCTCTGAGTGATTATTTTTAATTCATTCCCTTTGCCAAAAAGGTCTACTGCACTATAAAAATAAGTTTTCAACTACTTGCCATAAATTTCAAGCATGTCTCTCTGTAACCCCCTAAATTGCTGGTGATCTGTGTATCTTGTTGGATTATCATGACGAAGACCTTTTATGCCACTGGAGGAGAGCAGAAGTCCTTCCCATCTTGTTCTCTTCAATAACATATGTGCATATGTTTATTTTTTGGTATTTCCTCTCTGATTCTTCTATTTCCTGAAGCATTTAGTTATATCTGAGCTTATTCTGTTTCTGTTTGTCTATTTATTTTGTGTTTCCCTCACTACATTGAGAGATTCCTGACCACAGGAACTTATTCTTTTACCATAATATCACCTAAGATCATTTCTGTCATCATAGATGCCATAGGCCCAATAGATAGATGGGTAGACAGAATAACTATCTGGGTAGCATCAATACTTAGCAGATAGAAAGAACTGATCAAGGCTCATGTTTTTGGATGCATCTAGTTTAGCAAGCAGAAGATGAGGTTCTTAACATGAACTGTGCACAGCCTTCAGCTCTCAGCTTCTTCAGAGGCTGGTTCAGCAGCAGCCATCCCCAGGGCACCATGTTCAATGACTGGTCATTGTGGAAGTACAAAGTTTCAGCCATCATCACTTGGGATAACTCTGAAGGGCCATTTTAGCTGCAGAGCTCCTCATAAGCTTGGCCAAGGCTGCTGCTGACAGGCCTGCATCACAGCTCTACTCTTCCATGTGCCCACTCCTACTCTGTAATGTCCTGTACTCTAAACCAAAAAGGCCAACCTGCAAAAAAAAAAAAAAAAGAGAGAGAAAGCTAAAAAGCAGGAATGCAGGTACAAAAATGACTCACGTGACTTCTTTTGGCTTCATTTTCTGACTCTCATGACCATTAGCAAGTTACAAGACAAAGCAAACATCCGAAGGGCTACAAAATAGCTAGAGATTTCAGGAAGGAGATAATGGGTCTGAATTATAAGTAGACAGGGTGTACTATGAGGCCCAGGGCTGCCAGTCTGAGGTCAGAGAATGTGGCCACTGGAGTAAATTAATCAGCCTGCCTCATCCTGCCTGGTTTAGAGAACTTGCTGGAAGACCTCTGCCTGGAAAGAAGCACCTACGTCTGGCCTCATCAGAGAAACAAGGGCCTCATATGAGGGTCTTTTCAAATGCTGCACCTGCCCTAGTATGTCCTCAGGCTTTGCTTCCAGTTCCCGGGGCCTCAGTTTACCCAACTGTACATATTTCCTACATTACTTCAAAGAGGTGCTTGGAGACTTAATTAATGTTTGTCAAGCATGTCTTATATGAAAGGAATCATGTGCAGTAAGTTCAAAGTAGTCTTGGCCCTGCTGTTTCTTTCATGTGTGCTTAGAAGATTTTTCAGCCTTGATAAGAAAAAATAAAAATAAAAAAGGAAAAGAAAAGCCACTCACTCAAGTGCTTGGATTTGGGTCCTCACATTGTGATGCTCTCAGTCTTTTCCCTAGATACCACAGAAAATTGAATAAAAATCAGTTAAACAACTGGTTCTGTGAATCACACCACCATGCTCTAGCACGAGAGCTACTTTGTCACTGCTACCCATGCCACATACAAACATACCCAAATATTGCCAAGGTTTAGTGATTATTTCTACCACTTCAGTTTTTCCCACTGTCCCCTCTCTTTAGATCTCCTGAGAGTGACTTCTTTAGGTCCTTGCCATTTCCCTGATAGTCCTGAACCTTCCAGTGTAACAAATTTCAGGTCAGGCAAGCCCCCTGCAACGAGAGAGCATTTCTTCAAACATATATATCTTTTGTGCCCATCTCATGCTCAAGTCCCTTATGAGATTCCCACTACTTCAGTCTACAATCCAAAGTTTTAGGAAGACATTCAAGGTACCTCATAATATGGTCTCGATCTACATCTCCAATGTCATGTTCACCATCACCCCCTCCAATATATATGTAGCTCTGCGTTCATTTCTCAAAGGTTTTAAGGGAATCATCTCTATAACTGTGGACACATGCTTTAGTCCTTCCTAATTATCTAAATCTTGGTTTTGGTTTTGTTCATCAACACTTATCCTCCTAAACCAACATATACTCCAACCTTCCTAACATATACATAATTTTACTTTCCTAGATTGTAGAATAATCATTTTCTTATGCAACTTAGCAATTAGTCTATAAATTCCTTAAGAAAAGGGATGATACCTGTCATCTCTGTATCTTCTGTGTTCCCAGCAAACTAGAGATGTTCAATACATATTTATTGAATAAATACAAGTGACTAAGCATGGAAAGAGAGATGAGATCAGGCATTTCTAAAACCCATGGATTTCAGAAGCATCCTCATTTCTGATAAAAAATGAACAAGTAAACTAAGTAAGAGGATTCTTGGCTTGTTTGTGAATGGACAATTCCAGAAAATAAGGATAGAACAGGATGGGGAATCTTCTGATTATTCTAATTTAAAAGCTTCTAAGATTGATGGTTATGAGAGGGAAAGTCAGTGGGGAGAAATGGGTGAAATAGGTGATGGGGATTAAAGAGTACCCTTGTTGTGATGAGCACTGAGTAATGTATAGAATTATCTAATCACTATATTATAGACCTGAGGCTAATAGAACATTGTATGTTAACTATTGGAGTTAAAATTAAAAACTCAATAAAAATAAAAGCTTCTAAGACAAATTCTTGCAAAATATCTCTAAGTTTCAATGGCAACATATAAGGATGGCAGGCAGGGGAATCAACTAGTTTGGCCAAGAAGGGAATAACAATCGATCAATTAATCTGCAACTAAATTCAGTATGGGACTATATAATGTTTGTCCTTTTCCAGTTGACTTATTTCACTCAGCATAATACCCTCCAAGTCCACCCATGCCAAAGCAAATGGTGGGTATTTGTTGTTTCTAATGGCTGAGGAATATTCCATTGTATACATAAACCACATCTTCTTTATCCATTCATCTTTCAATGGACACTGAGGCTCCTTCAACAGTTTGGCTATTGTGGACATTGCTGCTATAAACATCGGGGTGCCGGTGTCCTGGCATTTCACTATATCTGGCTATATGTTGGCAAATTGAAATCCAATAAAAATAAATAAATAATAATAAATAAATAAATAAATAAATAAATAAATAAATTCAGTATGGGGACAATTAGTGTGAGGCCTTCATTCAGAGTTGGAATGAAGAGAAACAATCTAGATTACAACTGGGCTCTAGGCCTTGGGTTCCCAAACATGGCTGACCATTGGAATCACTTGGGAAGCAGCTGAAAAATACAGATCCCTGGGCCCCATTTGTGACTTAATGAATCAGAATTTCAGGGGGACATCCAAAGGATTTGTATTATAAAAAGTGCTTCCAGTTGATTCTGAGGATTGGTTGGGTTTAGGAAACACTGATCTATGATTGATTCATTTATTCATTCAAAAATTTACTCATTTTCTAGGTCATTATCCACATATTCATTTATTCAATGAGAACTTATAATAAAGAGGAGGAAAAGGAGTAGAGAAAGAGAGAGAAACAGCCCCCTCATCCTCTTTCTTGATGCACGGTTTTGTCTAGGTCTGTTCTTCAAGCTGCTCCTGATTTTCGCTAGTTTGGGGTTGGTTTTTTGTTTTTGCTTTTGTTTTGTTTTGTTTTTTTGCTCTCTCTCTCTCGCTCGCTCTTGCTCTCGCTCTCTCTCTCTAGAGAAGGAGTGGGGAGGGACAGAGGGAGAGGGAGAAAAAGAAATCCAAGCAGTCTCCACACCCAGCCCAGAGCCCGAAGCAGGGCTCAATCCCACAGCCCTGAGAACATGACCTGAGCCAAAATCAAGAGTCAGATGCTTAACGGATTGAGCCAATCAGCTGCCCCACCCTTTCTCTATTTCTTAAGGCATGGATGCTTCAAAACTACAAATCCTTTCTTTTTCCAAAATTACCTTCTCTAAGGAGTGATCTGAAGATCATTGCACCTTTTCCAAGTGTCAGAATCCTCCACAGAAAAATATTAACAAGCCCATGAACAATTATCTTCCCCTCTATTCTTTCCTTTTCTTCCTTCCCTTGCCCCAGGCTGACATCAAGGTTCTACAGCCAGAGAGGTCTGAGGGAGGAGGAGGGTTATTACTTCTGGCAAAGGAAGCCTTAAATTCCAGTGAGTAAATGAACATTAGCAGGCTGGTCCCAAGAGGGTGCCAACCCCTGCTTTAATCTTTTAGATAGAAAATGAACTGGATGAGTCATAAAATTCATGGGAGGTTCAACTTAAAGGGAGGGAAGCTAGAGCAAGGAAGTAAAGGGAAACTAAAAGGGCAATATCTAGTTAACAAGACTTCTACCAGTCATGGCCTCCACTCCTAACCTTTAATAAAGGTTTTCTCCTTCCCACCAAAACGTGGAACACCATCCATGTTATCCAAAACACATTTATTATGTTGTCAGGCACCTATACTCTTGTTCTCTAGATAAAAACTCATAAAAGATAGTGGAGGGTAGCTTTAAAAGTAGGAATTATTAAATCATGAACTTGCACCATGGGAGACACTCTGGTGAACAATCAGCCCACCTCCTACTTTGCTGTTGAGTTTCTGGTTTCCATTCATTCATTCATTTATATTTAAAATTTTATTTAATTATATTAGAGAGAGAGAGAGAGATAGCCAGGGGAAGGGAGAAGGAGAGAGAGTCTGGAGTGGACTCCATACTGAGTGTACCCTGAGATCATGACCTGAGCTGAAACTAAGAATTGGACGCTCAAGGGACTGAGCCACCTATGCATCCCCTGGCTTCCTTTTAAATGAAAGATGTACAACATAGCAGTTATTTTTAAAAGGATAGCAGTAGTAATTTTTCACTTGAATTGAGAATAATTTAACCTAATCCTAGGATTTTCTAAGGGAGGAAGTGTAGTGTTTAATTAATAAAGAATCCACTCCATTTCCAGAGTTCACAGGTTCACAAAGGTCCACAACTTTGTCAGTTGGAAAAAGTCCTCATACAAAACTTAAATATCAAGATGTCTAATTCAGTGGAAGATGATGCCTATTCACCTGCTGCATAAGCCATTCATATAAGAAAAACGTAAGTAGCTGAAATTCATTCCTAACTGGATTTGGAGATTTCACTTAACTTAACCTTTTAGTGTTAAGAGTCAGCATGGCAACATGCAACTTCTACGTATTAAATGCCTAAGTCATTGAGCAAGCTTATATAACTCATGGTTAAAGAGTGTTTGAGATTCTAGGGACATCAAATAGCTCATAAAACAACATTTTCCAAGGAAAGGCATCAGAACTACATGAATTCAGTTTTCTAAATATATTACCATCTCCCTGTCACCTACCACACCAATCTTGGGAAAGAGATTACTGGAGGAGTAAAAGATTTTAAAATATTTTCTACATAGGGTGGGCTCAGGTTTTCTTTAAGTCCTAGATATTTGTGAAAAAATCAGGAATATTAGACAATATTAAAACATGTTCAGGATGACTATGCTTTAGACAAAAACATGCATTTCTAAATTTAGCCATGTGATTCCCAAAATTATCTCTTTGTGATAACTAACACAAGTTGACTAACCCCAGTGAATCTACACTAATGTCTTTAGCACCCAGTTGTTCTGTCTTCAGCTTTGTAATTTAACAGATGTACTTTTGAGCCTTACTGGAAAGAACTAGGTCTATGTAGTACCTGTGATGTACCAGTTCTACAAAAGGGGCTTTCCAACGAAATAAAATTCAATTCATAACCATCCCTTGAAGTAGTCTGACACAGTGGTCCCACCATGGGCTTTGGAATTATTCTATCCTGACTTGCTAAGGAATCTTCCACCCATAGTTGGATGACCTAATTTAACTTGTCTATGTCTCAGTTTTCTGATTGATAAAACATAGATAATAATCTGACCTACTTCTTGAGTTATAAGGAGGATGTAATGTGTTAACAAAAGTGAAATGCTCAGGATAACTCTCTGACACAAAGTAAGAACTTAATACTGTATGTGAAGATTTGTATGGTCCTCTTACAGGTAAGGAAACTGAAGCGCAGAACTGATAACTTGCTCAAGACTGTAGTAAGTGGCAAATCCCTTTGGATAGGAATTTGGGGGGGTATCTCTTTTTTACTTCACAGATTCATTTATATTTAGATATGTAAAAATAATACAGTTAATCATATCATAGAAAATATGGAAATACTTAAATAATTATTCTACTATTACCTTAGCCAAAATTTGCATTGTTTCTTTTTCCTTTCCCCTTGTAAAACTATGAACTCAGTATACAAACAATCTTGTGTTTGGCACTTTATTTAGTATTACATCATGGTCATTTTTATATTATATTTATTCCTGTCATTTTTCCAGGCTGCAAATTATTCTTTCTTGTGACTATACCATAATGGGCATAATTATTTTGGGAGTTAATCACTGTTATCCTCATCTTCCACCTTAGCACTCCCAATTTAAAGATAAGTTCATAGAAAATGAAAAGGAGGTTTGCTCTGAATGACACTGAAATTATTACCAGAAGCAGAATTGAAACCTTGATTCCTGACATTTATTTGTTTCTTTGTTTGTTTGTTTGTTTTAACCAAAGTATAATTAACAGTATTATATTAGTTTCAGGTGGACAATATAGTGATTCAACAATTCTTTACATTACTCAGTACTCATCAAGTATCCTCTTAATCCTTTTTATGTATTTCATCCATCCCCCCTCCTACTTCCCTGCTGGCAACTACCAGTTTGTTCTCTGTATTTAAGAGCCTGGTTTTTTTTGTCATTTTTTCTTTATGTTTTGTTTCTTAAATTTCACATATAAGTGAAATCACAAAGTAGTCTTTCTCTAACTTATTTCACTTAGCATTATACCCTCTAGAGACATCCATGTGGTTGCAAATGACAAGATTTCATTCTTTCTCATGGCTGAATAAGATTCCAGTGTGTGTGTGTGTGTGTGTGTGTAACCACATCTTCTTTATCCATTCATTTATGAACACTTGGGCTGCTTCTATACCTTGGCTACATTAAATAATGCTGCAATAAACACAGAGATACAGTTATCTTTTCAAATTAGTGTTTTTGTTTTCCAAAATAAAGAATTTAGCACCAAAAATACAAATAATCCATTTTAAAAATGAAGAGAGAGCCTGAATAAACTTATTTTTTGAAGAAGACATACAAATGGCCAACAGACACATGAAAAGATGCCAATATCACTCAACATCAGGGAATTGCAAACCGATATCACCATGAGATGTCACCTCATACTTGTCAGAATGCCAGGTCAATGTAAATGTCACAAGAGATAATGTATGGAAGGTGTCATTGGTATTTTTTTCTATGCCAGTATTCTCAAAAGGCAAATAAAGATTTAAACACTGGTCAATGCTGACGTGTTATGATGCAGACAGCGTGGAAAGTGTCATGTCATTATCCATTCCTTTATTAGCTACTTGAATATTCCTTCATCAGCTACTTGAATTGTCTTAGAACATTAACTGGAACTCTATAAAACCATATGGACCATCAAAAAAACAAAAACAAAAAAGTTTCCAGTAGCTGTTCTTTGTTAGTATCAGTTCAAATGTCTCTGGGCCTGCAAGTGAATAACTTCTTAGCAGAGTTTCAAAGCAGTCTCCAAAGCTATAAGGGAGGGAGAAGGAGATGCATAGTTTAAGGCAGTTGGATTTTATTAACAGAAGTTCTGCATCTTTGTCAACTTCTTAGCCTATCCTTACTTCATGTCCCCCATTTTCCTACAAAAGTACTCCTCTGATTGGAGCTATGGCCATGTTGGGCCTCAGAGGGCTGGCCCTGGCTGTAACTTCCCTGTGGGGATCAAGAAGAGCTTTTACACCTCCTTTGCCCAGTCATGAAGGAGCACCCTAACTATATACTCAGCCCGGTCTGGCACGAGCACCCACTTCCAGTCTAGACGGCAGCCTAAGAGAGGGGCTAATGCTAGGTTTCACCAGACTGAGCCTCGCATTTGTCATGGCTCTGCCCACGGTGATTCCTTTGATCTTGATCCTAGCAAACCACAGTCATCGACAAATGTAAAATGGATTCCTGCTTCTGAAAAGCTTTGATGGAAATTCCCGTGATTCCCAATTCCCTCCCTAGCCTCTTTCTGCTCTTTTAGATTTACCTTCAACATTTAGCCCTAAATCCAGCTGTAAATCTAGCATTAGTGAAGCTATCAAGCCAGTGTGAATCATTTGCAGCTCTACTGTGGATATCCGGGGCCACAGCTGACCCATTTGGGAAAGTACATGATCATCTTTACTTAGCCAGGCACCCTAATCATAGATTCCAGGCTCAACATTCTTCATTTAATTTTCCCTGAGAACTGCCTAGGCTGTGATCTGATCCTCAGAGAGGGGCAATCATTTCTAAAGGGCAGATTGTTAGAAAAGTTTGCAATTAAAAACAACAACAAATATATGCAGGCTCCTTGTGGTTATAGTGGAGGAATGTGCCCGCATGCACGCCGCTGTCATCTCAAGGCTCTCTTCTAAAAACAAGGCCTATTCCCTGGGCTGTCTGCAACACTATGTTCTGTTTATTTCCTGTGTAAAGAAAGAAACTAAGTTGAAATAGGTTTACTTGGTTCATAAGTTTCAGATTAGGGCCACTGGTTCCACAAAGTTAAGTATAGCCAAATTCATGAAAATCACAGCATTTTGGAGGTGATGTCTAACATTCTCATTTTATAAATGAGGGCACTGAAGCCCAGCAACGGAAAAAAGCTCGTTGGAGGCCCAGGTGAGTTATCAAGAGAGTTGATCTTGAACTTAGTTCTTTTGATGCCCAAGCCAGTGCCTATGTCCTAAGCCAAAAGGCCAATCCAGTGGGCAGCATTTCCTGAAACAGGGAAGGCCAGACTATCTGATACCAACCAGAAGTGAAAGAATCTACAAAGTATTTACTAATATTTTAACTTAGGACTGAGGAAAGAAGAGGGCCAGTCCTTTCAGATACATATTCCAAGTTTCTCAAAACAGATATATGAGCTATATATACACATTCAAATCCCTTCCCTCACCACACCTCACACACACATGCACACACACACACACCCAAACACAAACACACACACATACACACACAGAGTTGATACCATGTGCCCACCCCCCCTTCTTCTCAAAGCAAAAGAATGGGCATGTTGTATTTAATAACCTCATTTAAGAAGAAAAGGTACCATCATTTTCCTTTTTGGCTATTTTTTTTTCCTATCAAAAGGTGGAGCGAGGGTGGTGTGGAGATAAACTTGTTTAAGGATCAAAATATCTGCTGGAGAAGGAATCTAAGGGGATGCTGGCAGCTGGCTTTCCATAGAGGGAGAAGGTAGTGGTGTGAACTGCCATTCTCCTAGCAGGCACGCTGGGAAGCAAGGCATTGGAAAGTGAGCAATGCAGCATTTGACAGGTGCCTGGCTCTTGTTTCCACTGGCCAGGGCAATCATCAGCTCTGCTCTGCGTGGCTCCCTTGGACAAGTTAGGAGCCAGCTTCTTTCTGCACTTAACTCGCAAATATACAGGTCTCTCTGGTCTGTTCGGCTGAGGCATCCCCACAGGAGCAAGATCAGGCACTGGCTGAAGCCTTTATGCCTCAGAGTAAAAGGTTACCGAGAAAACAATTTTGAAGCTGCAACTGGGAAGGCTCTTTGGGCAGAAGAGAAAAAAAAGAAGATGATCTTATTTCACTTAATGCTTAAATCAAAATGATCTCCATGCCTGGGAGAAGCATCCTGATGTCAGTGGTGCTATACCCAGAGATCCCTTCTCACCAGTTCCCAGCCTGCAGTTACCAAGTCAATACAGGAAGTCTTGTTGGCCCGACTCCAGTGTTAATATTGCTCCCTACCACACCAATTTTGCGCTGATTGGTATCAATGATTCTCTATCAGCCATTTGCATTTGTTAGTTCCTGTCTTCCTAGATGTTCTTTCTTTTCCATGTTTATACCTTTGAGCTACTGATTACAGTTGCCTTTCCATAACCTCTCCACTATAATCAGATTCCTCTGGAGGTCAGTCTCACTCTAGGACAGGTGGAAAAGACATGAATCCTGGTTCTTGACTTTCCCCCTTGCATACTGAGCAACCCTTAGTCAGAGACTATGACTAAATTGGAGAGTCAGTCCCTGTAAGATGGTTGGTCCCTTTCCTTTGGAGATCCCAGGTCAGAGATTTCTAGTTCCAAAGTTAGTTACCTCTCAATGAGAATGGCCACATTGCAAATTTCATTAGTATTTTATACAGGATAGCCACTTCAGAACTCTACCCACTCAGGCCCTAAAATGTTATCTTTTAAGAGAGTCACAGTAAATGAACTCATAAACATACCACTAGTTTTCTTGATTTCTTGCAAGTTCAGCCTTCGCAAGCTTCTTTTTAACCTTAGAAAATTTTCTTTAAACCAAAACTTACTCTCAATAGATAAACTGGTGATCACTCTGGTTGGGAAAGTTAGGGTAGTCCATGTTTTTTGCCTTACGTCCCACAAGCATGGTTCAGAAAACTAATTTGTCCCAGTGTCTCCCTCTTTGGGGCACTTCATTCTTCCATGCCTCTTCAGGTTGTTTTGTTTATTTCACAAAACTTTAGATTATTATGACTTCTTTAAAAACTGTATCAAACAACTTTACTTCCTCTCCAAATTTTTAAGTAATTACCAGCCTGTTACCCAAATCAAAATAAACATTGCTCATCAGGTTCTTTATATTTTCATTCCAAGTTTTCTCCTTATTCACCAGCCTTCTCTGGAAGCCATTCTTTCTCTTCTCTATGTGACATGTTCTCATGAAGCCAGGTCTTGCTTCTAAATCATCGCTTTTTAGCACTCTCATCCCACAGAAATGTTTAATTTAGTATTTTGTGGTTGAAATGTTCCACAGAGGGTCAGAGAAGTGAGATGACTTGCCCAGGATCATACCACTGGTAGCATAATAAAGACAGAACTTAAGCCTTTGGAAATCTGTTCAGCTCACTCCTTCTTTCCCCTTACTCTCCACTTACTCCCAACTTCACTCTGGTCCACATCTGTATAGGTTCAGTCACATGGCTCCTCTGAATATCCTGACTCCCTCCGTAAAATAAGCAGGTCACTCTAGCAATTTCTAATGTTGACTTCTAAGCACCATCTTTCTATAAAAAATGGGAGTGGTTAAAATCATTGACCCTGGCCGATCATTCAGGTTTTACTCCATTAGAGGCAAACCTCTTTTGACAACTCTCAAGTATCCAGGTAACTTTCTAATAAACTGTTTCCCCTTGCACATACTTCTGTCTCCAGCTCTGGCCCAAACCCAGGCATGCAGAAGTGGCGAACTGCTTGGAGGAAGGCTTTCCAAAGATCTTGGAAGTTTCAAGAAAGGCTTTTGTGGTATTTCTGGCCCAGCCAGAATCAGGAAGTACCAGATCACTCACAAGGAAACTCATTCTTGCACAATTTCCAACAACACCCCCCCACTCCACCCCCAAGCCTTCCTCGCACCACACATTCCCTGCCCTTCCTCAAACATGAGTTTTTGCAGAGTCGAAACTTTTTGATAGTTCAGATAAGGTTCAAATGAGTTGCTGAGCTCTTGAGGGCTAGAAATGAACCTAGCATTTTGTTCCTTGCTCATCCCCAGTAATGAGTATACCAGCCTGTCGCTGTCAAGGTGGTTTGGGTCACACAGTGAAAATCGGCATAATTGAAAGCATTAATCAACAAACAATTACATATAATGGTACAGAATGACTACTTATGAGACCTTACATGATTCTGACCAAGTCTGTCTGTGGTAATAACAGGAGGTGTACAATTGTATCACAGTTTTTAGAGAAGTAAGTGCAGTCTTATTTTGTGTGTTTGTTTGTTTGTTTGTTTGTTTAAAAAAAGATACTTCTGAAGGTAGGGATGAGGAGAACAAGATTAACGCTTAGAATGCCAATGAACTTCAAATTATCCTCCAAATAAAGGGTGCATTCCAGTCACTTTTCTAGGTGTGGAGGGAAAACAGCTTTAATAAATTCAACTGGATGATGCTTCTTAGGTTACACTTTAAAAGGTTTCCTTTAGGGACGCCTGATTGGCTCAGCGGTTTGGCGCCTGCCTTTGGCCCAGGGCATGATCCTGGAGACCCAGGATCGAGTCCCATGTGGGGTTCCCTGCATGGAGCCTGCTTCTCTCTCTGCCTATGTCTCTGCCTTTCTCTGTGTCTCTCATGAATAAATACATAAAACCTTTGAAAAAAAATGTTTCCTTTAGAAGACCAGCTTCATTATCCTTCAGTTGATTCCAATCATCAGAACTTTAGGGCTGATTTTGAAATACTTATTTTTCTCATGAACTTGGAGAAATAGGGGAAGCAATTAGATCTTGTGATTTTTAAGGCTGCACTGAGGATAAAGTAAGAAAATATCATAAATTTTATTTCATGCTTTCTTGCCAATTGACAGAAATGTGCAGTCCATATGAATTCATATAACGAGGGTGGAATGTTGGAAAAACCAATAAAGATTTTGTGGTCTGACCTATAATAAATGTAGTTTGATTTAGAGTCTGTTTTTCACAACATGGCAAAATGAATCATAAAATAATGGGCCCTGAAACTCCTGCATTTTTTAACAATAGCCTGGGGACAGTTTACAGTGTAATGAATTGTAATTAACCCACCTTCAAAATCTTTTATGAGTATTTTGCCAATTAGCTCCGCATGCTTGCTAATGACTCATGGCTAGTGCATGTCTTTACAGAACCGGATTTTACAGCACACATCGCCTGTTAACTCAGCACAAGTGTGCAGCATGGTAAGGATGACACAGGTAGATTGAAACACCCTCAAGAGCATCCTTACTTTGCCAACTCAATGGACTCAGCCATCATTCCTCCAAGCCCAAGATAACCATAATGGTTTGTGATGTCAGAGGACTTTGGTTTCTGATGGATTGCAAGGAATGCTCCACTCCCTGTCCACACATCTGTTGTTACTTAGCACTAACATATATAATGCTACTAATTGTGGAGCCATCTTTGTTTTCTTTACTTAGCACTCTGGTTAGCATTATTTTATCTTCGTGGTTCATGGCTTTCTGCCACTGACAACATAAGTCCACTCAAGAGAAAATAAAACAACTACTAAGCTGTCTCCTTACATTGCTTTGCTTTGAAATTACAAGGACCATGTGCAGTCAAACTTGCTTCCTGGGATCCTAGCTCTGACCTTGCTATGTCAAAAGTTGGCTTTTCCTGCAAAAAACTGGTGCCTCCGCTGATACAAGAGCAGGCTGAGGGGGCTGCAGTGAGCAGTGGGGGTCTGGCTTTAAACTCCATGCACTAAGAAAGTTAATTGTAGGCAAGGTCAAACTTTCCCAATTCTTCAGAGGCCAAGCCAACAAATCTTAAAGCCAACTTAAGAAAGCTAACCAAAGGTGACAAAGAAGTTACTCCATAATTTCCTCAACTATGTATTAAGAATGTTAAGGATCTATAATGTTACCAGTATTTTTCTGCCAGCACAGCTACATACCAGAATGAAGATATAGAGGCTAATTTTCAGAATCATAACACAATAATGCTGTACTTTGGGAAATCTAAAACTACACAGGAATGATTTCACCATGATGCCAACAAAAGTGAACAGTTTGGGGCAGCCGGGTGGCTCAGCAGTTTAGCACTGCCTTCAACCCAGAGCCTGATCCTGGAGACCCGGGATCAGGTCCCACATCGGGCTCCCTGCATGGAACCTGCTTCTCCCTCTGCCTGTGTCTCTGCCTCTCTCTCTCTCTGTCTCTCTCTGTCTCTCTCTCTCTCATAAATAAATAAATAAAATCTTTTTAAAAAGTGAACAGTTTTCAAGCTCACACCTTTGAGACGATGGTGGTTCTATAATAGCAGAGAACTATTGATAACTGGAAAATGTTTCTGTGAGGAAGGGCAAAGACAAAGGAAGAAGTCTAAGCCACCCTGAGGGATCCCCCTGAGAGGATAGTGCATAAGCATGAAGGGGAGTAGAGGCCTCCATAAGGGGGCAGGGAATACAATAAGAGGAAAAGATATTTCACTGCAATTACTTGAATCCTTTGGAATCTCCAGGTACAAACCCAGCAAGAAATTTCTTATCTCAGTGAAAGGTTTAAGAGGTATCCTTTCTACTTCCCGTTCACCTTCTAGAGCCAGCTCTCTCACCCAAACATAAAGAACCAAATAATGGGAACATGACTTCTTTCCTGCCAAGACTAATTAAATTAAAGTGACTGTAGTTCCAGACAGTGTAACATTTAATGAGCCCTCATCATACACAGAGAAGTGAACTGGGGGCTTAGGCAGCTCCTTCCTTGGCTCTGGTCCTTATATAGTTGATGAGGGCAAACATAAGCCATAGAGAACCAAGGCATCCAGAATTGACTGAAGGCCAATGCCGATGGCCTGAGGAGAAAGGGATGGCAGTATGCCTGCAATGTCTCTATCCTTTGCCAGGTCCATGGCTGCTCTAGTCTAGTCCATATGTCTCTTGCCCTCTCTCATCTATGGATCAAGACTGAACATCTTAACAAGAGAAGTCATTGTCTGTTGAGCAACTTATGAGAGATAAACTGAATCAACTGGAGTATGTCTCTTGAGAATTTTAATTAAGAAACACATCAACCGTTGTTAGCTAATGCTGAACCATGTGGAAATTTAAAAGCAGAGAAAACCTACTAAGCAAAGTAAGGAAGAAATAGAGCTGGAGAGAGATATCTGGTATGATGACAGACTGAGCTCCCAATTGCTTTCCAGGTCTATATTTTAATTTCCAATGAAACCCAGCTGGGTTTTCTGCCCTTGTGTAAATTAGTGTCCACTCCACTCCTCAGAAATAAGGCAGCATTTACTGGAACACCTGTATGTAAGGAAATGGCTCTTAGGTCAGAGACCCTGGCTCTATACTAGTCCTGTAGACTTGGATAATCTATGATGCAGTTTCCTCTACCACAAATGGGGTGTCTACTGGCTGTGAGGACTAATCCATGTAAAGCACAATGTTTGGAGCAAGTAAATGTTAGATAAATGTTGTTCATTGCTAATATTGTTAACAGACTTCCTTTCCTTTATTAAAACTGTGGGGTTTTTTTTTCTCCCACTACAACTCATTAAATTCAGAAGGCAATCTCTCCAGTTGATAAAGGGCATTCTTTAGACAACAGTACATATTCCACATACAGAGCTCACTACACCCCATGGAATCAGCTTACTGATAGGTGATCATATGAAGGTATCGCTTAACTGTTAAATCTATATGAACTGTACTGATCCATATGATAAATTTTAAGCTCCAAAAAAAAAAAACAGAGATAGATTTGCACATTTCATTGTTTTAAATAAACATTTGCAATGACCAAGTTTGGGAATTCATTTTGTGGCTTGAAACTAAAGTGAAATTAATTTCCACATTGTACATGGAGTGTGCCCTGGACTTTGCCTAGCTAATACGATTTTAGAGGGTAGAAGGAGTTTAGTTGGACTCAATATTTTTTTAGGTTAGTCTCAGAAGAGCACATCTGCCATAAATTGCATTTCCATAATCACGTCATTCCTTGATGCTAAGCATCAACTGTCCATGTTCAGTGGACACTGTAGTAACACTGTCCTTGCAACTGGACAGCTTGTCAGTTTCATTTGCATGTGAGCTCTCTGTTCTATGAGGTAATCAATCCTGTTTAGCTTTCAATGCAGTTTTTATAGAAATTAGCTGATTTAAAAAAAATTCACATCCATAGAATCTAAAGTAAAAAATATAGCATCAATTAATTTCCACACAACATTTAGAGACAGTGCCAAAGTTGAGGATTATTCAACTTCTATTTAAATAGTTTCCTCTGGTTTGGGATAAAAATTGTTAGCACTTCAGAATTTAAAAGAATTCAGCTCTCTTAAATTCAGAATCCCAATATCTCCTTTGGACACTTAAACTATTGGAGTTTCTCATTCATCTAAATATTCGAAGTTTTTACTTAGTTTTAGTTTATCTCCTTTATATAATTTAATTTTCTTTCACTATATTTTGCCCTGAAGGGAAATAAAAGAGGAGATAGTACACTTCATATTATAGTCCTCCTTACTAATAAAATACACCAGAATAATTTAGGAGGTCTGTTGGGCAAAGGGAGAGAAGTGTTAACAACTGCAAATCAACAGTGTTGCTGCTATGGGAGTAAAACTTAAAAGATTAAACCTATCTCAAAAAAATGCTATTTATCATTCTGAACTATTTAAAAACTTCAGTAAAAATACATAGGTCTTTCCAATTTGAAATGGAAGGTTAGTTTCAGGAATGAGATTGAAGAGTCAGCTAACTTCTAGGTATGTAAAAATATTCATGCCTGACTATAAATTCTGTTTGTCTTCATTCAATAACGGCAAAGATATATACATTTACAGTGTATTAAAAAAGTTAGAATTGTTTTTTCCCTTCAAAATATTAAAGTGCATTTAAATTCCCCCTAATTTAGTACCCTCTGTATTTCTGTTCTTTTACATAAGGTTCAAATTAATGCAGTTTTTTTAAGGTGCATTCCTTGATATTATGTACTTCCATTTTATGTGACTGTTCAGAGCCACACTATATAATCACACCATATAAATAATAAATAACCATATAATCATAAACCAATTTTTATGAACCAAATTGGGCTTAATATCAGGTTTGGTCTATTATAACTCAAAAAATATAGACTTTGACACAGTCTTCCAAAAGCTTACAGAGAAAAAAAATTCAATGCATTAGATTTGCAAACAGGAGAGAAACTTAAAACCAGTTCAGCAAAGGTCAGGAAGGTATTCCCATCATTTACAGGTCAAGAGGGGGTGTAATTAGAGGGAAGAGATAAGGTTGAGTATGTAATTTGGATGGAGATGAGAGAGCAGATAGGAGACTCTTATGTAGGTAGTGATTGTGTTGAAGCAAATTTTTCCATTCCAGTGGAATATTTTTATTTATTTAATGAGTTTCTATTTAGCATAGGCTGTGTGCAAAACACAAAAGGTGCCGAGGTAAGAGGGCAAGAGTCCATCAGACTCATTTCCTATGTACTATGCACTTTTAATTTAAGAAGAAAGATAGGGAAAACACACCAAATAGTCGTGTAAAGCTTTACTGTTGAAAATATTGTGAGAAATCATGTCTTGTTTGTAAAATAACAGTCTGAAGAGATAGATAATAAATATCTTAACTGTAGAAGTAAGAAATACAGAAAATAAGAGCAATATGATTGATTTCATTATATGATTTAGATGAAAAAAAA
The DNA here is from genome assembly GCF_003254725.2 of Canis lupus dingo. NCBI lineage: Eukaryota > Metazoa > Chordata > Mammalia > Carnivora > Canidae > Canis > Canis lupus. Next base: position 15,232,266 of record NC_064266.1, read on the forward strand.
AGGGGGTCTTTGAAGAGGTGGGACTTCACAGACAGCAAGAACTGAACGCTCAAAGTCAAAGAAGCAAGAGTTTTCCAAAACAAAGAACAATATACTTGTTCAATATTTTAGTACAAGTTTTCAAAAGTGGAAATCACCTATCGGATATTTGTTTCAGAAAGAGGAGGCACAGCGTTGGCCATTATAACTATTCCCACTTTTCAGAGAATGTAGATGACTATGTAAACATGAACTTGTATTCCCAGGGCCAATCCCCTCCCCTGACCTTATGTGGGTAGCAACCAAGGAGTTTGGGAATGACTGATGGTAGTTACAGTCCCAGGGTAAACCTGGGTGATCCACCCCAGAAACAAAGAGTAATTCAGGAGTTGTAGAAGTAGAACACAGCTTAGGACATTTTTTGAAGGATTTGACAGAACAACCTTTTCTTTCTGCATGACTTAATGTTCAGAATTTAATACACAAATTTGCCAATATTAGTGGAGCAAGTCTGAGAACAAGGAATAAACATACATGAGGGAAAAGCCAAAAGAATCACTAAAAACAGAACCATCGTTAAACTGCACCTGACATCCATCCTAATTTTGACCTTAACATGATCCAATAAACCGCTTATTATTTATAAGTTATATGTTGTACTACTCGCAATAAAAAATATCATAATATTTCCATCTGTTAAAGGCTCTTAGGATCCAATTTATAAATAAAATAAAGTTATATATTTGCAAGTTACTAAAGAATAATTTTTAAATTTCTCAGGAAAATATTTGAAAAGACAGATGAAAATACTACAACTCTCAAAAATCTTGATAATGAAAACTGTTAAGCAAGCTGGTAGAAGAAACTGTCACTAATTAGAATGTTGATGGAATTGGTTTAGATGAATAGAATAAGTGATCTGCATACCCGGAAAAAGAAAAAGGTAGGAATAAATTATTTTACTGTTTTACTATCTTTCCTTAGTTTAGAGATACATGAGATTTCCTTATTCACAAGAAAGGTGGGGCTACTCAATGAATAAAGTGACACACTATCTAAGGCATTTACCACATGTCTAACACACAGCAAGTACTCAGTGAATGTTGCTGTTATTATTGTTGTTACACTGCTGCTAGTACAAAGGAAAGCTAGACTACGTTTAGTACAAGCATTGCATTTCTGCATTGATATCTGGTTCTCAGCAAACAAAACAGAAGTTGCTATAAAAGAAAACTTGAGGGTCCGTGGGTGGCTCAGTCAGTTAAGTGTCTGCCTTGGGCTCAGATTATGATCCTGGAGTCCCAGAATCAAGTCCCATGTCTGGCTACCTGCACCTTGGGGAGTCTACTTTTCCCCCAGCCCTTCCTCTACTCATGCTCTTGCTCCCTCTCTCTCTCTCTCAAGTAAATAAGTAAAATCTTTAAATTAAAAAATAAAAAATAAAAACCTTGGTATAGAAGGAGAAGACAAAAAAGGAAGGCAAAAAAGTAATTCAAAAAAGTAAATTATTAGAGGCACAGGAAGGACCACATGCTGGCATCACGATTCCTTTTGTCATCATGGAACATACAGAACAGTACAGCAGAGCCTAGACTATTAGAAGAGGAAGCAGAATTGCTTAGCCTATACCATGTGCATGTCAGTCTGTTTGTTCTCTACCTTTGGATCTGAGAATGGATAGCACCCAAATAGTCAAGGTTAAATTCGTGTTCCTTATCTTTGGTGAAAGGAAACACTAATTAATTGCACTTATCAAGGATGAATAAAAGGAATAAACAAGATCTAAGAAATGCACCACATGACAGAATTTGTACTGAATCTTATGGACATTTGAATATTTAACTAAAATGATATTTGCATGATTCATACTCATAGAAAGGAAACAACAGGCTACAATTTCAAGATACCATCTCTGAGAACTACTTACTATAGGAACAAAAACAGCATTTAAAGAAAACTGGTGGCATCTCTACTAGCTGGAAGAAAAAGCTGATAAAAAATAGCAGAAGACAAAAGAATTCAACAGAGAAAAGTCAAAGAGCACAGGATATGATGGAAAGGAAGAACACTGAGGTAAGGAACCATCAGAACAAAACAGTATTTTTAATAACATAATTAATTAAAAATGAGCAGAAGAAATGAACAGACGTTTCTCCAAAGAAGACATAGAGATGGCCAACAGACACATGAAAAGATGCTCAACATCACTTATCACCAGGAAAATACAAATCAAAACTATAATGATATCATCTCACCCTTGTCAGAATGGCTAAAATCAAAAACACAAGAAACGAGTGTTGGCAAGGATGAGGAGAAAAAGGAACCTTCATGCACTGTTGGTGGGAATGCAAACCAGTGAAAACATACTGTGAAAAACAGTATGGGGGTTTCTCAAAAAATTAAAAATAGAATTACCATATGATCCAGTAATCCCACTTCTGGCTATTGACCCAAGAACACAAAAACACCAATTCACAAAGATAGATGCACTCCTATGTTTATTGCAGCTTTATTTATAATAGCCAAATTATGGAAGCAGACCAAGTGTCTATCAATAGATAAATGGATAATATAATGGAATAACTCAGCCATAAAAAAAATGAAATCTTGCCATTTGCAACAACATGGATGGATCTAGATAGTTATAATGCTAAGTGAAACAAGCCAGTCAGAGAAAGACATATATCATGATTTCATTCACATGTGGAATTTAAGAACAAAAATAAAATAAAATAAAACAGACTCTTAACTATAGAGAACTGATGATTACCAGAGAAGGTAGGTGGGGGGTGAAACAAGTGGAGATTAAAAGTACACTTGTGATGAGCATGGGGTGATGTATGGAACTGCTGAATCACTGTATTCTAGATCCGAAACTAATATAATAGTGCATTTTAACTATAGTGAATTTAAATCAAATGAATAAATGATTGATTGAATAAATAAATGGATAAGTAAATAAATAAAAATAATGTAATTAAAACCCATAGGCTAAAAGGAGTAAAGACTGATACTGTGAAAGACTGAGTCAGTGATATGAAGTCAAGGTAACCAGATTATCTCCAGTCGCCCAGGACTTCCCCAGTCATAGCGCTGAAAGGGCAACTAGAGGAACCTGTCAATCCAGGGTGAACTGGGACAATTGGGTCATGCATAAGGGAGGACAAATCTGCACATTTTATCTCAATGTGGAAGGCAAGGAAAAAATTAAAAATGAAGGAATGATGATTCAACCAAGAATTTAAGTGTATTCTTGAAAGGAAAACTGGTGAAATTAAAAAATAAGCAATCATAAAAAGCATTTAACATGCACAGGTGTTGGGGGGAATAAGCAAACAAATTGAAACTGCGTGTCAGTGAAGAGAAACTAACTGATACACAAGCATGACCCGGCAAATTTTTGAGTTGCAAAATAAACAAAGTTAAACAAATGCGTAGGCAATAGGAAAAACTCAGTACATAAATTTTAGTGAGCTAGAAAGTAGAAAAAATTGTAGACTTGATTTCTTATTAACTCTAAGAACCCTCTATAAATTTTAAACCTTGAAGAAATGAAAACAGACATTACGGGGATGCCTGGGTGGCTCAGTGGTTGAGCATCTGCCTTTGGCTCAGGGTGTGACCCTGGAGTCCTGGGATCAAATCCCACATTGGGCTCCCTGCATAGAGCCTGCTTCTCCCTCTGCCTATGTCTCTGCCTCTCTCTGTGTGTCTCTTATGAATAAATAAATAAAATATTTTAAAAAAGAAAACAGATATTACAGAGACAGAATATTTTTTAATTTAAAAAAGAATGCACACAGTCATGTGTAAAACTTAAAAATATTTATATTTGGGGGGAAGGTAAAAATGTTGGCAAATGAAGGACCAGCAATAGAATAAAATTGAGGAGTTATTCAACACTTGTTTCTAAAATGAGATTCAGATTCATTATTTTATAGCTGAGTTCCAATAAACAATTATAGGAAAAGATAATTCCTTTACTATATCCTCTAATCCAAAAATACTCAAAACTAGCCAATTAACAATATATTACTAGTATAATACTGACATCCAAACCTGACAAATACAGCCCAGAATAGGCCAATCTCTCTTAAGAATACAAAATCAAACGAGTCGGCAATATCAGAGAGGGTGACAAAACATGAGAGACTCCTAACTCTGGGAAAAGAACAAGACATAGTGGAAAGGGAGGTGGGCAGGGGCATGGGGTGACTGGGTGACGGGCACTGAGGGGGGCACTTGACGGGATGAGCACTGGGTATTATATTATATGTTGGCAAATCGAACTCCAATAAAAAAATACATATAAAAAATACAAATTCAAAAACCCCGAAGAAGGTAGCAGGTAACTTAAATCTAGTAGTCAGGCAAAATATACACTGTATTCCCAGCCCTTGAGCCACCCTTCTCAGAAACAAAATTGATAGGGATTAGGTACCAGTCTGCCACATTTCTATTAGCTAATCCTCTTTGACCATGGATGATTGGATAGGAGTGAAGACTTGAAACAAATTTGATTCTCTCCCTTGAAAAACCAGACTGAGGCACAGTGACTTAGAATTGGGGGCTGAAAGTTACTTATAACAGAGTTAATAGAAGTAAGATCCCCCTTTTTAAGGTCCTTGAACTTTAATAGTTCAACTATTCCTTGGGTACTGGTCCTAAGCTTGTCTTCAAATCTTTTTCTGCTCTTTTTCTGCTCTGTTCTGTACCACAATAGGGCTAACCTATAGGAACTCCATTTCCTAGGCTTCCATATCAGTACTTTTCCTCCTGGGTTCAGACAATGGACAACACTGGTAGAAGAATGGGGTAGGAATGTGACAGAAACCAGGATACCTCTCCCTGCCCATGCCCACTACTCCTGCCACAGGTAACATCTCTGACAATGGCTCTATCTGCTCCATCACTCCAGCCCCTATCAAGCAAGTCCACCATGGCCCTAGCTTCTACTGAGTGAACCTGGTGCCTTGGTTCTGGTAATATCATCCCCTTCTTTGTTCTCCCAGCCATTGGGGTGGTAATGGCTTCCTGCTGTTGCAATTATCTGGGTTATCTCAATACCCTATGTTTGGCTTCTTGGCTCTTCCATCAACTGCACAACTAATTCTTTTACTGATATGTTAATTTGGATTCTATAAGCAATAGATAAGGATGGATGCAGGATTTTTTAAACATCTAAAATAGTGATGTCTTCCAAACACCACAGGTTTTATGATACATAAATTCCCCAAATATTAACTTATCCATATTCATCAGCTTGTCTCTTCTACCTAAGCCTCAAGTGGTTTTTTTTTGTTTTGTTTTTTTTAAAGATTTTATTTATTTATTCATGATAGTCACAGAGAGAGAGAGAGAGAGAGGCAGAGACACAGGCAGAGGGAGAAGCAGGCTCCATGCAGGGAGCCCGATGTGGGATTCGATCCCGGGTCCCCAGGATCGCGCCCTGGGCCAAAGGCAGGTGCCAAACCGCTGCGCCACCCAGGGATCCCGCCTCAAGTGGTTTTGATTCTACACTCCTTGTCAAGTACTTGTCAGTCAGCCACGAGCCCCAAAGAGCAAGTAAACATTTAGAATCAGCAGACAACACCCAGCTCTCCTTAATAACATTAATAACATGTGTGCAATGCAGAGGTAATGCTTTGAGGATTCAAGAACTAGAGTGAATATAATGCTAGGCAGACAGGTAAAAAGTTGAGCAGGAAAGAGGGATTCTTAATTTTCTGAGCAATTTATATGAAATATTTGGGTTCAATGTTATCAAATATATTTTTACATTTCCTGATTTTGTTTTTACAGGGCTTACTATAATGTACTTTGTTTATGGATTTCTATTCTGGAGTTTCTATTGTAAACTCTATGCTCTAAATGGGTTGTTATGTTTAAAGTAATAGATTCCAGGGGTGCCTGTATGTTCAGCTTGTTAAATGTCTGACTTTGGCACAGGTCATGATGTCAGGGTCCTGGGATCAAGCCCTGTGTTGGGCTCCCAGCTCAGGGGGGGAGTCAGCTTCTCCCTCACCCTCTGACCCTCCCCCCACTTATGCACTCAGTTCCTCTCTCAAATAAATAAAATATTTTTTAAAAAAGTAACATAGGGATCCCTGGGTGGCGCAGCGGTTTGGCGCCTGCCTTTGGCCCAGGGCGCGATCCTGGAGACCCAGGATCGAATCCCACATCGGGCTCCCGGTGCATGGAGCCTGCTTCTTCCTCTGCCTGTGTCTCTGCCTCTCTCTCTCTCTCTGTGACTATCATAAATAAATAAAAATTAAAAAAAAAAGTAACATATTCCAACTTAAACTAACTGAAGGAAGTATATATGACACATCTCAGACTTGCTAATGGAATCAAAGTGTTTCAGTCAGTATCCAATTAGGAAAACAGAAATGACTGTAGTTATTTATAATGAACAAAATTTAATCTTCAGAAAGCCAATCTTCTTTTTTGATGGATTTACTTTCATAATTTCCTTGTATTCTTTATGACTAAGCTCAAATACTAGTTGCTTTTGGTAGCTGTCTTTGACCTTCCCCTTGCTTGGGAAAATTAATTATTTCTACCATAATTACCATAGTATTTTAATACTAACTGCACTAGAATAACTACCAACTACTTATATTACTGCTTCTTCTCCTACTACTACGAGTTCTATTGAGAGACTATTCCGACTAGGTAATTTGCTCACTGCTCCTCTTTTCATCCTTTACCCCTCTATGTTAAATATTAATATTCCTGTATTACAAATTAAGAAATTTATTCACAAGATCTAAGTCTAACTTAAATCTGTTACCCTTTCACTGTATCTGCTGCTTCCCATTATATATTTTTTCAGGCATTTACCCTATACATTTATTTATTCATTCATTTATCACTTTATATTTATCACTGGCTACTTCCCCTGACTCATTTCCTATCACTCTCTCCTTATTCTGCTTTAGCCACAGAGGCCTATAAGCTTATCCTCAAATGTGTCAAGCATGTTTCCATTTCAGGGCCTTTGCACATGCTCTTCTCATCTTCTGGAATGCTCTCTCCCCAGATATCTGCACAAGAACTCCTATACTTCACTGAGGTCAAATATTTCTCCTCAAGGATGTTCTCCAAGCTACTCCAGGATTCTCACCTCCTACATTCACTGTCACCTTTCAATGTTTTATTTTTCATCATGGTTCTTTTAGCTTCTTGATACTTTTGGAAGCAATCATTCCTCTAGGAAATACTGAGCACCTTCTAAATATGAGAAATTTGCTAGATACTAATAATAAAGCTGTGAAGGCCACATAAGTCCCTTCTCTCACAGAGCTTACATTCCTCATGAAAGATAATGTAGTGTAAGAAGTGTTTAGAATAAGACTACATGGCTGTGTGAAAAGACAGGAGGGGAAGCTCATTCCATAAATGTTGAGAAGTGTCAGTACAGGATGCAAGTGCAGTTTATTTGGGAGATGATCCTAGGAAACTTTAATATACAAGTAGAGAAGAGAGATAAGAAAGAGAAGAAAACCAAAAAAAAAAGTATCACTGAGCAATCTATCACTATGAGAAATACCCCCTGAAAAACAAAAGGTGGCAAATACATCTGAGAATTATCCCAGTAGTGAGAAGAGGAAACTGGAGTTATACACCATTCTGGTTAGGACTTGTTGAGGGTAGCTTCTAGGGATGGGTGAGGAGAATATTAACTCCTGGACATTTCCAGGCTGCTCCATTTGTGAGTTAAGCAGCTTTGGAGGTAAAAAAGCCTTCAAGCAGAGTTGCAAGTATTTGCAGTTCAAATCCCTGGATTTGGCTGTGTATGAAAATGGTTGACTGTCAGAGTATATAGGTGGGGAACCAACAGTGTCTGCTACAAAGTCTGTCAACCGAAGATACACATCACTGATGTGACTATAAGTCAGTACAATTGCTGTGGAAAATAGCTGGGCATCATCAAGTATAGCAGAAGATTTGCATATACATGACTCCACAATTCTAGTCCCCCCTTTTTTTTTTATATCCAGGATAGTCTAGTTTATATGAACCAGAATAAACATTAAAGAATAGCCATAATAGCATTATTGTAGAAGACCTAAACTAGAAGAAATCCAAAGGTCCAACAGTAGTAAAATGGAGAAATAAGTTGTGATATATTCATAGAACAGCTTGAGAACAAATAAATCAAACCTAAATGGAAAGAGTTTAACCTAAGAAAGGAGAATAATTAATACTTTGTAAAACAGTATAAGAAAGGAAGAAGATCTTAAAGGTCTTGAGTCTAAAACCTAATTGTGTCTCCAAGAGTAACATATCCATAAGACAAGAATCAGCTATGAAAAGGTGTTAACTCTGAACACAGTAGAGCGCCTTCTTCAGGATGAGAAATAAAACTGTCTGGGGCACCTGAGTGGCTCAGTCAAGGTCCCAGGGTCCTGGGATTAGCCTCAGCAGGGAGTCTGCTTCTCCCTCTCCTTCTGCCGCTCCCTTTGCTCTCTCTCTCTCTCTCCCCCAATAATAAATAAACACAATCTTTTAAAAAATAAAGTAAATATATAAAAATTTAAAACCTGTCTAATCAAAAGTCACTGGAAACAGGGAAGAACAGATTGGCTATTGCAGAAAATCAGTCAACTGAATTGGAAGATAATCCTGAGATATTCTATAACAGGAAAAAAATATATGGAAATCAGAAAAGAAAAATAGGAGGGAAAAAATAAGTCATTCTGAATGGCAGAGATAATGAACAATAATTATTTCTACATTGCTTAAGTGATATCTTTTCTGGGTCAAGTAGTCAAATCAGATGGGTTATTTCCTCTATCAGAAAAAGATTTCTATGAAATGCTATACACCTTCAACCTAAAGGAAAGCAAGTAATGCAAAAGTAGAAATAAAAATATATTTCAAAACATGTGAATGAAGAATATTTAAAACTTTAATGTCTGCTCTGCCTTTGCTAGGTTATTATGTTTATCAGTCCACTTAGATGTTCATGTATCTATCTAATCCCAACTATAAATTCAAAAATTATGTTCAAAGACTTACCTGAATAAAGCATTAAAAGTATTTTGTTTTATTTTTACAAATCCCCAAGAGGAATCATGGACAATAAAAATATTTAAAATTGGTTTATAATTACTACAGATTCTATGACATCACCATGCATGTTTCTATAACTCAGTTACCAGCCTATTGTGATGGTAGACATTTAATTTGTTTGAATCAAGAGAAAGATGTCATATGTTCATAAAGAATATCCGTTCTCAGGGTGCCTGCGTGGCTCAGTCTGTTGAACAACCAACTCTTGATTTTGGCTCAGATCATGATCTCAGGGTGGTAAGATGGAGCACTGTGTCAGGCTCCATGCTCAGCGTGGAGTCTGCTTGAGATTCTCTCTCTCCTTCACCCTCTGCCCTCCACCCCCCCGCAGGGTGCTCTCTCAATCTCTTGCTCTCTCTCTAAAATAAAAAAAATAGGGATCCCTGGGTGGCGCAGCGGTTTAGCGCCTGCCTTTGGCCCAGGGCGCGATCCTGGGGGCCCGGGATCGGGTCCCACGTCGGGCTCCCGGTGCATGGAGCCTGCTTCTCCCTCCGCCTGTGTCTCTGCCTCTCTCTCTCTCTCTCTCTCTCTGTGACGATCATAAATAGATTTTTAAAAATTAAAATATATATATATCATATATGTGTGTGTACATATATATACACACACATATATATATATTTCCCAGAAACAATGTTTCATATTTTTGAGGCCTTTGCACACTGTGTTCACAGCAAATCCTTTAGCCGTTGATTTAATCTGTAGTCAAAAAGAGATATTGTATTTTCCTTCCTTGTCCTAGACTGCACTAAAATTCTACTATAAAGCTAGGCATTGACATCCACATGCAGAAGAATGAAACTAGACCACTCTCTTGCACCAGACACAAAGATACACTCAAAATGGATGAAAGATCTAAATGTGAGGCAAGATTCCATCAAAATCCTAGAGAAGAACACAGGCAACACCCTTTTTGAACTCGGCCACAGTAACTTCTTGCAAGATACATCCACGAAGACAAAAGAAACAAAAGCAAAAATGAACTATTGCGACTTCATCAAGATAAGAAGCTTTTGCACAGCAAAGGATACAGTCAACAAAACTAAAAGACAACCTACAGAATGGGAGAAGATATTTGCAAATGACATATCAGATAAAGGGCTAGTTTCCAAGATCTATAAAGAACTTATTAAACTCAACAGCAAAGAAACAAACAATCCAATCATGAAATGGGCAAAAGACATGAACAGAAATCTCACAGAGGAAGACATAGACATGGCCAACATGCATATGAGAAAATGCTCTGCATCACTTGCCATCAGGGAAATACAAATCAAAACCACAATGAGATACCACCTCACACCGGTGAGAATAGGGCAAATTAACAAGGCAGGAAACAACAAATGTTGGAGGGGATGCGGAGAAAAGGGAACCCTCATACACTGTTGGTGGGAATGTGAACTGGTGCAGCCACTCTGGAAAACTGTGTGGAGGTTCCTCAAAGAGTTAAAAATAGACCTGCCCTACGACCCAGCAATTGCACTGTTGGGGATTTACCCCAAAGATACAGATGCAGTGAAACGCCGGGACACCTGCACCCCGATGTTTATAGCAGCAATGGCCACGGTAGCCAAGCTGTGGAAGGAGCCTCGGTGTCCAACGAAAGATGAATGGATAAAGAAGATGTGGTTTATGTATACAATGGAATATTCCTCAGCTATTAGAAATGACAAATACCCACCATTTGCTTCAACGTGGATGGAACTGGAGGGTATTATGCTGAGTGAAGTAATAAGTCAGTCGGAGAAGGACAAACATTATATGTTCTCATTCATTTGGGGAATATAAATAATAGTGAAAGGGAATATAAGGGAAGGGAGAAGAAATGTGTGGGAAATATCAGAAAGGGAGACAGAACGTAAAGACTGCTAACTCTGGGAAACGAACTAGGGGTGGTAGAAGGGGAGGAGGGCGGGGGGTGGGAGTGAATGGGTGACGGGCACTGGGGGTTATTCTGTATGTTAGTAAATTGAACACCAATAAAAAATAAATTAAAAAAATAAAATAAAGCTAGGCATTCAATGAGATTAGATATAAATTATCTATCAGCTAACTTAATAAACGTTATTTCCCTAACTCTTCAAATGATCTAGAAAATTTTTTACAAATTAATTAGGATGTCATTGATAAACTATAACATGTACATTCTGAAGAATTCTGACATCTATACATCTATGAATTCTGAATTCTATACATCTATGAAGCCATCACCAAAATTAGTCAAGATACCAAATATTTGTGCCACTTCGAAACTTCCTTCAACTCTGGGTCAAACCATCTCTCTCCCCTCTTCATTCCCAGGTAACTACTATCAGTTAGTTTGCACCTTGTGGAATTTTGTATGAATGGAATCATGCAATACATACCATCTTTTGTCTGCCTTCTTTCACTCAGCATAATAATGTTGAGATTCATCCAGGTTGTTGCACCTGTCACTGGTTTGTTCTTACTGCTGCATGGTATACCATTCTATATAAATACCACAACAATCCTGACTTTTAAAAAATCATCTCATACAATAGGAGCTTGTGAAAGCCTGTCTCTGAAAATTTAAATTTGTTGACCTTTAATGAAGAGTTATATAACCACATATCCAGATAAAATTAAAGTCCTAATATCACAGAGAATTCCTGTTACATAGTAAGTACTCAATAAATATTCATTAAATGAAAAAAAAAACATTTTCTATGCAGACAACATGCACATTGGAGTCACTAACATGGTATATCCCTCTAGACCTTTCAGAAGCCTGAATAACACCTGGAATTTTACTTCCAAACCATTTATCAGTTTTGTTAGCAAAACTTGCATTAGTAGACAAAACCAGGTTAGCCAATGTCCAGCTAACTTGGTTAATCTAATCACAATGCAATAAGGGCAATATCGTCCTTGAAGTCTGTTTCTCTGTTTCATGAATGAATGCTCTTCTGCTATTATCTCTTGAGTGTGCCAGTTCCATTAAATCCAATCAACCTTTGAAAGAAATGAGAAAAACTGGAATCCACTGAGGACCACTATGTCATAAACCTTACATGCATCATCTTATTTCTCACTATAAATAAAAAGAAGATATAGCCCAAAATAAATATGTGGCTTTCTCAGAGTTACACAGTGAATAAGTATTACAGATAGATAGAATTCACTCCCAAGTTTGTGATCAATGTACCTTTCCTCAAAAGTCTTGGTGGACCCTCTTATATGGTAGTCAGTGATATGGGCACAATTTTAGTGAATGAATAACTGGCTTAGCTTATAAAATGCCAATTTTGAGAGAAATTATTTTCTGGGAAATAATTCAGGAATATATCCCTTTGAAAGTGTGTTACCATTACCCGGTGTCTTAAATTATCTGTGACCATATAACCATATTATCACAAAATCAGCAGCTTAAAATAACATGTGGTATCCATCTCAGTTTCTGTTGGTCAGAAATCTATGGCTTAACTGGGTCCTCCACAAGGCTACAATCAAGGTGGCAGCTAGGGCTGAGGTTTAACTGGGGAAGGATCTGCTTCCAAACTCACATGGATGAAGGCAAAATTCAGTTACCTATGGGTTATCAGACTGAAGGCCTCAGTTTCTTGCTATTAATGGCTATCCTCAGTTCCTTTCTCTGTGGCCTTCTCCAACATGGCAGTTAATGTCATTAAGCCAGCAAGGAAGAGTCAATGGAGGGAGTTACAATCTAGTATAACATAATCACATGAATGACAAAATATCCTCTTCGCCATATTTTCTCAGTTAGGAGGAAATCACAGTTCTTGCCTACATTCAAGGAAAGGGAATTACATATAGGCATGAAGTCTAAGAGGTAAGGATAATTAGGGGCCATTTTAGAATCAGTTTACCACACCCAGCATATGATGGATAGTCACCACCACCGTATTTACCCTTCTAAAGATAGTCTCTCCTAGAAAGTACAGAGAAGAAATGTGTTCAGCACGGCCTGCCTTTATGAACCTTTCCACTGAAGGAACTCCTTTAAACAGATTAGGTACTCACAGACAGTCAAACTGGAAAGCAAAATTCATTCAGGGTTATAGAGCTGACAATAACATCTCTTCTGTTCCATGTTTTATATTTTTGAGGTGCTTTGAGACACGATGGCACTTCGTTGATTCCTACAATAACCGTGCACAGTAAACAAAGTGGTTATTATTAATCCACATTTTTCTATAAAAAAGTAGAGAACCAGAGAAGATAAAGTAACTTGCTCAAGGTCACAGAGCTACCTGAGTCCATGTCTGGAGCTTATCATTGGCTGAAGAGAGCCTCCAGCTGAAAGTCTCAACTGCTACCCTGGGTTCCAACACCCAGCCCATGCAAAGAGTACAAAGATTCAGGTTTATACCCATAAAATATATTATTAGAAATAAAAGTACTAATAGTGAGATGGATCATAAGGGAAAGGAGAGAAAATGAGTGAGAAAAATTATAGATGGTGACAAAACATGACAGACTCCTAACTCTGGGAAATGAACAAAGGGTAGTGGAAGGGGAGGAGGGCAGGGGGATATGGTAACTAGGTGACAGGCACTGAGGAGGGCACTTAATGGGATGAACGGGTGTTATATGTTGGAAATCGAACTTCAATTAAGAAAATGGAAAAGAAAGAAATAAAATTACTAAATAAAAGTGTAAGATCTGTTTTCAACTAGTCAAATATATGACTGGAAAGCTATATGTATTTTCCCATTTGGAGAAATTATCCACTGCAATGATCCTAAGCTTTCTTACTTGCTGAAACTTGCTATCATCTTTATGATGTTATAAAAGTAAAATAGGTGTAGGAAGTCTAAATGAGCTAAAAATATTTTTCAAATTGGAGGATTTCTGAAAACCCAGATGGTAATATACACAGGATTCTTTTCATCTCATGAATTAGATGGGCTGGACTTCTAATCATTTTATTCATTCATTCATTCATTTGGATAGATCCTTTCATGATTTCTAACCCCTCTAAAGTCAATACTACCCCAACATATAATCTACAGTGGCCTTGGGCAAACGAGTGTTTCCTAGAGCCCTGGTTTTCTCATCCATAAAAGCGTACATTTATCTAATATAGGTACTAGTCTGTGAGTTAATAGATTCACAATACACAGTACAGTTTCTCAAGATTACAACAAGAGAAGAATTCCTACCTTGATTTTCGCCCTTTCTTTTGAATAAGTTTGTATTTACTGCCCAGTACTTCTTCATAATTCAGCCAAATTTGTGTTAAATAATCTCAGGTTGTGCTTTCCTGGACAATTATTACTAGGTCTTCTTTTCACTTTCAAAAATGCTCTGCCCTTGATAAATTATAGAGTCACTCCACTTATGACCTATCAGTGTTAAAGCACAAGGCCAGAGGACATTGTGCAAATGTGTCCCACACACAGATCATTTTGGCTCTTTAGGTTGGGACAGCTGTCAGGAAATCAAGATTCAAGCAGTGCAATGGTATATTCTCTGATAAGTCAGTGGCCAGCAGGAAGTTTTTCTCTGGTTTCCAAGAAAGAATGACCCATAGAACAGTCAGATAGAAAACACAGAAATTTAGGAAAGGACATCTGTTGGGGGAAGACATTATAAACTCTTTCAAAATGCTTTCTCCTTATACTTTATTCCTTTTCTTTTCTTTTCTTATACATATAAATGGTTTCTTCCTGAACTATCATTATTAGTGACTAGCTATCTCATACCTAATGATGTTTTGACACCTTCTTGATGAGAAGTTTCTAGTTTTATGTTATAGAAGGAAAAGCAAACAAAGATTAAGAGGCTCTTATTCTGAATTTTTTAGTCATATGCTCCAAGTATTCTCAGTGTTTCTATCCAATAAACTGATTAAACTACTATAGGCTATAGAAATAAGATAGAACAATTATACCTGAATTTACAAGGGAAAAGTTCAAATTGGAGGCAACAGATGGAACCGTGAGTCATACCGGAAGAAAAACAATGTTTTAGGTCAAAAATTTAAAGTTCACACATTAGGCTACCTGAGTGGCTCAGCTGGTTAAGCATTTGACTCTTGGTTTTGGCTTAGGTCATGATCTTATGGGCCAGGAGATCCAGCCCTGTGATGTTAGGCTCCACACTCAGTAGGGGGTCTGCTTGAAGAGTCTCTCCCTCTGCCCCTCCCTCCACTCTCTCTCTTTTGTGCACTGTCTCTCGCAAATAAAAAAAATAATAAATATTTTTTTAACAAAAGTTTATACATCAATAAAGAGCTAGGAAACCATTCATGTACTTTGCAATATGAAGGAATCAAAGTCCCATGACACAGAAACCTGTGAATTTATTCACCCTGTTGCTTGACAGAGAGATACCTTTATCAAAGTTCATCATAGAGAAAGATTAGAGAGGAGAGCCTGAGTAGAGATGGGTTTCCTTAAAATCTAAGGACTTAGTTTTTCCTTTCTTTCCTTTTTTTCTTTCTTTCCTTTCCTTTCTTTTATACCTTATTCAAGCTTCAAGTTAAAGAATGGCTCAGCCCCCATCAGGATCATAAAGAGGACCAGAAAAAGCAGCACATTTGTTGATTTATGGCACAACCTGAAACAAATCTCTACATCAGGAAAACCTCATCACCCTGAGTACCATGAGCTTTTCAAATGAGCTTACAAGAGGGTCTTTTAAAATTTTCCCAATGAGAAGAACTCCAGAAAAACAGCATTTTACTATTTTAAAGGTTTGTATGGTGATCAGATGCCAGAGAGGCAAGTCAGCTAAAACCAGCTGATTTCCATTCATTCCAAATTAAAATTATTCCAACAAATACATCAGTTTTTCTTCTCCTTTGTGACAATAACAATAACGAAATTTTGATAAGCCTGAGAAACAGCTGGGAAAAAAACATTTTTAAAATCTCCAAACCAATACTCTGGGGTTTCATGATGTGTGTTTTACAAGCAGAAGGGCTCTGAGCTACAAGCAAAACATCCTTGATTTCAAGGGAAAAGTGGCATGTGGATACCAAACGACCTCAAATTGGAGTACTTTAATTAAATCAGTCTTGCTTCAATTTACTTCAAGACTACCTGAATTCACAAATATTCCCAAGATACTTAGAGAATTATAAAAGAAACATGTGTATACTGTATATATAAGTGTCACAGCATTGAGGCACTATTTTAAAGACTTCACATAGTTTGATGTGTTTCATCCACATCCCTTGAGATAGGTGGAATTATTATCCCACTTTGTAGATGAGCCAACTGGGGCTCAAACAGTTTAAATAACTTGCCCTAGGTCATATAGCTAATAAGTGGCAGAGCAGGAATTTGAGCTCAGGCAGTTTCAAAGTACATACCTTTCACCACAACATTATATACTGCCTGTATATCTGCTCCATGTACAGTCAATTGTAGACAATTTATTGTTATGCAAATTGATGCGGAAATGTCTAGTCCAGGAAATGCTTCCTTTTTTCTTTTTGTTTTTCATTGTGTAACATGAATTCTAAAAGGCTGACACTGAAACTTAATGTCTAGGGAGTTGGCAGATGAATGAATGAAACATGCCTATGTTGTGAGGTAAGGAAGACAACTGAGTATGAAATTTTAAATAATATTTTGCAAGGGGAGATAATATACTTACACGTAATTTTACTTTTCATGGAGAATCAAAGAATGTTCACTATGCATTTATACATAAACACACACAAAAAGAAAGCAATTTTAAGAAAGTTTGAATAAGAATTCCTGTTTTGAAACAACTTGAGATATGCAATAAATATCATATCCACAATTTTCTTTAAAAAACATTGTTATTTTATTGAACATTCTGGTAGACAGAATTGAAAAGATGATACCCATTTCAGACATTTAATTTTAACTAGATCAGAATAAATGTCACCTGAGTGTGTATCCACTTTATTGACTACTTACCTATGCATATTTAATTCGTTTTCCAACCATTCATTCAATTGAGATTTGATTCAAATCTCAGAATAGAGCAGATATTTAATCATCTCAGAAGTATAATGCACCCCAACCTGGAGACTTAAAATATCCATTTTTCATGGTTTCTATCCACAAGGTAACACAATTAGTACACTTGAAAAGACTCAAGAGTTTCAATCAGCTTAGGCTGAGTTTCAAGGTCTTGGTGGGGCTTAAAGCTAGGCTCCTGGTCAGGTTACAAAAATTTCACAGCACTCTTACCCCTCCCACTCTTACCCCCATGCAAGTAACTGAAAAAAAAAAGTAACAGCTCTTAAAAAGTGGAACTAGTATTCCCTCTCAGATGCCAGGAGCCAGTTCTCCTAAACCATCTCTGATTTACCAGGGTAATAGAGGAAGAATTCCATGATAAGGGTGGATTTGCACAGCCCCCTTTAGATCATTGTATTGACAGTGTCATTGTAGTCAGAGAATGCAGCCAGGTCCTACAATCCATAACTCGCAACTAAACCAAATCTTCATTTTTTTGAAGACATAGCAAATTCAATTAGAAACTCTAAGGGCTCCATGGATCAATCAGGTCATATATAATTAGCTCTAATTGGTACCTGTCCAGAGAGGCACATTCTTTACCTGCAGTCAAGGGATACTCAGAGACTTTCTTAACTTTGAAAAACATCAAAGCAATTCCTTCTAATCTAAGCATTATAGCCAGCCCTCAACAGTGGCAAAAGCTCCAACACCAATAAAAAAAGAACTGAATATTTGATAGAAAGAAAAATTTTCTAAAAGAGCTAATGGTGATGTTGAACAAGAAACACATATACACTTAATTTGTAGAGTATAAAGGCCAACTACTAAATGTCTCCCAAGAAATACTAAACTTGTACCCTAGAGTGAAAAGATGATTTTGTAGGCATTTCAAGAAAGAAACCATGAGAAATAACCAAATACAATATTTCCATGATTGTCTTTCAGGGAGTTACTTTGTAAAGATAATTGAAAGCAAATTTGTAAAGATAATTAAAAGTAAATTAATGATAATATCTTGTGCCTTGCAGCTGGAATGAAAATGTGGCTTTTTAGTCCTTTTAGATAATCAGATACATAATTTAGATTCTTTGAGAAATAATAGGCTTAATAATAATAACTTACAATAATAATAACTAGATATATTGTGGTGATCATTTCGTAAAAAAAAGAAAAGAAAAGAAAAAAAGAGAGAATAGGAAATTACTGCCTCAGTGGCTCAGTGGTTGAGCATCTGCCTTTGGCTCAGGTCATGATCCCAGGGTCCTAGGATCGAGTCCTGCATCGGGATCCCTGCAGGGAGCCTGCTTCTCCCTTTGCTTATATTTCTGCCTCTCTCTGTGTGTCTCTCATGAGTAAATAAATAAAATATTTTTAAAAATATGAAATGAAGTGTATTTTTTTAACATAATAGGTATGATCAAGAAAAGCTAAAGTGACCGACTGAAATTCCTTCAGTAGCAGAAGGTCCAGTGAAGCAGCTGCTGTACGACCTAGAGATCAGATCTAGGTTCTAATCCCAAGTAGGTAGGTAGGCAGGATGTGAATAGTCACTAATTATACCAAAACTTGGTGTTTGCATTTGTAAGTGAAGATGTTGGAATACAGCAATCTTCAGTGGCCCCTCCAGTTTGAGAAACTAATGTTAGGGTATTAGAAAGCACTATAGGAAGCTTGCACAAGGCCAAGTTTTCTACAGTACCTCTTCCTTGTGATGCCAGAAACAAAATATGAAATTGAATGTTTCTATTTTTATGCTAAAATGGAAACAGAGGTGGGAAGGATAAAAGGAATCCATCATGCAAAAGAAACAGTTTTTGTTTTAAATTTCAAACCCAATAGAAATTCTAGCCCTCCAAGGATATTATGAGGCTGTAATCTTAGCCCTCTACTTACCTGACCTTTAGCAGCAGGGAGTAGGCAGCAGCAAATCGGGCTTGGAAGTCTACTTCCTAAATCAGTCTCATTCTCTCCAACTCCTGCCCTTTTTGTGAATTATTACACCACCTGGCACCAGGAATATTATTGACTCTGGAGCAGGGAGCTTAATTTTGTAATAAATTTTACAGATTGCTAACTGAAAAACAAGAACAAAAATGAACTACTAGGTAGTTGAAACCGCTGACTCTCACTGCTCCTTCCTGCCCCTGGCTAATTTATGGCAGCAGAGCTGGGCTCCCACACCACGGCTGCCACTTTGGCTTGGCTGCTCTGCTCACCGCGCATGGGGCAGCAGGCCAAGGAAGGAAGCCATGCTCCCTTGTCTGTGGATTTCAAACCACACTGTGCATGCTGGAATTCCCACAGCCACCCCTACAGTCTTAGCTCCTAAGATCTCAGAGGTAAAAACAAGTGAGAAAGTTGGGGCACACTCATGATGTTTGGTAGAGTGAAAGGAGAGGAAAAGTACTTTGCAACAGATTGGAATTTTCATTCCATTTCTTCTATACTTTTCAGTACAACATATATTTATGGATCACTCACTACATGTTTAATAATATGTGTTAGAGTAAAAAAGATGTATAAGACATGATTTCTAATCATGTTGGGCATTGCTGTGTAACAAATCACCCCAAAACTTAGTGTTTGTGAATTCAGCCATTGGGGTCAGCTAAGGGCTGAATGGTATAGGATGGCTTTGGTTCTGCTCCAAGAAATCTCTTTTCCTCTAGTAGGTTAGCCTAGACTTGTCACCCTGTGGTAGCAAGATTCTAAGAGGGGAAATAAAAACTCACAGTACTTTTCAAATCTCTGCTTACATTAAGCTTGTTACTATTCCACTGGCCCAAATTCCACTGGACACAGTCAAGTCCAATGAGAGGGCACAGTCAAAGGGAGCGAATAAAGAGAAGCATGAAAAAGTGGTGTCCTTAGTGCAAATTAGTCTACCACAGTGACCTTGAAAAGCTTGCAATATAGGAACACCTGGGTGGCTCAGTGGTTGAGTGCCTATCTTCGTCTCAAGTCATGATCCCAGGGTCCTGAAATTGAGTCCTGCATTGGGCTCCCCTCTGGGATCCTGCTTCTCCCTCTGCCTGTGTCTCTGCCTCTGTCTCTGTGCCTCTCATAAATAAATAAATAAATAAATAAATAAATAAATAAATAAATAAAATATTTTTTTTTAAAAAAAGCTTGCAGCACAGAGCGAGAAGTAGGCATGTAAAGTACTTTCTGTGCAATGACTTAAGTCAGCACTAGACCAAACAGGGTCAAAAAGAGGAGCACCTCTGTAGTTTAGATGAGTGGAGCATTGAGTTAGGAAAGTTTCCCTGCCTCTAAGGAAGCAACGTCACCAAACTGAAGAATGAAGAATTTTGAAGAATGAGTAGGAGAATATGCAGGAGTCATGGAAAAGAGTCAAAGAGAGGAAGGAACAGTCAAGAGGGGGCCTAGATGCTTATCATGTGTAACACAATGCCTATAGGAGTCTCGGTCTCTTCTACCTTCTGTTTACCATGGTGACCTTCTGGAAACTACTTCTTTCCTTGCCATGATGCTATACTTTTATTCATCCACCCTATTCCTTCCCTGTATTCTCCATAGGCTC
Source organism: Canis lupus dingo (assembly GCF_003254725.2). Classification (NCBI taxonomy): domain Eukaryota; kingdom Metazoa; phylum Chordata; class Mammalia; order Carnivora; family Canidae; genus Canis; species Canis lupus. The sequence goes on from NC_064266.1 coordinate 15,252,792, forward strand.
CTGTTATTTTTTACTTATTTTACAAGTTGATGATTTTGGTTCATCACTGCCCATATATGGGTAACTTGCCAGAATGATGATTCTTCTTAAATCTCTTTTTCTTGCCCAGACAGATATCTTCAATAATCTCAATTTATGTATCTGACAACATTCTGGGCAATGTCCTGAGGATATATCCCCAAGTGCACTTCTAGTCCATCATTGTTCCCTCAATTTGGTTTATCCCCCGCAGTTCACAGGCACAGTTGTTGGCTTCACAGGCACCCAAAGTAGAATACTGAATCCTATTTTTCTGTCGTCCCTCTTACTCCCACTGTACCTCACATTTAGTCAATCCCCAAGTCCCGTTGACATTGACTCATGAATAGTTTCCAGTTACTCTCCTCCTTCTCATCACCACAACCACAGCTTCATTGCTGCTCACTCAGTTCTTCATCATTTCTCACCTGCACCAACCACAGCAGCCCCCTGACTGGTCTCCTTCCTCAAATTCATCATCTATCCAGCTTCTAGTGTGATTTGTCTGGAATGCAAATAAGACATGCAACTCTATTACTTACAGCTCTTCTTGGCTCTTCACTAGCTACAATCATCAAAATGAGGCCTACAGCACCCTCTGGAAATTACCCCTACTGATACTGATGTTTTGCTTCCCACTTCTCCTTACAATACACTCTACATTCTGGCAATGTAGAACTTCTTATTCCTTGCAAAGTGTTTCTTATCTCTGTTCTGTGCTCTTAAGGTTCTCTCAGTCTTACATGTCTTTCTCCCTACCCCCAGCTCCCTTTAATCAGTTCTTAACCATCCCGAAAACTCAAAAACTACTGAAAATTTTCCTTTCTCCAGATCTGTTGTCACATTTTACATTTTTTTAAAGATTTTATTTATTCATGAGAGACACAGAAAGAGAGAGGAAGAAACAAAGACAAAGGGAGAAGCAGGCTCTATGCAGGGAGCCTGATGTGGGACTTGATTCTGGGTCTCCAGGATCATGCCCTGAGCTGAAGACGCTCAACCACTGAGCCACCCAGGTGTCCCTCACACTTTACATTTTTGATCATATGTATCTCTTTATCTTTCTCACTCACTGTGCCTTCTATTAGAATAGAAAGAACATAAAACACGTCTTTATATTTTTAGGGCCTGGAATGAATGACATACTGTATCTGGGAAGGATATACATCTGGAAGGAAGTTGATGAGGCAATATTAGTAGTGTGACCTGAAACCGGAAGGTTGTTCACCCATTACTTGTATGACTTTGGGAAAGTTTCTTAAACTTTGTGCCTTGATTTCCTTATCTAAAAAGTATAGATTCTTATACTATGTATCTCACAGGGTAGTTCCCCCAATTAAATGAGCCAACAAGTAAAGTACTTAACACAGTGCCTAGAGCATGGTAAGTAATCAATAACTACTAGCTTTCTTTAGAGTGTGTAGCACACTGGGGTTACTAGGTGAATAGATAAATGGATTAAAATAGCCTGACCAGGCCACAGAGATATGAAATAGCATACGTGTGTGAGCAAACACAGCCAGTTTTTTATTACTCTAAAGTAAAAAATTAAGAATGGGTGAAATGAAATAGTTGATCACTTGGGATCTCACAACCCTAAGTTATAGCCACCACTCTTGTATATACACAAGAAGAGAGCTCTTTCTGTGAGGTTCTGGGTCCATAGCAGTAATGAGTAGGAGCCTAGATCATGCAAAGAAGGAGGCAGGCAATCAAGAACTAGTGTCTTTAAAATGTCCAGCTGCGGACAGAGTTTCCTCCTTCTTAGGCTCTCTTCTTGATGACTCCTGGGGAGTTGGTCTCTAGTAAGGGTTTATTATGGTGACCTTCTAGTATAGTTACGTTTATAAAGCAAGTGTCAGCAAAATTTTTCTGTGAAGAGTAAAATACTAAATATTTTAGGCTTTTAGGCCATATGGAGTCAATCACAATTACTTGTCACTGTAACATAAAAGCAGCCAGAGACAATACATAAACAAATTAATCTGCCTATGTTCCAATTAAACTTTATTTACAGAAACAAAGTGTAGGCTCAACATGGCCATAGTTAGCCATTGTTATCAAGCCTTGCTAAAGCATCAAGTACTGTCTAGAATTTAGTAGGATCTTTTCCTATTAAGTCATACATTGTAGAGAAAAGTTTAACTTCCTAATATTTTTATTTGAGGTTTCCAGAAATCATAATCATCTCTCAAAGCACAATGAACATATGTTTCTAGTGGGTTATGACCTTATGTTATAGTTTTCATCTGTCTCTCTTACCAGACTACTGCATACTTGCCCATTTACCCTATTATTTCTGATCTAAAGATTATGCTTTATAAGGGATTGTTGTTCAATAAGAGTTCGTTAAAATAATTAAATAATGAATAATTTCACCATTAATAAATGCATATACAATAAAAGCTGCTAACTAAAAATGTTTACCCCTAGTTTTCCTAATCCCAACAATTGAATTAAATTTTTTATCTACTTTTAAAAATTATTCTTACATTACTGAATTAATAATGTAGATTTATTTTTGTATCCTGCCATTTAGCTTTTTTTCAAAATTCACTGTTTCTGTCAACAAGTTGTGATGAAAATCAAGTTTCGAATGAACAAAGACCCTCCCAAGCTAACACATCTTCTACATGTCTGGTTGCTCCCTTCATCATCTGCTCTTAGAACAGTAGAATTACCAAGTTGAATGAAGTCTTAGGAAAGAACACACTCTCTTGCCTCCAGGTGGATGAGTCAGCTGATTGATCAAGAAGGTTACTCTCTCTGAGGCTGCAGAGGTGGAAGCTATAAGAAGCAAACTACCTTTTCCACACTTACTTAAGCTTTAGCTATGTAGCCATTTCATCTGAGAATTTCCTCTACCTGCCCACAACAAAGGAAAGAAGCATATGAAACAATAATCCTAGCCTACTACTTCTCAAGATTCAAAGTAGTTATAAATCTCCTTGGGATCTTGCTAAAATGAAGATTCTGACTTATTAGTTCTGGATTGGGACCTGAGCCCCTGTATCCCTAACAAGCTGAATTACACAGAAGAGGAATATCAAGCTGTTTGTCCAAGGTTACCCCAGGATGGATGGCAGAGCTTATCTCAAGTATGGTACACCCCAGGGACTGTTCTTAAGAAGCCTAAGAAGACTCTTCATTGAACTTTATGGACCCCTTTCCTCCCACGTAGCAAAGGATGCTGTTGCTCCACCTATATCCCTAGGTTTATTAACTCATTGTACACCTTCTTATTTCCAACTGCCAGTATTCTCATCTCTTTGTTTGCAGGCATTTTCCAAAGCCACGGAAGACCACTCTGCTCATTAGTTGCCCATTAATTGTAGTGCTTGGCAATGAACAGACCTGGGGAGCAATGCTCAAGCAGTAATGAACAAGAGTTGGTGGAGAGATATAACAGTTTCAGAAGGGACAACCCACCCTAAGATATGTTCTATACATTTTCCTAGATGTTCAAGAAGTAATGAGTTAAAGTTGCTCACAGTGGGTACCTGCTCATGACTTTGCCACATAGTCGCTTTTTTTCCCCTGTCACTTTCCCACTCCCACACCACCGATTCCTGCACCTTTCAAACTACTTACACTCAAATTCCAACCAGCATCTAACATCTAAAATTCTGTGATAAATGACCTTGTCAAGTATTCCTACTGCATTATTAATCCTCAAAGAATATTTAAGAGGATGATCTTAAATTTGTTTAGTAAATTTAATGTTTCAAATATATATGTAAAATTATATATATATAATATATATATATTTTATATATATATATATATATATATATATATATATATATCAGATGATTAAACAGAGGCCTGGAAACTGAAGAGTGAAGAAACTTGTCACACAGCTAAGAAGTCACATACCAACTCCAGTGCTTTTATACACACACACACACACACGCACACACACACACACACACACAGGAAATGGTATTTGTACAATGATTTCACAAGAAAGAAGAGCATTTTCCTATGACAAAAGAGGTTAATGAATAAAGGTGGTTCCCAGGAAGTCAAACTAAATGTAAATTTGCTTACAGATGTTTCACATCTCTGAATCTTCATGCCTCAGTATCACCTTTTATTATAATATGTCCCTTACAGGAAAATCATAACACAGATCATGCTCCCTGGTGACTACTAGTTTACATGTTTAAGAATAACTCACTTGGAAATAGAAAGGTCACTTTGGGTGATTCACCATTTGGGATGATATTGATCATCTTGGATCACACATAAACAAAAATTTAGTTCCTCCCAGAGTTGTGAAGCAAAGTCCATTGCAGAATATTTTTCTGAGTGTAATTTCATGCACCTCTTCATGATTTAAAAGAAAACAAAGTACCAAAACATTGAAACAAAGATGGTTCTTTTGTACATCTTGTCACATAAAATTTCTATTGAGATAATCTGGGATAATATAAGAGACTTCCAAGTTAATACTCAACCTGATATAAGATCACATCAGAACAATTTAAATGTGCTTCAGAGAGGAAGAAAATCCCTAAGACCTAAATAATAGATCTATTTATCAAATTGTCCATTTTTGTTTGAAAATTTTAGAAACTGGCATTGGAGCTTCTCTTTTTATATAATTAATAACTTTTCCCTAAAGCCATTTGGGGGAACTAGGGTCCTATGAAATCTTGCCTAAGCTAAATTCTGAAAAATGTAAATATTTACTTGATTTTTTTTCACTCATGCTGTTATTTAGGAAGAAATGGTTAGTGTTGCTTTGTCCAAGTCAATTGTCACTGGGAAAATTATTTAAGCTCTAGTCTAGGGCTGCACTGTCCAAAGCAATAGCCTCTCGTCACATGTACCTATCTAAATTTAAACTAATTAAATTTTCATAAGGTTTAAAATGCAGTTATTTTGCTATGCTAGCCACATTTCAAAAGCTCAAGAGCCGCATGTGGCCACTGGCTACCATATTAGTGCAGATTTAGAACATTTCCATCAGCAAGTTCTATTAGACAGCTCTGCCCTAAGACAAGTCTGAAAAAGTGAAGGAAATAAAGGAAATAGACTATCTTCTTTACCTCTATTCCACTCTTATGAGTACAAGCTCCCTTTACTAAATACGATTCTGGACAGCAAGAGTCATAAATCTTTTTGGAGCCACAATGTGTGAGAGAAGGTAGGCTGTTAGCAAGAGGTTATGACCCTATTACAGGAAATGGGAGTCGCTGCCTGCCACATCCTGAAAACAAATTGGTCTTTGGTACTTCATTTTGATTCAATGTAAAAATCCCTTTCATTGCCCTGCATTTTGTAAATACCTTATTAGGAAAATAATGTCTAAGATACATCAATGCTTTCCTCTATGATTTTCTCCTGTCTGTAATTACTATTATCAGAACCACTAAATATTCTGGTACAACCTAATTTACCCTAAACACTTTCAGAGTAAGCAAACAGATTTCAGAAATAAAATATTCAAGTCTTCCCAATGACCAACAGAACCTGGATTTTCAAGATTTAAAAATGGAATTTCAATGATATAAGACTGCTTAGTTTTTCTAAAGTGTACAAATTTTAACATCACTTGGTGGTATGTCTTTCATTGTAGTTATGCATGAGAGAGATCAAGTTTTGTCAAAATCAAAAACAAAGCACCAAACTATAACCAGAGTTTTGTCTGATTGCAAGAAATAGAATGAAAAAGGAATAAATATAAATAATAAAAATATGCATTTATAATGTTTCGGATAGGTTTTTTGTAAAAAGGTAAACATAGACCTGGGAAAACTGTCCATATATTGCAGTCTCCAAAAGAACCCATTTCCATTCAGATCATCTCTTTCTTGCCTTAAACTTTCTAGTTATTATTTTTTCCCCTCACTGGTATCTCTCTCTCTCTCTCTCTCTCTCTCATTTTATTTTCAACTCTTACTCAAAAGTTAAATATATTCTAGTGTTCAGACTCAATAGCAATGACAATACCTTTAAAATATTAGTTGGAAAAGCAACAGTGCCCTAGGTGTGCACATCAGGAGGTTACCCTAGGGTATTTGTGACAATCCTTCCACAGTGTGTGCTGCACTCTGGCAAAGCTTCAGCCTCCCTCCTTCAGGCAAGCAATCTGCAAGTTCTCACAAAACTCAGAAATTTAGCCATCAGAGAGGAGAGAACCAACCAGAGAACCTGCAGTTGTCTCCAGGGATTTGATGACCATTTGCTGCCAGGCACCTCTCGCCAAGATGCCTAGCAAAGCTATTGGGCTTCCAAGCTTGTGCTGTAGCCATCGGTGACAGGATCCACTCCAGGAACAAAAGCCAGCTCACATCCATACTTAACCCAGACTTCCTAACAGTATCACATCATAAAACCATAGCACATCTGGCACACATTTAAGGCCAAGTTGGCAGTATTTGATACGAAAAAGAAACCAAAGACTGAATTAGCATCCCACATGCTTGTTTTCACAAGTCATAGATGCAGAGCAGAGGTATATGGAGTGAAGCCCACAAGACACCCACGAGCCTTTCCTTAAATGAAGGTTGAGCTGCCTAAGTCCAATGAACTGGAAAAAAACAAGCCAGCAACAAACAATACACACAAAAACAACAAACCCCTCAATGTTGTTGTCTTATTTTGTTTGCCCGAGAAGGTCTTGTTACCTGGATTCTTTCTTTCTTTCTTTCTTTCTTTCTTTCTTTCTTTCTTTCTTTCTTTCCTTTCTTTCTTCTTTCTTTCCATTTTTGTTTTGTGTTTTGTTTTGTTTTGTTTTGGCTTATGTGGAACAAGTATCGGAGCCATCTTTCAGATGGGAACCTAAATTAGGAAGAGGCTCTAACTCCTTCCTTAACCTGTAATTCCAAGTCACTCATACCTCTAGCTTCCAGAATGAGCTAGGTCTCATCTCTGCAAGTCTGCAATGTCCAAGGAAAAGCCTGGCTTTCAGAAAACATTCCTTTGCATCAGAATACAAATTCACTTACAGGTGGGATTCCAGCTACATTCTTACTCCAAAGTGTCACATTCCAAAAAAAAAAAAAAAAAAAAAAAAAGACTGTAAAGTCCTTTTGGGAGCATGAATCAGGCAAGAGCTGGGGGAACAAGTACAAAGTTTTAAGAGATGCTTAATTAATACAGACCATAACTTAGCTATGTTGTAGTAAAGAATTACTGGAGGTTGTTACATTTTTTTTCTCAATTTAATTCTGGTGGTATAGTCTGATACTAAAATGGAATATTTATAATCAGAACTTTCCTGGAAAAGCAGGGACACATGCTTCTTTGAAGGTGAACAAGTCCTAGGAATTTAGAAGAAAATCGGGATAAAATTTTAATAATTTTGGAGAAGGAAAGGTCATTCTAAGTCAGACATAAAATAGAGAAGACATACAAGAAATGTTAAACCTGATAATCAAAAATTGTTTTAAAAATTAACAAAATTTTTATTAAATTAAAAAATGAAATAAAATTGCAAAAAAGAAAAGAAAATTCTGTATGTAAGCTATGAAATAATTTCAGCACTAATTTTGCCATGTATCATTTCACTCATGCTCCTCACTCACCTTCAATGTTTGCAGAACATATGACAAAGCTATTTTCTTGAACTTACACAGTGTATCTACAAATCAATAGAAATGAGTCAAACAATGATCCTTAAAAGATACAAAAAGGCAACTTTTGTAAAAAAAAAAATACTAAAAGCAAATAAAGCTATAAGAAGCTGCTCAAAGTCAATCAAAAAATAAAAACTAAATTTTTAAAACTAAGATAAGCAAAACTTAAAATTCCTAAGTTATAGTGGTGTTGAGGCAGTGTCCTATACTAATAGGGTCCCTGTAAGTGGTACATTTTTAGAGAAAAATTTGACAAAATTGAGATTAAAAATGAACATTCTCTCTTACCTAGAATTCTCCCAGTAAAAGAATTTATCAAAAATACAGTCACAAAAAAAAAAATACAGTCACAGAAGTACCTATCTATATACATTCATTTATATGAATAGACAACATATATTTATAATTTTAAAAATATCCTGAGATATTAGGTCAAAACAACAAGTTCATACAGTTCAGTATAGTATTATTAGAGGTGGGAAAAATATAACATACAGAGAAAAAAATGTAAGATACTGCATACAATAAGGAATCATTTGTATATTTTTAAAGAACATGCATGTAAGTATGTGTACATATTCTCTTCCCCCAGAAATATATAAGAAATAGTTCATAATGACTATAGGGGTGCAGGGAATGGATGTAATTGGTATTTTTCATCTGGTACCTTTCTAGCATAGTTTGATTTTTTAAAACATTTGTATGTAATACTGTTACTTAAAAAAAATAACAAAAATAAAATTTCTGTAGCAACCTTGCTGCAATGCTCTTCAGTGAGAAATAATTAAATCAGCCTTCAGCTTGAAAGAGCTGTCTTCTGGTGAATGGCAGGGCCACAAAAGAAGCTCATTACCATCTTCTTCAAACCCACTGAAAGGGGTAAATTTGGTCCTAGAGCATAAACAGTAATTATCTATGCATTTCCCCTGCAACTTCTTTATAAAGATTTCAAGAGAATGAATGGACTGGATTGAGTTTCATGTAACAGTGTTTGCCCAATGCAGGTGAGACTCTGAGCAATCTTTGATCCAAGTGGCACTGATATAGCAAAACCGCAACAGCCAGGGCACATCTTAAACTTTCCAAAATAAGCAATTTACCAAGGGAGGTAAAATTCCCAGGTGGTAAAATTCCCTTTTTCCGTGTATGGCTGAGGAGAATAATGCCTAGTCTTATAAAAGAGATGTCACAAAACAAAATACATATTCAAGTCTTCTGCTTTTTTAAAACTTATTCTCATTGGGGAGTTTTTGTTTTGTTTTTTGTTTTTTGTTTTTACCTTTTAGGATATTTTTAACTATTATTTTTAAAAAGTTTAAGCTTACAGAAAACTTGAAAGAAAAGCAAAACAATAACCTATATAATCTTCATTTAGTTTATATATTGTATATTTGTATCTTTGCTTTATTGTTTGATTTTATATAATGCTCTTTTTAAAAAATATTTATTTTAGAGAGAGAGAGAATCCTAAAGCAGACTCACTGCTGAGTGTGGGGCCAGATATGGGATCCAGTCCTAGGATCATGAGATCACAAGCTGAGTCAAAATCAAGAGTGGGCATACACAAAGATGAACTCAAAATGGATGAAAGATCTAAATGTGAGACAAGATTCCATCAAAATCCTGGAGGAGAACACGGGCAACACCCTCTTTGAACTCGGCCACAGTAACTTCTTGCAAGATACATCCATGAAGGCAAAAGAAACAAAAGCAAAAATGAACCATTGGGACTTCATCAAGATAAGAAGCTTCTGCACAGCAAAGGATACAGTCAACAAAACTAAAAGACAACCTACAGAATGGGAGAAGATATTTGCAAATGACGTATCAGATAAAGGGCTAGTATCCAAGATCTATAAAGAACTTCTTAAACTCAACAGCAAAAAAAACTAACAATCCAATCATGAAATGGGCAAAAGACGTGAACAGAAATCTCACAGAGGAAGACATAGACGTGGCCAACACGCACAGGAGAAAATGCTCTGCATCACTTGCCATCAGGGAAATACAAATCAAAACCACAATGAGATACCACCTCACACCAGTGAGAAAGGGGAAAATTAACAAGGCAGGAAACCACAAATGTTGGAGAGGATGTAGAGAAAAGGGAACCCTCTTGCACTGTTGGTGGGAATGTGAACTGGTGCAGCCACTCTGGAAAACTGTGCGGAGGTTCCTCAAAGAGTTAAAAATAGACCTGCCCTATGACCCAGCAATTGCACTGCTGGGGATTCACCCCAGATATACAGATACAATGAAACACCAGGACACCTGCACCCCGATGTTTCTAGCAGCAACGTCCACAATAGCCAAACTGTGGAAGGAGCCTCGGTGTCCATCTAAAGATAAATGGATAAAGAAGATGTGGTTTATGTATACAATGGAATATTCCTCAGCATTAGAAATGACGTGGATGGAACTGGAGGGTATTATGCTGAGTGAAATAAGTCAGTCGGAAAAGGACAAACATTATATGGTCTCATTCATTTGGGGAATATAAATAATAGTGAAGGGAATAGAAGGGAAGGGAGAAGAAATGGGTAGGAAATATCAGAAAGGGAGACAGAACATGAAGACTCCTAACTCTGGGAAACGAACTAGGGTTGGTGGAAGGGGAGGAGGGCGGAAGGTGGGGGCGAATGGGTGACGGGCACTGAGGGGGGCACTTGACGGGATGAGCACTGGGTGTTCTTCTGCATGTTGGCAAATTGAACACCAATAAAAAATAAATTTATTATTAATAAAAAAAAAGAGTGGGCTGCCTAACCAACAGAGCCACTCAGGTGCCCTACATGCTTTTTATATATATTCATTTTTTTTCTAAAATACATCAGTGTAATAAGTTGTATACATTATGACCCTTTACTCCTAATACTTTAATGTGTATTTCCTAAGAATATAAAAATATTCTCTTACATAACCACAGTTACCAACGTCAGTAACTTAACAGTGATACAATACTCTTCTTTTTCTACCATCTGTATTCCCAGTAACATCCTTTATAGTGTATTTTTCCTTCCAGTTCAAAATCTAGTCCAGGATCACATATTGGGCTTGGTTGTCAAGTCTCCAGTGGTATGCTGGTAAATGTTTACCAACCAGTGCTCCAGTGGTAACTACCCTCATTTGTATCATGTCATTTCTGTGATGTAAGTACTCTCACCTTAACCAATTTCTAGCTACCAAAATGAAATAACTGAATGTGCATGCAGAAAGAGATGTATAAATCTGGCTTTTGCACACCTAAGTGTATACACAGCTGAGTACATGTCTCTTTTAGTCTGCTTTAACCTGGGAATATTCTTCAGTCTATATTTTAGATGATGACATTTTTGAAGACTATGGTCCTTTAAAAAAAAAAAAAGTGTATGTTCCTTACTTGGGATTTGTCTGATATTCCCTGTTCACATTCAGTTCATGCATTCCCAGTTAGAGTATCACAGGTTTTTTTTTCAGGGTATCACACCTGGAGGGCATACAATGTCCATTTGTTCCACATTTACAATGTTATTTTTTGTCACTGTGTCAAGGTATTAACTGATTGCTCTATTACACACTTAAATTTTGCTCCTTATCTAAAGTGGAGATACTTTAAGACCATGTTTTAAAATCCTTCTCCTCATTAAATTTTCCCTATCATCTTTCTGCTTAAATATTTAAACAGAAATATCTTAGAATTCAAAAATGTTTATTATAATTATGTTATTTAAAGAATAGAAACTGTGTGCCTCAATGGCTTAGCGGTTGAGTGTCTGTCTTTGGCTCAGGTCATGATCCCAAGGTCCTGGGATTGAGTCCCACATCGGTCTCCCCACAGGGAGCCTGCTTCTCCTTCTGCCTGTGTCTCTGCCTCTCTCTGTGTGTCTCTCATGAATAAATAAATAAAGTCTTTAAAAAAATAAAGAATAAAAACTGATAAATTTCTACTCTGAAGAGAAATTTATGGACATAGATTAAATATCCTAGTGGGTATCAGAACTGAAAAATGGCAAAAGTCTGGGCAGTAAATTTTTAGAATGTTCATGGCTTTTTTTTTTAATACTAAGCTGTGGTATTATTTTTTAAAGAGGGGTCAATAACACTACCTTACAGAGTTATTAGGAAGATTACAGATATATCATATTCCCAGTAGAGTACCTGCCACTTTTTAAGACTCAGTGGTAACTAAGAAAAATATATGTTGAGGATTTATTTTCTGTCAGAGTTGAAACAACCCATTATAAAATTATGAGAGAAGATAATGGTTTGGGGAAAAATAGATCAAAATCAATTTCATGAAATAAGGATGAATAATTCTGTATACAGGAGAACTTGGCACATAAATCTGGGGGTGATGTTTAGGATCCCTGGTTAACCAGTGATCTGACACATTTTAATTTTTCTTGAGCAATACTGGGAGCTACAGGACAAACCTTAACAACTTTGAAAAAGTACAAAATATCTTGGAAGAGGAGATCTAACATAAGAGGTAAGTTCCAAGGAACAAAACAGGGAGCATTGAAGATGAAAGAAAAATACACACAACTGGACTTCACCTGAATTTAAGACTGCTAGTCATCAAAAGACACTATTAGAAAAATGAAAAGCCACAAGGACTGTCAAGAGGATATCTACAATGCATTTATCTGACCAATGGCTTGACTCTTGCATTAGTTTTCTATTGCTGCTTTAACAAATTATCATAAAATTGATTATTTAAAGCAACATAAATTTATTATCTCACAGCTCTGTAGGTTGGAAGTCCAGGTGGGCTGGACTGGTTCCTCTGCTCTGGGTCTCCCATGGCCCAAATCAAAGTGTCAGCCATCCAGAACTCTTACTCGAGGCTCTTGGGGAGAATCAACTTCCAAACTCATTCAGGTTGTTGGCAGCATTCAGTTCCTTGAGACTTTTAAGCTGAGGTCCTCATTTCCTTACTGGCTATCACCCAGGAGCCTCTTCTAGCTCCTTAAGGCTGCCTATTTCTTTGTCACATTGTCCCCTCTATCTTTAAGCCAGCATTGATGGACCAAATAATTCTCATCCTTCCAATCTCTTTGACTTTTCTTTCTGTCTCATCTCTTCTGCCTCCAACCAGAGAAAGTTCCCTTCTCGTATGGGCATAGGTGATAAGACTGGGCCCACCCAAATAATCTTCTTTCAGGTCCCTACCCTTAATTCTGTCTGTAAAATCCCTTTCACTATATAATGTAATATATGCATAGAATCTAAAGATTGGGGCATGGGCATTTTTGGGAAGTCACTCTGTCTGCTATGGACTTATATCAAAAATATATAAAAATCATATGCTACTTAATAAAAAAGAACTTTTTTAAAGGGGCAAAAGATTTGAATCTTGATACAATGCTTGAATTAGCATACAGAAACATCCTCAAAATCAGTCACCATCAGGGAAATATAAATTAAAACTGCACTGAGGGATGCCTGGGTGGCTCAGTGGTTGAGCATCTGTCTTCGGCTCAGGTCGTGATCCCGGGGTCCTAGGATCGAGTCCTACATCGGGCTTTCTGCAGGGTACCTGCTTCTCCCTCTGCCTATGTCTCTGCCTCTCTCTGTGTGTCTCTCATGAATAAATAAATAAAATCTTAAAAAAAAAAACTACATTGAGATACTACTTTACACACTTCATACTCACTGTAATGATTAAAACAAAGTTGGTGAGAATGTCGAAAACTGAAATGCTCATACATTGGCATCTGCTGGTATCAGAATATAAAATAATATAATCACTTTGTAAACCAGTTTGACAGATTTTTGGTTAAACTTACACTTGTCATATGATCTGGTAACTCCTCCCCTTGGTACTTACCCAGAAGAAATGAAACCATATGTCTACAAAAAGACTTTTATTTCCATGTTCATAGACATGTTACTGATGATACCCAAGGTCTAGAAACAATCTAAATATAGATCAACGAGTGAGGGAACAAACTATGGTAAGTCCATACTAGTCTTACTTAGCCATGAAATTGAAAAAACTACGGATGCATGCAACAATATAAATGAATCTGAAAAGCACCATGAGCAGTGAGAGAAGCCAAACTGGTAAAAGGACACACTATATGGGTTCACTTATATGAAGTTCAATAACAGAAAAAACTCATCTTTAGTGATACAAATCAGATCAGGGTTGCCTCTGGAGGGTGGGGTTTGGGAACTCTATTGGTAATGGAAATGCTCTAATATTAATTGGGATGATGGTTGTATGTGTGTGTACATCGGTCAAAGTACATCACACAATACAATTAAGATCTATGCATCTTACTCTACGTAAGTATACTTCAATAAAATCTTTTTATTTTTCTATTTTATTTTTGAAAGATTATTTATTTATTTATTCATGAGTGACACACAGAGAGAGAGAGGCAGAGACACAGGCAGAGGGACAAGCAGGCGTCATGCAGGGAGCCCTTATAAAATCTTTTTAAAGAAAAAGAGTAACAGAGGAGAAGCAAAAGCCAAGTTGGAAGGTAAGCTTAATGTCAATCTTGTAACTGTTGAAAATTTTGTATCCATGATCATCTTCTGTTGGCTTGATTTGCCAGCTTCTGAGAGAAGTGTAAAAATATCTCTTTATAATTGTAGGTTTGTCTATTTTTTTCTGGTAGTTTCCGGTGGATGTTTTTTCATCCCTCAGTTTCATTCTGTTCCATAATTTTTGCTTCGTCTCTCATAAGATATAGGACTAACTTGGTTGTTTTTATTGCTGTTATATCCTTGTTTAAATATTCAAGCTAATAACTTTTTTAGAGGAGAGTTTAATCTACTTCTGTCTATTCTATATCTTTAGCTCCTTCATTTGTCAAAAAGATCTTAATCCCCCTCAAAATGATTGGAGGATATTAGATAATCCTTAATACAGTGTTTCCCTGGAATACTGCACACAATAAACTTTATGTCATTTATTTATTCAATATTTATTGTTCTTCTTTTAAGTGTTAGACACTGGGTAGATAAAAATAATGAGAAATGGTTCTATCTTCTCAGAAACTCTTTTCTAATGGGAAAAACTGAAAAATGAGTGAACATGCCTAAATAAAATAAATGCAGACAATATAAAGGGGGAAATAGTCAAGACTGAGACAGAGAAAAGTAGGTGGGAAAATCCTCAGGAATGTTCTGGGAAAATTACAAATTGAGAGTAGGATTTCCATGAGAATAATTTATACATATAAGATTACACACACATATATGTGTGTGTGTGTGTGTGTAGTGTTGTATATATATGCATATATAGTATTGTAAATATATACATATATAAATGAAAGCTGAGGTTAACATTAAAGAAAAGTTCTAACACTCTAAAGGCACTTGTAAAATTTCAGTCAAACACCTAACGTGGTTATTCTTGAGCTAGGAATGAAAGTTTATGAAGATGAGGAAGGTTTCTGAGTTCAACTAATTGAGTTTCCTGTCCCTAGTGATACTAGTCCACAAGGAGACACGGGAAATATTATTCTACATGGAGAAAGCTCAAATGAGAAAAAACCAAGCGCTTCCTGTTTTCTAATTCCATGTAGGCTCACTTGAGCTGTGCTGCTTATGGTCAGCAATTACCTACAAATCAAGTGAACTACGTTTCCAAGCATTGGATTAAGACAAGAAGTATACAGTTGAGTCCCATGTTAGTTACTTTTCCCATATTAATGTGCTACCAATGAGTAACTTCCATTTTGCTAATTCACCCTGTAGGAGATTAAGATTTAAAATAGAATGACATTTTAAAGGTAATCTGCTTCAAATCCTCTCATTTTACACATGAAGTGAAAGATTCAGAGAGGCAAAGCAACTTGTTCAGTCACACAACAACAACAAAAAAATCAGGATCTTTCAGTAGTCTTTCTACTCAACTCATTGGCAAATGGCAGAAACTACCTAAGATTTCCATAAACCTACCATTTTAATTTATGTCATCTGCATAGAAACAAAACTTCTCCTTAAAATTTTTAAATCAGTTAACATAGCTGATAGCAGTGGATGTGAATGAATAAATATAATCCTGATACCCAAGACACATTACATTCCTTAAAATGGTAGCCAATAGGGCAAGCCTGTAAGTCATAATTTATTTTCCAATGAAACTCTAGTGAAGTAAGGGTCTGATGCCAAATTCTAAATGCCAATAACCATAAATATCATACTTCTATGCTCTAAGCATAATGCACTCTAAGATGCATCTAAATTGATTAAACAAAGCAATTCCAATTTTGAAGACATGAAATTGTAATTCATATAATATATAATTATAATATGCTATATAAAGATAATTTTAATTTTATTTCAATTACTTTATTATTTTCATTTTATTTACTCTTTCCTTACTATAGTGCTCTAATTTTACTGAAATAGATTAGAGCAAAAAGAGGATCCTTCTCGCCAAAACCCAACCATACCACCCTTCACCCTGCTGCCACAAAAGGGCACCCTTCATCAAATGTATCATTGAAAGTAGAGTCTCCAAGAATTTTTTACAGCAGACTTTTTAGGGAAAAATCTGGTCCAACACCATGAGTTTGGAGGCATTAATCAGGGAATGCCTTTCTGCTATCCCCTTTGTTTTGGTTGTAAATAATTTGTGGTTAGTCATGTTTAAAGTCCCTGTGCTTACTGGGGCCACCATTTCATCAGCACTAGGATTTTTTTTTCTTCTTTTAATGGCTTCATCTTGGAATTAAATTTTCATGCTTTGTAAAGCATACGTTTATCTAAAATGTACAAAGAACTTAGTGCAAAGAACTTAGTTGGCATTCCTTATTACTTCCTAATAGCACTAAGCCCCCAAAGTTTCATTTAATCGGTGATCACATTCCAAAAAAGTAAATGCGTTTTATCATGAATCTCTTAATGCAAATCATTTCTCATCTGGTCTACAACCTGTAAGGAGAATATGTGTTCATGTATGCATGTGTCCTTAAGATTCAGGAGCAGTGATTTTTCACATGAAGATGTCAGCAAAAGCATGTCCAAGTATACTGTGGTTGCTTGATAAGACAAGTCTGTTAGTTGATAAATGTCAATGCTTAAAGGAGACAGGTAACGGCATTTAATTTAATAAGAACTGTTTGCATTTCTGAAAATTTATTTATTTAATCTTTAAAAGGTAGAATTTCTAATACTGTCTAACAGTAACTCATGTCTTATTTAAAATTTACAATAGCACAAAACATATTTTTAAGACTACTATGAGTTTCTAATCATTTATTTACTTTACTGAATAATTATATGTGTTTCTGAGACATAAGCAAAGGTTAAATATTTTAGGATGTATTAAAACGGTTGAGAGATAAGAAAACAGAAAAATAAGCATGTTTTATGCTTAGGAAAGATGAGAGGAAAAATCATATGGATTGTAAGAATGAAATTAACCACTGAATATGATAAAAAAAAAACTTCTGAAGAAAGACAACAGAACTAAAAATAAGACTGCCATAGGAATTAAACAATACAAGTATCAGAGATGAATAACCAACAGGTAGTAGTGAATATGGAAAAACAGGATGTGAGAAATGTTACAATTTTTTGAGTGTTGCAAGGTAAGACAATTCAAAAATATAAATACACTAAATGCTGCCATAATGTACAGCTTTCATCTGACCTACTACCTAAAACCCCTGAGTTTATAAAAGTAGCTTATGAGAATAAGGTTGCTAAGAGACACCATTGACAATGTAATTGAAAGTATAACCCAGCAA
The DNA here is from genome assembly GCF_003254725.2 of Canis lupus dingo. Lineage (NCBI taxonomy): Eukaryota > Metazoa > Chordata > Mammalia > Carnivora > Canidae > Canis > Canis lupus. Next base: position 15,270,088 of record NC_064266.1, read on the forward strand.
GGCACTGATTACATGTTACATAATATTAACTATTAATGATCTTCCCATGTATTCTAAATCTTTTGGGGGTATTATCTTTTATAATCACCAAAACAACTCTAAAATATAGTAACCATCACCTTGGGACTGTATAGGATACACTAAATATAGTACCAATAAATTATTGTTATCATTTGGGTCACTAATTCTGCCATATAATTTGTGCCTATTTTATGCAAGATCCTATAGTAGAGACTTTTACAAAAACTATCCTAGTTAATTATCAATACAACCCCACACAATAGTAATTATCACCCATATATTACAGTTGAAAAAACTGTAAATAAAATAAATCAATTTACCCAAAACCACATCACTTATAGGTTACGGAACTAAAATTTTTCTTATTGTTTGATACAGCCACTTTAACTAATTTCAGTGATACTGCCTCTAATTCACATAGTTTCTGTACTGCCTAAACCAGATGTAGAATAAAATTACCCTGTTATTGTCAAACTCCCCTTTGGGCCACTCTTCTCCTTTCTATCCCACATTCACTTTTTACAATGAGTGCCATGGTGATCTCTCTACCACCCATTCCATGCCTTTCCTTATGTGAATGTGGTTCCAGGGGCACAGATTGTAGGTGAAGAAGATATCTCTCCTTTGCTCTGACCACAGGATTGATCTGAGGTGGGTGTATGACTTAAATCAAACTAATCATAGTGACTTCTGGAAACTCCCTGAGGATTCTGGAACCATGACCTTAAGCTCTGAGTGATGAAGGTGTGGATGTAATGCACAATAGCTCTTTTGGTACTATGAACACAAAAACAACCCAGAGAAGAGGGCTGAAATGAGAAACTCCTTAAATAAAGGATCTTGAACTCTTGAACAACAAACCAAAAACAAACCAGGACTGAAGCTTATAAACTTTACAAATGTGAAAACCAGTACAACTCTATATTGTAAAAGCCAGTTTGGGTTGGCTCATCTCTTAATTATAACCAAAAACATCCTGATAAACTCTCTGTTCTTTTGTTCAGCACCATCCACTTTGTTCTCTGTTATAAAGATGAGGTTAAATCACATTCCTAGTGCCTCCAAGAAATGTATCTTACCAAAGCTGTGGTCTCAGAAAGGGAGGGCTGCATGGTATGACAACTTGGCATGAGTCATTCAAGTTTCAGGAAGTTGTATATCCTACAAGCAACACTGATTGAAACTCAAATAGAAATTTCAGCTGCCAAGAATCCAGTGACTGTAAGTTGAGGGTCACCAGCACTAATTTCTTTGAATATTACTGAAAGCCCCTCTTCTTCCACCTCACCCTACACCTACATTCTGACTAATAGAAAGCAATGCTAAAGATCAAAATCCAAGTCTTGGATTTTATAATTTCTATGAAACCTGTTGACTAAAGATTAAAAAGGAAAATGAGGTCAAAATCTAGGTCAGAGTAGAATATGTTCCTGGGCCCATATTCTAAAACCTGGGGCTTTCCATATGGACAGGTCAGTAGTCAAGAATTAAAAAATAAAATCAAGGAGATTTCCTTAAAACATTTTAGTATGTTGGCAGAAAAGCATTGCTAGAAACCCTATTGTTCCATTCCAGGAGTATCTATGGCAACCATTTTGAGCTGCTAACTTTACAGATAGTTATTTGTGTCACCAGCTGACGGCGTTGTCCAGCCACTCCTTAATATTGTCTAGACACCTTTCCCTTGGATTTCCTTCAGAATGTTCCCTGGCATACTTGCCTCGTAAATTTCCACTCTTCCAATTTCAATTGTGGTACTTTCATTAGTTAAAGTACAGCTTTCCCAGCAAACAGATCAGCATTGCATTTGATTCTACTTCCCCTGTCCATTCCAAACAGCCCAAGTACTATTACTATTTCATACTGCAACCTAATGTTACGGTAACCTAATTCTTTATGGCCTCAATTAGTTCATTTTGTGAAAATGTGTTCTTGTGCCTGAGGCTGAAATGAATATACAAGCCCTACTAGAACCAGACTATAAGCTTCTCAAGGGCAGAGATGGTTTTGCCAGTGGGTTGCGTAAGTAGGAGACTGGAAAGGAGGACAGAGCTGCCGAAATAATAATCCCTGCAACCTCCTGGTAAGTTACTGTGGGCTGGCTATGTTTTTTGCAAACCTTCAATTCCTGTTGGCCGTCTCTTGCCACACAGCCCTCTCTGTCCTCAGTTCTGATAACCATACCTTCTCTGCCCTTTCAGAGCTAGGATTAATAACACAAATCCAAGCGCACTACATAAAATCTCATTTTCTCTAATCCTTGCCTACTCCTTTGTTAAAAGCTCTTTCACGGGATCCCTGGGTGGCTCAGTGGTTTAGTGCCTGCCTTTGGCCCAGGGCGTGATCCTGGAGTCTCGGGATCGAGTTCCACGTCAGGCTCCCTGCATGGAGCCTGCTTCTCCTTCTCTATCATGAATAAATAAATAAATCTTTAAAAAGAAAAAAAAAAAGCTCTTTCACTAAACTGTCCTCAAATTATCTCATTGTAGGCCACCTGTTTCCATCTGGTGAGATGGCAACTGCTCTTTATGCAACATGATTACACAAAGGCAGTTCCAAATATTGGTGACTTATATTCTGAATATAGGTATGCAGGTGAAATGTGCATTTTTAATGTTTAAAATAACGTAATATGCACTGCAATGAGTTAGGGCATCTAACAGAAAACAGAACATTAGTAGTATTCAGTCTCAATTGATATTTCTTGATGATCAGTTATGTGGATTATACTGCTCCAGGCTATGGTAGTGATGAGCTGGAGCCAACATACATGTGGAGGGCTGATGGCACACATCTCATCCCACTGTGGGTTTAGCAGTTACCATCCTGGTGGCTTGATATTGGCCACAGAGGGAGCATTTACACCACAGAAATTGACAAATGCTACAAATTAAGGTTTTTTCTCTGGGAAAGCTGATAACTAGCACATCACTTTCTGTGTGGTTCATATAAAATTTGCAGCATTGTCTGCACCTTCACAAAAAAGTTTGTCTTAATTTGAGTTCTCTCAAAAGTACAGCCTGAGATAAGGATTTGGGTGTGGGTAGCATACAATCCCATAGGAGGTAGGAATGATGAAATAAGGAAAGAGGAATACCCAATTGCAAGGTGAATTGATCTGTTTTCACTGGGGGCGAAAGCTCCATCTTATGGGGACCCTCTAAGGAACAGCACAAAATGTGCTGAGGGTGAAATCTAAGGTCTACAGAGGCAATGTGGCATGAGGCACAAAACCAAGCTCTCACACATTAGAATCTTCCTGAATCTGCAACAAAATGAGCCTGATTTCTATTACTGGAATATGGAACTACAAGGCCAGGACCATTTCATTAAACAGGATGATCTATGAATATTACAACATGTGAAAGAACTGAAGCATGAAACTCTGCTTCATTTTAATACTTACTCTCTGTCCTGAAACTGTGTTCAGAATTTCATAATATATCTGTTAGAAAAGAGAGGAAACCCACCTCCCAGGGCCTCAAATGAGAAAGGAAAAGTGGTAAGTGGATGTCACCAAGGTCAACCATCTGCTTATTAAAGAGAGGGTCAGGTTTCCTTGCCCCCGGGAAGCTGTAACCTGGCCATGTCCACAGATCTCTCCAGTGAATTAACTTCTGTTTTTCTTTATTTAAAGTGGGGGGGGGGGAGGGACAACAGGTCTCTACTCTGGACATTTGACACTAGAGGAAGAAGCCTCCCCAAAAGAAGGCTAAGGATCCCAAAAACTGCCTGATTATGACCTTTATTAAAAGCAGAAAATTAAAAAGGGGCTTTATGAAAGAGGCAGGAGGCTGGGAACACTTTGGTTTTTATGTCTTAGAATGTGTAGTCTCCATCTCAATACATCTGGAAGATCCAATTAATCAATTAGAAGATGGTCAAAAGAATTTGTTCCTCCCTAATACTGACAGGGATTTCTGATCCAAAGGGTTCTGGCTATTCTTTATCATTAATAATTTTAAAGAGAGAAACAGAAGAGACTTTGGAAGATGGTTGTAGGGGCTGAAAACTTAGGGTCAGTGGCCTGGGGTTATCCCAGAGATGTGCTGGTGGAGCTGCAGGGTTTGTGTGTGTTTGTTTCTCCCAGTAAATATTTTTTGAATATTTACCTTATGCCAGGCACTGCCCTAATTTCTGGAGATACAATAGTAAATAAGATAGACACATGCATAAACTTTTTTTTTTCATTTCTTATTGTCTTCTATGGGAAAACTTAACTGTCCCAAATTGCTCTTAAGGATGTTTCAGCGTTTGCCTGGTGTTCTCAAGCCCCCTTCCTGTGCTTCTTCCTGCCACAGAATCACCCGGTAATCCTCTTTGCAGCTCACCTGCTTCTAGCCTGCTTCCTTCCCTCCACCACCTCTGCAAACTGGTAGAAAGACCAATTTACCTAAGGAATGACTTCTAAAATTTTTTGCAGATCTATAATTAAGATGAGTCTATGCAATTTGCAAGGACAAATAAATGAGTGATTGAGAGCTCATGTTGACACCAGCAGAACATTAAGAAAAACAAATGACCATCTTAGGAAACAGATAACAGTGTTATAGACTGATAACACTTTTCCATCTTGCTTTTTAGAGCCTGAGAAACATTCTGAACAATATTATGCAATAAATAGAGAAACAAAAATAACACAAATTAGCCCCCTTGAGGAAAGCCAGTTCTGTCTGGCTTCCTTACTGGCTGGTGATTCAGTTTCCCTTTGAATTGAGAGTGCTGTTCTGAACCACAGTTCAGACAAGCTACCTGACCCTGGCTGGCCTCTCCCCCCCAAAAAAAGGCTGAACTGAAGACACTAGGGAGGGCCTTAACCTCCACATGGGTGGATTTTGCTTACAGTTACCTAGCACTGAGCACTGCCTCTGCCCAGAACTTGCCTACATTAGACCCATACCTAGCAGGTTGGAGCCATGAGCTACTAATAACTGTCAAGATGGTTTGTATGTTAAATACAAAACTCTTCTCTCAACTTAGTTGCTATCCAAGTTCTTTGGGCTCTCTGAAGAGCAGCTCAGTTCTACTAGTCTCAATCTTACTCCTCCCTGAAGACATACTCCCTTTTTGTATCATGTCTTATTTGAGGCACTCCCTGCCTCTTGACAAAGCTAAAGCCTCCTAGATTATGGCTGTAACTGAGCTTGAATTCACATTTGCTACTTTCATTCCTGATATAAAGCCTCTTTGGGGTCATCCATCACTGCTCCTAGGAGTCTGAAAAAGGCATGAAGACAGTAGTCCATAATTTCCTAATGTGTTAAGTTGTTAGAAAATTAAACTAATCCTGGGAAGAGTTCCAGAGATTTTTTGCATTCAAATTATGGTTCTGGGACAAAGTAAATGCTTCAGAAAAGGTGAGACAATGGCCATTCTCTATGGGTGGTACTGGTTATAAAATAAGTGGGTTGTACTATTGGGTCATTAAGTGTTTTTCAAACTCTTTGGCTAAATACAAAAATAAATGGCTAAGCAACATATATATTTGCATCAGTTACCTATTCCCACATAAGTCATCCTGAAATTTAAGACAATAACAATTGTTTATTATGCTTATGAATACAAAATTTGAGATGGTTTGATGAGAAGTGTCATCTGTGCTCTGTGCAATTCAACCAGTAAGTGGAGGAGCCATTCTTAAAATGGCTGATTGCCATAGCTAGCTCAGTTTATGGTGGGTACTGGTTAATAGTTTAGCTGGAACTAGGAGCCAGGGGTCATGGTTTCTCTCAATGTGGCCTCACCATGGGCTTCTTGAGCATCCTCACAGCATGACATCTCAGATGTTCTGAAGTACTCATTTTTATAACCCAGCCTCAGAAGGCACAAAGCACTTGTTTTCATCTTACTTTATTCATTGAGACAATTACAGTGGCCCAATCCAGGTTCAAGGAGAGGGGATGTGGACTTTACCTCTTAAAGACAGCTTGTCAAGATACCAGAACATGTGGGATGGGAGATACTGTTGCTGCCATCCACGAAAAATACCATCTGCACAAATCTCAAATGATCTTTATGAAACCTGATTGCAAAAACTTTGGCCCATAAAAAGAAATCAGCCACAGACAGGTATTTGCAAGTGAACTAATTGAGTAGCATTGCTCAAATGGGGTTGAACATTCACAGCAAAGGTGTGGGTTTTCCTCTTTGGAGATCCATTAAATTACTATAGAAAAATTCCAGATCTTTGAGTGCTAGCACACATATTTAAAGAAATATGAACAAAAACAATTTAAATTATCTTCTAAATAAGAAAAGAAATATGAAGAAAAGTGAATATAGTCAGCAACTCGCAATATACTTCAGATCTCAAAGGAACATGAAGAAAACACAAAGAAAAAGAGAAAGAGAGGGAGGAAGAAAGGGAGGGGACGAAGAAAATTAGAAGAAAGAAAAATTATGTAGCAAGAGAGAGAAAGGAAGCAAGAGGGAAGGCAAGAAGTACAATTTTTTTATCGAGCAAAAGGCTTTGCCAGGTACTATTTTGAGCAGCTGCCAAATTCCAGTCACCACACCTCCAACATGTTCTCTTTCCATATGCCACCTTTCCTCCCCATAGCCTGATATCCTAGAATTCTGAGCAAAGAGAACTGGGCAGCCAGTAGCAATCCCTTGCCTTGTTCAGTGAAGGAAGCTCAGTGACACAAACCCTAGTGGTTTCAAAGATTCAGGGAAGTGAAAAATAACTCTGTATTAAAATTTGGTCAGAGAAGTAGACACCATTTGATGCCCAATATCTATCCACTCCAGGAAGAATTCACATGACTCAAAGTATGTTCATTGGTTCAAAATGTATGAGCAGACCGTATCTACATGTAACAGTAGCTTTCACTCTGAGTGACACAGGGAGCCAATAGAAGGTTTTAGGCAGAGAGGATGGATCTAATTCAAGTTTTAAAAGAATTACTCTGCAGTATGGAGAAGAGATTATGATCAAGTGGTGAAGCTAGACAGAGTAACAGGTAAGGTAGAAACAAGAATACTTAGGAGGCTCTTGAAATAACCAAGGCAAAGGGTAATGAGGGCTTGGAAAAGGATGGTAGGATGGCTCTGGTGAGATTTGGTTGAATTCAGGATTTTCTGATGTTGCTAGAAATTCACATTATATTAGCTTTTGTTAGTACTGTCTTGTTTGATCTCTGTAGGACTGTGGCCTTAAATACCAACAATGGGGGCAGAATTCAGTATCAGCTTAAGGAGAGTAAGCTAATTAGTGTTTCTCAAACTTCACTGTACTTACAAATCTTCTGAGGATCTCATTAAAACACAGCCTCTGACTGAGTAGACCAAGGGTGGGGCCTGAGGTTCTGGATTTCTAAGTTCCCAGGTGATGTGATGATCCAGAGACCACAAAATGAAAGGGTAACCTCCTAAATAGCAACTGGCCATGTACAATCTTGAACTTCTGGTGTAAATACCAAAAATTTCATATTCACTTGTGACTTCATCCAGTTTCTGAGAATAAATCATAAGGACATTCTGTTGCTGCTCTTTAGATACTGGCAAGTGGGCTGATGTGCAAATAGATTACTATCGTTTTCTTTTTTGTTCCTTTTAAAGTAAAGGCTGATTTTTCAATTTACAGATGTTTATCTATGCAAATCTTTCTTATACAAATTAGTAGCAATGAGTTACACAAGTTGAGCATGCATATAATTGTACAACATGGCAAATTCAAAACTATGCATACATATTTAACTCTTAAAGATCACAACACAAATGTGAAGTCAGAGCTCATTAAATTAGAGACTGATTTAACCAAATGATTTGTGCAGCCATTACACAGGTGTTCCATTTCAGAAAGTATTAGAGCATAGTGCCGGGGGCCTCAAAGCTAATTTCTAACCTAGACTAATCATGCCAGGAATAATGAGCTGCCGTTACTGCCTTGTGAATCAGACCCTATGATATTTAAAATAATTAAGATCAAAGCCAAAGTAGAAGGTCACTGAATTCACCAGTCATAAAATGTTAGTACAAAACCAAAGGCTTTACTTGTTTGCTTAACAATCTTTAACGCTCAAGTTATAAAATGGCATTAAGAGGGACACAAATATCATCTTCAAAATTGTTGCTCTCCCCAAAGGAATTGCCAGCAAGCACAGAAGCCTCCCAATGAAAAGGCTATTTAAAGTAAAGGTGTTATTCAAAAGCCATTATAAATATTTAAAAAGACCAGGAAACTTAAGAGATGGACTGGCTGATGGGATCTATCAGCCTGCTGGCTGCAATCCCAATAGATGAACTGGGATGAAGATTTGCTTCCCATTTGTAGGCGGTTGGAAAGAAGTGTGAAATGAATTGGTTTGTCCGGGCTGAGTTCCCAGGAAAAGGGTGTCTTTTCATACCAAAGCTCCCACCCAAACTGGCAGGGTGCTTCAAGCCAAAGATTTAGACAGTCAAATAAGTGCTAATTGAGTTAGAAGTTTGGTTAGGAAGTGGGTTAACAATTAAGTTCAACTCGGGCCCTTTAATGGCCCAACCACTAGCCTTGAGAGGCTTATAGCACACCAAAGCAGAAGAAGGCTTCTAATCCACACTAAGACTGATTGAAATTCCTAATCTTTGGCTGGAACAAGTGTGAGACAGTAGAGAGATAAGTGGCCCATGGTGACAGAAGCAGAGGAAGTTATGAAGTTGATACTGAGAATGTATCTATTCACAAGATTCTACTAGAGATATGCAAGTCTGCAGAACCACAATGGGGAACTCCAAGGAAAGGACGAATTTTGTCTTTAAAAGAGGACAACACTAGTCATAGCTTTATGTTGCTGTTTTCTGTGGCCAAGTTCTCAGCAAGTGTTACTACTAATGAATCATATACACAGTATTTTTATTTAACAAATACTTTTCATCTGGCTTATTACTGCCAGACCCTGTTCTTACTGTTTTCCAAATGTTACTAGTTCACTTATACCTCATAACAAGACTCTGAGGTAAATAATATTATCATCAATTTACAAATGAGGAAACTGAGGCACAGAGAAGCCCAAGAACTAATAAGTGGCATACCTAGGATTCAGAAATGTTGGACAAGGCATCTGGGTTAAAAGCAATGGGAGAATGCTATGGAAGAAAGGAAGCAAATATTTATTATTCTATTTGGAAGGAAGGAAGATATATAAAAACCTAAGAGAAAATTTAATAGGCCTCTTCACTGCCCTTTTCCCACAAGTGCCAAAATGAAAGCCCATTAATAAAGCTTAAAACTGAAATTTAGTACAGATAAAAGCAATCCTCATTACCCAACATATAATTAACTGGAGAATTCACAGCTGTGGGACATTACGGGGTAGGATGAGGCTTGCCGATTCAGGCTGCTGGCTTTCAAACAAGGTGTTAAAACCAAGCCACCAGATCTCTTCATGCGGGTTGTAGCATTGGCCACTTGGCCATAGATGGTGGTGAGAATTCAAATGTGGAAAACAGATTCTAAGAGTCTTATAGATTAAGGAAACTGGAGATCAACGTGTGTCCCCCTGCTAAGCAAAATCTGCCCTTTCACAAATTCACTCCATTCCCCCTTGCAACTTTATTAATGGAAGATTATTCAATCTCCCAACACTCATGGACAAGTTCAACATCAGCATTCTCCTTGTTCCTTGCGACCTTCCAAGCCTTCCAAACTCCCTCTCTACAAAGCCTTATGACACCTAATTCCACCACTGCCTGCCAGTCTACAGGACTGATACTTACTGGCTCCTAGAATACTCCCTCCATCAACTGGAGACTTTGGTACCTGGATCACAGTCTTGGGATCACCATAGCTCTTGCCAACTGGCAACACCCAATTAGACAACACAGCCATTATCAGATACCTATGGTGCTCTGTCTGCCTGCATGCATTACTAAAATCTCGACTACTTGCTAATCTACTTCCATGACCATAACCAGAATTTCAAGACTGTTCCACTTCTGAAATTTTAATTCCAGATACTCTTCCTTCTGAGCACATTCTTCCATCTTCTTCCTTCACTCATGATGTCCTCTAGTCCTAGTAGCTTCCCTTTTCCTCCATTCAAGGAGCCTCTTTTTGGCTTCCTTTCCTAAGCAGTCTTATTTGTTCTTCCGACTTTGCTCCTACTGATTGTCCTTTTCCTACACTTCCAAACCTTAGATCAATCCAATCATATACTTTCTTTCCTTTTATACCCAGGCAGTCAAATACTGATGGAAAAAATATCATGAAACTTTGCAGATGAGTGACACTGCTGAGACGTATAAAACTTTGAAAACATATCTATAGAATTATAGTTTCCAGGAAACATGATTTAATCCCTGGCCTCTGGCAAAAAGTGACTAATTAGCTCAAGACCCCCTACCTCAGTGCCAAAGCTCATGGGAAGTTAGGCTCAACCCAGGTGGATAACAGTATTACACTTCAGATAACTTGGGCACAATCCAAATTCTCTTATACAATAAACTCTCAGGTTTAATGAAGTTATTTTATAGTTCTGGAATTTTATTGCATGTAATGCCATGTAAAATTAGTGATATCTGGGAATCTTTTTTGCATTTTAGTGGCATTTGTTTGAAAAGAATTTGACCTATACTGCTAAATAATGTGTTTAACGATGGGATCCAAAAATGGTAATGAAATGGAGGTAAAAGACATGTATCACATAGCCGAAAGCTAAAATCATGGCTTCAAAGGGCTGAGGACATTCTCAAGGCTTATGTTCAAATATCTTTTTATTTAACAATATTACTTTTTAGAAAAACCCTCCTGGGCCTGCATTAATTGTTGTCTCTCCAAAATCATCTTCAATTTCAAATCCAACTTGTTTTTTATACTCCATTAAACAGCTCATAATATCTCATATTTCCAATATCACTTTCCACATAACCAAAGATTTCCACCTCTGTTAGTGATCTTCTACACTTAATTAAACTCTTCCCTGCCATCTTAAGGATAATGTATAAACAACATTTAGCTATTTCTTGAATTTGCAAAATCCTCTTGTTAAAACTCAATTACAGAACTTGTAACATCTGTTTGGCTGCTCAAAAAAATTTTATGATCCCCTCTGGGTTTCTGTCTTTATTCCCAAAGTTGAGGTAGCTAGAAAAATTTTCCTACAAATAAATTTGTTGCTAAATCACAATAAATATGGGCTATTATCTCAGAGGTATCAGGAAGTTTAATAATGGCCTCTAAACATCTCCCTAAGTGTTGTCCCTTTCAGGTTAACTCCAGAAAAGTCCCTAAGATCTATGGAAAATAACATTCCACTCAAAAATATGAAAAATAACACATTTGTAAGTTTTAAAACTTTTCCTATCACTTCCAGTTTCAAAATAACGACAATGTTGTTCAATCCCAAGTTGGTTTTGTTACTTCACACTTGTTTGTAGAGCCTGGTGGACAGGATGGGACAAAGTCAAATGACATTTCCACTCTGGGTTTCAGGTACTTCAGCTCTCAACAAGAGCGACCTCTGGCTTCTCGCTGCTCCTCCAGATTCCAGAGTCCATGGTTCAAATGCCATAGTACACATAAAAGCACTTGAACAGCATAATGAGCTTTATCAATGGAAGAGCAAAGCCAGCTGACACCAGGAGAGCTTTTGGTGACTGGCAGGAATGTTATTTATCTTTTACAACTTCTCACCTAATGTATGTCGGGCACTCAGTCAGTAAATGTTTAATGAACAAATGAATAAAGAAGCCCACTTTATATTGCTGTAAAAGAATTAATATTATGAAATAATTCTGCCCCAAAAGCTAAAAAACTCCTTTTTTATAAAATCTGAAGCATGTTCAAATCTGACTTGGTCACCAGAAACCTCTCTGGAAAGCAGAGTGGCAAACCTTCAAAATTACACTAAAGGAGTTTTCCTCAGGAAATTAGTCAAATAACTGAAATTATCACCTCCACATGTCAACATGTTAACTTTCAGGGAGAAATTAATTTTAAAAATTAAGTAAGTTTTATTACTTATTACTTACTTATCTATGTGAAAGCCTAGTATACCTATCAAGATAAGTTACCCCGAAGACATAATACTATCTGCTAATTACTGATAGAACAGACTTCAAATATTAGAAAGAGGAAATGTAAAACAGTGTTCACCATGTCACAAGAAAATTTATTGAAACAACTGAGGCAGGTTTAGCTTGTAAAAGAAAAAAATGAAATATATGGAAACATGATAGCTTCCAAATTAATTGCTTAGTGCAAAAGAGGAAAGAGATTTATTCTAAATAGTTCCAGGATCAACAAGCAAAAATAGACACAGATTTTAAGGAAGAACATGTTAGCAACTAGAACTGCCTAGGAATGAGATGGGCCCTTTGGAGAAGTGACGTCCCTTTAATGGTAACAAATCACAAGGCAAAAGCTGCAGCCAGATGGGATTCCATAATATACCTAACCTGAGGATTTTTCTTCAAAACATTTTTAAAAACTTCTCTTCAGTTATGACCCAGAAAATGAAGATGACTAATGTGAGGGGCCAGATGAACAATGCTCTCAGAACCCACAGCACAGACATTTCTTCATTTAAAGGTGACTTGCTGAGAACCAGGTGGCAAACACAACAGGAACTAAAGTTGCAGAGGGCTCCAGATTTGTGGTTTATAGCACACAAAACTAGAGCCCTTCTTTGCTCTAAGCACAATAAATACTTACTGAATTAAAACATAGGCAGAAACTGAAGGCAGGCAGAGTGAAATGGTGAGAAATGCCCTCCCTGACATTTCTAAATATGCCAGAGAAACTTTCAACCGCATGTTATAACTTTATAAATTATGTGTAAACATGACCTTTGAAAAAATGCCAAGGTCGATGAGGCTGAGAGTGACTTCTTTAGTGAATCATAGCTGGGACAGTCATTTTCAAACTCTGCATGCAATTTTCCACATCTTTTCCAAAATAAGCAGTGTAATGAGTATACACATGATCCAGGCTTCCTCCTGCCAGCTTCCCATCCCCCCATTACACATCATTTTCCTAGTAATAATTCTCTGCTTTGGTTTAGGATGTCCCACCTTACCATTCCTATCCTTTATTTTCCCTTTCTATCTTTCACTATTAGAATGTCTATAAATCATCCATGCATTCCACAGGCAATTTACAAATGGAAAACCAACCCAAACCCCTACCCATTATTTTATGCTGATTTTGATTTCTGCCTCTGATATACTGACTCCAACAAATGGAAGGGACCTGGGCAGTTCAGTCAGAATATCTGAGTTTTCTTGCCTGAAATACTATCCTACTAACATAAATAACTACAACTTTTGAAGCACAGATTTATTTAGGCAACTTCTTTTTTTTTTTTTAAAGATTTTATTTATTTATGAGCAAGAGAGAGAGAGAGAGAGAGGCAGAGACACAGGCAGAGGGAGAAGCAGGCTCCATGCAGGGAGCCCAACGTGGGACTCGATTCTGGGTCTCCAGGATCAGGCCCTGCGCTGAAGGCGGCGCTAAATCACTGAGGCACCCGGCGGCCCAGACAACTTCTTTAATTGGGTTCTATTAGGATTCCTATTTTAAAGATAAGAAAACTTTCCCAAAGTTGTTCTTAGGAAATGAGGAGAATGAGATTTAAGCTATAACTACGCTCTCTACAGCTCAAGCAATAAATTGCTCCCTACATTACCTTTCAATCAATACACAACAGTTTAAAACATCAGATTCATCTCTGGTTTCTCTCATTTCATTGCTCCTTCCATATAAGTGATTGGTAAGTCTTGTTTCTTCTCTGACTCTCTTAGGGACAGTTTCATCTTTGACAATTCTAATACCATACCTACTCAAAACATTTTAATAATTCCCTGTGGACTCCAGAATGGAAGTCCACTAAAAAAATTAAAATTAAAAAAACAAAAAACAAAAACACAACAAAACAAAACAAAACAAACAAACAAACAAACAAAGCTGTTATCCAAGAGCCTCAATATTACAGTCCCTCCACCATTTGAGAGTTACTGCCCACCATTTTTCTTGAATTTAGGTGAACTGACTTTATCAGCCCAGAATTGAGACACATGGCATGACAAGGGATTTTTATTTTTATTAATTCACAAATTTATATTTATGAAAGGGAAATATTTTAAATTAAGACTGGTCCTACCCATCTGGGAACCAAATCAACCTATTCACTCTCTCTAGAATGATCCTCACACTCTCAGACTACACATCATAGCTTCTTAGGAAGGCTTCCTCTCACTAAAGATGTTGGAATCCATACCTATCATTAAGAGCCTGACCCCTTTTCTCTGCCCATGTGATACGGTTGCTGATTTTCCAAGCAGAAGTTATTCCTTCTTCTTACACTCACTCACTCAGTTGTACTTGCTCAGAACTTAATACAAATTAAAATTACTAACAAGTGTTATACTTCCTATTCTTGATGGTAAACTTAGAAAGGAGTTGGATCTGGCCTTTCAGACTTTAATTGCCCAATTTCTTACATATCATAGGCACTCAGTGACTCTTACTAAATTAATATTTTAAAATGTATAGAACAGGGGCACATGGGGGTTCAGTTGGTTGAATGTCTGCCTTCAGCTCAGGTCATGATTGCAGGGTCCTGGGATCGAGCCCCACATCAGGCTCCCTGCTCAAAAGGGAGTCTGCTTCTCCTTCTGCTTGCTTCTCCCTCTGCTTGTGCTCTCACTGTGTCAAATAAATAAATGAATCTTTAAAAATATAATAAAATAAAGTGTACAAAACATAAATTGCTTTTTGATATGGAGTCATATAGAAATTGGCTCAAATTGTTTTTTTTAAAAAAACACACAACTAATTTTCAATTTACTGTTCAGAAACTGCACTTTACCAATTCTTCAAGTCAATAACAATTTTGATTAGAATCCTCTCTTCCACAAATCCCATAAAATGGTGAAAAGGTCTTAGAAATTTCAATGTTTGGCATTACTCACAACAGCTAGTGAAAACTCCTTTATCTGACAACATGTGTCATCTTCTGATTCAGAAATAAAGATCAACATAGCAAGGCATGTTTACTAGAAGGTCTTCTAGTTCATAAGCCATATTTCCTGCTTCAGGATAGAGCAAAAGTCACCAGAGAAACAAGCAAAAATTTTCACAATTCTTCAAGGTCTTTATCCGATATAACTGGCTTTCTATCACAACTACACATTGCCCAGCATGAGACCAGGACCCATACTATCAGCATGCTCACAATTTCTTAATCTAGCATAAGAATTCTCATTTGAGGGAGGGGCCATTTCACCTGGAACTAGAATGGAACACCTGTCCTGTCACCTGACCACCACTGGCCTAGAAGCTCCTGAAGGATAATGCTTCCATTTCAAACATAGAGATCAAATTCCCATCTCTCCTCCCATCTTCCTCCCCTAAGCCCTTTTCCTTCCCCTCTCTCTATCCCCAAAGGATGCTTCCAGCTTTTCTTAAGGAGTAATTTTAGGTGAGTGAATAGAAAAACAGCATGGGATAGAGCGATAAACAGAGAGTCAGAGATAGTCTTAGGTCCAAAGAATCACAGGGAACATATAATATGCCCTGAGGTACAGTCTACAGACTGCCTAAGCAAAAAGTTAAAGATAAAATCTGAAGAAAAATAATCTACTTAATAATTTAATAGTAATAGCTTCTATATCATCTGTAAATATGGAGAAGCAAGAAATAACACTTGAATAAACTTGATATGCAACGTAGCTAGCTAGCTTCAACTCTGACAAAAGGTTTGTACTCTTGCAGAGCAAGGTTCTCTAATACCTGGTTTTTAATTAAACTTTTTTGCACATATGCAGAGGAACAATCATCCTAGATGGCCCTCTGTTTCAGAGCACTATATTCTGTGGTTTAGCATTAAGGGAATGTTTGCACCTGCTTTGTATCTAACCTAATTATCACCAAATTTGAAAGAATTCTAGAATTTATCCAGGAATATCATAATAAATCAATATTCCTGGATATTGCCCAAAGGGTCTGATGACTAATCTGTAACATTTTAACAATAAAAACTATCATTAACTGAATACCTAGTCTAAGCCAGGCACAGGCCAAGCCTGTGTTTTATGTGTTTTATTTATCACCCAACCATATAATGTTAATAGAATCATTACCATCCATATTTTACAGATGAGGAAACTGAGGCACTAGGAAGTGAAGGGAATTGCCTGAGGTCGGATGAGCAAAAACTGATAAAGCTAGAATTCTAATGCAATCAGAATTCAGAGCCAACAGAAGTAACTAGTGTGTCATGTGTCCTCAAACAAGAATTACCAAGTGTTTAAAAATGCCAACCCTTAAAAAACACCTTCTCCTGGTGGGGATTTGGACTAAAAAAGGTACTCACATATTACTCATAGAAATGTCACCTGATGCAGCTATCTTTAAAAGCAACATGACAATGCTTATTAAAATTATTAGTGCACATAGTCTTGATCTTGCAGCCCTGCTCCTGGGAGTTAATCCTGTAGTTATAAAAGCACAATATGTACAATAGTATAATGTTATATTCTACTCCACAAGGGGAAATGCTGAATAAATTGTGGCACAGTCTTACTACGGAAAACAACACAGCCATTAAAAGGAAAGAGGTAGATCTACCCAGTCAGTTGACTGAAAGATGCTGAGCAAAAGGATGTAAGTTATATCCAATTTTTGTAAAAACATGATTAGGAATTTTAGGGAGGCAGAACTCTTCTGGTCCTGTCATGGTGGGCACTATGTCATTACATATCTGTCAAACCACATAGAGTGTACAACACAAGAAAGAACCCTAAGTATAGAATTTAGTTAATAATGTGTAATAATGTAACAATATTGGCTCATCAATTGTAACAAATGTACCAAACCAACACAAGATTTAGGAATAGGAAATACTGGAGAAGAGGAGTTGAGGGGCTTATGGGATATCTCTGTACCTTCCACTCATTTTTTTTTTAAGATTTTATTTATTTATTCATGAGAGACACAGAGAGGCAGAGACACAGGCAGAGGGAGAAGCAGGCTCCATGCAGGGAGCCCAACGTGAGACTCGATCGTGGGTCTCCAGGATCACACCCTGGGCTGAAGGCTAAACCGCTGAGCCACCCAGGCTGCCCCCTTCCACTCATTTTTTATGTAAATCTAAAACTGCTCAACAGAAGTTTATTAGTTAAAAAAAAATGGTTAGAGACCACTATGCATTTATTTAAATATAAATTTAAATATTATAATGAGCACAGAAAAGAAATTGTAGGTTGTTGCAGGTTTCAAGGGCAAAAAGGGGGATAAGGGAGTTAAGCCAAAAAAAGCATTTTTTCAAATTTTTCAACTTACAAATGAATACAGTGGTATTCTATGATCTAATTCATGTAAAATTGTGTATTTGTGTGTATATAGAAGGAAAAATATATAGCTGAACAAACTCAGTTGGAATTTTTCCAGTTACTTTTAGAATACTTTAATCCTATCACTTCATAAATATTCCTTTCCTCAGCTCACCTTCAAACCATGAAATAGGAAAAATAATTGATAAGAAACTATCAGTATATGAGGAGCTTGATTTTCAGACCAAGCATGCTCTTTGCATCAAGCAAATTCCAACAGTGAATTTGAAGTTGCTAGATGTAATAACTGTAATCATGTTTTTTTTTTCTGTTCTTCCTCATTCCAAAGCCAACACACAATAATAATGAGTCCTCTGCAAGACAGCCTGAGAATTTCTACAGGTGCTTAAGTCAGCACAGAGTTGTCTTAGATTTCCTTTTAAAAATGATTTTAAAATCTTGGCTGGGGGAGTCTACACCATGCACATACATACATACACATACACAGCACCAGTGTACTCAAAGATCCCCACCCAAAAGAATACTTATAAAACTTCAGATGTATAGGTGTATAATTTATTTCAAAACTGAAATCCTAAAGTCCTCTAGTTGGGTAATCTACCTGAGTAACCAGATGTCTCCTAGCTCCTGAATGTAGCATTCTCACCTAGAATTGTTGCAAGACGTTTCACACACCTCAAGGGACAATTTCCAACCATATCCTTCAAGTTGTATTTTCCTCTAATTAAACCTAATCCCTATTACCTCCTGGAGGCCTCTAAAGGCTCAGTTTTCAAGTCACTGTGTTGTCTGGTTTGCCTTCTGAGATAGTTACAAATGCAGCTAGTCCCACCCATGCTCAGCCTGCTGAACCCTGAAAAACCGTGAGCAGGAAACAGCCAGGGCCTCCTCTGCAGGGTTTACGTGATGAAATGCAGCTCACAATTAGCTGCCCCTGCAATTTTCACACCTGGGGCTCTTGTGCTTTGAGGGTGCAGGTGGCCTAATGCAGGAGTAATTAGTTCCATGTCATTAATTATTTATATGGAGCTTATCACCCTGGGTTAGCAATTTTTGTTGACTCAAAACTGCAGGTGCACAAAGGAAAAGTGCATTTTGAACACTTGGCCTCTTAAAAGTCAGGGAGAAAATGGTACTCTTTGGGGCTGTCTATCTTTGAGGCATGCTCCAGGAAAGGTGGTGTCATTCATAGCAACCGCAGGGTTTTGAGAGTTGACAAGTAATTTAAAATGGTGACTCACCATTGCTACAGTTGCAAAGGTGATTCTGCTTGACTCACACAAAACTCTGTTTTTAATATGTATTTTACAGAAAAAGTTTCCCCATTTTGTTGTTGTTGAAGAAATGGCAAGAAATGAAAATCCAATGCCAATGTCTTATCACTTGGATCTAATTATTCCTGGAAAACTCAATGTACTTAAAATAACATTACTGGAAATTCTTATTAATTCCACCTTCAGAACTTCCAGGAGAATTTTATTTCAATGGTGCTATTAATTTTTTTTAATTTAAATTCAATTTGCCAACATATAGTATAACACTCAGTGCTCATCTCATCATGTGCCCTCCTTATAGCCTGTCACCCAGTCACCCCATCCCCTGACCCACCTCCCCTTCTGTAATCCTTTGTCTCCCAGAGTTAGGAGTCTCTCATGGTTTGTCTTCCTCTCTAATTTTTCCCCACTCAGTTTCCCCCCTCCTTTATGGTCCCTTTCACTATTTCTTATATTCCACATATGAATGAAACCATATAATTATTGTCTTTCTCCAGCTGACTTATTTCACTCAGCATAATACCCTCCAGTTCCATCCACGTCAATGTAAATGGCGGGTATTTGTCCTTTCTGATGGCTGAGTAATATTCCATTGTATATATACACCACATCTTCTTTATCCATTCATCTGTTGAAGGATATCTTGGCTCCTTCCACAGTTTGACCATTGTGGACATTGCTGCTATGAACATTGGGGTGCAGGTGTCCCGTCATTCCGCTACATATGCATCTTTGGGGTAAATACCCAGTAGTGCGGGACACCTGGTTAGCTCAGGGGTTGAGCGTCTGCCTTCAGCTCAGAGTGTGATCCTGGAGTTTCCAGATCGAGTCTCACATTGGGCTCTCTGCAGGGAGCCTGCTTCTCCCTCTGCCTATGTCTCTGCTTCTCTCTCTGTGTCTCCCATGAATAAATAAAATCTTTTAAAAAAAATAATAGTGCAATTGCTAGGTTGTAGGGAAGCTCTATTTTTAACTTCTTGAGGAACCTCCACACAGTTTTCCAGAGTGGCTGCACCAGCCTGCATTCCCACCAACAGTGCAAGAGTGTTCTCACTTCACATCCTCGCCAACATTTCTTGTTTCCTGTCTTGTTAATTTTAGCCATTCTCACTAGTGTAAAGTGGTATCTCATTGTGATTTTGATTTGTGTTTTCCTGATGGCAAATGATGTGGAGCCTTTTTTTATATGCTTGTTGGCCATGTGTAGATCTTCTTTGGAGAAATGTCTGTTCATATTTTCTGCCCATTTCTTGACTGGATTCTTTGGGTTTGGGGTGTTAAGTTTGATAAGTTCTATATAGATCTTGGATACTAGCCCTTTATCTGATATGTCATTTACAAATATCTTCTCCCATTCTGTAGATTGCTTTTTAGTTTTGTTGACTGTTTCCTTTGCTGTGCAGAAGCTTTTTATTTGATAAAGTCCCAGTAGTTCATTATTGCTTTTGTTTCACTTGCCCTTATGGACGTGTCTTGCAAGAAGTTGCTATGGCCAACATCAAAAAGGTTGCTGCCTGTGTTCTCTTCTAGGATTTTGATGGATTTCTGTCTCACATTTAGATCGTTCAACCATTTTGAGTTTATCTTTGTGTATGGTGTAACAGAATGGTCCAGTTTCATTCTTCTGCATGTGGCTGTCCAATTTTCTCAGTACCGTTTGTTGAAGAGATTGTCTTTTTTTCCATTGGATCTTCTTTCTAATTTATTTGTTGAAGATAAGTTGACCATAGAGTTGAGGGTCCATTTCTGGGTTCTCCATTCTGTTCCATTGATCTATGTGTCTGTTTTTGTGCCAGTATCACACTGTCTTGATGATTGCAACTTTGTACTACAGCTTGAAGTCAGGCATTGTGATGCTCCCAGCTTCAGTTTTCTTTTCCAACATTCCTCTGACTATTTGGGGTCTTTTCTGGTTCCATACCAATCTTAGGATTATTTGTTCCAAGTATGTGAAGAAAGTCCATAGTATCTTGATAGGAATTGCACTGAATATGTAAATTGCTCTGGGTAGCATAAACAGTTTCACAATATTCACAATCCATAAACATGAAATGTTTTTCCATCACTTTGTATCTTCCTCAATTTATTTCATTTGTGCTCTGTAGTTTTTAGAGTGTAGATCCTTTACCTCTTTGGTTAGGTTTATTCCTAGGTATCTTATGGTTTTGGATGCAATTGTAAGTAGTATCAATGACTTAATTTCTCTTTCTTCAGTCTCATTATTATATAGAAATGCAACTGATTTCTGTGCATTAATTTTGTATCCTGCCACATTACTGAATTGCTGTATGAATCCTAGCAATTTTGGAGTAGAGTCTTTTGGGTTCTCTATATACAGTATCACATTCAATGGTGCTATTAATACATAACTTCATTCTTACCAACTAAATTCCTCTAACCTAGGCTAAGGCAACTGTTGAGATAAACTCTTCCCTGACTGATATGGTGCTGTATTATTTTAAATTCAGCCTTCCTCTGAGTTTCTTACCCTGATGTTAGTTTCCCATCTATTTCCAGCTAGGTATTTCTCCAAATGAGGGTGGTGCAGGTCTCCCCCCTCCAGATTTCTGTTGGGTTCAGGATTTTATTAAGTGTGTAAAATACAAAACTATTTCAAATCAACTTACTTCACAATGGTTTGAAAGCAGAGACTGTCTGAAGCTAATACTTCAGTGGGAAAGAATTTTTGCAATTAAGACTTTTTGATGCCTCCACCATCTCAAGGTAAACTTTAGGTGCCCATCCAGTTCAGTGACTCCATTCCTTCTGCATTCACTCACTGTACCAGTTAAGACAGAACTGATTTATGAAGCTCTCAGAGGAGCCTCAGAAGCTCCTAACTGCATTTCCTGCAATCTCCAGATGATACTGATGGATCATGGACAGACTTTGAGTAGCAAGCTTCTTAAACATACAAGTAGAAGCAATTTTCTCCCTTCCAATTGGACAGCCTTCCAGTTTTGCCCTCAAAGACTGGTCCTGTGCCTGCTGATGAAAAACACAACTAGCCCAATCCCACTTCACCCTAACTTTTCCCATGAATTTCGTATTTCAAATTAAATTTTCACTCTTCCCCTCTAGTTTTTACTGTAAGATAAGAATATTATGGCACAAATCAAATAAATTGTATATTGAGAAGAAAAAGTGAACATTTACAGTGGGGGAAGGTGCACAGTCATGAAACTCGTGAAAATGTCGCTTTAACACTGTGTAGGTCGGAGGTTCTCAAAATGAGAGTGCCCTGCACAAGCAGCACCAGCATTACTTGGGAGCTTGCTAGAAGTGCAAATTATCAGCCCCACCCTAGATTTCTGAAATAAGAAACTCTAGGAGTGGGGCTCAGTAGTCTGTTTTAACAAGCCCCCAGGTAATCCTAATGTAAGCTAAAATTTGAGAACCACTGGCACATGCCCTATTTAGTGAAAAATCCAGAGGTTTTGCATTTATCCAATTCATCCCAAATCATGAATAGCATCAGTATAATAGATTTAACCATGGTCTGGAAGTTAAAGGAGTCCATCTCTACTTTGCTGTAAACTTAGTTCCATCTAGTTGAAAAACCTATGCAACTCTATCAAGGCTTGAGATTCCATTCCCTTCCTAGTAAGGTAACTATATATCATTTAAACCAGAAACTCTTGAGAGTAGCAGGGGGTGCTTTTATAATTCAAGGACAACAAGCATAAATTGGGACTGTCCTAGGCCAACTAAGACTTTACTCTTTAGGACTGGTTTGGATAGGACATAAAAGGCTCAAGTGACTTCCAGGTCTGAAATTTTTACAACAAACCCTAAAATTTTCCAGCAGGTACTCATGACTAGTTATTTTTTCCTAACTCTAAAGAGGAATTAATGTATCTTTCAATCTGTCAGTGCAATTTTTAACTGTCTTGCTGAATTCCAAAAATGTATTTGACATTCTTGGGATATCAACCTGGGGGAAAAAGTGTTCAGGGTAAAGTCCTGAAAATCCAAAAGTCTCAAAGTCCTGAGTGCAAAAAGAATGCCAAGTCAGCAGCTAATATACCCCACTAACCATGTGTTAGTTTGACTCTTTCTTAAAGAGCAAAGAGAACAATTTGGTCTAAGAGTGGTGTATTGGTGTTTGGTTAGAGGTTTTTGGTTTGGTTTTGGTTTGGTTTCTTTTCCTGTTCCATAAAAAAGAGCTGTGTGATATCTTGAAAGGTGGAGGGTATTGATATGTGCAAAGGTTCTAAGCCTACTCTAAAAGTTTCAAAAGATTGGGAAACTACTAATAGTCCCCTTGCCCACCTCCACAAAAGAAATTAAATCAGAAGGAAAATACATATGATTATCACAGAGAAATTCAGAAAATATCATCTTTACTTTCTAAATGATACCAAGCCATAAACTATGATACAGGTATGTGTTCCAGGTACTGGAAGTATTTTCCATTTCACTTAATGTCATAGTACAAAATACAGTCCTTAAAAGTTCATTATTTTCAGCCTTCCTTCAGGCCTAACATTAACTTAAGAGAAACTAAAATCGATTTTTTTTTCTAGGAGATCCATCTAAGTCTTCCTTAGTGATTTTACTTTCTAGTAGGCCTCCCAGTCTGAAGCTGAGGTTTCAAAATTTACTCTCAATACCTAAATGACAGCTTTATTTTTTTTAAGATTTATTTATTTATGACAGACATAGAGAGAGAGAGAAAAAGAAGCAGAGACACAGGCAGAGGGAGAAGCAGGCTCCATGCAAGGAGCCCGACGTGGGACTCGATCCCAGGTCTCCAGGATCGTGCCCTGGGCCAAAGGCAGGCGCTAAACCACTGAGCCACCCAGGGATCCCCTAAACGATAGCTTTAAACCACTCTCCAACCAAGACTGCTGGAGAATCAAGAAAGCAAGAGGCAGGGATCCCTGGGTGGCGCAGCGGTTTGGCGCCTGCCTTTGGCCCAGGGCGCGATCCTGGAGACCCGGGATCGAATCCCACGTCGGGCTCCCGGTGCACGGAGCCTGCTTCTCCCTCTGCCTGTGTCTCTGAGCCTCTCTCTCTCTCTCTGTGACTATCATGAATAAATAAATAAAATCTTTAAAAAAAAAAAAAAAGAAAGCAAGAGGCAACTATTCAACTAGACAAAGGAAAAACTTGGTGAATATGCAAAACATCCTCTTTTACATATTTATCATAGGCTATGTATTTAATATGTAAATTAAATATAAATTCAATGACAGCTTCTCAGCCTTTAATTAAGACCCTACTAATTAAAATGTCAGCTGAGGGCACAGTATTTGTTTATTCTGATTAAATATTCCTAATAACATCTTATAACCATATTCTAACACAGATTTTCCCTCTAAAGTTTACAAAATATTCTATAAACTTTGAAACCAAACTCTATTCGCCAAATTTTGGAAATATATTAAGTAGCAAGAAGCAAAGGTCTTGGTGCATCAAGGAAATCAAAACGCTCAGGTATCTTTACTAAGAATTCAGTGATAGTTGTAAATAGCCATTTGTTGACAAGCACATTCTCTCTTGCCCTCCATGAGTAGTTCCATAAAATAGCTTAAATGTTTCTAATAGCCCAGAGGCTCTCACCTCATTTGCTAGTAGACAAAAATGACCACAGAGATAAAGCAGAAGGTTTGGTTCTGAAAATGATCCTTGTAGTGACTAAACAATTCCAAACACCAAAAGAATCTCCTTTGATGTTAGACCTCACTAGATTTAATTTTAAGTTGATGGTGATGTTCCTGGATGATTTCTTTTACCCTGCTCTATTTTGATATCTAATCTCCTGCAGATGACTGTTATCTGGGTCCAAGAAAAAATACATAATTTTGCTAATTATAATTCTTCAATTGATCATTGCTATGTGTTCAGCTATTTCTCAAAGCAATCCAGAAGTTGAAGATCAAACTTGGATCTAAGACATCGTCAAGGTTAGCAAATTCCTTCCATATCCCCTTGCTTTTGATCAATTAGAAAAAGTTAAGGCATTACAATGAAGACTTGAAGTCCCCGTTACCTACGATAATGCAGCTCATTGATGTAGACACATATACTCCATTTGTCCTCTCTTGCTGTTGTTCGTGTATGTCCAAAGGTTTGGATTTGAGTCTTGGTTAGATTTGTGTAATATTTGGACAGGGTCTCAGTCAATGTGTATTTCCAGATTATCCTCCCTAGAACAGGAGAAGCAATGATGAGGGATTGATGATCTCAAACGGGGATGTTTTGAGAACCAGTAATGTTGGTAAGAATGCCTATAATCTGACCTGAAAGATACAAATGGCAGTAACCAGGTGCCCCTGCAGACTTTACCAGGAAATAGTTGCGCCTCATTTTACAGAAGGCATGTACCCTTATAAAGTTGTCTGGACAAAAGCCTCTATAACACAAAAACCATTTTCCTTTTCCCTCTGACTTTCTACCAATTAGAAATGATTTCTTCCTGGAGGCAAAGACTACAAGATTCCATTTAAAAATGAAGAAAACTTCAAAATGATGACATGAACTATATGGGTGTATGTGTGTATAAATGCTCATTTTGTTAAAAAAAAATAAGAAAGTAGATATATCCGGTCTCTCCTGGAGCAGAAAAAAAACTAAGGAATAATGTCCCTCTTAGTCTTCTTGAGAAAAGGATCTTGATGTGTAGAGGAAGAAAGAAGTAGTAGATAGGACCTTATTACAGCATTAGATCTCCTGCCCATGGGGACAACCCCAAGGAGTCAAATTTTAGCTATACATGAGGAAGAACTCTGTAACACCTCTAACTATGCAATCATGTACTACCCTATTTGGGAAAATAGTAAGTCTCTGCAGGAATGTTCCAACCAAAACTAGATGGTTACTTTGAGCAGATGCAGAACACATAGATCCTAGAACACCAAACAAGAGAAAGTATCCAGTGGAAGGAGCTGTACTTCCTGGATGCAATGCCAACTAAACCAAATATCAGGTGAACTAAATAGAGCTGTAAAACTATCACTCATCTCTACCACCAATATTCCTTTGCAAACAAAACAAAAGCCACGTTTTTGTGGCTCAATAGTTTCTGGATGAGAATTTGGATAAAGAACCAATAATTTCTGGATGAAATTTGGGGGGCACCTGGGTGGCTCAGGGGTTGAGGATCTGCCTTTGACTCAGGTTGTGATCCTGTGGTCCTGGGATCAAGTCTCACATCAGGCTCCCCAGAGGGAGCCTGCTTCTCCCTCTGCCTATGTCTCTGCCTCTCTCTGTGTGTCTCTTGGAAATAAATAAGATCTTTAAAAAAAAGAACCATAATTTGGGAGGATTCGGATAAAAAGTGTGAATGTGAATAGGTCAAAAGTAACCATCAAAACAAGGCACCTGGTAGTTACATTATGGAACACTTTTTCAAAAGAAAAAGAATGCCATCAATTAAGATTGTAATTATAAATTGTAATAATTTGTGACAATCTAAATACAACTTTGCCTATTGTCAATATCTCTACAGTTTAAGTTCCCAGTGTAAAAAAATACATTGATTAAACAAATTAGTAATGTAAACAAAAGCGGAGATGGGAGGCATTCAAATTTACTTAAGGGAACAAATTGTTTTCAAACACATTTACAACTACCCAACAGTGTGTTAATTATGAATGATCCTTATCTAGTCAATCAACTAGGTCTAGCAGAGTGCTTATTTGGGAACAGCTCAGTAGCCTGCTTATTATTATTTTATATACAAGAACAATAAAACTGTATTTCTCTTAAAATATTCCTAATACTCCTATGGATATTTTTCATATTCATACTGACTATTGTATACTCATTCATATTAAAAAGATAATACTCTAACAAATATGCATAATAAGGTATTATCCTGTATAATATAAAATTTTTATAAAATTTGTATAAATTAAAAATATTATCCTGTATAAAATAAAATATTTTTATTTTCTAGAAATGATTTCAGGGGAAAAAAAAATTAGCCAATTCACCTAAATGCATATTCAAGCAGCTCTAATTGTATTACCTTTGAAGTAGGAATACAAAATAGGTTGTAAACCAACCTCAAGATAAAAAATAAATCCTTTATCTAAGTGTCTATAAGTGTGTATGAATATGACAGTGTTTGTGAGGTGTCTATGAAAGTGTGTGTTTGTGAGTATATATATATATATGAGTACATGTATGTGAGTGTGAATGAGAGTGTGTGTTGGTGTGTATGTACTTAACTATAAGATTATTGTGTTGTCATTCATTCATCAAATATTAAACTGAATGCCTTTGTATATCAGACACGTTTGAGATACTTGGGATACTCCACTAAGAAAAAAATAAACAAAATTCTTGCACTTAAAGAATTTATGTTCCAGTTGGGGGAGATGGAAAACAAAATATAATCATATAGATAAGTGTTTTGAAACACAGAAAACATAGAGCTAGACATGGGTTACCAATAACGTTAGGAGTGTGGGTGGGAGGCAGGTTGTATTTTTTAAAAAATCCAGATAGAGTTCCTTGACAAGGTAGTATTTGAGCAAACAATGGAATAGAGTGAGAAATTTCACTATGTACATATCCGAGTGAAGAGCAGTACAGGCAGAGGAATAGGCAATGCAAAGACTCCAGTATATTCAAAACATGGCAAGGAGACAAGTACAGTGACATGAACAAGTGAAAGGAAAGCAGGAGGGAATGGGGTCAGCGGTAAGGGAGTAGGATAGGATAGAGTCCTGGAGGCAATGGTAAGTCTTTGGCTTTTCTCTGAGGTAGATGAGTGAAGTGCCAAGCCACATGGTCTAGCAATTAGCACATAAATAAACTATTGTCATAATTAGTTATTATTGTTATATGTTCTATGGTGTCTCCAAGGTAGGATTATTACCCTATTTGATAGATAATTAAATGGAAATGTAAAAACTTTTGACTTATAAGAAGTTAAACTTTCAGTTACAGACAAAACCAAAGCCATAGCCCAACCTCCTACCAGGAGTTTTTTAGGTGGTAAGGTAAATACAGATCCCACTTTCTTTTTTTTTTCTTAGATTTATTTACTTATTTGAGAGAGAGGGAGAGAGTGAGTACATGTGAGGAAGGTGAAAGTGAGAGAGAAAATCTCCAGCAGACTCCCCACTGAGTACAGAGCCCAACGCAGTCTGGATCCCAGGACCCTGAGATCATGACCTGAGCTGAAATCAAGAGTCAGATGTTCAACTGACTGAGCCACCGAGGTGCCCCCTAGATCCCACCTTCTTAAAAATATGACAAGTTGTCAGTCTTAGAGAGAGAGTGAAGTGGAAAGAGGCCTCATGGATGATTAGAATTGCATCTCAGGAAACTCCTAACAATTCAGATTCTGAGTGGGATGGGAAATAAGAAGCAAAATAATCACACACTTGCTTTCAGAGGAACATGAAAGGATCATTTTTGGAGTTGCCCTGCCAAGACTGTGCCTCCAGACCATGTCCTCATATTTTTGTATTTATTGCCTTTGACATATTGTGATAGCTGAGGCCTAATGAATTTATTAAGCCTGTAAGGTAATTTTGAGCTCAGAGTAGACTAAAACACACGGCAAGCTTATCCTCACTAATTTACTGTTTGTTCCATCCTCAGCCTACAAAGGATGCCCTTCCAAGGGTCTGCATCCCTATGGAGCATATGTACCCTCAAGAATACTCACTCCCAGTTGACTTCATTCCTCAAGTAATCTTGTACCTTGGATCTGAAAGAGAGCTTGAGACACTTATTGTGTATGTAACAAGTCCAAACATGTCCACCCTGCCATATTGTGTTTGTCGAAACACTAGTTCTGAAATCACACAGAAGCCACTGCGAGGGGCAAGTCCCTCTCTGGGTTGGCATCCACAAAGAAATGGGACTCTTCACCAACTGGCTGGGCATCAATGCCAGTGAACCCTTTGGACCACAGCTTCTGCCAATGAATTCTGTTGTTCTCTCACGTTGGCAAATAACCAGTCATCCCTTCCTAGCTTTGTAATACCCCACTTAACCGGGTCAAATTAGTTGGCTCTTGCTAAGTCTTCCACATAATAAATTATTCTTTGCCACTTGTTTTCAGAGTTGTTTTAAGAGGCCCATGGGGGCAGGTAAGTCAAAAATTGAGAACTCTTTAACAAATGCTGGCAAACCACCCTCCCCTTGATGTAGAGGAAAAGATCTATAGGCTGTTAAAAGGACCTCCCTCTGGTTAATAGAGTACTGACCTCTGGTCCAAATCAATGTTGGTGGAAGAAAGAAAATGGGCTTTTGGAGAGGTGAGATAGAGTGGTAAAACACATTTCTTTTTAAATAAATTGCAGTCGTTTCCCTTCTGCATACACTGGCATGCCACCCTTCTTAGTTATCCTTAGAGATCCTGACCTGGGGTTTTTCATTCTAATGCACCCGCTGTTGCCACCTGCTGGTGACATATCATGATGGACATACAAGGCATGGTGTTGGGGGTATTCTCATGGGAAGCACAAATTGTAAGCTTTAGGCCACAATCAAAACTTTTCAATCCCCGGGGTCTCAATCTTCCTTGAGAAAGGAAAAGAATAGTCCAGAAAGCAAAAAGGAAAAGATCCTATTCACACTCAACTTTTGAGAAGTTCTGGTATATTTCAGTCCTATTATTCCACCAATACAAGAGATTCACTTGACCTGTCATTACCGGTCCCTTCACAAGTTATACTGGACATGTCTTTCCCTGATCACTGGAAATATAATTTTGTATCTTTCCATGTATCTTGAAGACTATAAGTTTTGACCTCAAATGGAAGGTTGCTTTTCAGTTTTCCCTAAGCAAACCTTCAAGGCAAAAGATTACCTCTTCTGCCTGTTTCCAAGGAGCCTGGGGGTGACAAAGTCCTGGCACACCACATCATTTGTAAAAGAAGCATATGTACCTACACTCCTGGAAAACTCAGGGTAAGCATGTTGTTTGAAGTAAAGCAAATCTGTTTTTTAAAGGTCCATACCAAGTTATAATTTGCTATAGAATATATAGCATATATATAGAATATATAAATGAAAATATATTTCCTTAAATTTTCTGCACTCAAAATAGCCAATATATGGTACAAGTTTCTTGGAAATTTAGATACATTAGAAGCCACTGTGCATAGCTATACATGTTTAACTTTTAAATTTATGGCCATACGATAGGAAAGTTTCAAATGAAAGTATACCAAGTGTCAGGAAGTTCAAGAGTTAAGGTCCCATAGTAGTCTTAACACACACCCATGGTATACAAATGCCACATCATAAAGAGGTTTAAAAGGTTTCCTCAGTAGGAATGCCCAATAATGAATAGGCCCAGCATGAACAACTTAATACTTATATGTATTTTGAGTTACTTAGTTCGTAAAGTGAACTGTGTTTTAATATAGACATTCATTTTTCATTCCCTTGTCAATGTTAACAATAAAAACAGCAATGTAGAGGGGCCCAAGGCCATGCCCTGCACCCTTATTTTCTCTTTATGCTGTCTCTAGGTTATCTTATTCAGTTCAGATGGCCTTTAGGTGCCATCTATATTCTAGACACTTTTCAATCTATTTCTCCATTCCTGACTTCTCCTCAGAACTCCAGACTCACAAGCAACTGCCCACCTGAGAACTAATCAGCATCTCTAGTGTGACATGCCCCAAAGCCAAACTGTTAATTATGTTACCCAAACCTGCTCTTCTCTCTAAATTTCCTCACTTTCGTAAACAACACAAAAACCTTCCCATTTGCTTAAGTGAAAAATCTGAAAGCTATTTTTTAAGGTTGTATTTACTTATTTGAGAGAGTGAGAGAAAGAATAACAGGGAGGGCAGCAGAGGAAGAGGGAGAAGCAGACTCCCCACTGAGCAGGAAGCCGGAGACGTGAGCTCAATCCCAGGACCCCAGGATCTCGACCTGAGCTGAAGGCAGATACCTAACTACAGCCACCCAGACACCCCTGAAAGCTAGCTTTGATTAGATTCTTTTCTATCGCTCCTTACACATATCCATCAGAAATTCTTGCTGAACTAAAATTCTCCTAAATTCCAATTCTCTCCATCTCCATTGATACCATCTATGTTAGCCATCTATTTCGGCACAAGAAATAATTCCCGAACATAGTGCCATAGAGCAACGGGGATTTATTATATCACATGGTTTGAGGGTGAGGAATCCGGGACAGACTTTCCTGGGTAGTTCTGGCTCAGAGTCTCTTCATGAGGTTGCAAACTCATGAGGGCTGTAGTCAGCCAACAGAGGAAGGATCTGCTTCCAAGGTCACACAGGAAATTGTTGGCATGACTCAGTTCCTTGCTGGCTGCTGGCTGGAGGTTTCAGTTCTTTGCTATGTGAGCTTCCCCCTATAGTTGCTCGCAACATGGTAGCCTATTTCTCCCAGAGTGAGAGATCAAAGAAAAGAGAGACTAAGATGGAAGCCACAGTCTTTTACAACCTAATCTCAGAAGCAACAGAACATCACTTCTGCTATATTCTACTGGTCATATTGACCAACCCTGGTAAAATGTGGGATATGCTGGCATAAAAGTGTAGATATCAGGAGAGAATCATTGGGGGCAAATGTGGAAGCTGGCTACTATATCATCCTGGTTTAATCCTTCACATTCAACTGCCTAGAGGCCTGAAATAGCCTCCTGATCCATGTCTCTTTTTCTCCTCTTACCATCTCCATTCATTAACCACTCAAGCCAGAAATCAGATCTTGCCATTCTTATGCTTAAAAACCCTCCAATGGCTTCCCATACATAGAGTAAGATCCAAACTCTTAACCTGGCCTTGCCCACCTATCAAGCTCATTTCCCATCACACCCAGCCACCACAAACAGATTCTTGTTCCTCCGACATTCCAGGTTGGGTTCCCTTTCCCTGGGGGAATTCAGATCACAGCTTAAATGTCACTTCCAGAAAAGACAGACAACACTACTCTAAGATAAAGTACTCATTCAGACACTCCCCTGCCTGTCATTCCTGACCCATCACCACACACAAACACAAGCGTACTTCTTACCTGCTGAAAAAAATCCTGATTCTTTGTTTAAGAGCAGGCAAAGGTATCTTGATCTTAGGCAATACAGGCTCCTCTCATTTACAGGAATGACACATGATTATTCTATAGAAGATACAGTAATCCTTTCCTTCAATGATGAAGCAAAAGCATCTACAACTCTCATGGGTTCTGGTAATGAGAAGTAGGAGGATATTTATTGGGAGCTTCCCTTCTAAAATACAAAGAGCAGGCTTGGTGAGAACAGCATCTTTTTCTCCCATCACTACTTTTCTAGATGTAACTACCTTAAGGATATAATGTCCAGAACTATGAGATAAGCAACCATCTTGTGATGTGAGATAAACAGCATGATAATAAAAATCTAATACTACCAACAATGATAAAACAGCAAGATACAAATCAGACTCTGATCTTCAAACCACTACGCCATTCCTGGTCCACCAACCAGCCTCTAGACTCCTTGACATAAAAATTCATTATATACCCTTATCACTTAAAACCCTGCTAGTCATATTTTGTGTTACATGTAGCAAAAAATACTCCTAATTGATATGTTCATTCACACAGAATCTTCCTGCTATGTTCATTCACACAGAATCTTCCTGCTAAATGATGGCTCACTCATTAAAAGACACAGACTCTATAATGCAGTGTGCACTTAAAAATACCTGATGTCAAAGAACCAACAGAATTACTGAGGCCTATAATTTTCTTGCTAAACTTTCTTAAGATCTTTAGCAGTAACAATGAAGGCTGAAGTATAAAGGTGACCCGTTTTATAAGCATTTCTATGGAGAAGTTTCCTTTAATAAACTAAATAATAATAAAAATTGGGGCAGCCTGGGTGTCTCAGCAGTTTAGTGCCGCCTTCGGCCCAGGGTGGGATCCTGGAGACCTGGGATAGAGTCCCACATCAGGCTCCCTGCATGGAGCCTGCTTCTCCCTCTGCCTGTGTCTCTGCCTCTGTGTGTGTGTGTGTGTGTGTGTGTGTGTCTCATGAATAAATAAATAAAATCTTTAAATAATAATAATAATAATAATTAATCTTAATGAGTCTACTACAAAAAATAGTATTAAGCATTTTACCTCAATGATCTGAGCTTGTTAATGAGCTGAAAGAGCCAGTATTATTATTAACCTCATATCACAGATGAAGAAACTGAGGCCCTGAGAGATGAATTTATCCAAGGTTCTTCATCCTACAAGATAAACCTGAGACTTGAACCCAGGTCCACTGACCTGATGTTCACAGGCTTAACTCTAGCACCAACCCCAACCTCCAGTGGGCTGGGCCCATCATCAGTTCTCTACCCAGTAAGTATTTCAGCAAGTGTCTCACTTGAGTGACCTGTATATCACACCTAAGTACAGCTTGCTCCTTGGCCATCATTTGGCATCTATATCTTAAAGAGTTCACATTAGAGAAAATTAGATGCAGTTTTTACTCACAGAAGGAATATTTAAAAAAAAAAAAAAAGAAGGAATATTTTTAAACCTTTTGAAACTAATTAAATACCTGGCATGATAAGGAGAAAGGCTTATGCTTTAAAGTTGGAATTTATATCATAGCTGTCCAGGCTCATGACAGCTTTTCCCACTCTCTAATGTTTGTCTTAGTCAATATTCAATTTTAGCACAATCCCTTGCCCATTTAACAGAACTACATTTGTACACTTTCCCCAAGCATCCCTAACTCTTCTCCACATAACAACTGGAGTGATCCTTCTCAAACATAAGTCAGATTACATCACTCCTCTGCCCAAATTGTCTCATGGCCTCACATGTCAGGGTAAAAGCTGAAGTCTTTACAATGGCTGATCAGGTCTTCTAAAATACTGCCCCCTTTTGCACTCTGATCTCACTGCCTAGGACTCTTATCTTTGCCTGCTTCTCTTAGGTAAATTAGCCTTGCTGTTCCTCAAGTAAGCCAAACATTCTTCTACTCAGAGATTTTGCCTCCATTTATACTCTTCCTTCTGCTTAGAGATCTGCTTCCTCTAGCTACCTGCATATCTTGTTCCTACAATCCATATCTCTACTCAAATATTTTATTTTTCTTTATTGCATGCCATGTATAAAACAGCAACACCTTCCCTCCAATTCACAAACTTCCTCTCCTTTTCTGAACTTTTTTTTTCAAAACACTTACTACCATCTGACAGTATAAAATTTATTTGTCTGCTTTTTTATCAACTGTCTCCCTCCCACTGTCATATAAGCTCCTCAGAAACAGGGACTTTGTTCATATGTTTTCAGAATTTAAAGCATGCTTGTCATGCAACAGATACTCAATGAATACTTGCCAAATGAATGATTGAACAAATTTATCTTGGGTAATGAGGTCACATCACTGCTCTGTCATTTAGTTTCCACATGAAATAAAAGAGTGAAGCTCAGAGGATCTCCTCATTCTCTCCTTATTTCTCATAAGCCAAAGGCCTTCCTCTAGCTGGAGAACAACAGGGATGAGCATTTACCGGGAGCCACAAATGGTTAGTTTCTCTCTGCCTTTCACATCTTGGCTTCCTGGGTGGCCCTGGGCAAGTCACTTAACTCTTTCTTTAATTCTCCACTTATATAACAAGGCTAACACCTACCTACCGCATTGGGAGACTTGGGAGCATTAATTAATGCTTGTAAAGTGTTCTGGTATTTCTCGATTAAAAGATTCAATTAAAGTAAATTGTTACTAGTACATAAATGAAAATGAAACGAGACTGTTCTAGGCACTATAATTCATACATGAATTCCAGCTTTAAAAAATTAAAAGAACCATCACTTTTATTCTAAAACAATCCATAAAACTCTCTACTCAAAAGAAGTTTTTCCAAAATTTTAACCCTCTGAAAAGCAGCTCAGTTTCAAAGAAGTAACATGACAACTTTTCCTAACTTAGAATGTTCCCTAGTTGTCACATCTAATTCTATATGTGTGACTAGGATTACAGTTCAAAAATTTATCATTAAAGAAAAAAGGAATATATTTTAGCCCACTGCCTACTTTATGTATCTTATCTTTAAAGGCCAAAGGGAAAGTAAATATTTTAAGGTGCAAAATATGTCAAAGAAAAATGTATTACAGTTGTTTATATTTGTTTGTGAAGACATCTAAGACTATTTAAGAAAAAGAAAATACAAAGAGTTATATTTTGAAATACCAACACTATTGCATTGATCTGAAGCTCTACTAACTAGGTAACTCCAGGCAAGCTAAGGTTCTCTATTTAAAGAGCTTTATTATATTGAACTTCACATTTTTAATTCACCTTGCCCAAAGAGACCGCTTGCCCATATCTCAGCTGCATTTTAAGCAAACATTGTTTTTTTCAATTTGATTGCCTTAATACTATCCATGAAAGAGAATGTTATGGCATTATATATCCTTCATTTACTCCTTCCTTCAAAGGAGAGCTCCTCTGCCTGCCCATGATAGGGAACATGAGCAACTGCTTCCTGTTTAAGGACACAATTGGCCTCCTGTGATGTAGGGGTTGACTGGTGATACCCACGGAGAACAAAAACTTGGGAATCTGCACACCTATTTAGAAACAACTGTGAACATGGTATGGAGAAGTTGGAGAAGGCTCCTCAAGTATTTACCAGCTCAGTCAGGGAAGGGAAATTGAGTGTGAAACTAGACTAATTCACTTATATTTTATTTGGGTCCCACCCCTGAATCTCCTATTTACCCATCCTGTTGAGTTGCTAAGGACAACACAGGTAAAGGATTTTTTTATATAGTAAAGAACCATGTAAACCTTATAAATTATTATTATCTGTTAAACCTGTTTTTTAGGAAATAGAATTCTTTGGCAACCAGATTAATATTATGGTTTCTCTTCACAGAAAAATGCATGTAAGCAGAGTTTTATATATAACTTCAGCAGTTTGGGATATATCTACGATTCATGAATCGTAGACACTATAGCCAAAGTGAACCAGATTAAGAAGACTATCTGAAGAGGCCTAGAGATGGACTCCAGTGGTACCATGAATTCCCCAAGCCAACAAATATTCCATAAACAATTTACTGCTCTAGCAGGCTTTTATTCAGTGATTCATAAATCAGGCAGCATCTAATCTAACAAATGGAAAGTAGATCCAAAAAAGTTGTTCAAGATGAGAGATTTTTATAAACCAAAGTGAGCAGGATCAAGGAAGTTATACTGGTCATTTTCTGATTGTTTAAAGCAAGTCTGATTTCTTATATGAAACAAAGAGAAGTCTTGGAACCAGGTCAGATAATTCGGGCTAAACAGGCAAGTGCTGATTGGCTGATCTAAGACCTTCCTTTTCTGGGAGACCTGAGCACAAAAACTTAATTTAAGTTTTCATTTGCTGACATAGGCCTAGCATAAGCATCTCCATCTTGGGCCTAATCTGGTTAACATCCAAAATTGAGGACATTTTCCTGAGAAAGTTTCCTTAGCTTCCATCATGCTATCAACAGGGTTTGTCACCCACTTGAAATTAAGAATATCTGACCTAGGGTTCCTTGAAATGCTAATTTTGCTTCTCTGGCCACAGTTTGAATTTCTCAAGAGAGGGATATCTTCATCGTTTTATTATGCTTGGTACATGGAGTGCTTAATACAGATTTGTGAAATGCATAAGTCAATTGCCATTCAAAAGCCAAGTTGGGGGCAGCCTGGGTGGCTCAGCGGTTTAGCACTGCCTTCAGCCTAGGGCCTGATCCTGGAGACCCGGGATCGAGTCCCACGTCAGGCTCCCTGCATGGAGCATGCTTCTCCCTCTGCCTGTGTCTTCCTGTCTCTCTCTCTGTCTCTCATGAATAAATAAATAAAATCTTTAAAAACAAAAACAAAAGCCAAGTTGGTTCAGTAGAATAGTTGTTGGCATAAAATAGAGGAGAAACATCAAGCTGAGGTATAGAAAGCTATAATACACACAGATAATCTTATTTTATTCTCCAGGTATTTCTCAGAGTAGGCACTTAGGTTATGTGTAATATATTTTAGACCTTATCAATTTCATAATCAACACTTCGATATGAAAAAGTGTTATTTATATAGATTGTGGCAGCTTCTCAAACTTTAATGTGCTTACAATTCACCCAAGGATCTTTAAAAATGTTGGTTCTGATCCAGCAGGCTGACATGAGAGCCTGAGATCCACATTTTGAATAAGCTCCCAGGTGATACTAATATGACCAGTTTGCAGACAGTACTTGGAGAAGCAAAGACACAGGAACAGAGGGAATGGACATTAAGGATCCTATTTTCTACTCACCTGTTCACTACCTTTGGGATCAGGATATAATGGCAACTTGTGGATGAATTTAAGATAAAGAAAAGGTTCCTAACAAGGTAAATGAATAGACCCTCATGCAGAAATGCCAAGAATCTAACCCAGCTGAAAGCAATATTAGATTAACTGTAAAGTGAGACATTGATGGGATTTTCCCCATTCTCCACCTAATTATATTGGCATAGAATAAGCAAAGGTATTTCACTTGTATTTAGGTTTTTATTGACCAGAAACACAAAGACTATTTATTTAAACATTTATCAAGCTTTTTGGTCTGATCAGATGGTCTTACCCAAAATAAGATTTTCAGGGAAGAATTTTATGTACATTACTTAGCAATGAGTTGCTCTTCTTCCTCTTTTTCCTTTCAGCCCTGGGCCATTTTGCCTTGTCTTCTCACCCCAGAAAATTACTAGGTGAGGTTCTATTACCCTCAACTTTCTCTTTATGGTTTCTCAGTGTTCCTGAAATACATTCACCAAGGGAAAGTGTTCATTTTCATCTTAAGTACTTGTAACTCCCTACATAACTTGTCACAGTTTTTGAAAGGGCAGATTTTAAAAGCTTCATACTCTTGTTTCAAGTACACAGGTTAACAGGCCTTAATAAAACCAGAATTATTCTTCTACTTGCAGAATATTTTATTGAAAATAAATTCCAAAGGCTCCCCATCCTCTTTACCTATGGTGAATTTCTTTTCCAGTGTACTTTAAATTGCCAAGTTTATTTCAAATGGAATAAAAATTATAATTTCCCTATTGAGAGGGTTAAGCCCAAAGGCATTCTTATATATTGACCCATTTTCTTCCAAAGGAGGTTGGGAATGGGTCAAGTCTTCATGTTAGAGAAGGGAGACAGAGTGACATAACAATGTAGCAGACAGGAAAAAGCACTAGATCAAGAATCAGAAAGCCTAAAATTTAGAACCAGCCCTACTTTGGAGTCACACACATATGGAAGCAGCTACCCCTTTGAAACTCTATAAATGGTAACAGTAGTTTGGAGTTAACATGTACTCTATTTGAAACCTTCATTCAAGCTCCTACTCTGACCCAGAAGACTAGGAGAATCTATAACTTCAGCTTCCTCTGTAACTTCAGCTTCCTCCTCACTATGAAGAGAAAATTGTGCTAGTTGGTCACTGTTGATGGTTACAGCTCTAAATGCTGCTTCTAGTGGAATCTGCCTACGGGCAATTAGAAAATCCAAATCAGTTAAGACTAACTCAATGCTCAGTGGGTGCCTTCCCATAACAAAGACATGGAGAGCTTTAGTTTTATTACCCACTTTTTTCAAATATCAGATGACAGTGCTGCTGGTAAATTCTGTAGCACATGTTCCAATGCTTGTCTGATAGATAAAGAAAATCAAAAAGAAAACATTTTTGCATCTTAAATTGTTTAAATCGAGTTTGCAATAAAAGTAGAGGACAAAAGGATTATTCTGAATTTATACTTGATGCTTTATCTCTGGCAGACCATGTTAGAGATCTGTTGCTTTTTTCCTTCTACGGAATGAATAGGCCAAGTGTAAACACCTGGTATCAGCACATCAAGAATGAAACACTATTAGTTGATGCAATTATCTAACTTGCGTCCATTTTGTCTCAAAAAAAAAAGCATCCCTCCTTATAAATTATAAGGTAAATTATAAGGTAAGCAAACAGTAATAAAATGATGCTCATAGTCTTTCATGGCTTGTTTCAGTGCAAAAATAATATTTACTCAATTTCTGTTAAGTCCGTCAGAAGGAGTGATTCCACCCTCTTTAATAAAGTTAGTTTGCTGTCCATACAAACCAAATGAGTATTTTATCTTCACAAAACCCTCTTGAATTCCAAAGTCATATCTGTTTGTAAACAATAATCCACGTTCATAGCTTACGTCCGTACACTGTATGTGTGTATAAAATCAGTCTATGCATAAATTTGAGGGGAAAAAATACTCCCAATCTAAATGCAAATGAAATTTATTATTTTGATAAGAAAGCCATTTAGCATAATAAAGATACGCCTCAACATTGTAACTTTTGTTCCAGTATCATGAAGATAAGTATTTCCCTTTTTGGTTTTCTAGTAGCTAAAACCACGCACTGATACACTGTAACTGTAATGGAGGAGGCTTTTCAACAAGTCTCTTTCCACAGTGCTTAACTTCATTATCCTGTTACAGTATACTGGGCACAAGGGGGCACTGAAGGAGTGAACAATTGCATCTACCATACTGGAACTGGGACACCTAAGTGTGTTCACCTTTCACTCTGTCACACTGTAGCATTTACCTTCTTCCTTCCTTCCTTTTCTTTCTTTTTCCTTTTTAATATATGTAAGGAATATGTCTAGCTACTCTGGTCACATGAGGGAAAATTCATCCAGTCCATGGACAACACGATCTTGAATGGCCTCTTCTAAGAGTATACATGCCATATCATCATGAAACAGCATCCTGTTTCACTAAAATGCCAAACAACTGTGGCAAGAGTCTACTAGTTCCCTACCCAATATTCATAATACCCCTTCTTTCTAATAAAATCCCTATGGTGTTGGAGGCAGCTACAAACATTTCCCAGTGGCCCTAGAAGAACAGTGTGGATAATGAAATGAAAGAAAAAGTCTTCATTGTGTGACACGTCTGGGAAAATTATCCAAACAGGGCTCCTAAACTGGTAGGAGTCCTTTTCTCCTTACTCTTTCTTCTTGCCTAGAGAGCAAATGCCACAGCTTGTGCTATAGCAGCTATCAATTCTGAAAAGATGGTGGAACAGAAAGAAAGAACAAGCCTAAGATCTTGGTAGAGCTACAGAATTTTCAATACATCCCTGCACTGTCTCCTTCCAAACTTCATGTTATGAGAAAAAAAAAAGGAAAAAGTTCTTATCTGGGTCAATTCCTTATGATTTGGGTCTCTGAAGCTTTAAAATAAAAAATATTTGAAAACTGCAATTCCCAAATTATACATCTTGAAAGTATTATCATTAGTAAAGGAGATTCTTCAATTATATAGAACAAAGGAATTGGACTAAAGGAAAAATTTCACTGAGCTTCCATCAGGTCCCATGAAAGTTAATGCATGATTGTGATAAGGCATGAACTAAAATATATTTTTAAACGCCTTTTTAATCAAATTGAACAAATATCAACCAGCATATCACAGAGTAAAGCCTTACACTGATCATAATAAATTCCAATTCTCTTCTAAATTACTGCTGTGCAAGGCAACTGCCCATTATATCACACTGGACTGCATACTAGACACCCCAATGGGAAGAGCCACAGGGTAAGTGCAGAGTTTTGTCCATTTCCATCACTCACTGGAATAGACAGACAGCTGCACTTTTAACAATCTCCCCTCTCAGCACCCTGGTCAGCGGCCTCACCCTGAACTCCCACTGCTCCCAACACCCTTAGTTCTCACCCTAACCTCCCCAGGAACCCTGTCTTCAATCCTGCTTGTTTAAGAATGCTGGAGGAACCAAATATCCAAAAGCAGCTTCTTATAAAGGAATATCCTGGGTTTCTGAGTCTATTTGCCCATGAAGAAAAGAACTGTTTTATCATATTAATTAATTGAAAAATTAAACTTCCTGACCATTTGTATTATTATTTCCAAGTTATCTCAGTGGGTGGAAAATACAGTCTAGATTTTTTAAGCAAGTATAAATATTTTTTACATGTGAATCTTTGAATTTTTAAAGTTTCATGATGTGCTTTTACTTCTAGACAGTCTCATCAAAGGACATTGTTATTGCAAAATAATAGTCATTGCTTTACAGAATTAAGGACAAGGATGAAGCTCTGCTTATTAAGCAAATTCCAATGAAATGCCCTATTCTACAGAAAAATGACAGCACTTAGGATTATAGGCCATAATGTTATTTTGATACAGAGTTTGCATCATTTTTTTAAAAATCATCTTTAAACCAAAAATGTCATGCTACTTTGAAAGTAAATCACATGGCTTAAGGGAAATAAATCCTACCTACTGTGATTCTTAAATGAGTAGTAGATTTATATTCTCTAATTCAACTGAATTCAGGGACAAAGTCTTTTAAGTTGCAGAGCTTAAACACAATTGGTTTTTAATTGAAAAGATACTTAAATACTGAGCAGGCTAAATTAAATAAGGTTATAAAGTTTCAGGCTGGCGAATGCTTTTAAAGTAAAAGTGACAGCCACCAGTTATAGAAGACAGCTAAGCAGGAGTTGATATACTCACTAGAGATACTTTTCCCTGCCTGTTTAGTCTTCTAAGTTTTCAACTCAGACCTCGAACCTTAATAGTAACTATGAACAGTTTCAGCACTGATATATATATTAAACTAAAAATATATATGTACACATTATAAAGAGTAACATAAATATTTTCACATTAAAAGTGTTTGTATATCTATTCCAACTAACTTAAACACCTGTTTGTTGTTTTCAAATAAAGAAACTGGAATTTAGGCATTTTCAGTGAATAGCACACAAAAGCACAAGTGACCACGCTTTTCTTCAGTTCCCAATGCTTGTTCCATTACACTCTGGCTGTTCACTGCATAGTCTGCAGACCAACAGCAGCAGCATGACTCAGGAACCTGGAAATTCAGAATTTCAGGTCCCACCTCAGACCTCAGACCTTCTACATCTATATGAATCCTCAGGGTATTCATAGGCTCACTGAAGTTCAAGAAGCACTATTTCAGGCTACACCACCACCTAACTGAAACACCACTCTTTTGTAGAAGTTGAATGATACTGCAACCAGTATGTCTTACCTCTCTGAATATGCATGTTACAAAAACTCAAATTAATGCTAGAAATATAAGTTTGCACCACCTGCAAATTTAAGTCAGTTATTGACTTTGAAACCTCATCCTCTGTAAAATGAGACTCTACCATTCCTCTTATCCTCATGAGCAAGCAATCAATTAACATAAATTAATTTGGAGATGCCTAGTATTAAAACAGAAAGAATGGAACCAGCAAACAAGACCACATTAGTCTCTCCATCCATTCTCTTCACTGCTAGGTATGTGTAGAACACAAATGGTTTGACTGCCCAGTTGTCTGCATGAAGATTTTTGTTTAATTTCTCCTTTTGGCATGTTTTGGTTGTTGTTTCAATTTCAGCTTTAGTAAAAATTGTTACATTAAACACACATTCTTGAGGAATAATCTAAGAGATTTTCAATTGCCAATCTTACCATTCTCTATTTTTACTTTAAATACAAGCTTGAGAACCTATTCTCATGTAAGCTGTTACCCACTTACATTTTTGGAAAAGTATATAAATACCTGTTAAGATCACCATTGCTTGCTTATTATATGTCTTGTCCTAGATGGTTTTGTGGCACTGAGCAATAGTTTAGAAATATTTAAGCAATAATTAAGCCCCATGAGAAATGGCACTAATGCATTAATCATAGAACTAATCATATAGCTCAGATGTGGTAGGAAAGTGAGTATGAATGTTTAAGTAGTTATTATCGGGTTTGGAGAGGAGGCGGGGATGTTGAGGAAGAAAGAAAAAAAAAAGAATGGATGTGAGAAAGGAAATATCACTGGAATGCTGAAATTGCAAATGAAACCCACAGAAGTCAGGAAATTCAAGAATTAAGGCTCCCACTGCTCCCTTAATTCTGCCCCTGGTATTGGGCAAACACGTTGTGTATATATCTTTCATTACCAGATCCCATAACACTTAGCAACAGAGCCTACTTAGGATGGTGATGAAGAAGCATATGGCTCCTTATGAAATGAGCTTTAAATACATCGAAAGGTTAACAACTAGTATAACAAGGTACTTTTTCCTATAAAAATTTAATGTTAATTATAAAATCGGATAACATTGTTATGGCGTGAAATATGAAATACACAAGGCAGCACTCCCTGGGGCATAGTTGATGTGCACTGTATTCACAATGGAATTTTCCCAGTGTACTAATGTGTAAATAATTCCTTTTTCCCTGGAAAGTATATGAAAACTAGCTAATGTAGCAAAATTTCAGAATCTCTACTTTGCTTTACATAAGAATAAGTTTCAGAGGCTGCAAACTATAGTTAACAATATACTAATAAGTCAGTGTGGTCCAGGAGATGAGAAATAACAAATGATTCTTCCCTCCCTCATCCCTCCCAAAAATATCATTTCTGGCTGGTTTTGGAAAGTTGTCCTTTCTCTTCAGATTTACTGTCCCAGTGATGTTTGTTTTTTTTCTTGCCTCTCTGAATGTATTCAAGGTAGAAAAAAATATCTCAGGAGGGTGTCTACTTGGAGATCAAAAACAAAGCAGTATAAAATAAAAAGTTGCACAACGTATCTTCATGAAGGTAAACAATGAAGGGTGAACTTTGTTAAGATACCAGTTTTGGTGGTTATTAAAGGCACTATTAAAGCTTTTGAAAAGTAAATTAACCATTCCAGAAGTGGCTCTATAATTTGTATGGTCCAGTGCTAAACAAAAACACGGAGACTTTGTTAAAAAATTATTAATTTCAAAATAGTTGACAGTAGTGCATGTAGCCAAAGGCCAGAACTTCTAAGGATAGGGCCTCAGGAGAACATACACTCTGATCCTTTCCTTGATTAAACTGGCCTCTGCACTTCTTATGGCACTTAGCACTTTCTATTATTCTTAGTCTTTTGTGCCTCATACCTACTTCTCCCACTAGCCTATAAACTCCTTGTAGGCTGAGACTCTAAAAAGAACATGGGCCCTGAATCAGGCAAATCTGCCTTAATTTATTTGTTTCATGAACTCAACTGCATTATTTAATTTCTGAAACTCGGTCTTCTCATCTGTAGAATGGGCATAATGGCAATACCTCCAAGACAGGATGGCTCTGAGCATGAAATAAGATAATTCATAGTGGGAATACTTAAAAATGGTGAGTACTCATATTATTGCATTATAAGGCTGTTGTGAGGATCACAATGAGATAATAAAAAGAACTTCACAACTTTTAATGATATGGGGTTGGTTAAAAATAGTATGATAAATTCATACAGTGGTGTATGTTTGCTGAGATGGATCTCCATATTCACTTAGAGCATTTGATCACAGCACTACATAAAGAACGGTGCACACCTGGCAGCATCGGAAAGCTGGCTAGAAATGCAAATTCTCAGACCTCCAGACCAAACCTACTAAATCGAGAACTCTGAGAGTGGCACCTCATCATCGGGGTCGGGGAGGGCGTACCAAGTCCTCCAGGTGATTCTGATATGCTTTCAAGTTTGAGAAAGACTGATCTACTACATGAGCTGAATCTGTGAATTGATGAAGGCAGTCTTCTAAGCTATATTTTTTATTAAATTACAAAGCAAGGTGCAGATAGTTCCCAAACTGATTTCAAGCCCAGAGATTTTTCAGAATTGAGGCCCATTTCTCCACTCTGGCAAATACTAATGAAAGTGTTCCTCTGGCCAATGCTGGAGGAATCACACTCATTCCTATAACTTACACCCACTTTGCTTTTGGGAAGGAGTCACAGTGATTTTCCTTTTTGATGTTTTGTACTGTCAGAATTTTTTCAACTAAATTTTTAACTATATATATATAGTTATATAAACTTATATAGTTATATATTTAACTATATATAGTTATATATATATAAACCCTTCTCATGTGGTCCTTTAAAAATGCACCTCTTTATTTCATAATGAATAAAGTAAATAAGTGTAACCCAAATGTGGGGGGGAAGAAAAGCATGGCTCTGGTTAACTAGAATGAGGCTAGAATAAAACATATTTGAAAGTCAGGCCAAGTAGTGAAGGATGTTCTTCTAGAAGCAGAGAACTAACCCTAATCTGTGGACTTCAACCAATGTTGCTGAGCAAACCCTTGTTGCCTGAGGAAATCCTGACAGCAGGGCCTCTAATTTCATGAAATAAGCCAAGTTGACCTCAAAAACTGTTGGCAAGGAAATTATACAGGAGCAAGGGCACTTCACACAATTCTCTCTTTGGTTTTTCATTCTTTTAGGGTTGGTTTCCATGGAAATCTGCACCTGCTAGTTCCCTGGGGTCGGTAAGCCTGAGGACTCTAAGGAAACAGGGAACAGAAAAGTGGGAACAATGCAGATTTTATAGGCTTCTTTCACTTAGCATTTCTGCTTA
Organism: Canis lupus dingo; assembly: GCF_003254725.2. Lineage (NCBI taxonomy): Eukaryota > Metazoa > Chordata > Mammalia > Carnivora > Canidae > Canis > Canis lupus. The sequence continues at coordinate 15,314,984 of NC_064266.1, forward strand.
TGATGTTTTCAGAAGACTAACTGTTAGGCTGCAGAGAAATTCCATTAATATCCCCCTTATTTACCATTTTCTTGCTTTCTGGAACCTTGAAAATGTAAGATAGTAAGGTTTCAGTGCATAGTTATTTTGTATACAGATATGGAATTGGGTCAAATGCCAGGAACAGCATTGTTTTCAGAATGTTTTGGTAATGATAAGAATCCTTTATATTTACAGGGAGAAATACTTACCCAAAGAACCTCGGGCCCTTTAAGTCTTTAAAATTTGCCTTGAGCCAGAGAAGTAAGAGCACATATTTTTACTATTTTGAATCCAAAGTGTTAGAGTCACTAAGACAGGTGGTCACCAGCTGGGAAGAAGTGAGCTCAGCCAGGTGACCTCTAAGAACCCTTTTGGAGCAAGAACATGTGACAATTGTAGTTACAGACCAGAATCATCTTTGCTAGCCCTACATAGGAAGCTCTGTCCTGATCAGCTCATGGCTCTTGCTCTCCCTCTCTTCCCACAAAGAATTTAGGTTGAGAAAGGATTACATGCAGTTTTTTAGACTGGGAGGGGACAACAAACTCTTTCAGGGACATCAGTCAACAGTGACTGAGCTCTGACTGGGATTCCAGGGGTGGGTGAGGGGAGGTGATGGCAAATAAATAAAAGAAACAGTACCTGAAGAAGCTTATACCTTTCTAGGAATACACAGTATATAATGCACCTACCATTGTTAAAGGGCAGGGTACTTGTGCTAATCCATACTTTGCAAAATTAACCTTGTTTCTGGGACACTATTTCAACATTAACCAAGAAGTTCAAGGCAAGGCTGTTGTTTTTATTTTGTTTTTGGTATATGTACTCATATTTGAAGTACTTCAACAAACTATAGTGAATTTATGGAGTTGTACAACCATCCCCACAATCCGGTGTTCGAACATTTCCATCACTCTACTGCAGACAATCTCTGAACTGCTTTGCCTCCATAGATTTCCCCTTACTGGACATTTCATATAAAACATAGGATTCACATACTCGCAATCACCAATATATATTGTTTGTTGCCTCCAGCTTCTTTCATTTTGCATAATGTTTAATAAATTCACCCATGTTGTAGAATGTATCAGTTGTTTGTTTTATTGCTGAATAGTATTCCATTGTATGAATATGCCACATTCAGTTTACCCATTCATTAGTTGGACACTTGGAGAATTTCCACTTTGGGGCTATTATGCATAAAGCTGCTACAAACATTCATTATAAATGTCTTTGGGAGAACATATGCTTCCATTTCTCTTGGGTAGATACTAAGGAGTGGAATTACTGGGTTGTATGGTAAATTTATGTTCAACTTTTTAAGAAACTGTCAAATTATTTCCAGAGTGTCTACACTGAAAATAATTCTCATCAACAATGTATGAGTATTCCAGTTTTTCTATATCCTTGCCAATATGTGCTATAGCCTGCTTTTTTTCACTATAGTATTTCCAGTAGTATCTCATTGTGATTTTAATTTGAACATCTTTTCACCATCACAATAGTGTGCTTATACACTATTTATACATCTTCTTAGTAAAGTACCTATTCAAATGATTTGTTCATCTTTTAAAATTAGGTTGTTAGTCTCAGTACAGTTGACCCTTGAATAACATAGGGGTTGAGGTACCAACACCCCTTGAAGCCAAAAATCCATGTATAAATTTTGACTCCCATCCCTAGAGACTTACTTTATTTAGTCTACAGTTGGCCAGAAGCCTTACTAATTACATAAACAGCCAATTAACACATATTTTGTGTGTTATAACAGTATTCTTATGAAAAATCCAGAGAAAAGAAAATATTAAGAAAAATCACAAAAGAAAATATATTTACTGTACTGTAAAAAATCCATGTATAAAAAAAAATCCATGTATAAGCAGACCTGTGTACTACTGTGAACTACCTGTGTAGTTCAAACCCATGTTATTCAAGGGTCAACTGCATTGAACTCTAAGAGCTCTTTATATATTATGAATACAGATCTTTATCAGGTATGATTTGCAAATATTTTCATCCAATTTGTTACTTGTTTTATTTTCTTAACAGTGTCTTTTGAGGTGCAAAAGATTATAATTTAAATGAAGTCCACTTTATGAAATTTTTATTTTATGGATCTTAATTTTGGTTTCATATCTAAGAATCACCTGCCTATCCCAAGATCAGAACATTTCCTCTTATGTTTTCTTCTAGAAGTTTTATAGTTATTTTTACATTTAGATGGTGTGTTACATTAATTAATTTTTGGGTATAAAACCAACTTTGCTTTCCTAGGACAAATGGTTCTTGGTCATGATGTATGATTCTTTATTACATGCTGCTGGATTTGGTTTGCTCCATTACCCAATTTGCTGACATCAAATTCTCCATAATATTCCTGTCTAAGCCCTTGAAATTCTTCAGGTTTAGCACAAAACTCCCCTCTTTTCATTCCTGATTTTGATAGTGTCTTTGGGGGAGGAGCGCAGTCATAGTAGGTAATTGTCAATTTTATTGACTTTTCAACTTTTGGCTTCATTAATACTCTCAACTGCTTTTCTGTTTTCCATTTCACTGATTTCCACTTCAATCTTTATTGTTTCCATAATTCTGCTTGCTTTGCTTTTAGTTTCTTCTTTTCCTAGTTTCTTAAGGCAAAAAGCAAGGTTATTGGTTTGAGATCTTTCTTCACTTCCGAAGTAGGTGTTTAAAGCTTTAAGTTTCTCTTTGATAGCTGCTTTGGCTGCATCCCACAGATTTTGATATGTCATGCTTTGGCTTTTACTCAATTTAAAATATTTTCTGATTTCCATGTGATTTCTTTTTGACCATGGATTATTTGATATGTGTTAATTTCCAAATTGGGGATTTCCTAAGTTTGTTTCTGTTGTTAATTTCTAATTTAATTGTGTTGTAGTCTGAGGACATAATTGTATGATTTCAACCCTTTTAAATTTACTGAATCTTATTTATGGCCCAACATATGGCCTACCTTAGAAAATGTCCTATGTATGCTATTGTTGGGTGAATTATCCTATAGGGTGTTGGTCCATATTGGTTGATAGTGTTATTTAAGTCTTCTGCATGTTTGTTGATCTTCTGTAATATAACATACTGTTTTATAAATTATTGAGAAAAAGATATTGAAGTTTTCAACTACTACAGTTGAGTGGTTCATTTCTTCTTTCAACTCTTTCCATTTTTGCTTCATATATTTTGGGGATCTATTATTAGGTGTATATTTATACTTTCTTTTTTTTAAGATTTTTTATTTATTCATGAGAGACACACAGAGAGAGAGGCAGAGACACAGGCAAAGGGAGAAGCAGACTCCATGCAGGGTGCTCGATGTGGGACTCGATCCTGAGCTACCCAGGCATCCCGGTGTTTATACTTTCATAAGTGTTATATCCTCCTGATTAATGGGCCGTTTTACATTACAAAATGTAATGTCTCTGGTAACATATGCTGTCTTAAAGTCTATTTTTCCCAATAATTGTAGAGCCATTCCAATTTGCTTAATATTATCATTTACATGATGTATCACTGTTATGCTTTTGATTTTTAGCTATTTGGATCATAAGTATCTCTCTATAGATAGCATACAGCTGGAACTTGAAGTTTTATCCAGTCTAACAACCTCTGCCTTTGATTAGAGTTTTCAATTCATTTACATTTAATGTATTGATATGGCTTCATTCACATCTGCCACTTTGTTTTTTTGTTTTCTCTGTTTTGTACCTCTCTTGTTTCTCTGTTCATCTGCTACTAGTTTGTGTGGGGGTAAACAGATATTTAAAGTGCACCATTTTAATTTTTTGTTAGTTTTTTCTTAAATATTTTGTGGAGTTTTTAGTGGTTGATTTAGGACTTGTACTGCAAGTTCTTAGATTATTACAACCTACTTCAGATTAATACTAACTTCTTATAAAATATAAAAACTTATTCCAATATAGCTCCATTTCTTTCTCCTTCCTTTTTGCTATTATTTTCATAAATATTATATCTTTACATGTTATAAGTTCAGTAATGCAGTTTTATAAGTATTGCTTTATGCAATCTCATATATTTTCAACCAGTTAAAAGAAAAAATAAGAAATATTTATAAAGTCTTATATATTTACCTGTATATTTATCTCTAGTGATATAATTCCTTCATGTGGATTCCACTTACCATATACTAAAATTTCAACATGAAGGAATTCCTTTAGTATTTGTTATAAAACAGGTCTGCTAGCAACAAACTCATTTTTAAATCTGAGAATGTCTTTCTTTTTGAAATATCAATTTTAAAGGATAAATTTAATGGATTTAGAATTCTTGAAATGTCAGTCTTAAAGGATAATTTTACTGGATTTATATATCTTCACTGACAGTCATATTCTTTCAGCATTTTGAATATGTCATACGATTACATTCTGGTTTCCTTTGTTTTGAATGAGAAATCAGCTGTTAATTACATTGTTGTTGTCTTATATATAATGAATCATTTTTCTTTGTCTTTGATTTTCAGCAGTTTGACTATGAAGTGTCCAGGTGTGACTCTCTTGGCATCTATCATACTTGGAAGCCACTGAGTTTGTTAAATCTGTAGATTAGTTTTTATTTTTTATTTTGATAATATTAAAAAATATTTATTTATTTATTTTGGCAGGGGGAAGGGCAGAGGGAGAGAGAAAATCTTGAAGTAGGCTCCTTCCTGAGCCTGAAGCCCCAATGTAGGGCTCCATCCCACGATCCTGATATCATGACCTGAGCCAGATACTTAACCGACTGAGCCACCCAAACACCCTATAGATTAGTTTTTAATCAGATTTGGAAAGTATTTGGCCATAATGCCTTCCATTTTTTTTCTGATCTTTTCTTTCTCCCTTCTCCGGTGAGACTCCCAATTTATGTGCATTAGTATGATTGATAGTACCCCAATAAGTCTCTGAGGCTCTTATTTTTTTCCTTTTCTCTTCTACTTGAACAAAACAAATTCTATTGATCTATCTTCAAATTTGCTGATTCTTTCTTCTGCAATCTCAAATATGCTGTAGAGCCCTTATGATTCTTTACTTCAGTTATTTTACTTTTTATCTATAGAATTTCCACTTATTTTTATAATGTATATCCCTCTATTAAGATCTCTATTTAATTAATCATTATTCTCATATTGTTCTTTCATTGCTTGACAGTTACCTTTAGCTGTTTGAACATATTTACAATAGCTGTTTTGAAGTCTTTGTCTACTGAGTCCAACAACTGGACTCCTCAGAGATAATAGGGATTGACTTTTTTTCTTGAGTATGAGTGATACTTCACTATTTCTTTGTATAACACCTGGCATTCCTTGTACGTATTTTTGGTGAAAGCTGAACACTTTGTTGAAAACTGGACATTTCAAATAAGGTAACAACTCTAGACTTCTATTTTTTCTTCCTGGGCATTAGTATTATTGCTGCTTTCTTTATGTATTTAGTCATTTTCCTGAACTAATTCTATAAAGTATGCCTCCCTCACAGTCTGTGACCATTAATGTCTTTGCTAAGATATTTTCTTTATTCTTGCTTTGTCAAGCCTGACTTCCTTGGGGTTTCCCTGGTGTTACCATAGCTCAGTGGCCAACCAAAGATTGGTCAGAGGTTATACTCAAACACCTTGAACCCCTCTACCATTTTAAGAAAAGTTATGGGTAGGCTGGGACATGCACTTAAAATTCAGGTGGTTTAGGGGATCCCTGGGTGGCTCAGTGGTTTAGCACCTGCCTTCAGCCCAGGGTGTGATCCTGGAGTCCCGGGATCAAGTCCCACATCAGGCTCCCTCCATGGAGCCTGCTTCTCCCTCTGCCTGTGTCTGTGCCTGTGTGTGTGTGTGTGTGTGTGTGTCTCATGAATGAATAAATAAAATATTTTAAAATAAAAAATAAATAAAATTCAGGTGGTTTACAAGACTGCCTTGACTTTAACTTCCTATGTGTGCAAAAACTCATGATCAGCCAGGATGAATATATAGCCAGGGATCTTTACTGAGTATGTGTATTACCTAATCATGTACACAGCCTTCCAAATGACCAGAGATATTTTGGAGCTTATCAAGGACTACTATGACTATCTCATTCCCTGACTCTCCCTGCTAAAATTTTCTCTCTAACCAGGATCACAGCTTCAAGCAAACTGCAGTATTGGCCTTCCTTCTTTGTTTGCTACTGAGGCTAATTTTCAATAACACTTAGGGATATGATTTTTTTTGCACCCCATTCCCAATCAAGTCATTCCCCACCAGCAGTTTCACTGTTGGTGTTTTCTCAATTTGCCACATCCTAATAGAACTTCTGAAATGGGTCTTGAGGATGGGATGAATGGAAGCATCCCAGGCTAAAATGCCACAGATCTTCACAGTTCTAACCCAAGGTTCAGCAGAATTTTAAAAGATAAATGCTTTTAAATTTGTTTTTATATCTTTGGTGGACTTATTTCAGGAGTTCTAAAATAGTTTCACAATTATGTTCGGTTTCATTAGTGCTTTTTGTGGAGATTTATTTATTTATTTTTAAAGATTTTATTTATTTATTCATGAGAGAGAGAGACAGAGAGAGAGAAAGAGGCAGAAGCAGGTTCCATGCAGGAGCCTGACGTGGGATTTGATTCCAGGTCTCCAGGATCACGTCCTGGGCTGAAGGCGGTGCTAAACCACTGGGCCACCCGGGCTGCCTGCAGAGAAGATTTACCATGCCCCTCACTTCTTCTATCTAAAACCCTTGCCCTCTAGAATGAAATTGTGTGTCATCAGAACCCCAGTGAAATGATTACTGAGGGAAAGGAATCTAAAATGATCACTTTATTACAAAATAAAATAAAAATCAACAATTAACCTAGAGTTTGGAAAATCTGATTGAAACAGCATCAATAGGAAATAATAAAAGAAAAAATGTTTTATCTGACAATTAAGATAACTAGGTTCTAGTTCTGACACTGTTGCCCATGAACTGCAAATTCTACTGCATTGTTTCATCTTGCTGAGCCTCATATTTTCAGCTACCAAAAAAGAGCATGTGGAATCGGGGCACCTGGGTGGCTCTGTTGGTTAACCAGCTGACTCTTGGTTTCGGCTCAGGTCATAATCTCAGGTCCTGGGATTGAGCCCTGCATCAGGATCTGTTCTCAGTGCAGAGTCTGCTAGAGATTCTCTCTCTCCCTCCCTCTCCTCCTCTCCCTTCTCCTTTCTAAAATACATAGAATCTTAAAAAAGAAAAGGCATGTGGAATCAAATTTCCTACAAAGGTCTTTCTCCACCTAATATTTGCGTTTCAGATGAAAACAGCAAAACATGGCAAGGAGATGCTTAAAGGACCATAGTAACAGTGAAAATACAAGCAAGTCTGTTGCACTAAGACACTTAGAGCTACTTTCTTGGTAAAACTCTCTAGTAAGCATATATTTGACTCAGTGCACACTCAGAAACATGAATGTGTCACTAGACCCAAGCACTCATAGTCCTTTGACATGCTCATATAATCAAAATGTACAAACAATGGCTTGCTTGAGAAGTAAATAATAACTATACAATGAAGTCCAAAGCACCACAAATTCATGGTATAACATGATGTTTGTCCATCTAAAGACAAAATTTCAAATCTCTGCTCCCCACTTAGTAACTACAGATACGAATCTTTACTATTTTAGGCCTCAAGATCCTCATCTGAAAATGAGTGTAAATTCATTAAAATAGATACAGCATTTCCTATACACAGCACAGATTCTGCAATATAAATGCTCCATAAATTGTCATATTTATAACTATTTCATATCTCCAGGGTTGGTCCTCTGGGTTGACAATGGAGGTATCTGTGTGCATGAAGGTGGGAATCTACACCCAAATTCTCTCTCCCTTACTAGGCTGATGCTAGAGTAAATCATGCTAAGAAAGCCCTCCTAAAAACAAACATCAAGGAACCATTATAGCTTCACAACCCTATTGCGTAGAATTGGGAAAAGTGCAACTGGATGAAATAGGAGGGGAAGTAGGAAAGATGAGAAAGAAGAGGGCACGAAATAGAAGTTGCAGAGGGCCACTGATTTGCCTTCTGTGGTACAAGAAGATAGGTGAAAATAGTTGAGGGTAGCAAGAGGCAAGCAGGAAGCAGAGAAGACTGATTCTGCCTTAGGCCACCTCATAGATCCCATTTCAGGAATCCAAGGGCTTCTCCCTTCTCTTTCACAACAACCCTAAGCATCTGTATATCTCTATGACTCACCACTCTCTCTCCTCTATCAGCAAAACATGTAGTTTCACTCCTCCATCTTGTGTCCCAAATTGGTCCCAAGCCCAGAGATTTCCCAAAGCCATGTCTCATTTATCCCTTTTGGCAGGTGGCAATAAGGGTTGACATGATGCTGACCAAGTTCACTTATTCTGGTGTATGTTGTTTTTTTGACATATGGCCTTTTCTATTAAGGCTCTAGGATATAGCTTCTTTGAGTGAATCAGTTAGGATTTTAGGAGATATATTGGCTGCTCTAAGTAACAAGGTCCAGGAGTAGGATGGGGATCAGGTATGGTTCAATCAGGGTTCTGCTCTAAGTTTCTCTGAAGCTCTTGCCTCTGCCCATCTTCACCTACTTCATCAAGCTGCAGCAGTTTCAAGAATTGAACCTGGACAGCATAGTAGACAGAGAAAGAACTATTTCTTCCTCTGGCTCTCTCTATACAGAAAAGAACTTCCTTTACCAGCATCTCCTTGAAAACACACCCATTTCTGGGCCAATCCTTATGGTACAAGGAATGGCATACAATAGTAGGCTATAGCCTGAGTTCTTAAACTGACCATTGGCAAAATCCTCAGGACTTCAAGTCCACATGAATACTCTGGGAATCTTGGTAAAATGCAGATTCTGGTTCAGGAAATTTGGAATGGGGACTAAGATTCTGCACTTTTTGTATCCCAGGTAATATACAGTCTGCACTCTGAGTACAAAGGAATAGGGGATATGTAGATTATGTAGGGAAGGGCTTGTAAGCTTTTATCCACCACTGAATTCACAGGGCCTATCATACAACACAGTGTACAAAAAGTATCCTACAAATACCTGTTGAATTTTGAAGAATATCCTCCCCAAAATTGGGAAATTGATACATAGTCAGGTAATAGGTCTTTATAATCCATTACCCCTTTCCAGACACAACTGTCAACTTCTGAGCTTTCAATATTATTTAAAACACTCGATAGATTCTAAAAGCTAAAAATGAATAAGTGATGGAACACTTGTACTTTGAAACCAAAGTCACAGAAATATTCCTTTCCTTGAGAACATGTATAAGAGAGATAAGCTCAATAACCCTACTGAAACATCAATATTTAGACACATGGATCTCCTTTCCAGGTGCACAAAACTTTGCAATTAGAAATATTATATACAAAGATTACCAAATATTTGAACTTAGAAGTAAACTGCATTATTTTTTTGCAAAGTTTTTAGCATGGTTTCTGATATGAAACAAGGATAAGTGGCATTTGAAAAAAAAATAAATGACACAAAGTATCTAAATGCAAACTGAGATGCAGAAATGAAAGTTGAAAATAAGACACTCTTATTCCCACAGTGTTCTCTGATGCATAGAAAACATTCATTCTTACTGTTTGCAGCAGTAGCTTTGTGTTTTAGAGAGGAAGCCGACACTTGGATAGATCCTTCTGGAATTCCATACACTCACCCAGAGTGATGGCTCTAGAGAGAAATCATTATCTCCAAAACAAAAAACAAAAAACTTCAAATAGAAAACTATAAAACATTAAAAAAACGTCTGGGGACCCCTGGCACTTACCAACTCTGATACCCTAACAAAGCAACTTTTCTGGAGTTACAGAAAATAAGCAAGCAATGTCAATGGCTAAGAAACTATGCATTGATTTCCTATTTCTCTTCTGGGTAGCAGGTCTTAAAAGACCGTCAGAGGCCCAGTCAGTACCTATGTAAGGGCTAATCTCCAGCCCCCATTTCCTCATCCCCCTTCCCTTATCACTGCATTTGCTGCATTTTCCTTCTGGTCTGATTTCTGGAGGTGAAAGTCTCATGGAAATGACTGCAAACTTGTAACTGAGATTTCTCAGTTGCCCCTAAACTCTAAGCGTGCCTCCTGCCAAGTTCATAGGGTCCTCTCTGACCAAGTATTTATGTGTGGCTGTCTCTTCTCATGAGGGAAGTGCAGCTAGGAGAAACAAAAGAGAAAGGAGATAGATGTCATCATTCACTCTTCCTTTCTCCAAGCAAAACTCAGCCCATCCCCTCCAACAAAGGCATTGTAGGGGGGCAAGGCTTTCCCTGGCAATTAAAGTAACAAAAAAGCTTCTTGAACCAAAGCTGAGACAACTTTGAATGCCTCAGTGGAGCCAGTTCTACAGCTGAGAGGCTGGAACACATCATGAACAACTTAGAAAAAAAAATCCCTACAGCTAAAATTTCTACAAAAACCTAGACGTTGCTGCCTTCAAAGAGACATTTTTCTCATTGAGTTCTGTAGGAAAATCGGGAGACTGGATGGAAGACAGAGGCACTCCAGGAGATTCCTGAACAGTAGCTTAAATGGAGCCCCAAACTCCTTGGGAAAACCAGAACTGTCATAACTCTTGATTCAGAAGCAGAGAATTTTCCATAGGAATGACTATACCCTTATTTCATTCTACCTTCCCAATGGCCCTCTGCTGTGTCCCATATTCTTTTCTAGAATTCCTTAGTTTTGCTCACTCTCCTCCTACAATACATGCCAAGTCTGAACTCCTAAGAACTGGATGAACCAAAATGGCCATGAAAAGATCAAGCAGATAGGTCAGTTCACTTGTTCCTAAAAAGTCTTCGCCATTTACCATCCATTCTTGATTTTAGACATATGGGAATTCTAAAGAGCAGTGGTAGTAATCAAGAGTAAAACAGGGGAAGAGGGGCTCTGAATGCTCTATTAGGAAATATATTAGAATTAGAAATTTTGCTTAGGGAAGCTAATTCTCTGAGCTCATCACTGCCTTTGCAATATTGGAAACCTTTCTGCAACTCTAAACATTGGGCTTTAAGAGAGCATTTAAAATAAAGTCTTCTTTGAAATACTAAGCAATCTGAAGAATTTGTAGGACCAAAAGGGTTCAGATGAAAGTTTTATATAAGCTTTCATCACTACAAAGTGACGAAAATTTTCCCCATCCTTCCCATTTCTATGCAAATCTTTAATTAAGGAGGTGGGAGTGATTATTAAATATATACCCTGCCACTTGAGTTTCAGGACACAGTACAAATAATTGAAGTTATTTATTTATAAGATGAGACATAAGCGAGTAACTACGAAGATCATATAGTTAATCTGTGTAGATTAACAACATTTCAAAGGTCAATTAAAATCCACCTAAAAAGTCCTAGTTCCACCATTCTAAATAGTTGCTGCTTCCAAACAAAAAAGTAGTCCTTTAGTGTTCTCTTTAGTAACTATTCTTTCCTTCCCCATTCTCATTACCCCTACTCCCAGATTTTTCTTTCTAACAAACATAGAAAGAAAAGGAAAAAGCAAAATAATAACTGTTAAAATTCCAAGATTTTACTCCAAGGCCACATTTCTAAGCAACTTTGATCAGGCAAATTACCTCTAAGTGTCTCAATTTTTTCCTCAGAAAATTGAAATAATTTATCACCTTTGATCTGCAAATTTGTGAGGGCATTTAAAGATCGAAAGAAACATACGTACTGGTATTTGTTTCCAGGAAGATAGAGTAGGCATACTTTTCCCTATTCCTCTTGCTAAGTTAAACTAAAAACCCTGTACTTTATATATAAAACAAATGCCAACAGGTCTTAAAGGTTAATTAGAGGAAGGCAGTCCAGCTAGGGACCTTGCGCCAGAAGAACATAGGTGGTGAGTTCTCTGAGGCTTCTTTCTGCTTCACATATTCCAGACTAGATACTGGAGAACTGGTACCTCATGATCATAGACACAAAAGAAAAGACAGAAAATAAGGAAAGAAAAAAAGAAAGAAAAGAAAGAGAAAAGGAAGAAGTGCAAAGGAAAGTTTGCCCTCTCTGGCCAAAAGACCAGGAAAAATGTCTAGAAATACAAAGACTTTTAGATAATACAAAGTCTACTCCAGCCAAACAACACAGAAAAGAACTTCAGCCTAACTCCCAACTCTGCCAGCAAAAGCCAAATGGACAGCCTAGACATGCCTCTTTATAGGCTGTAACAAGGTGTTCCAACTCTCTCTTCCTTGAGTGCATGTCAAAAGAAGCCTAATGGAGGGTCAGAATTTTCATCATTATTCAGTGGTAACAAGAATATCCCAACTCACAGCTATTAGTGGAAGCCAAAAGGGGACCCCAAAATTCCACTCCATCCAGTGAATGAAGAAGCCCCCTTACTCCCTGGGTGTTAATGGAAGCAGAGTGGAGAACCTGGACTTCTACCTCCACCTGGCAGCAGGAGGTAGTACCCCCACTTCACCCCAAAAGCACTGTTGGAGGATGCCTGCTACACAAGACTTAAATAAGATCTAGAATATTATAATACCCAAACTGTCCAGATTTCAATTAAAAAAAAAAATCCCTTGTTATACCAAGAACCAGGAAGAACTCAAAATAAATGAGAAAAGACAATCATCAGATGCTACCCTAAAATGATAAAGATGTTAGAATTAAAGCAGCCATCATAAAACTGCTCAGAAGAACAGTTACAAACATATTTGAAATAAATGAGTGCACAGAAAGTCCTGGCAAAGAAACAGAAGATACATGGAAAAACCAAATGGAAATTTTAGAACTGAAAAACAAAATAACTGATATAAGAAACTCCATAGATGGGCTCAACACCAGAATGAATAAGACAGAGGAAAGAATCCGTGAACTTAAACATAGCGGGGGTTATTCAATCCAAACAACAGAGTATAGACCAAAAGAAATGAACAGTCTCAGGGATATTTGGAACTCTAACAAAAGATCTTGTCACTAAAGTCCTATAAAGAAATGGGAGAGAAGAGAAGATTAAAAGAACAGTCAAAAAATATGGCAAAAAATTCCTAAACTTAGAAAAAGGGAGGGGGGACTTCAGATTCAAGCAAAGTGAACTTCAAATAAAAAAGCCAAAAAAACCCATTCTGAGACACCACAAACTTTTGAAGACTAAAGACCAAGAAAATCTCAAAAACAGCCTAGAAAAATTATGCATTGCTTATAAGGGTTAAAAAAAAAATTCAAACAGCAGAACATTTCTCATCAGAAGCCAGAGAAGACAGAGGAAGTAGTGCAGTGTTTTTTATGGGCCGAAAAAAAGAAGTCAACCCAGAATCCTATACCCAGTTGACAGTCTCCTTCAAGAATGAAAGTGAAACCAAGACATTCTCAGGTGAAGAAAACCTGAGAGAATTTGTGGCCAGCAGACCGACCTTAAAAGGGTAGTTGAAGAACAGTGAGTAGGTACCATGGAGACAGGGGACCTCGGCCCAAAGCGCCCAGCCCCATCCAGGAATTGCCGCCAAGCCACCAGACGTGGCCAAACTCTCACCACCTCCAGCTCTTGCAGGTGTGCCCTCCTGGGTGTGCGCACATCCAGCCACCTCCCAGGCTGCTGCTGGGAATGTGGGAATCAATCCTGGAAGGCCTTGTGGAACGTCCTTAATGAAGAAGGTTCACAGGTAGAGCAGGTTTATGGGTTGAGCACAATAGACTTTCCTTCTCTTCCTGACTTTTCTAAATTATGTTTGATGATTGAAACAAAAATCATAACCTTGTCTAACGTGGTTGCCAAGGAATGCAAGGAAATATTTGAGACTCCCATGTTCTAAAAAGGGATGAGTAAAGGGACATAAAAGGAGGTGAAATTTCTTCACTTTAATTTCTCTGGTACATAGTTACATACTAAGAATGCCTTGCAAAGAGATGCACTAAAAAAAAAAAAAAAAAAAACTATAGATAGATTAAAATAGAATTCTAAAAAATGTTCAAGTAAGGTAGGAAAAAGAAAAGGCAAGGAGAACAAAGAAATAATAAAAAAGTAGACTTAAACAATTATCCTTAATGAGTTACATGTCATTAAAAAGACACTGTAAGGATGCCTGGGTGGCTCAGAGGTTGAGCATCTGCCTTCGGCTCAGATCATGATCCCAGGGTCCTGGGACTGAGTCTGTATCAGTCTCCCTGCAGGGAGTCTGCTTCTCCCTCTGCCTGTGTTTCTGCCTCTGTGTCTCTCATGAAAATAAGCAAAATCTTAAAAAAAAAAAAAAAAAAAAGACATTGTAGCAATTAAAAGACAGGATTTGCTGAGTGGCTTAAGAAGTATGACCCAACTATCTGCTGCCTCTAAGAAAGTAACTTTAAATATAAAAATTTAGGTAGACTAAAAGTACAAGGATAAAAAAAAATATGATGCAGTATATTTTATATGTATGCATATTTAAGGCAAAAACTCGATAGGAAAAATAAAGTCCACTATTGTAAATACTTCAACACCCCTCTCTCAACAATTTATAGAATAACTAGAGATAAAGCCAGCAATGATGTAGAAAAATTCAACACTATCAACCAACAAAATCTAAAGACATTAACAGAACACTGCACACAACAGCAGAATTCACATTGTCTTCAATTACTCACATGCTGTATAACAAGATAGACCAAATCGTGGCCATAGAAAGGATGCCAACAAATTTAAAAGATACGCAATTGTATAGAGTATGTTTGACCACAATGCAATCAAACTAGAAATCAACAGCATAAAACCAAAAAGAAAATATTCAAACACTTGGAAACTAAACAACATTTCTAAATAATCCCTGGGTCAAAGGGAAATTCTCACACACACACACAAAAAGTGAAACTATAACATCAAAATTTTCAAGACACAAATAAAGTACTGCTGAGAGGGAATTTGTATTACTAGATTGCTTACATGAAGAGGAAAAATCTCTCAAACCAATAAACTAAGCTCTCATCTGAAGAGCACAGACAACAAAGAGCAAAAAATAAACCCAAATAAGAAGACAGGAAATAACAAAAAACAAAAATTAATGAAACTGAAAACAAAAAATTAGATAAAATGAATGAACAGAAAGTTTGATTCTTTGAAAAGATCAATAAAATCTACAAATCTGTAGCAAGGCTGACAAAGAAAAAAAGAGAAGAGACACACTAATAACATCTAGAATAAAACAAGATGCCACTACAGACCCTGCAGACACCAAAAGAATAATATTACAAACATCTCTACACATGTATTTGAAAACTTAAATAAAAAAAGCCAAGTCCTCAAAAGTACAAACTATTATAAATCATCTAATATGTAATAGATAATCTGAATAGCCCTCTGTTTTAAAAACTGAAATTGAATTCATAATTAAAAATGTCTCCAAAAAAAGAAATCTTCAACCCAGATATTCACTGAAGAATTCTACCAATGCTTAAAGAATTGATGCCAAATTTATACAATCTCTTCCAGAAAATCCAAGAAGAGGGAACACTTTCTAATTCATTCCACAAAGCCAGTATTACCCTTAAAACAAAACCAGACAAAAATAGTACCACAAAAAAACCCCACCTCACTGTAGACCCCTATCCCTCATGAATATGGATGCACAAATTTTTAGTAACATATTAGCAGATAGAATTCAGCAATGTATAGAAGCTATTATGCCATGACTAAGTAGGGATTATTCAATTGATACAAATCTGGTTGAATTTTTGAAAATCAATCAGTGTAATCTACCACATTAACAGACTAAAAAAGAAAAATCATATGATCACAACAATTGAAGCATAAAATGCATTTTTTATGCACGTTCAAAGCTCTCAAAACACAGGATTAGAGCAGCATTTCTTCAACGTGATAAGGACACATCTTTTTAAAAATACCTGCAGCTAACCTTCTATATGGTGGTGAAAGGAATTCAAGATAAGAAAGACATTAAGACGAAACTGGCTGCTTGAGGATCCGTCAACAGTAGTGGAAAGATCAGCCAGGGTAGAGGCCCCTACCGCAGCCAGGAGGGGAGGGGTGCGAGAAACGCCCCTCTCTTCCCACCCCACCCCCGCCCCCCAGTGAAGTTTTAGGGACATCTTCTATTTGGGAGGATAAAAGTGTATTCTTCCTGGTGAATGTTTTAAGTTCCTAAAAAGTAAGTAACTGTTTCAGTGTTTTAAATTCCATATGAAATTATCAAATGAGTCATGAGAAAAATCCTAACGTCAAAATTAAAATCAAATGAATCACTGTTTCTGGCTGCAAAGCAGAGCGCTTTGCTCAGTGCTTACACTTGCAGAAGGCCAACTGGCTGCCTGCTCCCTCCCTCGCACCCCCTCCCACCGGAGTGGCCCTTCTCCCCATCATCTCAGAGGCTGGGTTATGGACAGGAGGACAGTGCTCTCTCCCTCCCACAACAAGCATTTTCCATAAGGTAAGTCTGTGGAGTTACTGGTCTCCCAAAACTCAGTCCCATCACCATGGAAATGAAAAATAACAATAGGATTTGGTGCCTTCTCCAAGTTGGCATCTCAGAAGAGATCTTCTTCAGCAGTTTCAGTTGTGTTGAGCCAACTCTCAGGTTGGTGATGCCGTAGGACCAAATCCCTCTCCCTTTTTATCCAATCAAGTTGGCTTTGCCAGCTCCTCTTTCCCTAACATATTTTCCTATCTCCATGGAAGGTCCTGATACCCAGAGGAAGGAAAAGAGAAGGAGGGCTGAACGTGAAATAGAATTATCGGAAGGTTCTAATTGGTTTTCTGAGGACCAGGTAAGTGATAAGTACAAAATTAAAGTTACCAGGTTGTACTCCACCCAGAGAAGGACCACCTCTTAACTTACCTCTTCACTGGACAGCCTTGTGAGTCCCAACTCCTTTGGGACCCAGAGGTCAAAGTCCCACGGATCTACTAGGCAAGGAGCCTTCAGAGACTGTGTTTGGGCAACAGCTTCTATAGAGGGAGGCTCTTATTTTTACACCACTGAGGGTGAAAAACTGCTATCCCTCTGAACTTTCCAGAAATGGCACATCATAGATGGACTTGTCCCCATCCCAAGAAGTCCTTTAATTACTATCCCTGAGAGGAACAGCAGTGGTACAGTCTCATTGTCCTAGCTTTAAAAGTTCTAGAAATGAGACACTGCCCACCATGCTATGAGAATGTACCTAATTGTCCTTTAGGAATGTCAATACCCCCTCTACTCCTTCACACTATGCCCTTAAAATTTGCTTAGTGAGCCCAAGAGTATATCAAAGGGTGAGGTTAAACAAAGGCACTCAGGAAGTATCCTTCTGACACACTGACCTCAACCTGGCCTCATCAGTGAAAGTGATATTCAAAAGTACTCACGAAAGAGAGAGAATCTGGAGCTGATTTCCATATTATACAGTGACAACCTTCCAGAGATATATTTCCCAACAAAGCAGGGTTATATATTTTCTTTAGGGTTGCTCTTGTTGGTAAATGGATTCTAGAATTATACAGTTCAAAAACTGTTCTTTTATGTAAGACAAATAGTTCAGTAACTTCTAAGCCCTTTTCTACCCAGGTAAAATGTTCTGTAACATCACCAAGGAAAGGGTTATTATACTATGAGAATCTTTAAAAATCACTCCTCTGCTCATCAAAGCTGCATTGATCGTGTGTGTGTGTGTGCGTGCGTGCGTGTGTGTGTGTGTTTTCAAACCACAAAATAACCCCTAGCTTCTCAATTTTCTTTTATTCAGCCAAGCTATCTTCAGGCAGCAAACACGCACTTAATCCTATGAGATTAGAATATATTAGAATCCTCTCCTGGGCCTATTTTCCTATTTCTATTTAGCTCATCTATTGATTGTCATGAGGTTTGCAATTTGATTCATTTCAGGGCCCTGGTGTTTAAATATTGTGCCTTATAATATTGACAATACTAATGTGCCCGTGAGGACTTGTAGGCTTACTGCTTAAACCAAGTGATTGAGCAATATTTAAGTCAGTAGTAAGGCTTCTTTATAGGAGAACATTTTGTCAAATTTATATGTACAGGCCAGACGGGCTTCAGAAGATCCTAATTTCCAAGACAGGCTATGATGAACAAACTTCAGGGCTCCCTGTTTGATCCCCATGCCAGGAAATCCTGCCTGTAAATGAATCAGTAAAGTTGGTAAAGTTTTCCATGGAGTTGACTAAATTCCAGCACGGGGAACCCTGTGAAGAGGAGGCACAAAGAGGCAGCATCTCAGAGGACGAACAAGGGGAAAGGGCAGACCCGGGGTGAGGATAGCACGTCAGCTACAAATTGTGTACACATGCAAGACAAACTTGTGAACACACGTCCAACTTGGCAGACGTATAAAGATCATGTATTTATAACACGCTCCTGAAACATCTCACTGAAATGAGCAATTTAAATGACTTTGATTTAAAATTAGGCTTTTAAGAATCTTTAAAAACATTTCCAATCTGATCCACCAAAAAAAAAAAAAAAAAAAAAAAAGCGAATGCAGCTTCTTGGAGACAACCTGAAGTCCTGGCATTTCTGAACATTGCCTCAAAGTGATCTCTCCTCTACCTCTTTGCCTCATAACTATCGAAGTGGCTGGAAGCTGGAGCTCAACTTTGTTAGTGATTTAAAACACACCCTTGGAAACTAAGCTGGCTTTTTCTTGTCCGTTCAGGTGGGAAGTGTGTTCCAGCAAAGGGGAACAACTCTTAATAAAGTTCTCAAACAGATAATGCCTTAAGAGGTCGACTTCAAAAAAATCTTCGGCCAGCCAACTACCCAACAAAAGGAAGGGTAACCTGGTAAGAAAACTAAGCCTTCCATAATAAGACAAAGATAAAATAGTTCGGCCGCCAGGATTTGACATCTTTAAAAATGCCTTTTCAATCTTTAACTTTTGTCTGCTTGGTTGTCTAGCAACCAAGTGCCGACAAGAAACTCCACCCAAAACAAAGTGAAACAATACAGACACTTAATTTCGCGAGTGTGCACGCGCACGTGTGTTAAGATTCTCAATGTGCAAAGATAGAAACTCGCTTTCAGGCAATTAAAACAGAAAAAGTGCTGATTGTAGATGGCAGGAAAGGAAGTCGGGAGTGAGTAAAAAAGCAACTTGAAAATGCGTAATGCGGGATGAGGGTCTAGTTTCCACACACCAGGCTAAAGCAAGGTTTACACTCTTAAGTAGTAAAAACAAACCATTAAGCTAGGCCCAGCACTGTCAGGAAGTATAAAACAGTTCTTGAAACTTTGCAGTTACTATACAAAAGCTTTTCATAAACTCTGTTTCCTGATCTTCATTAAACGTTCACATCAAGTTGCCATGGGGCAATTAGCTTGCCTCCTGAAATCAATAAAAAATCAACAATTTGGAAATAGTTGTACAGTAAAATAGTTCAATAATTATTCTCTCATAGTGTTGTGGCCAAGTGGTTCCAGTGTAAATGCAGTCCAGATGAGATCCTGCTCCTTATGAGGGAAGCTTTGAGCAAATCGGTGGTTTGCAGAGAGATCTCTGCATCAGAACGACTGCAACAATAACGGACTCCTGGCCCTGTCTGAGTGGGGCCCAGGGCGCGGGGCGAACACAGCCTTGAAATGGGCGCTCAAGTCAGCAGCTGGCATACTACTTAAGCACCTCCGAGCGACTCAACTCAAAATGTAGAGACCTAAATGAAATTATAAACCCGACAACCAAAATAATACTAGATGCCTATGGGCTATGGGCATAGGCCTATGGGCTCCAGACAGGAGCAAACGAAAATTTTTTCTTTGGATATATATGGGAAAAAGACAGATTATATATGTGTGTGTGTGTGTATGTTATGCACATGTATAGTGTATGTTGATATATTAGTATGTATAATACTAATTATATATAAATAAATATAAATATAAAGGGTGTTTGGACATTAGGAACTTCATTCCAACATTTCAACAAATAGTCAAATCTGTGTTGCTTGTAAGAAATCTTCATAGCGGTCCCCTAAAAAGTAAAAATGAGGCTGCTGAACACACGACCCTCATTGGACACTTTGCTGAAAAAGGAGGCACCAACACAAAGTGATTTCTTCCCTGACCCCTCCCCGCTGCAGAGGGAAATCAAGTCCCTTTCCTTTTTCTAGCCTGAGCCCATTCACCTCAGCACCTGATTATTCAAAGCCAACCACGCCATCACAAATTCCAATATCCATTAAATCAAAGCTCAAATACCAGCTTGGGAAGCTTTATATCACCCTCTAGGCTCAGTGGTGTTATACAGTGAACTGTCTTAGAACTTAAAAAAAAATTCAAGTATCATTTTTAGTATAAACAAATACTTCAAATGTATGACATCTATTTGCTGCCTTCAAAGGGAAAACTTTTAACTCAGACGCTTGGCACTAAGATCACACGAGATCAACTCAGTGGACTGACTTAAGTGTTAAACTTTTTTAAAGTACGTTAAGGGCTTGCACCTGCTCCCCCATCCACATAGATGTACTGACACGCATTTGACTAAACTGACTGCGTACATGCCCAAGCAAGCAAGCAGAGCAGATTTTACAAGATAAGCAACCAAGTGTTTTCATGTCTGAGGGTGGCTAGAACACAAAATTGCCAGTCATCTTGTGGGGGAAAAGAATGCCTTTGAAAAAAAAGATGTAGAACATCATTTCAGATATGGTGAAACGTATTCAAATGCCATCCTGTATACAGGTTTTGTTTTTTTCCCTTAAGTACTGCTTCTTAGAGAGGGGTCTAAACTCAACCCAACTTTCTGCTGCTGTGATTGAGAAGATAATTACCAGAACCTTGCTTCTCAAAGTGTCGTCCATGGGCCAGCAGTAACAGCTTCACTTGGGGGCGACTCGGAAATGCAGACTCTCAAGCCCCACCCCAGATTCACTGAAACAGAATCTAGGTTGTAACATTTTCTCAAGTGGTCTGTATACACATCAATTTGCATTCTCCTTGAGGCAGTACTGATGATTTGTATGCACATTAAAATCTGAGATATTTTATTTAGAGCACTGGTCCCCCAAGTTAGGTAGAAGTTCACTTTGAAATTTTCAGGGCAGGGAGACAGTCCAAACAAACAAACAAAACCCCCCAAACCAAAACCTCTGCCCTGGAATACCATAAGGCTGTAATTTATGTCAACAAAGTAGAGAAAAAGGGAAAAGCATTTTACCTGAGTAAAGTAGACTTGTATTTTATCCATCTCATCCTACTTGCCCCCTAAAAAATTAAACCAGGAAAGGAATAGGGCAATCTTAGTTCTTTGTAGTTGCTCATCTGTATCATACTCACTCTACACTTAAATGATTTATTGCAAGGCTATGTTCCTTTTGCCTTGTAACAGATTGGGGGCTGTGGCATCTAACTAACATTCAGTGACTCAATTATCTTAATATTAATATGACTGCAGAATAGAAACACACTCTTTTAAAAAGTGCTTTGAGTTGCACAAATGATTTCTCCACCTCCGATAAAAAAGTTGAGAGAAAAGACATGGATCATTAAGATTATCTAGTGATAATCTTGGCCTTTGAGGTACAATTTAAAGTAGCGATTGGAGTAGAAATTATGAAAAGATGGAAACAGATAAATTTGTAAACTTTCACCCTCTCCCTCCTCAATTTTAAAAGCAAAAAATGAACAGAACAATCTGGACCTGCCATGCAGGTTAAAACCATGCCAGGGAGAGCACATAGCCCAGATAAGCACAAAAACAGATGACACAATTTAATCAATTTTGAAAGGTGATCCTCCAAAATTCAGAAACTAATACATTTTTTAAAAGCCAACTCTAAAAGGATTCAAAGATTCCTGCAGAATAGTCACTGAAGATTCAAAGGATTCAGTGTCATGGAGTTAGTTATGACACTTTCTCTCAGAATGAAGAATGTGAGCCAAATGTAAGAATGTAGAATGTATGTAATAATATTCTGTCTCTCAAATGAGCTGCCAAGGTCAGAGTCCTCAACTATTACAAAATCTTTGAAACTAAACTGAAGCTGAAAATACCATCATGTATACAGATGTTATATCACATATCTTTGTATGTTTTTATACATATTATATGTGTATTTATTTACGTTTGTGTATATGTAGTTTATATACATATAAAACATGCAAGAGAACACATTTGAGTTGATACCACTGAAAACCATTTTAACAAAGAAAATCAGAACCAATGAAGCAGAAAAATCAATAGAATGGATTGAATTGTCAATATGGGTGGAAATTCTTATGCAATAACCACACACTCTCCTCTAGAGTATTTGGAGATGAGAAAACAAGGGTTATTATCATGAAGATGTTAAGACAGTGCTGTCTGTCCCCCCACCTCCATGCCAAGTGAGGGTGAAGGGTGGCTGGAGGACAGAGATCACCCTGCCCTCCTAGGTTGGTTCTAATACTAACGACTCTTACCTATGCAAGAGCAACAGGGATAGGCATGAAAAGGAATGGAAAGATTTTTAAAGTGGAAGGAGTGATAGATAACTGGTATTAATTTAAAAACATGATCTGCACGATCAAAATGTAATTACATTCATGGTCATCACAAGTTAATTCTTGGGGAGAATCTGATTATAACTGTCTGTTCCTTGAGGAGCACACTGTTTTTTTCAGCCAATTCCAAGGCAAGGCTAGAGAAGATTAGAACTAGGCCTCGCCAATCAGAGCGATCAGAGGGGACACAGAGTCCTACAAATTGACCTAAAAGACTTCTAGTAAAATAGTGAGGAGTGGTGGGTTCCCTGGCTGTACAGACATACCCATCGAACCCTTCCTTGGGCCTGATTTCGACACAGAGCACGGAAGCCCTGCCGCTGCGAGAGTTCACTCTGAGTGGCCTAATTTGACTTCATTCTGCTTGGGCTTCTGTCCAATTGGCAGATGTCCTTGTAGAAGCTGATCTTAGACACTTTCCCTTTCTAATTTTTTGGCACCGCTGCCTCTGTTGCATGGGATATCATCTCTGAAACTTTATCTTGGGTTTCCCAGGTTTTGCTTGTTTCAGAGCTTTGGTTTTTCTTAAATCTTTCTCCTAAATCACGAACCCCAAAGAGGGTCACATGAAATACTAAATCGTTGCTAATTCCTTTGGGACAAGTATCAATTATCAAGTGACCTGCTTGCAAACGTCCAACATTCTTTGCCTTTTCCCCACCTCCCTCCGAAATGAGTAGCTTCAGACGAAAGAATGCAAACACGAAGCAATCATCATGCATGTTGTACAAATGCACCATCCTCTCTTACAGGTTGGACTATAGAATAAAATGCCAGAGCTCTGATATTTATTGTCTGAAAGAGGTTTAACATTTGGAGAAATGTGTTCCAACACATACCTTTGGAAAGAAAAGCAAGCTGATCCAACAGAGAATAGGTGGTGGGCAGAAAACATGATGGGCACAATTTTGCTGTGTGTTGGGGCAAAGTTAGAAAACTGGGTCCTTCTGCATAAAGAGCTCCCAGATGAGGTAACAGTTAAATACAAATCAATTTCCAACTCTTCATGAGAGCCACTAGACATCAATTTTAAATATACATGACCACAATATTAATAATAAAGAAATCTTATGTTTTATTTTAATACTTTGGCCAGACCAACCCCTTTGAAGGGATCACTAGTTTAGGAAAGAGGAACAACAAACCATCATTCACTTTCCTGCAGGTTTATCATTTTCCTCATTATTTCTATTGGTCCTGCTTTATTTTTTTCTGAAAATTAAGGGGTAGGGGAGTGTTTCTATATTAGATCAGCAATGTCTGGTTCTTATCCAAATATTCCACCTAATAAGGACGTAAGTTCTCATGGATTGGACAACCACTCTGCAACATTCCTGAGAATTGAATAATATAATAATCTTGAAAGTCAGCAGAGTGGATTATCCACTTTTTTTTCTGGACTTGAACTTGTGACCTTAACAGTAGCACTGCAAAAAAGCAAATGTGCTAAGCACTTTGCCAGAGTAACCTTCCATGTAGACTTTTCATCTTAAATACACACAACTGAAAACAACTACAATTTTTGGAAAATTATGTACAAACCCAATAGTTCTTTTGATTACATATAAATACAAATTAGCTATCTTTCCTAAAAAGTGGTTATAATAAGTAAATAAATACAAAATAAATCTGACCATTATACTTCATGTGCTGGGGTTGAACCCATATAAAATGTACAACTAAATACATTTTAAAATCTTTAAGGAATAATTCTCTGATTAAAATATTTGTTTTCCCAACTTTTTTTGTAGATATAAATATATTTTCAAAATAACTGTGTTTTTCTTTTTTTTCTCCATTCCATTCCATAAATAAAGTCTTCATTGGGAAATATTAAAGTGTCAACTTGGTTTTTTTTTTTTGCTTTTTTCTAATATATATATTTATATATTAGAAATATATATATATACACACACACATATATATATATATATTTCATTTTGCTGTGCTAACGACACCCACAACCCTCCACAACCATGTCCTGATAGTTCTTTAATACAACCTTTTCGTTTTCATCAAGGTACAGCATGGAGATAGCACTGAGTTCTGTTGGTACACAGCACGCCTTGGGGATCTTAGAATTAACCGAGTTGACCAACGTCTGAACAAT
Organism: Canis lupus dingo; assembly: GCF_003254725.2. Classification (NCBI taxonomy): domain Eukaryota; kingdom Metazoa; phylum Chordata; class Mammalia; order Carnivora; family Canidae; genus Canis; species Canis lupus. The sequence continues at coordinate 15,339,544 of NC_064266.1, forward strand.
GGCGTGGTTAGTGGAGTTCAGGTGATCTGCCAGGGGAAAGGGGCATTCCCCATGGCAATAAAAGGCGTGGTACCCCGGGGGAGCTACGATCCAGTCATTCCACCCCACGTCACTGAAGTCCACGTACAAAGGGTGTCTCTTACAGCTGGACTTAAGGCGTTTGCGCTGTTTGTGTTTTGCTTGACGCTTTTCTCTTTTGTGGAGGGGGTGTCCTTTCCCATCGTGGCCAAACGTTACTAGCAGTGGCCTGATTTGTGACCAGCTGTGCTCGTCTTGGTGCAAAGACCTGCTAATCCTGACGTGTCTCTTGGAGACACCTTGATTCTCCTCCAAGTGGGTCACTTCCACCACAAATCCGTGGTTGGCAAGCCCCTGTGCCGTCCACCTCATCACAGCAGGGGTGACATCAAAGCTCTCCCACCTGCTTGCGTTCTGATTCACCAACCTGGTGTCCAAAAGTCTGGTCACGGGGAACTTCAAGTTGGCTGCTGCAGGTTTTATAATTTCATAAATATTAATTCGGTGATGGAAATTGCTATCGTTTTCCAAAGGTTCCTGCATCTGTTCCCGAAAAACCTGAAGTTCTGCTGAGGTGATAAACTCGTCAGTGGGGATAGAAGTTAAATTAAAGAAGAATCTCCGGGTTGTTTTCCCACTCATTTCTGGCAGTTCTTCCAAAGATTCTAATTTGACAAAAAAAAAAAGAAAGAAAGAAAATTAAAAAAAAAGTCATTCAGTAAAGTAATAATGACAATCTGAAGACATAGGAGAATTTGTAAACCTCATTTCAGTATCTGATTTAACCTATGTAAAAGTTTGCAACCAGAAAACAAAAACTTCTGCTCTGGATACAAAGGAAGCCTCCCTTTTCTGTACATTTATGTCAACATGCACACCATGAAGCAAAACTTCACAATTCATTGTTAGAGCTTTTCTTTTTTTCATCGTTACATTCTTAATCCAATACATGAATACTGCTTCCAGGTGGCTATAATAATGGGGGAAACAGTGAAGCATTTCTTTGGAATTCACAGACTTTAGGACAAAAAAAAAAAAAAAAAAGAAAAAAAAAGAAGCACTATAGTTAGTAAAGGTCTAATGAGTGAGGATTTGAGGAAATTATTGCATTTCTTAAAAAGAAAAAGGCTTTAATGTCAATCCCTTAAACAGTATTCTATAACATTACTCTGCAATTTAGATGATTTACAAATCTCGATATACAGATTTCAGTTTCCTAATTAAAGAGTCTGAAACTCAACATCAACGATGACATTTTGCAATGCACACCCTACTATTTTACTCCAAGTCCAGAGACAAAGGCATTTACAGGGATCGACTTCTTTGGAAGCGTAAGGGTGGTACTAAAGCATCGTAGTAATTAAGGCCAGACAATTTTAAGAGAAGGAACTTCTCAACTGTTGTCTGTTCTCTCACCTCTTTATGACCTCAAAAACCAAATCCCGTTTTAGGTACTATTGAAAGGAAAAAAAAAAAAAAAAAAAGACTCTCTTCTGTTTTTAATTCCTTTGTCCTTATAAAAGATAAACCATATTAAATACATACACCTACCAAGACATAAAACCAAAAAAATTATGAAAGTTTATAAAAATACCATTATGAGATTCATGACCTAAGGGATAATCCCATCCTACTACAGAATAAACATTCTAGTCTAGTATCATCATTTCAGAATAGCCATTCAAGTGGACTATGCATAAAAGCTCTGATTTAAGACTCCTGAATTTAAATTTTAAGGAGTACTGTTTTCCAAGCAAACAATAAAATATAACAGCACCTTGAATGCTTTAGTCTGCAAATCATCAAAGGTACGTATTATCATTAAATTGGCTATAAATAGCAATAGAATTTGAGACACTTGGATTTATTTTCATTGAGTTTTACCAACATCCTGTTCCTTTCATTGTCAAAAAACTTAACCTGCTTCATTCTGGATCCAACCTATGTACTTTATATTATCTGACAAAAAAAAAAAAAAATATATATATATATACATATATATATATATATATATATATATATGCTCATGGAATTTACATTTTTTTTTTGAGAGGATCGTATGGTTCTTGTTTCTTCTCTTGTTGATGTGGGAATTTACATTTGAATGTGAAAAGCATCCTTTGAAACCTTGACTCTCAAAGGTCATGAGCTTCTAGCATTGCCTCAACCTGGGAGCCTGCTATAAGTGCTGAATCTCAGGTCCCACCCCATGCCCACTGAATCAGAATCTGCATTTGAAGATTTAAGGTGTCTTAGATGTTTTGTGTGAAGATTGAAATTTAAGAAGCATCACATTGAAGCATTACTCCATAATTTGGTGTAAACCAAATATGAAATTTTGGTAAACTGTCACTCCGGAACTTGGCACTTCCACTTAGCTTGCCCTGATGAGTGGTGCTTTGAAGATGAAGTTTTCCACAAGTAGAACCTTTGAGTGAATGATCTGAAGTGATTCGCCTTTGCTAAGAGATCTACATTCTCTGAACAACCTATAGCTGCTTGATTTAGGGGAAATACAACCATAAAAGTAATCAAAACAGTTTCCATTTATGATAATGATAGCGTCAAACAGATTTTGTTAGCACGCAGAAGAACATTAGTGTTGGCCAAGGAATAAGAGCTGAGTCCATGGGGGCAGGGGCAGGGTGCAGCCAGGGACTCAGAACAGAAAGATCTAACAAAGGTCATCTATCTACTTGGGAAGTGGAGACTATCAGGCCAAGAAGTAAACCCTCCGTGGTCCCTTTATGCCTGCTAATCTACACCTGTTGGGAATATCTTTTGGGAACTACTCACACTCTAAACCTCATTCTAAGCTAATAGTACTTCAGGCACTATTTTTATATTTTATTTTTTGTTTAATTTAATTTCACTTAAATTCAATTAATAACATATACTATATTATCAGTTTTAGAGGTAGAGGTCAGTGATTCATCAGTTGCATAAAACACCCAGTGCTCATTCTATCTTGTGCCCTCCTTAATGCCCATCACCTAGTTACCCATCCCCACACCCCGCTCCCCCTTCCAGCAACCTTCAGTTTGTTTCCTATGCTTAAGAGTCTCTTATGGTTTGTCTCCCCTCTCTGATTTGGTCTTATTTTATTTTAAAAAATAACCCTCCAACTAATCAGAGCAGGGCTTTCCTCAGTAGCTCCAACAAGTAGCAAGGATAGTATTTAGCTACTTCTCTTTTTTCCTCCCCCTAATTCAGGGGCCCTGTTTCCACTGAAGGCATTCTTTTCACAGAGAAGCCAACACATACCAAAGAAAGAAGGAGTGTCATAAAAATCAGTAGCATCCCCCAGATGTAATGACATAAAGCTAGATCTGGCTTGAACTACTGATTTCTTAGTATACCTAAGAACATGCTCTTTTCTTTTAAAGAGTGTTGAGGACACGCAAATGATCCAGGGCATTTGTTGACTGCCTGTAGTAATAAGGTGCCCAGAGAAATCACAATTGCAACAAAAACTTCAGATCCTAAATCCATAAATGAAAAAGAAAGAAGTTATGAACACATACAGACACGAGCACACCCAGACACAAGGACACACACACACGCACACACAGCAAGAGGATGATAATGAACATTCAGCAAGACCAGCTTGAAAGACAGGTAAAATGGATAAAGATGGGTATAAAAGAGGCATGGAATAGAATAACCCTCCAGAAGATAAATGTAAGCCTGAAGTGAGTCATATAAAATTGCCGTTTGACTAGATTTGACATGTTAAAAAAACAACAATTTCATGCACTTCAAAATCTCACTGGAAGTTAAGTGGCAGGAAGGAGAATCACTTAGTAACTTTAGCAAAGGGAAGACACTCGCTATTAAACAATAAGTAACTTGAAGGCCTTTCTCTGACTTCCCAGCTGCACTAAGAACCTCTCTTTGTCCTTAATACAAATGATTCTGGTGATGCCCCTGTGGACTTACGTCAGAGAATAAGTCAGAACACTCCAAACCCAGGAAAAAATGGCTCAAGTTTGGGGCACCTACCACCACTTCCTCTGATCTGCAAGGAATGACTTTCTTCTTAAGGGTGGAAAAATCAAAACCTATTTGAAGTAAAATAAAGGGGGGGGAAAAAAAGCTGCAAATCACCGCACCACACCTGGGGATTCTGAAAATATACAGCATTCGCCTAAGTTGGCAATGTATGCTTTTTCAGAGGTTTACATAGTTATTAGTTCTCTGTAAATAACCGTGTTGAATAAGCTGAACTTGTCAAGGGATTTGGGTATTCCAGCCTATTTTAGACCTGGGTTCCTGAACCTCTAAGTTCTTATCCAAATAGAGAGCGAGCTATGGCTGTAGAAATGTGGGGAAGTAAAGAAAAATAAGACATTAGTGACATCTGACCTCTTGTCCAAAGAGAAGTTCTGACTTAATCATCTACCCCCTATCAATTATTCATCTACATCAAAATAATACAGAATATGAGGCTGAATTCCCTCAGCCCTCCTGTGTTCACTCTGGCCTCTTCTTCCCCAGACAAGTGTGTGAATGGGACAGAAGAAGAGAAAGAAGGCACCATGGTAATGCCTCTGGTGTGCTGAAGGCTTCTTGGTGCCACGTCTGGCATGAAGATCTCTATATGAATCATCTCACAACGAATCGATTAGAGAGAGACTCTTATTATCTCCATTTTGGAAATGAAATAGTTAGGGCTCAGAGAGGTTATGTGGCTTTCCTAAGGTCACCGGGCTAGTAAATGAAGACCAGAGCTGCGAACTTTACTGAAGTTTCCAAGTTTCTGACCATTAGGCACCACTACCTATCTGAGGGGAGGAGTCAAAAACTCAAGCAAATGTCAAAACCACTAGGGGCACGTTTATGTTTACTATAATAACCACAGGGTGAGTTCTTTTCCAACCAAAGACTGTATCACCCAAGTATGGTGGGGAGATGTAACTAAACATTAGGAGAATACAGCGGTAGGGCCCACTGGGACATGCAGATCTTGTCTGGAACTACTGTTAGTCTGCAGCTACCTTTTTGTCCTCAAGGATGGTGAATTTTAGCAAAAAAATGTGAATTATTGTTATGTTTTTAGAATTCTGCAACCCTCTTTGAACCAAAAGTGTCCATTAAGACAATAACCACAGAGCACCTGGGTGGCTCAGTGGTCGAGTGCCTGCCTTCGGCTTAGGTCATGATTCCAGGGTCCTGGGATTGAGTCCCACTGGACCTCCCAACTCCATTTCAGGGAGCCTGCTTCTCCCTCTGCCTGTGTCTCTGCCTCTCTCTCTCTCTCTCTCTCTCTCTGTCTCTCATGAATAAATAAAGTCTTTTAAAAAATAAATAAATACATAAGACAACTACCACTACCGAGCAGATGCCGTAGCCAACCAGTAAAACTGGATGTCACTGCCCTGAAATGAATGGAAAGTGCCTGAGAATAAGAAACAATATTTTCTAGAATATAAAATAATGGCTAGAGAATTAATATTACCAGGGAGAAAAAATATAAAATTAAAAGGTTACAAGGAAACAGTTTTTTATTTTTTTAAATAAAAAACAACAAAAGGCAACTGAAGGAACAGTACTGTCATCCTCAAGAACCCTGATCTGGCTTCTGCCCACCCTTAACTCCAACACCTTTGGAACGATCATGTGCCCGTTTACTGTCCTTTTACTACTTAGTGAAATACACAAAGGGCAAGTCTCAAAGAAGACAAGATAGCTCAATGAGAAGGGATTAAGGAAGGAGACAGAGGAACGGCCAAAAGAGTAGAGAACAGATAATATTAGTCCAAGAACAATCGTTGAGCATCAGAGCCTCGACCCCCAAAGACTTCCAAAGAGAATGCCTGTTTTACTTGCTGGGACCCTTCTCAGTGACACTGAACGACCCGGGGATACTAGGGAAGCACATCAAGTAAATACTGCTTTGGGGGGGTGCCTGTGTCCAAATCCTTTGCTTACACTGGGCATTTGTGATACAAGTTCTCTCTCCCAGGGCATCAGTTGCTTCTTGAACTCTCCCATTATACGGATATTTTCGTGGTAATTACATTTGTGGGAAAAGGGTTATTTTCTATTCAAAGGCTTTAGTCAGGGAGGCAAATAATTCCATTGTTCATTAAAACGAAGACTGTGTCCTTCAGAGTCTGGAGAGCAAACAGATGGTCCTTCTATATTCTACTCTGACAGGAGAACATAAAGGCTTTTTGCAGGGCCGGTGAAGTCAACCAATTTCAAGGTGTTTTTCAGTACAGCAAAGCACAGAACACTCCTTCCAGGAGGAGGAGTGATTTTTCTTTCCTCAGTGGCAGCTGCGAAAGGTCTATGTGCGGCCAAAGAACTTTTTAATGACTGGAGGAAGAAAACTGTTGGAGTACTTGGGTTCTCCTAAGGGACAAGTACTGTCCAGAAGACTAGACAAAGTTTAATAGGAGAAATGACAACTGATCATTCTGTTTCAGATCACCTACCATGCGGTCCCATTATCTTCACACAGTGGTTGATTATCTGATAACCATGGTATCTCTGGTCTTGTAATTTCACCAAATCACCCAGATTCCACCCACAAATGAAACCAACAACAGGTAATTCTTGGAATCAGGCCCTTAGTTCTCTACCAAACACATGCCCATTAAGGCTGCAGGAGCCAAGTTCTGGTCTTAAGCTAGCTGCCTTAATCACATGATTTATTAAAAGATTTTTAGTGCCATGCATGGCACAAGGATCTTTATAAAAAGCAAATCCTGGGTTACACAAAAATGAAACGGTCTTCAAAATATGCATGATGTGGCCTAAGAATGATATGCTAGTCATAACAAGAACAGAAATGGATGTGATGAAATTTGAGGCAAAAATTACATGGCTTTTTCTATCATCTAACTGCACTGAGATCTGACGTTACTGTAAGTTGACTTTAAGCAGGTTGATAATTTCTCTACTGCTCTGCACATAACTTTCATACTTTTAAAGTTATAAATTCTGACTTATAAACTCAAGCACGCTATTTAGGTTAAAATAACACACTCAAATAATTTGTAGCCTGTTTAGTTTTGATCAAGCCACTCCTAGAGGAAAGAGAAATACACAGACTCCACTGACGGGATCCTCATGCAGCTGAATGTTTTAGGTGTCAGACGACTTAAGTGTTCCTCCTTTAAGTTATGAGAGACACACAGTACCTTCCTAGCCTTTAAAATAATTAAGAGTGGTTCCAGGCTAAATTTCCAGGAGAGGTGGCTGAAATAGCTGCTCTTGCTACTTTTCTATCCAGAAAAATAATTCTTATCAGCATCAGCTGGGAATGATGAGCTGCATCTACTACAATCATTCCAAGATTATGTTGACAGAGCATATAGGAGTGAAAACATTTCTACATATGACAACAGACAACTTCTGCTTCTCAGCGAACGAATCCTGAAGGAGTAGAAGGATGCCTTCTGTGCTTTCTCATGGGAGCTCTACTGCAAAAAAGCACCTCACTTGGAAATGTGCTGGAAAATGATGGATTACGATCAATGGGTTATCAATCCCGTGTCCCTTCACAGTGTACAACTGCTTTGATGAAGAAGTACCTTTGGTTACGCCACCTGCCTTTAGGACTTCTTCCCAACACTAAGTGCTGTTCTCACAAGTGTAGTCACCCTTCACACTGACAGAAAATAGGTAGCTGTAACAGTTCTTATTTGTTTATGTTAGAGAATAGATTTCTGCCTGAAATTTACCACCTCGAAGCAAGGCAAGAAAATGGGAACTTTACTCCCGATTCCCCAATAATCTACAAGTGACTGCTCTGTGATACACAGCTTTGGAGATTTCTCTAGAACTTGATGAAACCCGTGCTCTATTTGGAATGCATTAAGCCAAAAGGGTATTTAAAAGTGTAGAAAAAGAACTAAAGTGGAACATAAAATTTTTGACTAATTGATCCAAGAACTTGGGTACAACAGATGTCAATAGCTTCTCTTGGACATTTCAAATCCACTAAATGCTGTTCTAATGAAACAAGCAGAAATAGCGTACCTTAGGAAAACCACATCCAGTATCATAAAAGAAAAAAAAAATCCACATTTCAATGCACATGGAGAAAAAAAAAAAAGAACCACCAGGCAGCTGCTGCAAAAGCTTTTATCTGAAGGCTTGCCTTGTCTCTAAGAGGGAGTTCATCTCAGATTTAAGCACAAAACAAGAAAGTCATTGTGGAAACAATAAGATTGATTGTGGGATTGATCTCTCACGGGGATTAGATAGGGATTCGAAATCTTCCAAACCAGGCCCAGATCAACTGTAAATTAGAAAGACTTTGGGGCCCCTGGCTTTGATTCTTCAATAGTATCTCTGAAAAGTCTGTCCTTGGCTGTGTCTAGCCTGAAACCCCAGCTGAAGCAGGAGAAACAGATTTACAGGGCAAAAGGGCTTCCAAACAGACATAAAGAGATCCCAATCTGCCCCCCTCCTTTTCATTCTTCCCCTATGAAATTCTTGCACATTTAGCTGACTAGGGGCATGCCTTTTGCCCTCATCTTCCCCATCACTTGATTTCTCTCCAGTTCCTGGAGGAGGAGTCGCTCTCCTGGCTGCAGGCCAGGAAAAGGGTGCAGATTGACCAAAGGGGAATCCCTGGCTCCCTCGCCACACAGGCAGCGCGGTAAAGCCAGGTTCGGTTCGGAAAGGTTCTTACAAAGGCAAGAACTGCCTTCCCAGGGATGCCAACAGTCGGCCCACAGTGGGGAGCTTCTGGAGGGGACTCTCCGCGCGCATCTCGGCCCCCACGCTCTGCTCCACGCCTCACCTTCGTGGTGGAAGCTGCGCACGGTGTTGGCCAGGCTGGCTGCCCTCTCCAGCCGGTGGTCCGGGGCCGGTGCGCCCGGCTGGCCCGAGTGCCGGCGGTACAGGTCCAGCATGTAGGGGGGCACCACGGCGTCCCTGCTGGGGGTGGGTCTCCGCTTCAGGCCGAACATGCTGAGCAGCCGCAACTCGAACTCGCTCAGGACTTCGTCCGAGGGCTGGGACGGGGAGCGGCCAGGAGATGCCGCGAACTTCCTCCGGCCCAGCTCCGTAATGAGACCGGCCGCGCCGCCCAGGAGGACCTGGGGAAGCAGCAACGCTAGAAGACAGCGGGTCCCGGCCACCATGGTCGACCTGCGGACAGGGCCGACGTGAGTCACCGAGTTCCCCGCCCAATCCTCTCCCCGCCCTCGCGTCCCGGGGCTCCCGCTCCGGCCGCTGCCTCCCCCTCCAGGGTGCCCACCTGGTGTGCAATACTCGCGGGGATACTTCAAAGGTCTTAAGCTCGAACGTTTGGGAGAATGGAAAGCCCCTAGTTCCTGAGCCTGAAGGCTCCCCCCCCTTCCAACTCACTCTCATCCATCCGGCACGATTTGCGCGCGCGCGCACACACACACACACACCCCACCAGCGTCAAGACTGTCACCTTTCTTCTGTGACACTCGCGCTGACAGCCCGTGCAGGGAACCTGGGGAAACCACCGCTTGGTCTGACACCTCCCGGATCGCTAAACAAACCCAAACACATTGCCCAGCGCTGGCTTGCATATAAACACGCACGGATGGTGCATGTGACTTCCTTACAGGCACCGTATAGAACTTCCTGATACACACATACACTCACACTCTCTCTCGCTCCCGCCCTCCCGCCCTCCCTCTGACTTCCAGACCCGGTAAACTCAGGGCCACAACTTCCGAAGCCACTTGCAACTTGTGGCCCACGCCTTTAACCTCAGAGGTGTCAGGACAGGCCACCCCAGCCCCGAACCCCCCGCCCCATGCAGTCCAGACACACATACATATTCCTCCAGTTACATAAATAATACCTATTCGGTCACGTGTCACCAGAAGGTGGCATTTAAGTTCTGCCCCCCTCGCATTCCTGGCAACAAACAGGGAGAACCCCAACTTCTAGTATTTTCCTAAATGGGACTTGGCTCTGAGTAGAGAGCAGGTCTCCCTGAGAAACTTGAAGAAGGGAGAGAAGATGGCCATGGCAGGGCGCAAAGGTTGGCGACTAACGGGTGAAATCCAGAGGCCACCCTCTAGATTGGGCTTCTTCGAGGTTTTTTTTTTTTTTTTTTTTTTTAATCATCTAAGTGTTAACAGCCCTAATAAAATACTGAGAAGAGAGAAGGGAGGAGGGGCGGAAGAGCGCGAGCCGGGAGGGCCAGGCTCGCCGGGGCGGTCTGGTGGGGGCATCGCCGCAGGGGCTCGGCAGCACGTGGACCCGGAGGGGGTCTGTTTACGTCCGCCCGGCCCGGCCCGGCCCCAGGAGCCGCTCGCCCTCGGCGGCCGCCCGCGCCCCGCGCCCCGCGCCCCGCCCCTACCCCTACCCCGTACCCCCACCCCAGCCCGGGGCCCTCGTCCCCTACCTTTAGGAGACCGCCGACCGTCTAAGAAGCACGCGGGGGCACGTCCATTGAAAGAGCCTCCACATGGAAAAAGCTCTGGTCCAAGGACCTGGCGCAGGGACCCGGTTCCCTCGGGCCGCCGCCGCCGCCGCCGCCGCCGCCTCCTCCCGCCGCCGGGCACCGCGGCCCCGGGTCTGGCCCCGCGGAGCAGTGGGGCGGCGCGGGCGCGGGGTCCGGGCGCGGGGTCCGGGCGCGGGGTCCGGGCGGCGAGGCCGGCTCCGCAGGGGCCAAGGCACCGGCGCGAAGCGGGAGCGCAAGCTATTCTCCCTGCAAGTTCAACAAGTCTCCAGCCAAGTGCTGACACACAACAACAGCGAGCAGGGGGAGGAGGACGGGGCAGGCGAGGGAAGGGACAGGGCAGAAGCCGGTGCGTCGTCGTCCTCAGGCACCGGCGCCCGCGGGACGCGGGGCCCGGCGCGGGGGCCGAGGGTCGGGCGCTCCCTCCGCGCTAGCGCCGCCGCGGCCCGTGGCTCGGGGCGGCCATCCTGGGCGACGCCGGGTGCGGGGAAGGGCGCAGCGGCGGTCTCGGGGCCGGGCGGGGGGCGCCCCCGCATCACTCGGCCTCGCTCCGGCGCAGCCCCGCCGGCGCCCGCCGGCCGATCGCCCCGCGGCTCCGGCGCCCCGGCGTCCTCGGGCGCATTCTCCGGCGAGGCGAGGCGAGGCGAGGCGAGGCGAGGCGGCGAGGCGGGTCCCGGGCGGCCGAGGCGCGCGGCCGCGCTCTCCCCTCGCGGCAGCCCCCGGGCCAGACTGCGCTGCGCTCCGGGGCCGGCCCGGGGTCCGCTCACGCGTCGGCCGGCGCGTCGCGGGCCCCCACGCTCGGGCGGCGCGGGCTCGGCATCGCGGCGCTCGGGCTGGGCTCGCGGCTGCGCGGCGCCGTGCGCGCGGCTCCCCGGCTCCGGCGCGGCCCGGGCGGCCGAGGCCACGGCGCAGGGGCGCGCTCGGCCGGGCGCTCCAGCCCGCGCGGGGTGAGCGGCGCGCGGCGGCGGCGGCGGCGGCGGCGGCGGAGCAGCCCCCGTAGTCCGCGACGCGCTGGCCGCGAGGTCGGCGGGTCGCGGCGCAGCCTGCGGCGGCGGGCGTCCGGCGGCGGCTGCCAGTCCCCGGCGGGGTGTGGGAAGCGGAGCGGCGGGCGCAGCGCGAGCCGGGCGCAGGCGGCGGGGCGAGGACTCCGGCGGCGGCGCCGTGGCGCGGCGCTCGCGGCTTTTAAAGGGGACGCAGCCTGCCTGCAGCCTCCGTCTCCGCGGAGGCCGGACACCTCCCCCTCGGCGGCGCGGCTCGCCGGGGATCCCCGAGCGGGCGGGAGCCGGAGCGGGAGCGGGAGCGGGAGCGGGAGCGGCGCGCAGGGGTGTGGACGGCGCGCCGGGGCAGCCGCGGCGGGGTGGGGCCGAGGGCGGGGCCGCGGGGCCGCCGAGGGGGGCGCTCGCGCATCCAGCCCCTGCGCTCCGGGGGGAGAGCGCGGGGAGCGCGGGACCCGCGGCGGGGCGGCGGGGGCGAGGGTCCGGGCGAGCGCGGGGGCGAGCCTTTATCTCCTGCCCGGCCCGTTATTCAACTTTCAGTTTGAAGTTTTTCGGTAACAGATGATTAAGGAGAAAAAAAAGAAGAAGAAAAAAAAAAAAAAAAAAAAAGAACTCAACCAAGTTACAAGGCGTCTTGGCATAGGGTTGCGTAGACACTTGTGTTTCTCCAGGGTGGGGGAATTAAAAGAAAACCAGAGATTGCAGAGTAGGTCACTTAAAATTTAATGTATCCAAATATATCTATATATATGTAATGCGTGAGTACGCATTTACTTTTACATATGTGTATACATTTATGTTTATGCAAATGCCCTTTTAGTCAGATAAATGTACATGTAATATACAAAAATATTCGTGTATGTCTCTATCAATGTATCCACATATGTAAATATATGCTAACGAAAGCTCATGTCTTTAAACGTATGTCTCTATATCTACACATGTGAAATGGATGTCATCCTGCTATGCATGATATTCCCAGTGTTGACTCTCGTGTGTGGCAGTGTAGAGAGAGGATGATACTATTTTTTACGGTGGCCATCAGGTAACGCTTCGTGATATTTATCTTGCCCACCTCAGAGGCAGGCGTGGAGCAGCTCAGAAGAAGGTAAAGTAATGCACAGTGTGAACCAAGCATACAAGACCTTAGAACCCTCTGACCCACCAGGCCCAGCAGCAGGTATATGACATACGGTCAAGTCACTTGTCTTCCTCGGCTGAATATTCCCCAAATCTGCGGTACCACGGCGTTTGGAGGTTAAGGCTTTCTCACCTTTCTCCAGGGCCCTCCACGCATAACACAACCAGGTTGCCCAAATGATCCTAGAAGCCAAGAGCCAACAATTTTTGGAAAAGACCAGATCAGCAAAATCAAGTTTGCCTGCACTGAACCTCCAGCCTGCAAAGCAGGAAAAGTCTGCAGCCAGAGCTCATAACAGCGTATTATCCATGTGTATTATTTTTTCAGTTGAGAAGCTAAAATAATTCTAGGTTCTGCTCACGTAAATCGGATTAGCAACCCACAGAGGGGAATTAGGCACTTGCTGTTTCTGAAAGTATAAAGGTCAAATAAGGTATTTCAGAGGAAGCCTACCTACTAGGAAAGTAAATGGAGTGCGGGAGGGTAAAATATTCAGGAACATGCTTCCGTCCCACCCTCCCCCCCCCCCCAAAAAATAAAGTGCTATAGAAGCAGAATGCCCCTCTGAATCACTGGCCACCAAACAAGTCGGCAATAGAACATATTCTACCCATAGACACTTCAGTTAAAAAGCGTTGCTGTGCTTCCAAAATGATTTCCTTTCTTATCAAGTTTAACTGAGAAGTTAGCAATTGTTTCTGTCATCAGAGAGATTTAGAAGACAAAACAACCTGAGACCTAAATCAGTATGTAGCTTTTAAAGAGGAGGAGAAAGATGATGGATGCTCCTCACGTAAAGATGAAAAATTAATCTCTGGTGATGATATCAAAGATGCCTTGCACCTTTAGGCCCTCATGACTTGCGAAAAGGGAACCTTTTCGGTGTATGAAATAATCTTCAAGTCAAGAATCTAAGAGAAAATGGGCACTTCACTACCTTCGATTCCATTTCAGTGTTGCCCATCACAGGATCTCTTTCACGTGTGATATAGGATTTCTGAGAGACTGCAGAATGCCTTTTCCTGAGCACAACTTCCTAAATTTTGGCCCTATTTGTCGAAGAGCCAGACTCTCTGGTTGTTTTTTAGAGATGGCTGCCCTCTTGTGGTGGAAATGAGTTCCAACTCTTGGTAGAAAAAGTCCGTAAATAAATAAGTAAATAATCAAGTAAATAAATAAATAATCTCCACAGGCTGAATTGGGGTATGAACTATAGGGCAATCATACCTGTTCACATTCCAAGCAACAGAAATAATTAAAAACAATAAGTATAAATGGAGATGACCTCTCTCTTTATCTGCTAATAGCCACCTTCCACCTGTAGCTCAGAATGCTGGGTTATTACTTTAGATGCCAGTGTCTGTGTGCCTAGAACATATCACCTACTGCTAACTGTGGCCGACCCTACCTTTTTCAAAGGTTCATTAAAAGTTTTCCAGCCCATAAAGTGAGATTCATTCTTCGTGGCCATATCAAATTTGATGTATCTGCCAGATGTGGGGAGTGGCCAGAGTGGGGGTATGGAGTTATCTGGGGGAAGCGTTGATGGTAGTTGCAAGAGGGCACAGGCAAATTATGTAAACAAGAAAAAAAAAAAAAAAAAAGCAAAGCCTACCATGTAAGGACTCTGTATAAAAGAGGGTGTTGCTATTCCCTTCCAGTAATTTCTTGCCAGTTTTGAAAAAAGATACTGAAAATCCACATTTGATTATGTGTGGACATGACCTAGGATGAAATTAAGTGCTTAAAGAGTCATACTTTGGCAACTTTTCCTTTAGCAGTTCAGCCCAGATAATGTTTAATTTTATTGCATCCTGCAGCTATTAGCATTCACCATTGTTCTTGCTAGGTCAACCATTATGCAAATTAACATTAAAATAATGATCCTTACTATTGTAAAGGTCACAGCAGGCATTAAATGATCCATCTACCTTGTAATTGTCATTCCATGAAACCCGTGGCAACTCCCCTGAGAAACCTCTTGGCTTTTTAGCATACATATCACTTTGTTACTAGTGTGACACCCAACACCAACTGTACTTACTTCATCTGGATGAAGTTCTTTCATGGGAACCAGGAGCCACAGCAAAAGAGTAGCATCTAGTCTATCACTTTTACCTGTTGGGTGTGTGATTAGATGTGGTAGAAAGGATGTAAGGTGGAGTGATTTATTTGTAAAACTAGGCCTACTAGGCCAAATCGGGTTACTGCTTTCAGGCAAATACTAACTACATCTTAAACTTTAAGGGAGAATGAGCTTTGTGAATTGACTAGGTAGTATTTTAGGATGCACACAGTAGGTATTCTATAAACAAGTTGATTATGTGTGTGCGTTCTCTCTCTCAATCTTTCTCTCTCTCTCTCACCTCCTCCTCCTAAAAATAAATTAATTAAAAAAAACAAAATGGTCATCTCTTGGGCTCATCTGTTGATCCGAATAAAAGAATATATATTCTTAGCCTGCCTCAGCCTGCATGATGAAGGTCAAATGCATAAAACACGTGTGGAATTGGAGAATTTAAAAATGTCATACAAACACAAGATCCTGATTGCTACTTTATGTATCTTGAAATGTGTTTTTCAGCTTTCTGCCTGAAATACTATGGCCTGTTTTTGAGAGTTAGGATTTTGCATGCATTTTTTCTTTTTTTTTCTCTAACAGCTTTTATCATATTGCCAAACAGTGGCTATTTCACCAGAAATTTGGGTTGATCTGAGACAACAACAAATTTTCATAGTCTCAGCTCTCTCATGAATAACATGTAGAGGCTTACAGCTGATCTCTTCACAAAGTTGTTGTAAAAAATAAATGAGAAGATAATGTGTCAAGAAAAAAGATACCTTGCAAAATTTGATTTACTATCCACATGCAAATTAAGGTCTTCTAAAATTAGTTTTACGTTATCTTCTATTGCACTTGGTAGATACCAAAAATGAATGTTAAATGAACACATGCATCTGAAAAATAAAGATAGCCTTCCAATAGGCTGCTTTAGATATCAATTAAATATTATTTCATTAGCATATATCAATATATTTGCTTATCTTGTCAATAATAGTAAAATATTTTGGTCTTGTGTTAGATTGTGAAGAGTCAATGGCTAAAATTTCTCTTTACATATCCAGTCTCCAAACATTTATCGAGTAGCTATTATACCCATGGCACTATTTACTTAAGTCCCAGGTACCTAAGTCCCAGGTAATACAAAAATACAGTCTCAGCCCATAATACATTTAGAATTCATCAGAAGAGATGGAACATAATAAATGTAAAGTATATGAATAAGAACCTTAGTGAAAAACAAGTGCTGTAGGTTTAGTAGAGAAAGAACAGTTTCACTTCTGAAATGTAGATTCATTACATTTATAGAAGGGAGGGCATTTGAGAGGAACATTTAGGACAAGAATTGCGTAGGATTGGTAGGTGTCTTTATGAATGTCAGCATTAACAATAGTAGAGGTCCACCAATGCTGGTAGTTACTGCATTTCATGTATTAGCTGCTTTCTACCTAATTCTCACAAGAACCTTGTGCCATGGGCATTATTACTTCCACTTTGCAGCTGTAGAAAATATGCTTGGAGAGGTTAAGCCATTCTCCCAAGGTCACACAGTAAGTGGCACAGGCAGTCGTCTTTTCTATAGCTCTTGTGTTTGCTCATTTGAGTATTTCTCCCAGCTACCCTCATGCCACGTTCCACCTGCCCACCATGCTAATGGTCTCAATTCTACACAGTACAAACAACCCAAACCCAAAACATCAGATGGAAAAATATAGGGAAATGTTTTGAGGAGTATGGGTGGGACATGTGTTCGGATAGGGATACGGCAAGACCACAGGTAAGTCTATTCTTCAGACAGGATCCCAGCAGGAAAGTGAGGGCACATTCTTTAACACAGAATTTTAGGAAGTTTAACAAAAGGCACTGTACAAAGGTTTGGGCAGAGTTGAGGGGAAATGACAAGGGATTGTGAAGCACCCTGGCCCTACGTTAGGAAGCCAAATGGAGGCTTTACAACGCTTAGGCCTACAGGGGCTCAGGAGCAAACATTCCAAGGCCCCGAGAAAGCTGCAACCGCAGGAGGGAGCCCCTGGCAGAAGTAGGGCACCTCTGGTTCAAGGTCAGCTGGGAAGGAGCTGGCAGGGGAAAACAAATAACTCAAAGTTTCTTTGCTCCTCCTCTCTGAACATCTGTTGAAATCTCCCAGTGACCTAATTTAACCAGGACAAGTATCCATTGCTGTGTAGCAAACTACCATAAACTTAATGTCTTGATGCTCCTTTATTATCTCATAGTTTCCGTGGGTCACAAAGCCAGGCATGGCTTAGGTGGTTCTCTACTCAGGGTCTCATAAGGCTGCAATCTCATTTAAGGCTCAGGGTGTTCTTTCAAGTCTATGGGGCTATGGGCAGAATTCATTTCGTTGCAGCTATAAAACTTACTCATGATCATTTCTTGCATCAATGCCAACAGGAGAACATCTTTCTGATTAGTAGACCCTCTTCTAAAAGACTCACCTAATTATATGCCCATCCAGGATAGGCCCATCCCCTTTATACAGTAACTCAATTTCAATTGATTAGGGACCTTAATTACATCTACAAAAATCCCATCACCTGTTGCCATACAATGTAACCTAATAAGGTGAGTATTATCCCACCCTATCCCTCAAGGGGAGGGGCTGTGCGGGGGCTGGGAATCTGGGAATCTCAGTCTATGCAGCCCATAGAAATCAACCTCTCAGACACAAAGCAAGGAACAGAGTAGATCTGGGGCACAAAGGTAAGCAGACTTAAGGACCTCAAGACTCTTGACTGCTAGTCTAAGGTATTTGGACTCTATCCTGTATAACGGGATCACTGTGAAATAATTTTACCAGAGGAATGGCATGGCTGGAGATACATGTTAAGAAAACAAATCTCATGTTTGGTAGTGTATAGTGGTAAAAAGGAGGCAGAAAAGAGAGACTGAGTAATAGCTTTTGTAACTATATATATAAGGGTGAAGGAGTGGTATTGGAAGCCTAAAGTCCAGGTGAAAAAGAAACCAGTGTGAAAACTGTGAGATCAGATGGGTAGTGTGGCCTGGAGACGGGAAGTAGCACTGGGGACAGGAAGAATCGAAATCTGCAGTTTTTAGAGCTTGGGTGGCCAAAAAAGCACAGTGCAGTTCACAGTAAGGAGTGTGAACAGGAGCTGGATGGGAGATGTGGGGGTGATTCTTTTTGGGTGTCGTTAAATATCCTCATGGATGTATAGAGCAGATAATTAGATACCAGCCTGTAGTTCAGGGAAAGGATTAGGGGGTTGGCTTGCAGATTTCTGAACTAAATCTTAACCATTTAGAGAAGAAAAGATTGCCAAGGAAGGTGTAGAAGATGTTGCAGAAAAAGTCTTAGAGAAGTCAAAAGCAGACCATGGTTATTTGTCTTAGAATTCATAGGAGGGGAGTTTCCAGAAGAAGGTAGGTCCACATCTTCAGTGCTGGTGCATTAAGAACAACTCTTTGATGGTGTTACTGGATCACAGGTATAGAAGAGGATGGAGTGGCAGGAGACAGTATGGCATTAAGTAGGAGTGAGGTATGGAAGTTGAGTCTGTAAGTGAAAGAACATAAAGCAAAGGAATTACCAATATTTGAAATATATCTCCAAATAGTTCATGAAATGGTTGAAGTTACCTGGAGGCCTTTAACAAAATCAACAAAGGGGTGCTTGGGTGGCTCAATTGGTTGAGCATCTGCTTTCTGTTTGGGTCCTGATCTCAGGGTCCTGAGATCAGGCCCTGAGTCAGGCTCTCTGCTTCTCCCTGTCACTCTCCCTCTGTGCTCTCTCTCTCAAATAAATAAAATAAAATCTTTTGGGAAAAAATTCAAAATTCAATTATTAGGGGTTTACATATTGGTTTTGCTGGAGAATTTCTGGGTGGTTATTTATTTTTTACAAGAAGAAATCTCCCAGGGAAATAGTTCTAATTAATACCTAGGGATTTGTCATTTACTTAAAACTTCATTTGCATATTTCTGCACTTTTTACAATTTGTAGGACCACAGGAAGCTCAGTAAGGTGGCAGTTAACCTTCAAACTATCAGTCATGTTTATCTCCTCACAGTGCCCTCATGGGACCAGTTGCAAATTCTTTTCATCTTACTTACCTATTGATTCAGTAAGAACTTTTCAAAGGCAAAAGGGGTTTGGAGGTAGCAACTTTAGAATTATGATTTAAAAAGTACTCTGATTGAACAATAGCAATCCAAGAGAATCACTTTAACCAGTGATTCTTAATGGATATTCTCACTCCAGGCATATTTCACAAATTGTCTTACTGGGATACAAAAGGATTTGCTTTCTGCCCTAATTAGTGTGGAACTTACTTGTTGAGCAAATATTATGAGTATATGTGACTTGAGAGATTTAGAGAAATATCACTTTTCATACTTTCATATTTACTGCACAGTGACCACTCAATTGCAGCCAATAGAAGATGCAGCCCCCCAGCCCTGTCCACTCCAGTACACACCTGATTGCCAAAGAAGGGCTTTCCCCATTTGGTAGAGTTTGTTCTGCCAGCATGTGCTGCTGGCCAGATGTGCTAAGGAATTTCATACCTCCCGGAAGCAGCCCTCAAATCAATGACCAATGGGAGTATATCAGTACCTTGCCTTCCTCTGGGAGGGATAACTCAGGTGCATGATCTAAATGGACTCCTCAAATTCCAGTCACCTGCAGTGATAAGGGCTTGATAATGCGTCCTTTACTGGCTGCCTTCTCTTCCCTGTCTCACTTTTCTATTCCTCTAATTGTGTTTCTCACCTCCCTGTAACCTATCTATACTCAGATCTTTGTCTTAGAATCAGCTTCTGGTGGAACTCAACATAAACACAGGATGATATTCAGTAGAATATCTACTGACCTGAGATAGCACCTATCTGTAGTGACTCAAATTTAATGGTACTCTGCCAAGAATGAAATAACATTGTTGACTTTGGAGACCTGTTTTGCATTTTCTTTGTTCATTTATTCATTCAATGATTTTTACTTCTCCAGGCACTGCTAAGTTTCGGGGGCTACAAAGATGAGCACAGCGATTTACACAAAACCATCAAATAGAAATTTATACAAGATACAAAAATTGAACCAACAGTTACTACCTTCCCCTGGAGATCAGAGAAGGTTTCCTGGGAGGACATAATTCTTGAATCAAATCATGAAAACTGAGCAGGTGTTGGGCAGATAGGCGAGGGGGAAGGGAATTCTAAGCAGGAAGAACAGCAGGGGTAAAAGCAGGAAAGCATGAAACATCAAGATGCATTAAAGAAGTGGTCAACAATTTAGCGTGACTGGATAGAAGAGGAGAAAGGGTGCCAGCATTTTGCTGGGCAAAGGAATTTGGACTTTTCCCTATAGGATCTACTTTGAGAAAAATGTCTTTGGTAGAAATGAGCATGATCATTGTTTGGAGTAGTGCCAGACTGGAGGCAGAAGGACAAATTAAAAGCTTCTTGTAATTATTCAAGCAAGAGATGAGAAGTCCTTGAACTCAGCAGAAGCACGGGGCAAAGGAGAAGGCTATAAGAGATTGAAAAGATAAGATCTGATGGCACTTAACTGTCCACAGGGAATGAAAAAAGATTACATGACATAAACCACTATAGAAAGTGCAGTGGAAGAACATGGTCAATTTACAAGTATATAGACATAGAGAAAATTCTTGAGAAAACTTCTGTGGCTTCTAGAATCCAAAATTTCAATTCCCAGCTATCAATGATTATGTCTTTAAGATTATTTTCCCAAGTTCATTCATGCCAGTCAGTGTATATTGAGGAATAAGCTAAGTCTGCTCTCAATGGGGAAGACTCACTTTAAGCTATGAGGGTGCAGTTTTGTATTTGAACAATTAATTAATAAAAGACCAATTTGCATACATAAAGTAGCTAACAGATGGGCTATATCTGGTTTAATCCAGAGAAGAAAAAGCTATAAGACAATTAAGCTATCATTGATTCTACTAAATGCCTGGAAAATTAATGTTAACAATAGACTTCCTGCTTTTATAACAATTAATTTTTGCTAACTTGGTATTGATTCAGCAAATTATAATTCTAGCATCTTATTAGACAAGTAAACTATTATGTATACAGAAAAGATGGGCATTTAGGAGATTTAGTTATTTTAATATGCTGATGAATGGAACTAGCATATGTAGCAATTCAAAAGTGAAATCAAAATACAATTTTATGTTTTACTTGTATATAACACATAATTATAAGAAAATGTCACTGAACACAATTTAATCTATTTTTTAATATTTTACATTTGGTTAGGTTCCTATAATGGAAACCTCAGAACCATGTTTATGACCAGGTGTTATTCTTGTACCAACTATTTGAAAATATATAGAAATTATATCCTATTTGTCCTGACCATTTGAGACACTATAGAGTGTTAGTATCAAAGAATGGAGGGAGGCGGGGAGGGAGAAATGGAGAGAGGGAGGGTAAAAGATATTAGCTCTACTTGTTATTTGTTCATTTGTCATAAAAGTAGTATAAGGAGTAAAGTTCTTTGGTTATTTGAGAGCTATTTGTTATTTGAATTCAGAGTAAGTTTGAACTCAGTGAATTCTAGCTTCACTTGAGCTATAGAGTTAATATGATTATTCCAAAGTACCAAATCAGAATCTGACAGAATGATAATTATTTGGCTATGTTCAGTATAAGTGCCTCTGCTATAATTTACCTCCTTTGCAGATTTAAGTGATTTTCATTATGGAGTTACTGGGAGATATCTGAATTGCATTCCCACATATCTTCCTTCATTTTCAGCAATAAACAAATGGAGCACTCTTAGATAGGAAGTAACTTTTGGATTAACTCACTCTTGTTTCATGTATTACATCAGTAAATAAAAATTGAAACTGGATGTTTCTCCCATTTTGCTAATTTGGCTTTAATTAAGCCACAAAAAGAATCGAAAGGTAGGAGCTCTTCTCCAATGGTCTCTCTACCTCTTTTGGAAATAACATGCATTAGGTGGACTAACCTTAAAAATAAACGACGATTTCTTCTGTGAAATCCCACCCTAATGAACACTCAACTGTATACTAAGTTACAAGGAACATTTCTTGTGCTTCATGATGTTTTCTGATCTCTATGGTCTTTCCTCCAAGTCTACCCAATTTGAAAACCTCCAGGCATATGTGTTTTTAGAGTTTAAAGATCTCACTTTGGAGAAGGCAGGTTCAGGGAAGGAGAAGTAGGGAAAGAGGCCATTGTTTTGCTATACGGATCAGGCTGCCAGTCAGGAGAGAAAGAGCATGCAATGCAATTGCTAGCTTTGCTTAGCCCCCCAGAAACCCTGCTCACAGTAAACTGAAGGCACTGTTCCCCATTAATAAAATATCTGAATATTTTCAGGAATTGATTTTCATTCAGTGTAAGTTTATAAAGTATTTAAAATTGAAAAATGATACTACATCTTATTTTAAATCATGTTTTAGGGGATCCCTGGGTGGCGCAGCGGTTTGGCGCCTGCCTTTGGCCCAGGGCGCGATCCTGGAGACCCGGGATCGAATCCCACGTTGGGCTCCTGGTGCATGGAGCCTGCTTCTCCCTCTGTCTATGTCTCTGTCTCTCTCTCTCTCTCTGTGACTATCATAAATAAATACAAATTTTTTTAAAAAATCATGTTTTAGGGACGACTGGGTGGCCCAATGGTTCAGCATCTGCCTTTGACTCAGGGCCTGATCTCAGAGTTCCTAGATCTAATCCCATATCTGGCTCCTTGCAGGGAGCCTGCTTCTTCCTCTGCCTATGTCTTTGCCTCTCTGTGTGTCTCTCATGAATAAATAAATAAGATCTGTTTTTAAAAATCATGTTTTAAAGTATTTTTAATAAAGAAAAGAAAATTATAATGACTCATAATTCTGTTACCCAGATAACCTCTGTTAACTTCAAAAATAATAATCCACATACATATTAAAAAATTTAAACTGTATAAAAACACATAAAATGAAAATAAAGGTCTCCTTCCTTCTTTTCTACCCTAAATGAATTTTTCTAAAGGTAACTAGGGTTAACAGATACATATATAACCTTATGGAAATCAAGACATCACATGCATACTAGCATATGCACATATGCATGTGTATATATTTGTGTGCAGATATTTTGTACAAAGAACTAATAGCCATATCTTAGTTTTCTGCTTTTTAAATGTATATATATATATATATATATATATATACACACACACACATATATTATTGTTTTTAAAGGTAGCATTATTGCCATGATTTGTTTAATTTTCCCCTCCTGATAGATATTTAGGTATTTCCAATCTTTTTTTCTTTTATAAAGATATTTTGACAATAAATTTATACAAAAATGTTCAAGTGTATCCAGAGGGTAAATCTAATAATAGATTTTCTGGGTCAGAATATATGCATTCAAAACCTTTTTTTGAAAGACTGTAGCTGAATTGTACTTCAAAAAAGCGTTACTGATTTAACATCAGCAGAATCATCATCAACCTTGCATGTCATCAAACATTGATAAAATGGTAAAGTAAAAATGGTATCTCGTTTTAATTTTTATTTTGCTTCGTTATGATTGAGGTTGAAATCTTATCATATAATTACTAGCCATTATATTTCAATTTTTAATCAGATCCTTTACCCGTTTTTCTAGGTTGCTTGCTTTTTTCTTTGACTTAAGGCAGAAAAACAAAAATATCATAATACTACTATCATACCTAAGTTTTGTTCTTAATTTTATAGGTTTACAACATTGAAGAAGTGAGTCCTTTGTCAGCATTTGTTATGAATATTCCTACATCTGTTGATTGACTTATGACTTTATGATGCATTTTTTCCATGGTCATAAATACATCAATGTTTTCTTATTATATCTTAATGGAGTCATTATTTTTCTTTAAATCTTAGACATATCTGGAATTTATTGCAGCTTGCCAGTGTCCCATTACATTTATTAAATATCCCTCTATTCTTATTAGCTTCAAATGACATCTTTATCATGTGTCATGTATCATCTTTATCCCACTTATGTTTGGGACCCTTTCATTGACCTATTCACCTATTTATTTTTTTCTTAACTAATTGCATGGGCTAGTCTCTTCCTATTGGAATATTAAATACAAAGGAGCAGGGATCTTATATGCCTTGTTTGTAGTTAAATCCACACCATTTACAACAGTGCCCAACACATAGTAGGTCCTTAAAAATTAGTTGTATACATGATTAATAAAAAGATCTTCTTCATTCATCAAATTGAGATATGATCTATTGGCTCTCAATATATAAATGGAGAAATTAATACAGTAACACATATTCTTAGCTCTGTTCTTTATCTCTTGATTTCCTGTTGCTTTATTCTAAAATGTTCAATAATTAGAAAGGACTTTCTGAAAACCTGTTTCCCACATTGATTTAATTTTAGTTCTAGATGTAAAGAGATTTAGTGTATCCACCTGTAGCCTTATCAAGGCTTCTGTTAAGGCAGGTTTTATTAAGAAGAACTCATGGATTTCATGAGATTCAGTTCATTCCCATTTAATGAATTAACTAACACTTATATAGTGCATTTTATATACCAGGCACAGCAAGTGCTTTATAAATATTAAGTAATTTAATTATAAAAATGATTGTTCTGGAATTTTTGCATATAATTTAATTGGTATTAAATCTATATGCCCTCTTGGCTTGGTTTAGCATTTTTTCTGACAACCTCCTTTATCCTACTTCTATCCCAAATAACTTGAAGACATTGCTCCACTGCTTCTGGCAACAGATACTGTTATAGAAAAGTCTGAAGCCAGCTTGATTTTTATCCTAATGATCAACTTTCTTTTTCTACTTGTATTTCTGAAGAAAATCATCTTGATCCTTGAAGTTGAAATTTTAGTAGGCTGTATTTGTGTTTGTAATTACTTATTAGTTTATCCTAGAACACATTATATAACACATTTAATAGACTTCTTAATTTAAATAATTGTCATTCTTGTACTACTTTCTTGTATTATATATTTTAATTGCCTTCTCTCTTCCATTTGTTGAGATTACTTGTCAGGCTCTTTCTGAAAGCTTTTTTTTCACATTTATCTTGGGTTGCTTTCAAAACCTCTGCAATGGCCATCTCTCCAGGTTGGAGCTAGATGACCCAGAAATCAGGGGTGCGTCTGGGAAATGAGGGACACTAAAGTCTCCAGTGTATCTATGACTCAGACACAATTCAAAGATGTAGATCTGAGTAATGTGGCCTTTCCTTTCTTTGATTCCTAGAAGCTTATTTCTTTCTTTCCCATAAACAAACAAACAAACTTGTTTTTCTGTTTCACCCTGCCATTTTACTTTGGATTATGGATATGAAGTATTTATTTACTGGGCTCTATCTCACATGTTTTAGCTAGCTTGATATAAAAGTGGATGCCACCACACAAGAATAGCCTTATAATCCCACAAGTTTCATTGACAATAAATGGCTTCCCCAAGGACACTAGATGATTATGTTGAAGGTAGGACTTATCCTACTTTCTCAGCTGTGGTGGTGAGAGAAGAATACTGATAAAATGGTAAGAATATCAGAATCAAACAATAGCATAAATGATAGCCATATTTATTGAACACTCACAATGCAACAATTACCCTTCTAAAACCTGAGCATAAGGGTACCTGGGTGGCTCAGTTGGTTAGTCATCTGACTTCAGCTCAGGTCATGATCTCAGGTCCTGGGATGGAGCCCAACATCTATCTCCCCACTCAGTGGGGAGTCTACTTATTCTGCTGTCCCTCCTGCTGCTCATGCTCGCTCTCTCCTAAATAAACAAAATCTTTAAAAAATAAATAAACACTGAGCATAAATGAATTTATTTGATCTTCACAACACTATAAACTATGAGCTTCCATTATCCCCATTTTATATAGGATAAACATAAAACACAGGGTAGTAATTTGTCCAAAGCCACCAAGCTCCAAGTAGTAGAAACGATTCAAATCTTGGAGGTCCAATCTCTGAAGTGGTGGTCTTAACTCTGACCTTTTGCTGCTTAAACCACAGGTCAAGACACATTAAGGTTTCCATATTGTATATGTAGGCTTTCAAAGAAGTTTGGTTCCCCTAGGAAAGCTGAGATATCTTTTTAATTAAGTCAACCCTGTCAACTCCAACCATTCATGCAGATACTCCATGTTCAATACTCCTCACAACTGGGTTTATTCAAGTTCTTGCTAAATTGATCGAATGATCTGATTTCATACTGGCCCATCCTTAATCAATAAAAACACAATTTCATCAGTAGTCCTTTTAATGTTTTTGTTTGCACATTTAGAGGTTGTCACAGAACAGCGGTGGACTGTTATGTTGCAGCACGCCATCTTTTGTCTACTTATGCCTTGGTGAGAGAGAAAAGGGCAAATTTGGCAGCCAGCCATATAATTTGAATTAACCTTGGCCATGAAGGCATGACAGATGAGCCAACCCGATCACTCCAATATTTGCTGTCTGCATGTGGAATGCCTGTCTTAGACCATGGCACAGAAGGAAATGTTCTTCTTTTGAAATTTTTTTCTGTATACCAATCAAATTGTTCCCTCGGGACACATCATAAAGAAATGTCATTGAATACTCTAATTGTGGCATTCACCAGAACTATTTTTTAAAAAGCAACATTGGTCACAAACTCAGATTTTAATCAAAACCAGAATTCTGGTGAGTTGAGTGGTTTTCCAATATTTTTCAGCTTAAATTTTTTGATAGTCACTGGCCCCATAAATTGAACCTGTATTCAAAAGATTTGAGCTAAATTAGTTCAGCATTTTACTGTTAAGTTAAAGTAGAAAACCTGCAATTTTCTCTGAGGAAAACACACACACACACACACACACACACATCACCTTACCAAAATACTTTTTTCCCCTGTCCATTGAGTATTACTCAAAAGTATCTGAAAGTTTAAAATTCAAACTTGGCAGTTGTATAATCCTCCCAGGGGAGGAAATTCAGGAGAATTTAAAGAAAATTGGCTTAGCAATGTGTTTTGAATATAGGCAACAGAACATTTTCTATTTGGGTACAACTACATCAATGAAACTTGAGTCGGTGGAAGTCTTGTCCGATGCCATTTAGAAGGCTGTCAGAGCTAAGGGAGGCGTTAGAAGAATACCAGTTGGAACAGAGAACTGCCTTAAGGAAAGACTCTATTTCCTTCCATTTCCTGCTGTAGATAAATGAGGACCAAATATAGGAAACCATAAGGTCATTTCAGCAAATAAAAACCAACCCACCATTGTGGGTATCATATATTGTGGTTATTGCTGCTGGTATTTTGTTCACTTGTTGGCTTCAAAGCATGGCTGCAAATTGTTTGACACTTTGACATTGCTCTCACACTCCTGGATCTGAATGGGACTGCCACTGCTTTGACCAAGAGATTACAGAGGAAGTCACACAAGGTCTGAGGCCATCAAGAAAGGCCAGGTGGCTCCCACTTTATTCACTGAAACACTCACTCACGGAGTCCTGAGTTGTCAAGCAATAACTCTACCCTGAGGCTGCCACACTGAAGAAGATGGCATAGATTACTGGTTAAAAAAACACAGACTCTAGAGCCAAAATGCATGGGTTCAAATCCTGACCCTATGAACTACTAGTTGTATAGTAACTTTGGGACAGTTACTTAGTCTTTCTGCACCTCAGTTTCCTCATTTACAAAATACGGGAAAAAGTAGTCTGCTGCACACCACCTGAAATCTTACCTGTACTTTATGCAATTGTTTAAATGGTCAGATGTGTTAGTATCTTAGAAAAGGGCTGGCAAATAAGACACACTATGAAAATATTTCTTAAAAGAAACATGCATGTCCTTTTAGATGTGCCTCACAAGTCTATAAGCAGATTTCACTTAATACAGTTCAAAATCACCCTGCAATTTATATTTCAGAAAACAGATCCCCCTCAGGCAACTAAAGAGGTTTGTTAAAGCTCTGATGTACTAGAGCAATTCAGATAAAAAAATTGCTAATGTCTAAAAAGCAGAGATGCTCCTGAAAAACCTCTTTTGCTTCTATTTCCCTTCTTTCACTCTAGGCTGATGTTTGCTATGTTTACATCATTGAACCAGGCATTTTCCTACTCATGTTCTAGCACTGAGTAAGATATTTAAACTTATAAAATTTACAAGTCTAAAATAGTTACCAGCCTTGTACTCCCCCACTCCACAGCTTGCCTCACCCTGTGAGGGATTAGGTTATAAAAATGAATGAAATCATCATTCCTGTTTACTGGATAATCCCAAAGCTAAAATAAAAAAAGAAGCAGGGGAGACGGCAAAGAACATTTAAGGAAAAATGAAGATATATTGGTACAGAGAGACTTAACTACATATCTCACAGGGTAAATTACTGGCAAATGCATCATAGCCTGATTTCCCTTCACTCACTTTTTCAGATGAAAACAAATGAAAAAAGGAGCTAAGTGTTGCTTGTTAAAGTCCACTTAAGATATAGGTCAATTAGCTAATGCAAATATACAAATATACTTGCCTTCAGAGATGCCAAATGTGCTAGTCATTTGCCATTCTGCGATACTTCCCATGTCTCACTATGGAAACTACATTTCCCAGGCTCTCATGCACCCTGATTTCCAGGCGGATTCAGCCAAAGGGAGGCCTTGATGGGAGAGTAGGGCATGAAAGATGGGAAAAACCAGGATATTTCTCCTCTACTCTCTCTACTTCAGACTATATCATCTTCTCTATGATTTCAACATTCACTGGGAAGGCCTCAACGTGGTTGTAGTTTCCAGCAGATGCACCCATATTCTGGACTTGGTAACCACATTCCTTCTGCTAACCTTAGGGGTGGTACCTCTTTATTGCTGATACTAATCTCTGGATTGTCTCACCATCCCCTGTAAAGCTCCTTACCCACTCTTCATCTCTGTCATCAAGGCCCTCTATTAAATCCCTTCTGTTTGAAACACCTGGAGTGACCCCAGTTTTCCTGACTGGACCCTCATAGATACCCATATGCAATGTTTTTGTTTGTGATCTAAACTATACAGGAGTAGGGGTGTTTTACTGACCTACAGTTTTGTAGACAAGCTGCACTAGTTATCTCTGGAAGGATGCTGTGGCACTCATGCTAATTTTTCTTTTCCTGAGCTAACTGAGCTGTGCTTGTGATATATGTAGGAATAACCCTAATTGCTCATTTAGAGGACATGAAAGTTGAGTTACTCAAAATGAAGCATCTACTCAGATGCAATCAAATTCTCTTCAATTCACCTCCCTGTGGGCTCTTCACTACATATTCTGTTTTGTCATACCACATATGCAGTATGTCAAACTCATGCACAGTATGTGGTGCATAAAAACTCCTCATCACCCATTAGGAAAGCTACTCCCATGACAATGATTTAACAAATAATCTTTAAATATTGATGATTCTCTTCCTCAGGTAATATTTTTATTGATCTCAGGACCACCACAGCTAGTAGGAATCCTTTCCCATAAAGCATTTTATTTATTTGCTTGCATGGCATCAGGTTGGAGATCTGGATATAGGATTTGGGTGCTGGGCTCCATCAGGAAATGCCACTGCACCCCCAGGGATGTGAACCTTAGTAGAGAAGCTAGGATTTGCAGTCACAGCTGACTGTTTGCACGAAGGCTTTATTGCAGCTGCAGACTTAGCACATATGAAAAGGTTTTCTGTGCTCAGTTTCTGGATGAGGCAGATTGCATCACCAGGAATTCCTGTCCTCTAACACATAGTGACCAACACGCCTTAATAAGCATTTGCCTTTTTATTTTCAGTCAATAACGTCATGCTTTCTGTTCATTATGGAACCAGTTTTTTAAATCTCTTTTCTAAACTAGGGGGAAAGACGTAAAATAATAATTCCAATGCTGTGACTCTGGTATGTCCTGTGCACAAGTAGTCAGCCAACAAAACTCAGTGCAAACAATGGGCAATGTTCAGGTTTAAATAAGGCAGAGTTTCCAAGGTATGGCATCTGGCAAGGGGGGTTGTTGTCAAGGGAAGGAGCTTGTGTATCCTTCCATGAGGTAGATGCTCTTGTAGGGGGTAGGAAATTGGCCCCATGCTGCCAAGGACAGCATCCTCTTAGCAAAGGAGTCAAGGGTTCAAAGTTGATGCACTTTGTTTGGAAACACTGACAGCAGAACCCAAGGAAAGCAGATGCAGCAAACAGAACACAGACCATCTCAGAAAGTCAGAGGATGTGAAGCCAGCCAGAAAGCCAATGTCAGAACCATAAAAACCCTAAGCAGACAGTGTAGAGATAGAGGAGGAGACAGAGGCATCAGATTGGCTCACGGGCTGGCAGTGGGCTGGGCCAGGAGAGAGCTAAGCTCAGAGGAGGACTGCCTCTGGAGAGATTTCCTTCTTCTCTTGACCCTGGCCTAACTTCAGAGTTACCCCATTTCTGTAAGACACTCAGATACATAAGTTGTGAAATGCCCCACTTAGGAGCAGGAGCCACAGGACTCCTCCAAAATGTCTTAAAGTCCTGAAGGATGTCTTCTGGCATCACCAATTCTCTATGTTGATCCCTTGTTTGAGAAGCCTTTATCCACACAATGATAAATTATACTTTAGATGGGCTTTCTTAGGTCAGATCAATGAATTGTACAATCCTAACATCTTCCTTAGTATTTAGTACACCTTGTGTTGTTCTCATTGAGATTTAGGTTAATGCTGACAAATCAACTTACACTGCGAGTAAAGAGGCACATTGGAAGTGTTTATAGATCATATGAGTCAGAAGTTTTCCATGGCAGTGTCTAGATGATTTTGAATCCAGGATAAATTAGAGCTTGAAAATATAGTTATGGAGATATTTTCACACTCTAATAGTACAATGCATAAGAAGGGAGTCATCCAAACACAGACTAGATGTCAAAAAAAGTCATTCTTAGATAACCATGCTGAATGTGCAAATGTGTGTGTATAATAAGAGTGGAGTGTCTACATGGGGGTGATGGGGAAGAGGTGACTCTGTGGGCAGGGAGAAAGTAATCAAGAGCCAGGATTGCCTTGAAGGCAGTTGAGCACCATCTTACTGCCTTCTAGAACATGCTAATTTCTATACTTTTATTAAATACAGAAGGAAAGAAGGAAATTGGAGCAACTCTGCCCCTTCTTACTCCATGTAAAACTCTGCCCAGTAGCCTTCCATTCATGGACTCATCAAGTCCAGCAGCTGCTCTCTGGTGGCTCGTAGGTGATTTCTAACTTAAAAAACGTTAGATCTGGATATAAAATACTTTTTAACTTTTTCATATTTGTTACTAATATCTAAACTTTGAAAATTTCCCCATAAAAACTTGCTTGGAATTCTTGCTTTTTGAATGACAAAGATTTAACAACACCAAGTTTTCATTCCCACATAACATTAGTGTGCTGGGCCAAAGCAGTGAGGCATCCCTCTAGATGGGATACATGTTCCCCAGTTTGCCACAGACTCCATCACTCCCTTTTGTCTCCTTGGTCTCTCTTGCCATTTATCATCGCACTGACAGTACTGTTTTCCTTAACAGGGAATAAGATAAAAGTGAAATACATCTTGTGCAAACATCTCTATCAAATATAGGAAACAGAGATAGGCAGAGAGCATCTATGCATGCCAAGAAGCGGGTTTTTTTTACACCAGTTTTACTTTGCTCATGTATGTTACCTGTGTGGCTGCTGTAGGCACTTGAGTTAGAGAGCCTGAATTAGTCTCAATTATAATAGAAGGCTACAAGTTGACAGTGAGTGTGACAGTAGTCAATCTGTGGTGCAAACAGGATCAGTTAGGAGAGCATCATTATTTCTGTCATTCTTGTGCAGAGAACCATGTGGAAATAAACAAAAATGAGCTTAGAAGGTGGTTCAAAAACCTATCTGCTCAGACCATTGGGACTCATTTGAACAATCAAACTTCCCCTTGAATTTTCATTAAGAAATTATTTCTGGAAATAGCTTTTAAAGCTAACTGTTACTACCCTTAAGGAACTGTGTGAATGACTGCAGGATTTTGTGTAAATAGTGAGCTGAAGGAAGAGTCAATTACTTCCTCAAATCTGACAGCTTTAGAGAGATCTAGATGAGAAGTTCCTGTCAGTCAAGACTTCTCAGCACATGGGGGTATGTGTTGCCTCAGTTAACGAAGTTTTTAAGTGGCTCTCCCAGAGCTATAAAGTGTCTCTTTTTAAAAAACAGATGGAAACATTGTACTGGGGAACTATGAGGACTTTAATACATTTCAGGTCCTGCAGATATTTTTTTAATAGACTACAGAGGTAGTTCAAAGGGGAGGGAAATGCTATTAGAATAGAACAATTAAAGATCCCTAAAATATGAAACACACACATGCATAGACTACAGCAGTGACATCCACCAAGAGACACATTTTCAAAGGGAAAGAAGATGAAGGCAAGCACTGGATAAGACCAATGATTGGGACACTATTAGTTAATGAGGTAACATGGGACTTTTCTCCCTGGAGGGTTTGGGGGACTCTACATCACAAGATAATAGGCATTCTGCTAATCCCAGGTTTAAATAGTTTTTCAATGCATCGCATGAAATTTAAAGCATAATTAAGCCCCTAAATCAAACATACTTCTTCACACTGAGCACTTTCCCCCAGTCTCGACAGCTATATTTCTGTACAATTTCTTAGTCTGGATCTTCTCTAGCAAAAAGAAGTTAGAGGTGGATCCAACAAATTGAATATAAGAGTGAAAATTCAAACGCTGGTTGGTCAATCGCCATCTGTTTCCACATCCACCTTACCCTACCCTCCAGTCTACATTCTTCTTTGCTTTATGCCACACGAGGGGATATCTATGGATAGAATCATCCCACTCCTTGTGTCCTCTGGCTTTTGGCTTCTCTGGGGGGGTACTGGCAGGAGATTGGAGGGCAGGAGAATGATGAAGTCACAGTATTTATTACCCTGCTCTCTTCCTGATGGGCCTCATGTTTGGGAGTATGTTCCTGTACTGGTGCTACAGCTCCTATGTAACTGCCCCTCTTGGCATTGCTCCCTTCCCTTGTGCCTTCAGAATTGGGGTGGGAACAATCTCTTCTTGTTGGTGAATCCTGGGCCACTCATTATCCCTTATTAGTTACCTTAACTATCTATCTTCACTCTTCTGTACGTGGTGGACATTAAACTCTCTGTAATCCAACTCTTTGAATGGGCCACCTGCTCCTGTCAGGATCCTGACAGGTATAATTTCATTTGCTGGAAGCCCTACATAACTCTCTAAATGCTTGTGGCATTATGATCAATAATAATGATCATTCTGATAATAAAGTTAGTTGAGAGCTTTCTGTAGGTCAGGCAGTGTATTTTATATTCAATGTCTCATTTAAGCTTCATGTTCACCCTAGAAGTAAGACATTGTTTTTATCATCCCTATTTTGCATATAAGAACATTTAAAAACTTAGAATGATTAACTAATTTGTTCATGGTTTCATAGCAACTAAGGACTGATCTGAGACTCAAATTCAGGTCTCTCTAAAGCTGTCAGAGAAAGACAGAGTGGACAAAAGAGCTGTTCCTAAGTCTCTAAGGGGCTGTTGTGGAAGAGGATTTGGACTTTTACTATGTAAGGACAAAGGGCAGAAAGATTGGTGTGCTGATAAATGTTTAAGAATGGACTCTTAGTGTGGGAGATAGGAGGATAATGTTTGATTTGTACCTCCTGGCAACCTCTATGGTGTAAGAACACCTACCATGGCTGATTTCAAGGTGCCAACTTGAGGTCACTAAGTGTGGAGTTGGGAACAGATGTACACAGTCAGCTCTTGAGCTGGCATGAGTAAGTATGGACCTGCTCCAGTGTACCACTGGGTGGAAGTCTCAAAGAAGTGACTTTCCTCTAAATAAGGGGAAGAGCCATCTAACATGGCCACCAGTTGCTCTGGGAAGTAATGAGGTAACTGCTATTCTCAATGAGCTGTTGTGGACCTTGTAGAGGGAATTCCTACACTTGATAGGACCTGGGTTGACCTCATAGGTCATGCTTAACTTGAATATTGAAAGATTTGTGTCAAAGTTACATGTATTCCAAGTGGGAGAAGAGAGAAGAAAGAGAGAAAAAAAAGAGTTCAGGCTTTGGAGCTGGACAAACCCCAGATTCTGATCCCAACTTCAAAGGGCTATGTGACCTTGAACAAGATATTAAACTACTTGGAGTGCGTGTTTTCTCATCTCTGTAAAATGGAGAAAATAATATTACTTCCTCCTGGTACATGATTAAATGACGGGGCTCTGGAACAAGTCATGAAATGCATTTTTCCCTATTTTTCCTTTTAAGATTCCCATTCTCTCCTAGAGGCAGAGATAAAGAGCAAGCATGTATATGAGAATCACTTTATGCACAAATTTAGTTATAGGATTAACATCCAAGATCCCTACTTCATAATTTGACCTGTGATATTAAAAATCCTATATAATATATTGAGCTCTCTTATAATATGGTTCTACTGAAGTGGCTGGAAATTAAAAAGGAAAGAGAAAGGGAGGTCTATGAGAACCTTGACCACTAAATCTAACTAAAGGCCATGGAACCTTTCTGAGATACTCCTATCAGAAGTCTAGCCAGCTGGAAAGTGTTTTGTAACCCTGCCTCCAGTGTAGCACTATCAGAGGAAACAAATGAATGACCTGCCAAATTAGTTTTGGCCACACCAACCCACCCTGGCACAGAGCAGTAGTGTTCAAGAAGAAAAACAGAGGCCACCATTCCAAGCCCTGAGTCACTATACAGGGCAAAGTCAGTATGTGACTCCAGAAATTGCCTGCCCCTGGAAAAGTGCTGCTGAAAATCTCCAGGTTTTTTCAGCAAAAAACTCTAGGACAAATCTTTTCCCTTATTCAATATTCTAAGAGCCCTTCTAGAAGCAGAGATGTCTGAACTTTAAACCACATACTTACAAGCAGAAATGGATGCTGCCTGCATCATCTGCCCTTAAAGTGTC
This sequence comes from Canis lupus dingo, assembly GCF_003254725.2. Taxonomy (NCBI): domain Eukaryota; kingdom Metazoa; phylum Chordata; class Mammalia; order Carnivora; family Canidae; genus Canis; species Canis lupus. Next base: position 15,374,115 of record NC_064266.1, read on the forward strand.
TCCCTTTAGATATAGTGGGCTGAGCAGTTAGAGAGATGGACATTACATAGGGAGTTGTTAACTTGCCTTGGCTCAAAGAAGATTTTGCTGCCAAGGACCAAGTTATACCTTAGAAAAGATATTGTCCTTAATTTTTTTCAAAAAAGTTATTTCTTTGAAAAAGTTGTTAAATGTATTTCAAAAGTCACCATCTAATTCATAATAATGCTTTATTTCAGAGAGGCTGGGGAGGGTGGGGGGGGACTGGCCAATTGTAGACCAAACCAAAGGTCTACAAAACTGTTTGAGTTCCCTCCTCTTATAAGACTGTGAGACTGGGGAGAGGGCAGCAGTCAGTTAAGTATCTGACTCTTGATTTTAGCTTGGGTCATGATCTCAGGGTTGTGAGATTGAGCCCCACGTTGGCTCCACCTCAACTTGGAGTTTGCTTGAGATTCTCTCTCCCTCTGCCCCTCCTGATCATGCTCCCTCTCTCTCAAATAAATAAGTAAATCTTTTTAAAAAAAATTTTAAAAAGACTGAGAGATTGAGATCTCTCCAAAGAAATGGATATGTCCAGCACCTACAACATGCTGGATACTTTGCTAAATTTTGTTGTTGAAATATCACTGCAACTCCATTCTTCTCCCTCTGTACACGTGGGAACTGAGGCTTCAAATTTAAGTTATTTTACTACATTACTCATCTTCCTGCCCTAATTAACTTCTTGAGTCTTGAATGGTTTAAATCAATATCAGTCATCTAGGCTAAAGCTCCTGGGCATTGTAATGATTGAGCAAAAAGTGGAAAGTCCAGTCCAATTGGGGCATAGCCCACATCCCTCTGAACTCAGCCTGGTGGGTTTGTGTGAGTACACATGACCTACTGAGCTGGAGTCTATCCTTCATGGACCCAGCCTTCAGTTGGGAAGACAGCATAACACAGGAGAAATACCTGGAGCATACTATTACTCAGGGGCTGAGTGTAAATGGGGTGGCTCCATACAGAAGTTCCACGAAAGCTCAACAAAGGTAAAAGTCCACATGGGTGAGTGGAGGAAGTGATGTGGAGATATGAGTATTGACAAAATAGTCTTTGCAGAGGGAAGACGATGGTCCAGTTGGTTCTTGTGAGCTTAAGAGATGATAGGAAGTTAACTAAAGCACAGAAATGAAAGTTAATGAGTGTAGGACACACAGAGTAAGGTGACAATGTGATTATCACCACATACCCTCCAGAAGAACTAAAATAAACACTGGAAATACCAAATACTGACAAGGGCAAGGAGCAACTAGAACCTTCACATACTGCCAGGGGAAGTATCAATTGGTTACAGACACTTTGGAAAACTGTTTGGCAGTTCTACTAAAACTAATCACGTGCACAGTCTATACACAGCAATTCCTCTCCTAGGAATAAACCCAGAAAAGATGTGGACATATGTTCATCAAAAGATATGCACCAGAATCCTCATAATAGTACTATTCATAATAGTCCAACAGGAATTTGGGCTGTGCCCCTCAACAATAGAATGGATTTATAATTTTTGCTGTACTCATACAATAGAAAATAGCAAAAAATTAAACAATCTACAACTACAAACAAAAACAAGGATGAATCTCTCAAATATAATATTGAATGAAAAAAGCCAGATGTAAAAGAACACATTCCATATGATTCCATTTATAGAAATTTCAAAAAAAGATTAAACTGTCTCTGACATTAGAATTTAGGTTATGATTTGGGAGGTAGTGAATAGGTGGGTGTGTAGGGGGGCTTCTAAGGTGCTATTGTTTCATATTGTAATCTGGATGCTTATTACACAGGTGTGTTAAGTTTGTGAAAATTCAGCAAACTGCACACTTATGGTAAGTGCACTTCTTCCTATGTAGACGATCTGTCAGTAAAAGTTTAAAAATTATTTATGTGTAGGTGACAATCCAGATTAGGATGGATATCTCTTTAATCCCCAGCAGTATCTAGTTGCTCTTGTTAAATGGGAAGGGATGGTGGCCTTGCAGAAAGATGTTCTCTGTCTTTTCAATCCTCACAACCATGATGATGTTCATAGCGGATTATTGAAAATTAGCAACGCCTCCAGATAAAGTGAATATGTATATACAAGAAGAAAAGTCACTTCCTCTTCAACTCCTCCTGCCTTCTTTCTCCCACATTTCCCCTAATCAGCCTCCTGCTATGTATTAGTTAACCTCCTAAATCAATACATCTTGATCTGAACCTAATAGGAAGGAATGTTTGCTTTTGTATCTGGGTTCAAAGTACAGACTACAGTAGTTGGCTTTTAAGTTTATGTTATAGGCTTAATTTTCTTGCTCAAAATGAAATGAGGAATACATTAAGACTGTGAAAGGGGGAAAAACATGATTGATGAACTGGCTTATATGACTACAGTTCTTCTAGAAACGAAAATATTTGGTACATTCCCTTATTATTGAGATCAAGCAATATGCCTGGATCTAAATGACACAAAAATGGTTTGAATTAGAGTCAAATAATTGCCATTCTGAAAGAACATAAACTTTTTTTGAGGGGGGGGGGAGTGGTGAATGGGGATAAAAAATAACTAGTAAACTCTGAGGCAAAGCTCACATCTGAGATTTAAGCTTCAAAGGTCTTATAAAGGAGACTCCCCCCTACCCCACCCCAAGAGAAAGATTGAGAGAGAGAGAGAGAGCAAGAGAGAGCCAGAGAGTGAGACAGCGAGAGAGCGAGCTGCACGCAGCGAGAGGAGTGGTTTTCCCAAGCTGATTTTCCTTACAGGGTGACCCAGCCTGGGTCGGAATGTTACCATGTGATCAGCCCAGACCGTGGCAGCAACACAGTCTGAGCACAGAAGTTAGAACTTTCTGCAGCATCATTAAAATAATTGGGAGAGAAAAAAAATGTTAAGCTCCACAAGCTTGAATCACAAGCCTCTTGGAAAGGTTAATAAGCTTGCTGCTCTGCACTCCCCTCCCTTCCTTCCATGCCTTTCCACCCCCACCCTTCCCACTTACAGTGACAGACTGGTTATCAGTTGGGGAAGGAAGATTCAGAATTAAAACCTTTGTTTTGAACAGCTGAATGGATGGATACCACTCCTCTACTGACACTGCAGGGTTCTTGCTTATGACTGTGCCATGGAAATCCAAAAGGGAGTCTCTGGGACCTACCAAGCTAGCAGACTCTTGGGCCCCAAAGGAAGTCAGTCCCACAGCACTAATGTGTGTCTGACAAAGGAAAGAAGGGAACTGGCTGAGTGGAGTGGAGGCAATACATAGGCTGAAGTCAGATTCTGTCAATGAAAGGCAGGCAAGATCCGGCAAGGGGAGACAGGAACCTTCTTTAACCAGAGAAGCAGAAGCAATTGTAGTGCAGCTCACAGACAAAGTGTTGGAGCATGGACTGAATTCAACTGTGGTGCGTGGTGTGCCAGCTGGATGCGGGCAGCAATTGAATAACTGGATGTGAGTCAGGAAAAAGAGAGAGAGAAGAGGGAGAGAAAGACAAAGAGAGACAGAAGGAGAAAGAGAGAAAGAGAACTGCAAGAGATTGGACTTGCTTCTTCCTCACTCCTGTCTGGCCTTAGAATACCCCGCAGTCAGAGGCAGACTTCCTCTAGTGGAATCTTCTGGCTCAGGCTCCCATCAGCTCCTTTCCCCACCAAGATTCCAAGCTTGAGACTATGATCAAGGTGAAAGTATGGTTGGTAATGAGTGAATAGCTCCCTGCTCTTCTTCCTCCTCCTCCTCCTCCTCCTCCTCCTCTTCCTCAGTAAGCATAATTGGTGCCAGTGCTGGTTACTAATGGAGGCCAAGAGGGCAATGTGGGTTCCCAAGAGAGACAATGGATTTTCAAGTTTAGTTAAAACTGGTTGATTTGGGTGAGCAGAGCCCCTAAAGGAAAGAGAGAAGCTTAGCCCTTAAGAAAGATATTTCAGAAACCATGTCCAGGGGAGCAAGGGCCCACAAAGGAAATCCTGACTTTCCTGTGTTGAATGAAAGCTCTCTTTCATGCGTGTGAGTTGAAATGTGGACAACTGTTTGGATTTGGAGCTCATCCTTCACAAAGGCCACGTTCCCTGACAGTTACACTTGACTTCTTACTGAACTCAACCTTCTCAGCTGAATGTAGTAGCAGCAAAGCCATGTCACAGGGGCACACTGGGCCTCTCCAGCTGAAACCTTTGCTCAGTTGATTAGCCTTTTATGCTTTGCTTCATTCCACACCCTAATCCCAGTGAGGACCATGCCATCAGCCCCTTTAAGGAACACTTGTTCTCTTCCAATCAGGCAGAATGGACCGTCTTTGTTAACCGATATAAACACAACCCTAAAATGTTAACCCCTAAATGTTTCTCACTCACAGGGAACCATCTACAAGATGAGTCAGTGACCCAGGCTCTTTCCATTTTGTAGTTCTGTCCTTTTGGGGGGTCTTACAGTCTTCACTCTTAGGAACTAAATGGGAAAAGAGACAGTAGAAAAAACACCAGCATCTTAACCTCTTTGTTTGGAAGTGATACTCACAATCTGCTCGTATTCCACTGGGAAAAATTAGTGACATGGCTCTACCTATTCTCAAGGAGGACTTGGAAATGTGGCACCTCTCTAGGAAAAGAATTTCCAGCCTAACAGCATCTCTGCTCTAAAAGCATGACTCATTGGAGGACAACTAGCCATGCCTCCCAAAGGAAGTTATGTTATGTATGACTTTCCATCAGCCATGGTTGATTGAACCAAGGCTATGTATTTGCCCTGATCGCAGACTGGCACTGGACCAGATGTGGCCCATTGCAAAACGATATACTCCAACTGGCACAATAATTTTTAGTTGAGTCAAGTAGATGTCAGGAATTTGAACTGCTCAATACAGAAAACAGATAGGCAAGTGAGGTCCCATTCATGGCAGGGCAAGGGAGAGATACCCACAAAATTCTGCTGAAGAGCACTTTTCCAGTTCTAGCATTTGTAAGACCTGCCTTTTGTTGAAGTCACATAGTCAGAAAAGAATGGAGCCAAGATTCAAACTCAGATCTCCCTGGCTCTAAAGCCTGATATCTATACACACATTTTTTTAAACCTCATTATACTACTTCCCCATTCAATGTTTTAGGCATAATAGTATTTTTGGTAAATTGGTTCATTGTTCTCAATTCCCATGCCCTTCCTGTTTTAGAATTATATATTCATATACTTTGCCATGTAACATTGCATTTCATCTCCCTGGAGGTGGAATCAATTTCTGTATCCATTGTTGGTAAAGTTGGCCGTATGACTAACTTTAATCAATGAAATGTGAGTGGAAATGACTGTGTGCCAGTTCCCAGAAAAGGCTGTTTCATTTACCCCCTTCTACTCCTATGATCACAGTAAAAAAAAGTACTACCCAGGTAGCAACTGCCTCATCAGCCTGAGCCCCAAAAGGTGACACATGGAGTAGATTTGAACCCAACCCAGGGCCCAAGCCAAGCTTAGTCAACCCCCAGCCTGAAGCAGAATAGTTTCAATTGACCTATAGACCCATGAATAAGAAACATAAATGGTGTTGTAAGCCCCTGAGATTTATAGTGGTTTGTTATATAGCTTTATTATGTCAAGAGCTGACTAATAATACAGTACTGAAAAGCAAATATTTTGCTATTTAGCACAATTGCTTATATCTGCACTTTTGAGCACATACTACGAACATTTAATATAGCGTTATTATTATTTTTGAGCCCATGAGTAAATAATCCCTGATTTAGCCTAAATGGTAAGCTACATCATCTTTAGCTAACAAAACTCAGGAAATCATATCATTGATGAGGAAAAAAAAGTTACCATTTAACACTAAAAAACTGTAATTCATTTTCTTCCGATCAATAACCACATTCAATAAAGTTTAAAGATTTTTTTTTTTTTAGGAAGAGAGAGAGAGAGAGAGGTAGAGTACCAGTGGGAAGGGGCAGAGGGGAGAGGGAGAGAGAGAATCCAAGCAGGCTCCATGCCCAATGCAGAGCCCAATATAGGGCTCAGTCTCACACCCCTGAGATCATGATCTGAACTGAAATCAAGAGTCAGATGCTTAATGGACTGAGGCACCCAGGAGCCCCCAAATTCAAAGATTTAAGACTTGTCCAAGGACTTTTCCCACAGGTCACATACTCATGGATTATACATTGCAAAATAGGGCCACTATTTCTCTTTTGACTCACTTGTCAGATGTGGTTTCTCAGTCCTGGCTAAGATAAAAAAATCTCTGCCCAATTCTCTATCTGGTTTTTGGGTAAACAAGGGAAACAAATCAAAGTTTAAAAAGAAAGACACCATTATTTCCCATTTAAATGTCTATCTTTCTCTTGACATCAGCCACACAACTTCTGTTTGAGATACACAAGAGACATGGAGCCAGAAACAAGGCTAAAGGAGAGTAGGGGCTATGTTGAATATATTTACATTAAAGTGGCTTGCAATTCCTGAAGCAAATTTAAATATGTTTCCACTGTTTATGCCTTAAGCTAGAAGAGTCTTCAAGAGTCCTTTATTTCTGTGTCTGGGTAAAAATATGATTACACAGACAAGGAATCTTTGAGTTAGAAGTGCCCTTAGATATATTTTGATCCAGCTACAGACTCAAAATACAGTGCCCAGGTCTCTATTCAATTTAATCAATTTCTGTAGAACTCCACTTGTATTAGTTGCTTGAATGAACATATTGCCAAGACCAGAAGTGGCAAATTCATAATGTCTGTGTTGAAGCTCCACTGACCATTCCCTCCCCCACTAACCAAAGGATGCAAGACCATGGCAGACATTACTAGTCAACTCCTGGCCCTCTTTCTTGCCAAGCCTAGAAGTGGCCTCAGGTTCCTTCTTCGTACAGCATTGCCAGCAGTCACTGCTAATGGACGAAGTTGCCACCTGACATAATAAGTAGTTAGCTTGTTTGACCTTACTTTTCTGATTATTTATTCCATGATATTCTTTCTGTCAATTTCTGGCTTGTAAAACCAGTTTAAAAATCAATGCAATCATAAAAGGAAAAATTGGAAAACAGATAATGATATGAGTATACATTCCATTTTTTTTTTTACACACGAGACTATCTAGAGATGGTAATATAACATGATAAACAAAGGCTCAGGGAGAATCAAAATTACTGATTAAAGCAGACCAAGAAAACTAATAGGGCACAGATCTCCTTGGTGTGTTAGAAAAATTCCCTAAGGAACAGACAGGTCCATTCACTGCAGCTTCACAGAAAGCAGTGGAAGGGCCTTAACTGTGGCAGAAACGGCTTCCCTGATTTAGTTACACACTGGGGGACTCTGGTCCAAACACAAGTGGCTGCACTTTGGGCATAAAAATAAATTTTATGTTGTGACTGTGTGAAATTACTCATAGTAGACTCTATAGTTTCAGATGAATTTGGGAAAATGTGTTAAAAAGAAAATACATATTAGCATAAATGACTCATCTCTGTTTTCAGTTGAAATACGCAAATCAGAATTCATCAGTTCAGGGCTCTCTATGCTTTCTGTCCCTTCTCCCCCCACCATCAGGCACCCCCTCCCATGTTCCCTTTTCTCCTATTCTGAATGCATCAGTGTCCTGGAAATTCTGGCAGCCCTCCTAGGCCAGCTGCTGCCTCTGACCTGGACATTCCCAGCCTTCTACAAGGTCACGGGACACGCTGTATTCTGGGATTCTTCTAATGGAGGATGGGAAGGGCTTGAAATTTCATGTCCCCACTGCCCCTGTGACCCTAAGATTCCCTGGCTGGTGGGCCCAGTTTACAAACACAGGTGCTTTGACTGCCAGTTCTGTGATAGAAGCTGTATGGATCTGAATTAATATAATCCCTAATTATAAATCAGTACTCCATTCAGCTCCTTAACCAACAAAATAGTTCATGAAATAAATGTTAACACTCCTATTTTCTAAAGGAGAAAAATGTTGACAGGAATCTTTGAGAGGAGTGCTTGAGTTTAGATATAATATATTTAAGGCATTTATTCTCATATTCCAGGAACAGAAATTGTTACCTCAAATGAAGGATGTGCGCATATGTCTCACAACTTCTTAAAGCTCCCTTTTCAGCCTTCTAATAGCCTTGACCACTTAGTTCCAAGAGTATTATTTTAGAATGTATTGGCATGCCTCTGTCAACTACATCTATTGGGCTTCTAAGGATAGAACTCATTCCTTGCCCACAAATTCACTGGGTACCCCCAGCAGTGTGGTCATGGGCACACAATGATTTTCCATTCATTCTTTTCTGGCTACACCAATAATTGGGGCCTGATTACAATTCTATTTGGTATAGGGCATTTCAACAGAGAGAGGTGGCATGTTGCAAGGTGAGAAACCAGCAGAGAACTCAGGCCCTCTGCCCTATCTCCTTCCCTTTCCTCTTTCTGTGGTGAAAAGTAGGTAAGGGTTGGAAAGCATGCTTAGGTCAATAAGAACAAATCAAGTAAAGACAAAAACAAATATACATAAATAGGGGGGAAATGGAGATGTAGAGTTGTCAGAAAGGAGGAACTCTCAACTTCTGGCATAGGTTCAAACCTGGAAACCCAGTGAGGTTTGCCCATCACTAGTGATCACATAATAATATGTTCCCAGGGGAGGGGCTGAGAGAGGCTATTAAAATACCACAGCTCTGGTGCTCTATGGAAGAGGAGCTTTCTGAAACGTGGGCCCTGTCAGGTTTCCCTTGAGAGTCAAAGGAAAAAATTACTGCAGTTTGGCTCCTGCAAGGTAAAGTGTTGGGAAAACTAGCTGGGGAAGTTTCACTCTCCAGCCCAGGGCTGGACATGCCTGCATTCTCCTTGTATATTTTAAACGTGGTGATGGGCCAGCTTGTTAAGTGTGCTGGCTGGATTGCTGGGTGACTGGCAGACAGCCCTAAGTGAGCGGAAACTAAACCATTTGTGGGGTATGAGGTGGCCAAGTAGCCAGAACCAGGCTTTTGTGATGTCTTCCATCAAAACAGTTATTTCAAAAGATGTTGGCGACTCTACATTTCCTTCTAGAGAGATATGACTCTCCAGTGGAGTACATGTGGGTCTTTGGCCTTTTTGACTAATGATTGTGGCCAAAGAAAAGCCCTAATTTGACCATATCCTATGGGTTATACATGGTAGGGCTCAGTAAAAGTTTTCTTTTAAATCAATTTTATGGAAGTATAATTTAATCTATTAAATTACCTATCTTTAGTGTACAGTTCAAAGAGTCTCGATAAACGTATATATCCATGTAACCACTACTGAAATCAAGACAGGGCATTTCCATCACCCTAAAACATTCTTTCATGCCCCTTTCCAGCCAATGCTGTCTTCCAGCCCCAGGAAACCACTGATCTGTTTTCTGTCACTATAAATTAGTTTTGTCACTTCTAGAATGCCATATGAGTAGAATCATACACTATGTATTCTTTTGTATTTGACTTCTTTTGCTTTCGATAATATTTTTGAGTTTCAGTGATATTATGGGTATTAGGATACGATTTATTTTTGTTGCTAGGTAATATTTCAGTATATGAGTATGCCATGGTGTATTTACCCATTTACCTGCTGTTGGACACTTGCATTTTTTTTAATGGCAGTAAGACACAGTGAAGGAGACAGAGAAGACAGGGAAGGTAAGGTTAACCAGTTATAGAAATATGAGCAACAGACTTTAAATTGGCACTTCATAAAGAAGGATATCCAAATATCCAGCATCTGCAAATTAAAGCCAAAACGGGTTACCATCAGACCCTTGCTAGAATGGCTGAAATGAAAAATACTCATAATACCTAGTGTTGGCAAGGATGGAGAGAAAGCCAAACTCTAATGCTGTGCTTAGAGTAGTATAATTGAAACCATCATTTTTAAACTGGGAGTATGAACTGAAAGATAATACACCCAAATCTGTGACCTAGCAATTCTATTTACAGGTTTATGCACAATGGAAACATGTATGTATGCATACCAAGGGACATGTACTAAAATGTTCACAGCAGCACTATTCATAATAACCCCAAACAGAAAATTATCTAAGTATCCATCAATAGTAGAGTGGATAAATGCAATGTGGTAAATTTACATCATAGACTACTGTACAGCAACGGGAGTGAACATTATACATATAATATGGATATTTCATAAATATATTAGGCCAAAGAATCTAGATCAAAAGAGTATATTCCATATGATCCATTTATATGTACATTTCTAAAACTCATGTATAGTGTTAGAAGTTAGGATTGCAGTTGCCCTTGGTAAGCATAGTAACAGGAAGAAAATACATAGATCAGGAGCTTTCATAAGGCTGGTAATGTTCTGTTTATTGATCTGGTTACTCAGGTGTGTTAGCTTGTAAAAACTAACCAAAATCTGCACTTAATAATTTGTGCATTTTTTCTCTATGTTATTCAATAATAAAGAGTATCAGGGATCCCTGGATGGCTCAGCGGTTAAGCATCTGCCTTTGGCCCAGGGTGTAGCCCTGGAGTCCCAGGATCAAGTCCCACATCAGGCTCCCTGCATGGAGCCTGCTTCTCTCTCTCTGCCTCTCTCTCCCACACCCCCTCTGTCTCTCATGAATAAATAAATAAAATCTTTAAAAAAAAAAGAGTATCAAAAAGTAGGAAAGCTTTTATATTCTCAATCCTCCACCCTCACTTACAAACACACACACATACACACAAATATGCACACACATATCACAGGAACTGAGAAATTGTTGGCCAGGCATGCTGCCAACTGCAGTTCATAAAATGGGGTCATGGGGCAAGAACAGGTGACTAGCAGTCTAAGTCACTGTCAAGGAGGCCAAAATAATTGTGACACTAGAGTGAGGTGTGCTAGATAAGACATCAAGACCTACTTACAAGTGAAGATACCTATGATAACTAAATAATCATGTATCATAAAACTTGGTGTGAAGCTTTGGAAATGTCCACAAAGTTTCCTTTTAGCAGCATGAAAAAGGAGACATGGCCAACTGAACCCATCAGCTCATGATCTTCATTAATCCCTCATGCCATTTGGTCTTTGGCCTTGGCTTTTCAAAAAGTTAATTAAGGGGGTTGGGGGAGGGTTCGGGAGAACTAACAAAGTTTGCAGTCATGTTTGTAAGCCAAATGGAACAATATGAAGGATGATGTAAAGTACTCATTCCTTAAAATACCTCTCCAAATATTGCCTAGAATAGCATTATTGTCAATTAATTCATTTTGGTTAAGACTTTTCATCTATAAAAAGATGGTTCACTTTTGAAAATAATCACTAGGCAAAACTTGCCCACAATCTCCTTCCTTATTCTAAAGGCACCCCATTTCACCTGGTCTCCAGGCCAGATGGCAGTTGTTACCACAACCATGTTTCTAGATGCATTCAACTCTCATACCTCTGCTGGCCTAGGTGCACATAAAACAGACACATGACTTTTTCCTGTATTTTTCCCCTCAATATATGCAAGACATATCAACATATTTCATAAGGAGCTATAAAATTAAAGAAATTACAAAAATATTTAACAATGAGTATAAAAAATATTAGTCTCCAATTCTTAAACACCTGTAGGACTTCTTGATTTCTCTCTTTGTTTTGCTTCTACTCCTGTAAACAGCTATAGATCAGTGAAAAGATTCCTTGAGTTAGCATCAAAAGACTTGGATTTGAAAGCTTGGTCTTAAGTTAGGGTGGTATAAGCTTTGAGAAGATCCTTAGTCCCTGCCAGCCTTAGTGCCCTCATGTGTCACTGATGAATGATGGAAATGAGATTAGCTGTGTGCAGTTGTTTTCTGAGCTAAAAAATGTACTGCATCAGGGCTCATGAAATGTGGCCTCTGGACCAGCAATATCACCATTACCTGCCATTTGTTAGAAATACAATTTCTCGGCCTCATCCCAGACCTACTGAATTGGAAACTCAGGTGGTAGGGCCCAAGAATCTGTTTTAACAAGTCCTCCAGGTGATTCTGATATTCTATCAAATTTTAGAGCCACTATATTTGTCAGACACAGGCCTGCTTTTCTTTAAAGAAAAAAAAAGTTTTATTTATTTATTTGAGAGAGAAAGCAAGCACAGGAGCAGGGAGAGGGGCAGTAGAAGAGGGAGAAGCAGACGCTCCTGCTCAGTGGGGAGCCCAATGCAGGACTTGATCCCAGAACTCTGGGATCATGACCTCAGGTGAAGGCAGACACTTAACTGCCTGAGCCACCCAGGTGCCCTGCATGCCTGCTTTTAATTAGAAAATTACTCTCCTCTCTCAAGGTCTTGTCTCAGACCCTAACTAGACTACTTTGCCTTTTGAGAAAGCTTGGAAAGAAAGCTTCTTTCTCTCCTGGATCCTCCCCAATTCCTCTGTTGGGGGTTGGGAACAACTTAGCTGATGGCGAGACAGGGCAATCAGTATTCCATGTGGACTGGGCTCTTGGCTCTGTTTCTTTGAGTTCCCTACTCACAGCTACCCACTGAATTTGTTTTGCTTCTTTATAGCAAGCACAGCTGGTGCAGGTCAGGTGAGGATGGCCCTTTAGAGACAGGTCTAAAAATTTGGGGGTTCCTCCCTGGGATATGAGCCAGACAGGCAGCAACCACCATGCATCAGCCCAGATGGTATGTGCTCCATGAACCCAGGCCTTCCTGTAGGAAAGTTCTAGATGAGGAGGTGTGATAGTGACTGGACAGCTCCTCTCTGATGTTAGGCCCAAGACATGTCTTTCTCAGACTCAAAATACCAGAAATCCTCTATTTGGAGGTCAAAACTTCTGAAAATGGATTGAATTCTCATCAATGGACTCTGTTCTCAGTTGATTTGAGGCAAGAGAAAAAGAGAGGTATGACTAATTGGCTCCCTACACCTCAAACTTCATCTACTACAGCAGACCAGCTCTAGGGACTGACTTGGATATTCACTCTGATGGTGGGCACCATCTTTCTGAGAACCTATGCAAGGCTCTGCTCCACATTTGAGGTCCAGTCTTCAATTTTCTCTTTGTTCCATTTTCTAGTCTATTGAACAAATAGTACTTTTTTTGGTTTCTTCACATTGTGGAAAGATGAACACATAACAAGTTCACTGAATGTTCCTTATGTCTCTACAAGCTCTCTCCCAGCCGCAGTTCTCAACTATGCTCACATTTTTGAGTCTTGTTTCTGTTCCTGTCCCTACTCTAGCAGAAGTTTTCTGCCATCAAAATACAGTATCTATGGCTATATAATAAATCACCCCAAAGCTTAATGGCTTAAAACAACAGTAATGTTTTGTTTTGTTTTGTTGTTTTGTTTTGTTTTGTTTTGTTTTGCTTACATATTTGTAATTAGATAAGGCTTGATGGGGTCAGGCCATCTCTTCTCCATGTGGTTTCATCTGAGTGGCTTGACTAAGGCTGGAAGATGTACTTTCAAGATGATACACTCATATAGTTAGCATGTTGGCACTGGCTGTCAACAGGGAGATCAGCTGGAGATATGGGCCATGGACCTTTGTTCCTTTCTGCATGAACCTTTCCATGAGCTACTTGGATTTCAACACAGCATGTAACCTAGGTTCTGAGAGTGAGCATCCTAAGAGAACTGGCATTTTTCAGTGCACAGCATTTTTCAGACCTGTTTGGAGATCATATAGCATCATTTCCACCATACTCTATGGGTCATGGCACTCACAAAAGCTGCCCAGATACAAGGGTACATAGACTCTACCTCTTGATAGAGGGTGGCATGGTTCTAGAAATGCTTTTGGGATGAGAGACATTGTTGGTGTCAGCTTTAGAGAATACAATTTGCCACTGAATTCTCTCAACACATCTTTAATATAATTTCATTAAAATGCAAATATTTGTGGAAAGGTAATATGATAAATTACTATTAGTCATTAATGTCCTATTGAAGATGTGGTTATTAGGAACTTAGCTAAGAGAAAAAAAAGATCTATACTTATTAGAAGATAATGACAAGAGCTTCCAGTTGTATTTACTGTATGTCAAGCACTGTGCTATGCAATTTAAATGTATTATCTATACCATGCTTATAACAAAGCTTTGAGGTAGTTATCAGAATCCCAAGCTCAGAGAAGGTTGGAGAACTTGTCTGAAGCCACACAGTTTGGAAGTGGTAGAGCTGGGATTCTAGATCAAACAGCCTGGTCTCAACTCCTCAGTCTGATTTTGAGCCCTCCTTACTTAACAAATAGAATGTTAAAAAAAATCTTTCATTTTGACATAAGTTTACAGAAAAGTTTCAAAAATAGTACAAAAGTTCCTGTATATCCTTCACCCACCTACCCCTGATGTCAACTCCTTATGACATTGGTACAATGTCATAAAAACAATGATCAAAACAGGGGAATGTATATTGGTACAATATTAATTACAGATATTTTAAAACTTCACTCATTTCCCCAGTAAGGTCCCCTTTATGTTCCAAGATCTTATCTAGGATCCTATGTAGCTATATAGCTATTGTCTCCTTATTCTTCCCCAATCTATGACAGTTCTTTGGTTTCCCTTGTCTTTCATGATATTTTCACTTTTGAAGAGTTATTTTATAGAGTGTCTTTCCATTTGAGTTTTTCTGGTTTTCTTTTCTCATGATTAGATAGAAGTTAAGAATTTTTGTCAAAAATATCCCCAAAATAATGTTGGGTCCTCCTCACTGCATCCAATGAGAGGTACATTATAATGATACCTTTTTACTAGTGTTAACTTTGAACACTTTCAGCATTTTGAAAGAAAAAGGTTGGGGAAAAAACATGTGGATTTGACATGGCAGTAGGCAATTCAGTGCAGAAATGCTTTTATGAATAGAATTACTGAATAATTATAATGAGCTTTCAAGTGCCAAGCATGAAATTCATCACTTTATTAAAACTTACTAATTGGATATTCAGATGAATAGTCTGGGATGTGGATGACTTCACAGGGCACTGGTCTCCATGGCCTTGTAGGGAATCTGGTGACAGTGCCAATTTGTGGGTATCAACACCCTTTCTTTTGGGGCTCAGGGAAATCAGAGTGGAAAGAGGGTACATCTAAAAGGAATGTTGATCTTATAAGAGCAGATCATTGTTTCAGGCCACTAGTTGAACGCTAGCTATTGAAATTTCAGTCATTAGTGTGTGGAGCTTCCCTTCCATCGTTTCACTGAGAGAGACCAGGAGGCTAGGATTTGTGGCTTGGAGACTTGGCTTTGCATGCTAGCCTCCTCACTTACTACTATGAAAGGGATCTCTCCAACTTCATCTCCATTTGCAAAATGGTGATGCGTGCCTGTGAGTAGGAGGTTATGATCACAGTGCTGCAAAGACAGTATTGAATTTCTCTATTCTGCTAATACTCGATACATGGAAGCTGGTTTTTACAGAGCAGTAACATGGTATTTAAAAAAAAAACAGAATTTTATAGATGGACACTCTTATCTTTCAGTTTCAGCTATGCAAATTTCTAGCTGGGTGACTCTGAGTAAGTTATAAAACTCACATCAATTTCTGAAAAAAGTTGAGAAGCAACTCTAGTTTGTAGGGTATGGTAATAATAATAATACATAGAATATTCCTGGCATATAATTGATGTCCAAACCCAGTAACCTTTATTTTTATTATTGTTGATGACATCTATAGCTAGTTAGTTTTAATCTTGGCTTTTTTTCTAGGCAAAATCCTTCCTTTAGGGTGCCCTTGTGACCATGAATCTAACTATGTGGGTTCTTGGCTCTTGAACTGGGTTTCTGGGTAAAACCGAAAAATCCAAGGGAAATCCTTGGATCTCCACGGTATCAGTATATAGAGACAATGTAATTTCCTTTTAAATGGCAGAACCCTTGGCAACAGGGCAAGGAAGGGAACTTTCTTATGACTCAGCTGTGATTTGCCTCCAAACTCTTAAAATGTTTGCAAACTTCTGTATTCTCTATGGATACACAGGTCTTGGTATGTTTCTAAAGGAAGTATCAATGCAGAATGTAGGCTGTTTGAAAATGGCTACTTGCCGAAATGATTAAGGTTTTATGACAACAGTTGAACTGGAATGGATTTTCCTTCTAGTCATATAATTGTTGGTGGCATTTCAAAGTGGAAGGAAAGTCTTGGCTTAAAATAAAACAAAGCTGCTGATGAGAACATCTTTAGCAGACTGAAGTCTGGGTTGAGGATTATTTCATGAGAGTGAAAGGATACAAGCTGTACACACTGATGTGTCTTTACACAAATGTATATGAAAATGAACATGATGTTCATAATTTTTTAAGTGTAGTGTAAGTATAAATCACTAGGAAAGAGGAGACTTGCATCCCAGACCCCTGTTTGCCGTTTACTTGTTATATGATTCTAGAAAGGTAACAGTAACTGTCATGGAGTTGCTTGTCTTGCCTAGAAATCTGTGAGAATAATATCTATGTGCTCAAATGTTATGGATATATCATGTAACCTCCAGGTAACCAGCCAACAGATGCACATAATTGGTTCTTAAAAAGTACTTGATGAGGTTAGTAGAATTCAAACTTGGTTCATGCCTAGTCTGGTTGGCCTTGGGCACATATCTGGGCCTTCCCTATGAGATAAAGGCATTGAGCATTGATGGCTACAAGGGTCACTCTGCTTCCAGACATCACAGTATCTTTATCTTTGAGTTTGTGTCCACGTATACACTTGTGTGAGCATTCCACGATAGCTGCCAAGTACACGTTCTGCAGTACTAATCACCTGTCCCAAAGACATAACTGTCAGTTAGATTAAAATCCTAATGTCCTTCACTTTGTAACTTCCAAAAGCCTAGCAATTCCCAGGAAAATGCAGATAATGGAATATAAAGTTTCTACTGCTGCTGCATTTAACACAACAGGCACACATATTTTATTTAATCAAATAAGAACCGGTATTGCCCCCCCCCCCCCCTTAAGCAGTTACAACTACTAAATATCTTAAGGGAATCTCCTTAGAACTTCAGGAAGTATTTACCTCAAACTGGAGCTCAGATCTTTAAAACAAATCAGCTTTGTAGTGTAAACAAGACAAGCAAGGACGATTACTGAAAGTAAGTTTCACAAAGATAAATGTTCTTTCATTCATGACAAGTTACAAGAAGGAAGATATTATTTTACCAAATAACACATTTTTCTTGCATCTTCATAGGTGGTGGAATTCTATCGGTCTCTCAAACTGATGAAGATTTGCAGCTTCAGGAAAAAAAGAATCCTACTCTAATTAAAATTACAACAGGGTTATCAGAAGATATTTCAAAAGCTACTTTGCTGCCTTTCAACGGGTATTTCAGTACATCAGTTTCCTTGTACTGTTCTAACAAGATACCACAAACTGGGTGACTTAAAACAACATAAATTTATTCTCTCATGGTTCCGGAGCTAGAAGTCTGAAATCAAGATGTTGGCAGGAACATGCTACCTCTGAAACCCATAGGGAGGAATCCTTCCTTTCTCTCCAGCTTCTGGTAGCTGCCAATAATCCTTGGCATTCTGCGGCTTGTGGCTACAGCACTCTAATCTCTACCTCTGTCATCACATGGCTTTCTCTTGGTATCTTCTCCCTTCTTTTAAGGATGTAAGTCACGTTGGATTAAGGGCCAATGTCACTCCAGTATGACCTCATCTGAACTACGTCTGCAAAGACCCTTTTGCCAAATAAGATCACATTCTAAGATATTGGGGATTAGGATTTCAATATAATATTCTAGAGCACTCAGTTCAAACCACAGCATTCAGATACCTGAAAACACCTATTCAATAGGGAATATAAAGCTGAGCACATTGGCAAGGAGTTGGAGAAGCAAAAAAGAATGAATAATAGATATATGCTAGACAACATATTTCATGTGATGATTATAAAACAATATAGTCTATTCTTTTAAAGGACAGTGAGGCCTATTGGCCTAACTTTTTATCCAATTTATGCACTTTTCCATAGCATATTTGCTTTGTAGACATCTGAATTCTGCTTGAAAACTCCTGTGGTATTGAGAGTTGTTTGTTTCATGGAGGCTACCACTCCACTGTTGGACTTCTAGGTTATAGAAGTCTCTTTTTTTAACTGAGAAAAATTCTGCCTCCTATGATCATCCAGCTACTTGTCAGGAATTTTGTTCTCTAGACTAGCTCAAGGACTGGAGGTGCCCCTACCCCCCTACCCATGACAATCTCTCTAATATTTGATGAGAGTAGGAGTGCTATGTTATGTGCCCTTAGTTTCGTATCTTCTGGTCCACACAAGTCAGCTGCTGTGGGACTTAGCATCTAAAACCATTCTAGGTAAGCTCCTATGAGTGCCACTTGAAACCTAGATTAGCAAAGTACAACCTGACAGAAATCTGTACAGAAATGGGCTGTGCATTCGTAGTGAATCCCTTCTTTCAAGCCTCCTCACATTCACATGTTCTTATTTATGTTATACTGGACAAAATGTCGGCCTCCTCTGACTGTCTTCTCCTTTGACTTGCGCTATAATCAATTATTCTGGTTCTCCTCTTTCTGTCTAACTGCCTTTAAGCTACTTCTTTTCTTCCTTCTTTGGCTTCTCTTTCTCCTTTAATTAGAAATTGAGTGCATGATCTTATCTATATACATAATCCCAACTATCCCCACTGTGCTAGAATGCATAATTTGTTTATAATATTCTCTCCCATGCCCTTGCCATGCTTCCTCACACTGTTGACTTTAGGCTTGGCCATAACTTGCTTTGGCCACTGGAATGTGAGTAGATATTATATATGTCAGATCTGAGCACAGTTTTTAATCTTTAAATGTGTTTGTGCAGTTGGCTCTGCGCCCACTCTTATTCTGAATTTTCATCATGAGAATGGTAGGCACCAGATCCACATGTGGCCTGGAACAGAACAGCAGTATCACAGAACTGTAGCTGACTTATAGGTGACATATTATATGAGAAATAATAGGCTTTTGTTGTTATAAACCACTGATATTTGGGGGATGTTTGTTATGCAGCATAATCTAGTGAAATATAACAAACACAGTCACTCTCAAATCCACCGTAGCTTCTTTCCAGTACCACACAGCTTATATTTCTTACTGTGTTTTGCTGGCATCTCAAACCTAGTTTGTTTAAAAATTAACTCATCAGGGTTTTGCTTTTTTTTTTTTTTTTCTTTTCCCTCAAAGAAGTTCCTCCTTCTGACTTCCCTATTTCTATAAATATGACCTTGATCCTTGTGGCAACTTGGACTTCAAACCTTGGAATCAGCTTCCAATCTTTCGCTTTCTCAGTACTTCCACATTTAGCTAACTGCCAAGCCTGTTGAATTCTTTCCTTTATTTTAATAACTGTTTATGAAAGCCTACTATAGATCTAGCATGGTTCTTGTTTCTATGGGATTTAAAGATAATTAAGGCACAGCCCCTGCCCTCAACAAGTCTTCAGTCTGGTCTGGAAATAGAATCATAAAGATGACTTCAGCACTTTACAATTCATGCCATGATAAAATTATCTTGTAGGTGGAGAAGAGAGGCATTTAGCCCAACCTGGGCATTCACAGAAGCCTGGGGGAAATGATGCCTAAGCTGGCATTTCAGGAATGAGTAAGCAGTATCAAGGAAAGGGGGATGGGCACAAGGCAAGCAGACAGACGATTCGAAGAACCAGGAAGACATGACTGAGTAGGGTGGATTGGGAGAGCTACATGTGGTTCAATATCTGGGTTTAAATTATAAGGTTAGGTGTGGTAAGAGGTGAGATGAGAGCATTAGGCAAGGTCTAGGCTATGGAAAAGTTTGTACACCATGTCACACAACCTAGAGTTGATCCTACAGAGCTTGTGTAGAGAAGCATATGGTTAGATCTTACCTCCCTAGCATAGAGGGTGGATTATTTTTTACGTCAATTAAAACAGATGACATTGTATAGAGCCTATTACATGCCAGATGCCACTCTAAGTGCTCATTTAGTTCTTCTAAGCCTTAGTAGATATGAATTACTGCTATCTACCAGTTTATATATGAAGCAAGGAAGAAATGAAGAAACTTGTTCCTGGCCATACAGCTAACAAATATGAAAGCCCAGACAATTTGGCATCAAAGTTCAAATATTGAACCCCTATATTATTTCATATGGCTGGATGTGGAGAGACCAAATTGAAGGTGACTAAAAGATGTTAGATGAGCAGGTAGGGATAATGTGGTTGTCACAAGGGTTAGATTTAGGAAATGTATATGTGTTTAGATAAGGAGGACTTAAGGTTGACTGGATGAAGGAAGACTCAGCAGAGGAAGGCTTCAGACTTAATCTGAAAGTTTCTGGTTTGGTTGGCACTGTAGGGGGTATCATAAGTGAGAGGTGAACTCTAAGGGAAGAGTATGTTTGTAAAGAAGACAATAAGCTGCATTTGGGGTATGATGAGTAGAGGAAGCCAGATGACAATAGGTTGAGAACTGACTTAGAGGCAAGGTGGAGATGGCAATCTCCCCTTATCATCATGTTACTTCAGGTACTCTTATCTTGTACCTGAAACGCATGGCAGTAGCTTAACAGACTCACCTAATCACTGCCCCTCCCTACCCCAACAAATGCTACACTCCATGTTGGAATAATGTGCATTCTGATTATATCTTTCTCGACTTCATACCTTTCCGAGGCTTTCCACTACTCACCCAATACCTTTCACCTCCACAATATGGCTTCAAAGTCCTCTCAAATGAAGCCTCTACATTTCTAGTCTTTTTTTCCCTCCACTGCTCCATGCAAGGCCCAGATTCTAATTTCACATTCCCATATGTTCCTTGTCTATGCTTTTGTGTCTTTGTACACATCATCTTCTGCTTCTGATGTCTAATTAATAATTGCCTTAAGACTCAGAAAAAAAACCACCCTTCTTCCATAAACTTTTTCTAATTACTTCAGCCAAAGTGGCCTTTCCTGTCTTTCAACCTCTATTATTGTATAAAGTTGACACCTCACCTTGCACAGGTTCATGCACAATGGTTTTTTTTACCTGAGGGATTCATTTCCTATTACAAGACTGAAACTTTGTGCCCATTTCATATTCTCTGTATATACAAATATGTACTAAATGAATACATTAATGAAGATCAAGGTAAAAAAAAATCATGTCTTTGGGTGCACTAAACTTAAAAACAGCTTCCTTTGGGATTTACAGACAGATGGCCATCTTTTCTCTATTCAATCTTATTGAAACATACATCAGTTGACCTTGCTTTATCTTTATCTCAAAATGATATAGGAGGGATGGGGAGAAGGGAATCATGTCCCTTGAGCATATTCTCCAAAAGTTCCATAAAAATTTTAAAGTATTATGTTAGAACCATGTCTGGTCAGCCTATGAAGAAAAGATGTGAGAAAAAAGCAATATTATAGCAAATGTAAGCAGATATAAGAAGGAGTAAGTGAAGAGACATTAACTTCCACCTAAGTTCTCCAGTTCAGATGCTTATAACCACATCAGCCCAAACTTCCTTCCTTTCTACAAAATCAGAGAACACATTTTAGTAGTACCAGTCACTGGAAGCCAAGCTGCACATATCTTGAAATGTTGCGTGCAGTTATTGTGCATGGTAGTTCAGTTTTCAAATGTGTATGCATAGTCTCCCAGAATTAGATCACTAGAGATTTATCTCTGGGCTGTGGGTTCCCTGTAAGATCCAGAGAAGGAAGACTTGGAGGAGGTGTTTTATGGACACATGCTCTATGAATCATATGGGATTTTAGTCATCCCTAAAATCCCAGGCATGTTTCTCAGGATGAGGATCTTCTGAGAGAAGAAAATAAAATTCCTAGAGAGATAATCACATTTAAATTATATATTTTATTTTTTCTCATTGATTGATTCATGAGAGACACAGAGAGAAAGAGAGGCAGAGACACAGACAGAGAGAGAAGCAGACTCCATGCAGGGACCCTGATGTGGGACTCGATCACAGGGCTCCAGGATCATGCCCTGGGCCAAAGGCAGGCGCTCAACCGCTGAGCCACCCAGGCATCCCTAAATTATACATTTTAAAGAAACTGTTAACCAAGGGAAGGATGAATGAAATGTGTTTTTTAAAAAGTAATGCATTATCTATTTTTATTCTGGGCTGTTCCTGGGGAAGGTGTGTATGTGTGATTCAGTTCCAGTTCTCTACATAGCCATGAATACCTTGTCTATAGCAATGGTAAAGAAATACCCTTTTCCACATCTGTATTTAAATGAGGCACTAGCTAAAATCTGATATCATTATCCTAAGCCTCAGCTCACACTTAATGAAAAAGCCAGTATGAATTATTCACTGAATGTCATACTTCAGGTTTTAAATTCAATATATTGTGATACATATGCTACATAATTTAAGAGATGGACAAATTACAATATGGCACCTGCCCATGCTTCTCCATTCGGTCATTTCTGCTGCCTGGGTTCAAGTCTCCCTCGCATCAATAATTTAGCAGAGTCCCTCCAATTCTCTTCCTAAAAACAAGCCAGTATCCAAAAACCTACAAGGGGAAGTGATCCATTTAACTTGGGACAAATCTCATATGCTGAATGATTTAACAGTCCAATTCCAAGCTTCAATAAGTCAGTGAAATGTTGTGAACAGAGGGATCAAATGTGAGAACAGTAAGTTTCCCCAACTAGCTTTACTCCTCTGTCTTCTGCTGTCTTTGGGTCACTGCTCTTGGTGTGTTAGATTTTTTTGATTGCACTTAACCCCCAGTCTGTTCCCCTTCTGTGGGCCAGAATCCATTCTTCCTGTCTTGCCTGCTACTTTGCTTTTTCTCTTTCCTCTGTTTTCTTTCCCATTAGTAATTATTTATTAGTCTCTGAGGTGCAGCCCAGGATTTTTCACGGTATTTTTCCCACTTCCTCCAGCCCATTTGGTCACTGCTGAATGTTCAGAGGGGAGAGTAGGCTTTGACATGTCCGTTATGTGGATCTGGAGCAGTACACTGGAAAAGCTATACAATTACCGGTTCCCTGGCATCGTTTCTTCTTGGCTCTTTGGCCAGGAGGGACTGACTGGCTGAGGAGGAAGTGTGGTTCGATGCTTAGCACACACAGTGGTGGAGAAGTCTGAGCCCTGGCTCTGTCTCCTGGCTCCCCCACCAATACCGGTCTAAAAGCAAAGTACCCCATAGGAAACTCTTTTTGCTGTTCTGTCTCCCTTCCTCTCTCTGAAGTCAAGGGAAGAGACCTACTGGTCACTGAGACTCTTTCGCCTCACATCAATGAATGTAAGACAGGAACTGATTCACTGAGCCTACAAGGAATTAAAACTGATATTTTAATGTGCTTCGACATTCTGAGTTGAGAGTACCATTTTATTATTCCTCGGAGAAGTTTAATTTCTCATGTGAGCAGACACAGAAAGCTAGGGTCATCAGAAACAATTTATTTTCACTCTTACCTTTCCCATCAGTAATCATCCTGCTTATGTTTAGAGGATTTTAATTGATACACAAATCACCTAGGGATCTTGTTAACATGCTGATCTTGATTCCACGGGTCTGGGCTAGAGCCTGAGATCCTGTGTTTCTAACAAGCTCCCAGGTAGTGCCAATACTGCTGGTCTTAGACCACACTTTGAGTAGCCAGGTGTTCAAAAACTCTCTAGTCCTCCAGTGCTTCCTTCCCTACCACATCTGGACTGTGTTCTCTGGCTAGTGCTTCTCTTCTCTCCATTCTCCATCAAAACTTAATGATCCTGTGTTCCATTGTCTTAGATCCCCTTTACTGTGTCAGTTGTGATGGGTAGGTAGCCTTTTCATGGTTCCAAAATTTCTTTTTTGCCCTTGCATCACAAAGCTCACCCCTCTTTGAAGTTCAAGCCCCATGCTTGTATCACTTCCTCCCTGCCTTTGTCATTGTCATCTGTGATCTGATTTATCCCATCTTTTGGTGGCTGGCCCTTGAAGAACCATAACCATCATCTCCAGTCTACCTCTTATGATCAGTCTACAATATCCATATAGCTAGCCCATCCAATACTTGTACTTCCAATTTCCTTATTTATTTTTATTTTTTAAAGATTTTATTTATTTATTTATTTGAAAGACAGTGACAGAGATACCGAGAGGGACAGCACAAGCAGGGAAGAGAGGGAGAAGCAGGCTCCCGCTGAGCAGGAAACCCTACAAGGGGCTCAATCTCAGGACCCTGGGATCATGACGTAAGCCGAAGGCAGATGCTCAACCTAGCTGAACCACCGGGGCACCCCTCCTTATGTATTTTTTTAAAGTTAACTTTACCTCCACTCCATTGCTGCTATCCATTCTAAAAGCCACTCTCTAGACTTGGCCACTTTCCAGAACTACTATGTATCAGAGAATTTAAACCTTGATATCCCACTCTCTGACCTCCCATCCTTCCAGGTGTCTTTTGCTCTTCCTGTAGTGACCTTGGATCTTTCAGTGCTTTCATCCTTGCTATCATGACTATTGCCTGACCTCTTGTCCTTGTCTATGTTATCTGGGTCTTCTATTTGATCATCCTCTGTGTGATCATACTCTTCTAATAAGCACACTCTATTTCCTTGAGTTCTTTTATTTTTTTAAATCTTTATTTATTTTTAAAGATTTATTTATTAATGACAGAGAGAGAGAGAGAGAGGCAGAGATACAGGCAAAGGGAGAAGGAGTCTCCATGCAGGGAGCCTGGCATAGGACTCCATCCTGGGTCTCTAGGATCACACCCCGGGTCGAAGGCAGACGCCAAACCACTGAGCCACTGGGGCTGCCGAGTTCTTTTATTTTTTTTAATGCTCCATTTAGAGCAATTCCATCATTTGCTCTTATTTTTCCTAAACATGAGAAACTGACCATGACTAGAGAAAATAACCCTGTATGCCAACTGGTGCCACACAAACACATTGTCTTAGCCTCCACTGGGCCCTTGCACAACTCGATGATTCATACATTCACATTGGTTAGTTTCTTGAGCCACTCTTTCAGTCTTTCTCCCCTTCCTCAAATCTCCAATCAGCCCAAGCCCATGTTTCTAATCTCAATGAGCAGCCTTGCTTCTGTTACATTAGAGAAGCTCTTCTAGGTAAACTGCTATCTTCCACTATCTATAAACTTATCTTCACCCACACCCATCTTTACTTCCTTCTTCGTTCACATTCTCAGATGATGAGGTGTCTCTCCTTCTGCTTAGGACAGACCAGAATCACCTCTGTATTGACCACTCCTGATGTCTCATCCTATTTTTTCAGACTTGCATTGCTTATTCCCACCAGTATCTTCATCTTCAAACTCTGCCTCCATTCTGCTTCCTTTCCCATCTCTGCAACTTGTTATATGAAATTCTCTTATGTAATTCTACAGCTTCATCTCCCACAATTCCCTGCCCCACACATTCTAATGATTTCTCTCTTTGACACACTATGTTGTTTCATGCCTTGATAATTTTGCTGAAACTGTCCCATTAACTGGAATATTATTTCGCTATTTTGCAATCTAGGAAACTTCTACTCATAAGACTCAAATTGGGTACTGCCTCCAAGCAGGCTATCATGACTTTCCAATCTGAGTAGTCACCTGGTTTCCAGGTTGCCATTCATACCTTAAAGTTATCATAGCAACCTTATTTTACTTCCTATATTTTATCATAATTATTTATGCGGCTGTCACCCTTGCAGACTAGGTGATCTTGAGGGCAAGAACTCTTATTTTATTCATTTTTGTATCCTAAATGACTAAAGCAGTTCCTGGAATAATGTGGCTGATCAATATGGTTATATGAGTGATTAATGAATAGGAATTTCTCATAAAGTAAGTATATTAATTAGTATACAATGTTACCTTAGTTCTAAATGGCTTCATTTCATAGATCTTTTTTGGACATATATGCATTTTATGGCAGGAACTTTTAAAACTCACACTAAGAATAATAAAAATAATAATAAGAAGAAGACAATTTTTGACACAACACCAACTGTGTGTTTTGTTTTAGGAACTATGTTAAATGATTCATATTCATCATGTCATTAAATCCTTATGACTGCACTCTGAAGGTAGTACTATTAGCATAATTCTAGAGGTGAGGAGCAGAGAATCAGAGAGGTTAAGTAACATACCCAATGTCACATAACCAGGAGGTTGCAGAGCTAGTTTATGAAACTTGGCCGGGCTGGCACAAAGACTCATGCCCTAAACACATATTACCTCCCTTCTAGCCCCTGGCTGCCCTTTCTTTGTCCCCGGTCTCTCTTCTTCCCTTGTCGCATGCATGCATTGCTTTTCCTTGGCCTGATTTGCCTCTGCTATTTGAGCACCCTCCACCCTCCACCCAACTCCTAGCACCAAGACTGTGATATCTGGGACGTTCTGTTCTACAGCCATCCATCTGATCCACATATGTAATAATTGCTTCAAAGAAGCCCAAGGGTTGAGAAAATTCATTTCTTTTTTTTAATTTTGTTTATTTATTCATGAGAGACGCACAGAGAGAGGCAGAGAGAGAGGTAGGCTCCATGCAAGGAGCCCGATGTGGGACTCGATCCCCGGACTCCAGGATCACACCCTGGGTCAAAGGCAGGAGCTTAACTTCTAAGCCACCCAGGTATCCCCATTTCTTAATAATCATTGAGCAATAAATGCTATTTAACACTATTTACCTCAGATTATTAGGAGTGAGGCATTCTGTGCGTTGTTTTCACTATAATGCAGTTTGGGATAGTTGGAACTTTGAACTTAAACTGGTCATTGCTCTTCTTCTTTTGTCATTAGCAACATTCTAGTGCAGAATAAATTCTGCATATCCACTTTTTTAAAAAAGATTTTATTTATTTATTCATGAGAGACAGAGAGAGAGAGAGAGAGAGAGAGAGAGAGAGAGAGAGACGCAGAGCCAGAAGCAGGCTCCATGCAGGGAGCCTGACATGGGACTAGATTCTGGGTCTCCAGGATCACACCCCGGGCTGAAAGCAGGCACTAAACTGCTGAGCCACCCAGGCTGCCCCTGCATATCCACTTTTAACAGAGAATGAATGAAAACCCAAGGCTAGGGCTGATTAGAATCCCACGGGGTCAGAAGCCCCACATATATAACCCTGTTGGAAAGTCCTCCATGCATGTATAAGGCAAGGGGAATGAAAGTCTTCTTTACTGGTGACAAGCGGACGGCTTACTTTATCCATATATCGACAGATATTGTCTTACATATAGCCTGCCTCTAGATTCTGAAACTAGGAGGATTTAACCTCAATTGGGTTGAAAGAACTTAATCAAGGAATTACCTCATCATTCTTCTCCCTGTTAAATTGAGTGGCATTTGCTTAATGCACAGAATTACAATACAATTCTTACTAGAGTTCATATGACTTGATGCCAAATATTTAACATTTCCTTTTTTAGGACCACCACACTCTCCAAACTCTGTCCTTTCTTGGTCTGCAAAGTTGAGGCATTATTGTGCCTGTTGCAATGTTAACAACATAATGCTTCAGATGATAATACTTAAATCTGAACTTTACTTCCCACTCAACCCACATATGAAGCCCATACTCCTCATAAGTATATTATACATTAAAATTGGAAAAAAATCTGTGTACTTAATAAATAAGTAAAAGCATGCATGTCCAAATGTGATTTAATAGTGACAAAACATTAGCAGATGAAGTATAGATTATTTTGGAAATGTCTGAATATCTACTGGAGATCTAGGTTAAATTACTCTTGAATGTATCTTCTGTATGTACTATCATAAATATTTACATTTCATTATTGATAGAATTTTTTCTTCAATCTCTGAGATTGAATCATTTCATGGAATTGTATGTGAACTCTGACAGGGCTATTTTTAAAAATATTTTATGTATTTATTTGAGAAAGAGTGAGCACAAGAGAGAGCAAAGAGCACAAGTGGGGGCACAAGTGGGCAGGGAGAGGGGCAGGGGGAGAGGGTAAAGCAGACTCTCCACTGAGCAGGGAGTCTGACATCAGGGCTTGGATCCCAGGACCCCGAGATCATGACCTAAGCCAAAGGCGGGCACTTAACCGACTGAGCCACCTAGGCACCCCGCCAAAGGGCTATTTTATCATTTAGAAACATCCTCTGGTTTGTTAAATGCCAAGTACTTCTAGGATGCAGTTGAGATAATCTCAATTTATAATTCACTTTTAAACCTTTTGACTTTAACCTTCTCATTTCCTGAGATAAAGGTGTATAAAGCAACAACTCCTTTATTAGCTCATTTCAGATAGTTATCACCTGCTCAAGAATACATATAAAAATGCTCCTCAGACTATGCCAAGCAAAGAATTCATAAACTTCTGCAGGCAAAGGATAGGTCCAGCTAGCTGCTCTGGAAGTTACCTCTAGATCTGGGGCTCTAGGATTCAATGGAGGTGATGGTTGCAAGGAATGGGGACACAAGGGAAAAGCAACTGCTTAGATCACAGGATCCCTGGATGTTTGTCTCTGGGATAACACTCTGATAACACTCGATGTTTGAATTAAATCTAGAATACCTCTTTACCCCTATTGCTAAATCCTATCCTCAATGTAAACAGGGTCTATCTGCCAGTGTGCTTTTTTTATCTGAAGTAAAAATATTCCAATTGTGACGTCCCCATTGATTGTTGAGGAAAAGATTAAACATTAGTTTATCACAAATAAAGTCTTATTGCCCTGGAATGAAATGATGGAGCAAATGGAAGCATAAGGAACAAAATGCTTATTTCCTTCATAAATTCTTAGCCTTTCAGGTGAAGTGCAATAAGGATGATCAATGGAAAAGGAGGCTTCAGTTCAAGTTCTCTGGGGAGAGGTTAGAAAAGTAGCAAATTAACCTGTCTGATACCTTATCAGTCAGTTTTGAGTAATCAACTAAGTTAACATTCTTACCTTCTACAAATCATTAAATCATATACCACGGACCCGGAAATCTAGTTCCTCCAGCATAAGGTATGGCTGGAATGTGAGGAAATGTCAGATTAGGAGGATTTTTCCCAACAAAAGAGAGTTAGCGATTCCTTCAGAACTTTAACCCTTTTTAATCTAAGTAAAGTCTGTCCCAGTTAGATCAGGCAAGCAAATTGTTCTGCAGCTATGGCATTGTTTGCTGGGCTAAATTGGGACCTAACAGAATTGCACTAGGACTCTAAAGGAACAATGGTGCATGCAATTCCAACACCTTTATAACTCATGAGGACAAATACACATGACAGGACTTGAAAGTGCATTAAGCTTGAGTTTATTCTTCATGGTTTCAGGTGAAGAGCAGCAGGAGGGATTAGCTTGTAGATAATCTATTCCCCCCCACCACCCTCCTTTCTTCATCTCTCTTACAAAACTCCTGTATTTGAGGGATTGAACTGACGATACAAATTTTAACCCTTGCCTCAACTTCTCCATACTTCTGAGGAATTCAATACAAAACACAAAGATACCAAAACCTTTGAGATAATAGCACAAACACCAGCAACAGCAAATGAAGAACTACCATGCTGTGCCTAGGCAAATATGTCAAGAAGATTTCTCTATTTGGCTCAGCTTGTAGCTCATATAAAATAGACTCAAGACTCTCTTGCTGAATGTTTAATTATTTCCATATCCATTGAGTCCCTGGGAATAAATCTGCTTGTAAAAAAAAATCTATAGATATCAGAATTAAATATAAAACCATGCAGTTTTGTGCCCTCTTATGCTGAGAAGCAGAGCTGTAGAGTCTATACTCAGGCTTGGGTTCCTTCCCAGAAACCAGCAGAGATTGCTCTACTAGGAGATTTCTATCTCCCCAGCATGCTTTGACTAGGGGAGATCCGATTAAAATTAATACCAAGGGCAGATTTGAAAGAAAGACAAATAATAAAGTACAACCCAAGATGGAGATATTTTTGCAAATAGAAACTATGTTTTATTTAACTTGTCTCTTTTAAGGTGAGAACCAAATGTTGACACAAAACATTGCTTAGTGTCTGGTTGGCAGGGATGGTCTCCTCTTCTGCTTTCCACTAGGCAGTGGGCACACGAGCTGGTGGTAAGAGCAGGATCAGCTGGTTGAGGTAACCCCAGAACATACTGAGTATACAGAGCCACCCACACCAGTTCCAACCAAGACAGATAGCTTATTAGAAGTCTCAGGAGCAGCAGAGTGGAAGCGGAATGAATAAATTGGCCTCCTGGAGCACTATGCAGTCTGCATTGAGGGCTTCTGCCTTTATGCTCTTAACCTCACCACTCTTTTCCCCAGAGAGTTATGCTGTGGAAACTCTGGAGTTTCATTCTAAACTAGAAATATCACAACACTGGCAATTTTCTGCCTAAATCTCCTACTTCCAAACTTCACTTATCATATCTGTGAGGAGCCAATCTTGAATCTTGCCTGAGTTTCCCAGAACCATTTAGACACTATTGCAATTATCTATAGTTGTGTGTTACATATCACCTTGGTACATAGTGACTTAAAAGAACCATCTTTTTACTGCTCATCAGTCTTTGGGTCAGGAATTTGGGCGGGGCTGAGTGGTACCGCTTGTCTCTGTTTCACCTGGGGTTGGTGGGATTTATTCATGTGGCTTCATTCAACTGTCAGATGGTTTAGGCTGAGCTGGAGGATTCAAGGTGGCCTCTGTGCTGGCTGTCTGCTGAAACACACTGGTTCTCCTCTTCATGGCCTTTCCTCAAGAGACCACCAAATGGTCTCTCATCCTCCAGGGCCTTTCTCTCCAGCAAGATGGCCTAGGCTTGTTCATGTGGTGTTGCAGAGTTATAAGGATTAAAGCAGAAGTTATAAGGTCTTGGGACGTCTGGGTGGCTCAACGGTTGAGTGTCTGCCTTCGGCTCAGGGTGTGATCCCAGAGTCCAGGGTCAAGTCCCACTCAGGCTCCCTGCAAGGAGCCTGCTTTCTCTTCTGCCTCTGTCTCTGCTTCTCTCTGTGTGTGTCTCTCATGAATAAATAAATAAAATCTTTTAAAAAAAATAGTAAGTTATAGGTCTTAAGTCCTGAGTTTGGAAATTCTAGAACATCCCCTTCCTGAATATTCAAGTGGTCAAAGCAAATGCCTAGGTCAGCCCATATTCAGGAGGTAAAGAAATAGATTCTCCCTCTTGATGAGAGGAGCAGCGTACATGTACAGACTTTGGAGGTTATGGGATGTCATCTCTGTAAGCAATCTATCATAAACCATGTGGTTTAGACTGTTGGTAGGTAACCTCTGCTCTCTGTAGCCAAGCTGATATGTCAAGTAGCTCCTAAATTCTGGACAAATTCAATTTCACTCTTCACCAGACCAGGTACCTAATATGGCCTAGCTAGCCCTGGCCCACTCAAGACAGGAGCTGGGGCATGCCCCGTGTGTATATGGCACATTTACTGTTCATGTGGTAGAAGGGGAGCTAAAAGCTTCCGCCATTCAAAGACGTTAAAAAAAAACAAAATGTGTTATAGAATGATCCTCTTTCTCTCTCCCTACCTTCCAGCCCTGATCTTCTGTCTAGGTAACCCAGTAGACATTTGAATTACATGGGCCATGGGGTATTCTCTAAGCTTCATCTTTCAATTCAGAGTTTAATATCCCTTTTTCCTCCTCTGTGCCTGTCCTGTTCCAAGATCTACAGTTAGCCCGTACCTGTCCTTTCCCTGAAGTCTGTCTCTTGGTTAAAATACCTATGTGTTGCATTGCATGGGGCAGAGAAAGGGAAATAGAAACTGATTAGAATGTATGGGTTCAGCCCCACCTTGACACTGACCCTTTGTCCCACCCCTCCCTCTTCAACCGTAGGTCAAATTCCAAGAGATGATCTTTACTCTCTATTGAGAAAGGCTGTGATTGACACACCCCTAGGATGCTTTTTTGTACATTCGAGTGGATAAAAGGTTACATACTTTGTATGCAACTTCAGACTTTGGTTGAGCAGCTATGATTGGATAAGGATTGCAAGACAATAAAAAATCAGGATGTGGCATCAATGAAAATACAATTAAATATTGTCTAAGTATAATGTGCCTAATCTGCATGCAGAGACAAATCTATCCTGCTTGTAAACTTTACCCACGTTTTTGCTCAAATACATGATTCCTCTGTACTAGTTCACATGGCATAGCAATTCCTAAGGATCACAGACCACGTTAAAAATAATATAAAATGTGGATAAATTATCCTCCTAGAAAAAAAAATGCACAAGTGGAAAATATTTGCATTTATTTCAATACATTTGCCAATCCTCTAGTTTTATTATCCATGAGATTCTGGTAAATAAAATGTAATGGGATGTGGCCTTTTGGAAAAATCTCAAGGGAAATGAATATCAACTTAGAATAATTTTATTGGGAATTATGTGTTCAGGACACAGGTATCCTCCTTCAGCATTCCATTTTAATTAATGTCTCACGTGGATCTTATTACGTAGGTGACCTCCTGCCCTTTGGTCATCTCCACCTTTCTTTCGAAAGATCTGATGGAAGTATCCTGTAATAACCATGCAAGCTTTCAGGCCAGTGCCCCTTCCTTGAGGAGAAAAAAAAAAAAGCCCTCTTAATCTGTGCCTCACATGCATCATAGTTCTGAGTTTTGTAAGAGGAGGATCCTATCCTGAAGGGTTTGGTGACTATCCAATTTTCACATGAGCATAATAAACTGAAATTACCAGTTACTATACATCCTGTCTATTGTCCAAAGAGATACACAATCTTCTAGAGGAACAGAAACAAATCTGCAAAAGGTCATGTGTGGTTTGGGCATTTCTGAAGCCAGGTACTAAGTCTGTTTTGATGAGGGTAATATGTACTGATGCTTTGCTCTTAATAATTTATCATTTCTGAGGAAGTCTAAGTAGAGTCATTAAATGTCACCTGACAGTCGAATCTGAAAGCAATTGAGATTTCCCAAGCATAGCTTAGCACCTCTTCTTATGTATATAGTTCAAGTGCAATGTCCAGTTTAATACAAATCCAGTTGTTAAGCTGGTGTTCACTCCACACATTTTACAAATTTGTCCCATTTCTAAATTGTCACTGGCTTGATCCTGTCTATAAAGAAGAATATAAAATAATGTAATGACACCCTGGGCAGGTAGAGTGTCTTTTATCAGTGATCTCAAAACACTCATAAGCATTAATTACTTCTCCAAACAGGCTGGGAGGGAGATGTGGTTATAACCATTGTGCTGATGAGGAAGCAGATGCTGGGTCAGGGATCGGTGACTTATGATAAACCACCCAATCTTGAGCAGGTCTAGATTAGGAAGATGGAAAAATGGCCAACTCTAAGATAGAGCATAAGCTATTTGCCCA
The DNA here is from genome assembly GCF_003254725.2 of Canis lupus dingo. Lineage (NCBI taxonomy): Eukaryota > Metazoa > Chordata > Mammalia > Carnivora > Canidae > Canis > Canis lupus. Next base: position 15,407,261 of record NC_064266.1, read on the forward strand.
ACTTTGCCCATCACTTGCCAGTCAAGCCTGCCCTGGCTCCATCCCTCATCACTACTCTGTTTCTTCCTGGTCTGGTCATCTCTAGTCCTCATCACTAGGTATTATGAGCACTCCACTGCAGCAGGAATTGTCCAAGCTGAGCTATAGAAGCTGGGATGCCTGCAAACCAAATAAAAAGGAATCAAGGAGAAACTGAGTATAACCCATTTCTCAGGCCTTCCAGAGGATTCAATATAAGGACAGTCTGAACTGTAAGCACCAGATAGGAATCAAACCCATGGGATCCCTGGAAGACTCTGTTTTGAATGAGTTGTTCTTCCTGTGGGCATTAATGATAAGATGTTATCTGACTCCACGATGTTCCAATACATTGGATAAAGTGAAGCTAATTTAAGGCTTTATTGTTGCACATTCCACACCACTACTGAATAAGGCACCGCGTCAAGAAAGTAACATCCATTCAGAGATTGTGCTTCCTACACTTTGCCATTTGTTTTCTCCTTTATCCTCATTAATTCTCCAGTTCCCCAAACTTTCTCAGTAAAACGTAGTCAAGCTTCAGTCCAGAATTAACATCAGAGCCAGAACAAAGCCACGACCAATGCTCACATGGACCGTCTTACCTAGGAAAATTCCAGACACTCCCTAACCTGTCAAAGCCCCTAAGTGGACAACATCCCCATTTCTGGTATTAATATAACAAACCCCAGATGAAACAAAAAATTCATGTCATCCTGGACATTTCTATTTCCTATAGCACTTCCTTGCCTTCTCCAAAATAGGCAACAGGTAAGAGATCAGGACCTAAACAGTGATAGCCACCATGGAAAGAAGTGTGCATTACAAAATAAAATCATGATAAGTTAGTTCCATGTCACGTCACTAGAAAGCTTACACACAACTGAGAGAAAAAAAACAATCTTTTTTTTTCCATTGCCCACTCAAAACAAGCCATGACTTCATCAGGCCTGGATATCTGGTAAGTTCCACTAGAATATCATGCTCTGGAATTTAGGAATTAGAGGAAGGGGCCAGAGGAAATTTTAAAATAGCCCTAGAGGGTGGTCAGGCCTGGTTCACAGATCTACTGCACTGTGTAACCCACAGCCCTCTGGGAGCTGTAGCAGTGATGTGTTTTACTTTTCTATTTTGAGCCTGTGACTCACATTACAAATATTGACTTCTATTTCTCTATTAGCATCAGATTTTTTCTTGAATCCTCCAAATTGACTTTGACTATAACTTTGGTTAATATTAAACCTCCTGGGTCAACACATTTTTATAGCTGTGAGCTGCTCCAACCACTGGAGTGGGATTGGCATAGAAGTATTATAACCAGGAGCAAGACACAGAGAAGGCTCCTTCCAGAACCCCCCACCCCCCATCCCCCAACTACTCCAAACACTCCTGCCAGATTTATCTTCCCAAAGCACCAGTGGAATCATGATTCCCTGGTGTAAAGGGCTTCCACAATACCCCACTGGCAAGAGAGGAAGGTTTGAATTCCATACCTGAGCACCCTGTGAAACCCCAAAGATTTTGCCAAACACATCCTACCCCACCCAAACATACGTAATCTCTTCCTTGCTTTAAACCTCTAAGCACTTTGGGTCTTTCTTATGATACATAAGTAAACTTACACATGAGCAAATTCTCACTCAGCTTCTCTTGCCTCCTTCATCATCAGGCTTGAACACACTCATCTTAGTACCCACTATACACCCAACTCCTGAGCCAGGCACATGGGAGATGATGAATAAACATTTGCTGAGCTGAACTGTATCTCAAGGTTTATCTATTTACTTTAGGCACATGATTAATCATCACATGAAGTATTTAAAATAGCCATACTGCAAGGTGGCTGGACCAAGATGTCTCAAGGAAAATGAAGTGGTTTTTGCTAAATACAAGAACATGTATCAGTATTATTCTTCATCTTATCCAGGATAGAAATTATAGCCAAAGGTGCAATAAACAAGAAAATATAGGTCATAGAGGATAATAAAAATAGAAACTCACAGGGAACACAGCATCCTAACAGTTTCTATGATAAGGTCTTTGCACATTTCCTGGTAGATGATCATAAGGAGAAAATATTGGGGAAGCAGGAGGAAGAAGCAGAAAGTAGAAAGAACAAGAGAAAAATTAAAAAGAAGGGAAAGGAACCTAAAAACCAGGTACAAATGAAATCCCTTGACTATAGTGAATTTGACCTCTTTCCTTTATTAACCTAGAAATAACCAGATAAAGTCCAATCCCTTTGTTTGCAGAGGGGGAAATGGAGGGCCAAGGAGGCCAAATTATTTCACTTCCTTGGAATACAAGTACTTTAACTGAAAGCAGGCATCTTGGCCATGATGTTTGAACAACTTAATCAGGTTCATTAAAAAATTAATTGGGTGCCTCTGTTGCTGATGGAGTCTATCCAGCCCACAAGTGTTTACTATGTCCCTTCTTACAGGCACTGAAGATGCAGGAAGGAATATCTGGTTTTGTCAAAATATGTCCAGAGGTTTAGATATGCCCTTTCTATTTTACAAAGTTGAAGGAAAGACTGCAGGATTCCACAAATGAGTCTCTATGGAGCGTCCTCAGTAATGTTGGGCAAGCCTCCTACTTTTCCAAAGCTTTGAGAAATATCTTTAACTCATATGTTATTGCCTATGCCCCATTCCTTCATTTCCAATTTGCCCAAATGTGGCCACGGTTGAGGAAAAGGCAAGGAGGGGTTTTCAATCACTCCTTGGCAATAAGATCAAGAAGTGCGTGCAGGTGCAGGCAGGCTTCCATGCATATGGCTTCACCTCTCATCCACTCTCTGGTGTTCCCACAATAAAAATAACTGACCCCCAGGCGATCTGGGACTTCCATCAACTGCTTTTTATCAACTTAGGTTTTTTGAAACACTAATACCCATTTGGTTTTAGAAAAATAAAGGGAGCAGAAGGCTATTTGACAATCAGCCTTTCTAGAAAGTCTATGAGTGACTTGTGAGTTTTCTCATGGTTTGTAGTAATGCACAAGCAAGGGACGTATGTTTCCATTTTATCATATCCCTGTGGATGCTGAAAGTCCATATTTTCCTGTTGCTGAAACTTAATGGAAAAAAGAAAAACTAAAAAAAAATCCCTCAAAAGGAAAGCACCAACACTTCTTTTATGACTCATTTTCAATGTCAATAGAAAGATTTGTTTCCTCAGAAGGTGCACTTTAAAAAAGAAAAAAACAACTGAAAATTCTAAAACAAAATTGACCCTTTAACAAGATGGACTTGAACTGAGTGGCTCCATGTATATGAGGATTATTTCCAGTAAATATAGTACAGTAGTGTAAATGTGTTTTCTTCCCCTTATGATTTTCTCAATAAGATTTTCTTTTCTCTAGTTTCCTTTATTGTAGAATATGATATATTATATACACAATATACAAAATGCATGTTATTGATGGTTTATGTCATTGGTAAGGCTTCTGGTCAATAGCAGGCTATTAGTAGGTAAGCTTCTGGGAAATTAAAAGTTATACTCGGATTATTGGCTGTGTGGGATCAGTGCCCCAACCTCTGTATAGTTCAAAGGTCAACCATAAAAACCTTGCCACATATCGTAAGGCCAAGAGAAAATGCCACTCACCAAAGTAAATCCATTTACTTGTACATTCTTACTCTTTCCTTCCTTATCTCAAAGCAAAATCCTGTACCATCTTCACCTAATACATGCATGTATGATAGATTTATGATAAAACTGAGAACTAAATATTCGCAGAAGTGTATCACAAATCTAGTCTGAAGCATGAATAAGCCTATCTACCAGGAATAAGCAAATCTTCCCATAAAGGGTTTGCCTTTCTCCAGACTTTCAATAATATACAGATCAACTCAGTCCCCGACTATGTTAATACATAGTCCGTGGGCCAATAACCAGTATGGTTTTGGTCAATTTTAAATAATACTGACACCAATAACAACACTAAATGTCAGGCACTGTATGAGTACCTTACAGCCGTTGTTTCATGAATTCCTCACATGGTTCATGCCCAGTGTTTTCATCATTTTACAGATAATGTTTCCTGTGTGTTGATTCAAAGTGGAGTGGGTGATAGGCCAAATTTAGAAACCAAAAATAAAAGTTTGAATCCTTAGAAAGGAAACTCCTACACTCAGCACCTTGGATTTGAATTTGGATTTGAATTTACTTTGCTTCCCATAGCGCAAGCAAAAAAAAAAACAAAAAACAAAACAAAACAAAACAAAAAACAGAAGATGGGAATCCAGAGAGTTGAGATGACCAGCTCTGAAGCCTCCTAAAAATCAGGCCAAATGATAGTACAGAAAGAAGGATGAGGAATTCCTCTGGGCCTCACTCCTCACTATTACATCCCAGTGTGAGGCATATGTCTGGCATTTAGGGTGTTCATAATTTATTGACTGGATAGAGGAAAGATTGCCTCTCTTCTGCATGTTCAAGTGATTTCTGAAAGATTCAAAACCTCTGCTCTTAACGGCAGATGCCTCTCTGGACAAAAGAGAGGGTGGTGCAAGGGAGAGGGAGAAAAAGAGAGAGAAGTGTGTGGGGGGGGGGTTGCATATAGGCTAAATTAGAGCACTATTATGAATATTTTGCTTAACTTTGGAGTATTAATGATTTGGGAGCATGCTAAAGCAGAGTTGGGTAATGGATGTGCCTTCTACTGGGTTCAGGCCATCTACTAATGCCTGTGGTTTCAAGGCCATCAAAAAGCCTTGACAACTTTTCATTTACAAGCACTAAATAAGTGCCATTAGCTTATGATCTATGTAGGATTAAATGCTCAGCTTCCCTTTCCTGATTTCTGTCTGCTCACGAGATCCACAGTTCAAAAATATACTCTCCCTTCTGCCAACAAGGCCATGGAGCCCCACCATGGCTACTGCCCTCTGAGTGCCCTTCCCGTTTTTGACCCTGCTTGCTATCAAAAGTTTCTTTCCTGTTGAGCCTTCTAACCCACCAGTTAGCACAAGAGAAAAGTCCAGCAAACAGCTGCGTCCCTTGTGCTTCCTGTGGGCCCCTACCCCTGACCTCAAGCTCCCATCTTGCACATTAGCCAGTCTCTCTGCCTCATTCAGCCCTCCTTGTACCCAGAACCCTATTCTCCAAGAGAAGATATACCCTTGGGCTTCCCACAGTCTTATGTAGTTGTCCATTAGACCACAATCATCCCTTAAATCAAGTCTTTTTCCACTTTTCATCACTCACACATCTCATCTAAAGAGAGTGTGACTATCCAGTGTGCAGTTTCTAGATCCTGCTTCCAGATATGGGATCCCAGATGGTAACTGATCAGATAGGAGCATATGTGCAAGGATATGATACTTGTCTTTAAGGCAACTTTAACTTCACGGAGGAGGGGAGGAAGCACTAGTTTCCAAAGGTTCTTCAAGACCTAACATAATAGTGGGAATTTGGACATAGAGAGAAGTCAAGGGCCAAAGGTCTTTTGAATGTCTCCCAATCACATCAACAGGTGAAGGGTTAGTGCTGTAAGCTCTGATTATATTTCTCACAGCCTCAGCCTTCCCTGCTGCCTCTCTGCACTTAGAAGCCTGGCCTCCCGGTGGCTCTCAGTGACGACTTGATAAACCATTGACCTCAATTATTAAGTGTGGAACAGAAACAATATTAAACCTGACTCTCCGTTCCCAGTTGAGCTATCATGTGTCTCCTAGTAACTTGGCAGGAACCTTTTTCTCACCCCATGTCCTTCCTATTACCCTGCAGTATGTCCTGAGCCTCCCAAGCAACCCCAGAAACTCAACTCCAGCTTCTCAAGGGTGAAATTGCTGGACACCTGTGCTGGTGGTTTTTGCAGGTCAGCACTTAATCATAAAGCTCCTTCCTTCCCCAGCGGTCTGATGATCACACAGGGTCAAGGGGGTTATTCCTTCTATCACTAATCACTGTTGATTCCTGAGAAGCGGAGTCATGTTCCCCTAAAAGGGAGCTGAGTCATTCTCAAGCAAGGAGTTACTTTTCTATTTTGCTTTGTATGTATGTATGTATGTATGTATGTATGTATGTGTGTGTGTGTGTATGTATGTATTTTGCTTTGTTTTGGAAAACTGAGTCTTAGAGTAGTCTAGATAGGGATTTAGAAGGCACATCGACCCTTTGGCCAGCAGAGCCTGTAACTTCTAGTATATCTGGTCTTGGCATCATTAGCCAAAAGAGTCCCAAGGAGAAACTTCATTGACTATGAAAATAGTCACAATAGCAGGGCATATATATTTAGCAAGCACCACGCAGTGTGTATGTCTTCGATATCACTTAATCTTCACAGCAATCCAATGAAGTAGATACTGTTTCATTCCATTCTAAGAGACAAAGAAATATAAGGAAAGAGGCAGTGGTGTGCTGGGAAACATTAACCACTGACTCTCCAGGCAGAAAGGGCCCCAGTGTGTCACTTTCACCACTAAATGTTGGCTAAACCTGCATTATGTCACAAAAGATTTTAAACTACCAATGTGATGTCAGTGAATGCAGGGTTGGAAAGAAGTCTGCACAACTGGGTTTCTCAAGTTGGCTCCTGCACACTTCTCTAGACAGAGAAGTTAAGTTACCCCCTCAAAGTCACAGGGCAAGTACATGGTAGAGCAGAATTTGGAAGAGGGCAGACTGGCTCTCAAATCATTACCCTTAACCACCACAAAGCATAGCCAGAATCAACCAGAAGGGCCCCCTCTGATTAGCAGGTTGCTTGGAATTTTTATCTTAATTAATTAGGTAATTTCACAGATAGTCACAATGGTATTTGTTGGCAAAGATGAAATAACATGTCTTGATCATTTTTGCCTTCCCTATACCTAAGAAAGTACCTGCATGCTTTGGGTATTCCCAGCTGTTAGTGAAATTTTCCTGACTAGAATAGAAGGAACATGGGTTAATCTTCTGTGAATTCCTCAGAACTGGGAGTCAGTATCCTGGAGATGAGGTAAGTGGGAGTAGGGACCAGGGAGAGAGTGAAAATTGGCAGAGTGGGGTGAGGTCTATGGAATAGGGGTCCCTTAGGACAGACATCCCCTGTCTGTCTTCTTCCCGAGGCTGGTCCTGGATCTTGTTCTCAGAACTCTTTTTTTTTTTTTTAAGATTTTATTTATTTATTCATGAGAGACCCAGGGAGAGAGGCAGAGACACAGGCACGGGAGAAGCAGGCTCCCTGCAGGGGGCCTGATGTGGGACTCGATCCTGGGACTCCAGAGTAACATCCTGGGCTGAAGGCAGGCGCTAAATTGCTGAGCCACCCGGGTGCCCCTCAGAACTCTTAAGTGGAATATTGTTGGAGACACCCCACTAACTGAAAACTTGTTTCCCTTCTTTGGTGCATCAGTGAGTCACTCTGGTTTGACTTTCAGGTGAAAAGTGGAGGCAGGAGATGCAGGGCATCCTTTGCAGATCAGTGTGCACAGCTGTCTGGTATAACACCAAAATGCAGGATGTCTCACTGTTTTGCAACAAGATCAAGGTTTGGTGTGCAGTTTCATTGCCTTCAAAATGAAAACTGGAAGACTCTGCCATGAGACATCAATTTGAGTGACCTGAGAGATGGAGAAGGACAGTTGAGGTGCTACTGTTGTATGCTGATATGAAAACTAATTAAGGCATAAACTGGCTGGGTGAAAAATCTCTGGTTAAAACAAGCATGCATTTGGGCTATACACAGCATGCTTACATACATGACCTTATTTGACCCTCACCAAAACCTAAGTGGACAGTTTTTCTAAAATTTAGTATTGAAGTATAGTATCCATACAAAGTTATATTGATTTTAAATATACAACATAGTGATTTGACAGTCTGTATAGTACTCACTGCCCACCATGATAATTCTGTCACCATCTCTCACCATATAATGTTATTGCAGCACATTGAGTATATTGCTTATGCTTTGCTTTTCACCTCCATGTTTTACTTCTAACTGGAAACTTGTACCTCTTAACCTTCTTTACCTATTTCATCCTAAGTGACAGTTTTTAATCCCCATTTGTCAAAGGAAAAACTCTTCCCTAAGTATATCCTCTGGCCAGGAAGCTCCCAGCCTGCTCGGACAGTTTTCTTATAAAGATTTTAACGAAGGGAATGCATACAGATATATAGGAAGGATGAAGGAACAGAGCTGGGTGAGCCATCCATGGGGTAACAACAGTGGGGTGCCTTTGCCACTCTCACATCTACAGCAAAATGGAGGAGGAATTATGATTGCAATCCCATAAGAACCGCAGCCTTAGAAGGAAGGCCACCTGACTGGAGTCATAGCCATTCCTGAGGAGCATAGCCACCACAAAAACCAAAGAAAGAACACAGAGACTAAATACCCCAACCTTTCTCTGGCATCAGCTGGTAGCTAGGTGGTAGAGGGGGTGGTCCAGCTTCCTGGACACAGAGCCAGGCAAGCAAGGGCAGAGGATGCATCTGAGGAGATACATAGAGAAAAACCAACACATCAAGTGGCTCCCAAGCTCACAGGTTAAATTTCTGCTGACAGGGCCTGAGAGAACCCGGACCTCCCAGCATAGAAGAGACCCATCTCTGTGGCCTTGAATGAGCCACATCAGTTGCCTGGGCCTTGTTTTCCTCACCCTAAAATGGGACAGTTGACACAATCCTAAGACAACTGTCACTCAAATACTTAAAATTCTTAGCCTTAGTATCATAGTGTGATGCTGCTCACACTGTGCCTTGCTGCATGAAACTGGACTTGATTTCTTTCCTGTCTTCTTCTCCCTCTTTGAATATGAAATGCTTGGGGCATATTAACATGAAACAACAAAAACAGCACCACAGTGTGAAAGCTCTAAGTCACCATTCGGAACATGGAGAGTTCCTAGTTGCTCAGAGTCCCAGCAGGAGCTATTGCATGGCTGCGGATTCCACCATGGGCAGCACAGCCTTGGCCCCAGTGTTCAATGCAGAGCTTAGGGGCTTCCAAAGGGTTGACAGGGGTGACAATTCACACAGTTCTAGTGGGCAGATGGTGGAAGGATCCAAATGTATAAATACAGACATCTGTGTATACACATGCACACATACACACACACCACCACCACACACTAAATCTGCACAACATTTCTGGACACATTCCTTTAGAGTGTTCAGTGTGTGCCATGTTGTGATTCATAAATACTACACAACATACAGGGGCAGCAAGGAAGCTTTTGAGATGTGCCAGAAGCTCTTTAAGTTGTCTTCATTTACCCACTAGGCAACCTATTCCCAGCGAACAAATTCAGGGAGGTGGAAAAATGTGAGTAAAACTTTTACATGCAGGGGAAGTTCAGTCTATTTATATTCTAAAATGGTATTATTCATTATTGAGAATTCATGTAAGTGATAAAAATGATGACCCCATATCTGGAATGTGGCCAGATACCCAGCCTTCTGGCATTAATCTTTAGCCATTCAGGACAATTGATATTTTTATGATCATTTTAGTTACCCTAAGAGTAACTTAGGGTAACTAAGTTACTCTAAGTAACATTTGACAGATGTCCAATGGACCAAAACATGTCTGCATGCAGATTACCTGCTTCTCTGAGTATTCTGGCTTGTTAAGCCCAACTAGAGCCCTTTGGCCGAGCAGAGGTCACCTGCAGGCAGTTTCCAAACACACAGATGGCCTCCTGTATGTGTCTCTCCCTGAGGTTGGTCTCTGGTATCAGGATTGTGCTTGACCCATGTGCCAAGGCATTAATGCCCCAGGAGCAACCCTTACCTTAAGAGGGATGGGAGTGGAAAAAGAAGTATCCTAGGTTCTTTGCCCCCAACTAGGAAAATTCTGAGGCATGCTCCACATGGTGTCTCAGAAGGTCCAAGGTGAAATTAACCCTCAGTTGCTCATAAGGATAACCACTCACCAGCTCACCCTTTTTTGGCTTTCCTTCCCTTTCTCACCTCACTTCCCCACTGTGCTTTCAGGAATTACTTCCCAATTAACTGCCGGCATCTAAATCCCTGCTCGAGGCCTGCTTTTGAAGAAGCCAAACTAATATCATGCCTTTGTACAAATTAGAAAAAGATATACCATTCTCCAGGCTGATCCACAGCATGTTGGGCAGAGCGTAGGCCAGGTTCCAAGGCCCCATACCCTTCCTGGTACCTGTTGTGCAGTGAACAACAACCACTGCATGCAAGTGCTCTGGTCCCACAGATCTCACGGGGTTACTGTAAGAATTCAATAAGATAATGCATGTGAACATGTTTGACACATAGTAGGTGTGTTACATGGAGTAGTTTCCTTCCTCTACTTTTGAAATTTTCATACTGGTTTTCTCAATATTCCTTTATTACTTTTTAGCTTTCTCTTCATCCCTGCCATTTATTTTATTTATTTATTTATTTATTTATTTATTTATTTATTTATTCATTCATTCACTCACTCATTCATTTATTTTTTCTCATCCCTGCCATTTAGATACCACAGCAAATGTCTCCCTACTTTTTGGGTGAGTTTGTTTTAAAAGATTACATGATTCAAATCAGGAAAGAAACAAGAGAGTCTTCAGGGCTTAGCTTTCTCTTTCGACATTCAAGCACTGTAGGGTGAGAAGTTCTAGCAGCTGGGTTGAAGGTGGTGTGGGAAGGGAGTTCAAACGTCTGCTAGAAATGGTGAAGAACAAGCTGCTGAGAGAGAATGTTGCCCTGAGCCCAAAGCAGTTCCTTCAAGTTTGCCCCAAGAGCCCAGCCTTCCCTGTAATGCAGGCAGGAGAGATCATCCTGGGACACGCAGCTTTGCCTACTCTGGGCTACAAGCTCGCCTACTTTACCTGAACTGATTCATTAATTCAGTGAAACAAATGGTTTGACTAATATTTTTTTTCCCTGAATCAACCACTTATTTGGGCATCTCACAAACACAGGCTTTCTGTGCAATAGGATCAGGTAATGTCAGCTCGGCCCTGACAGACACACACAGACTGGGCAAAAGCATGTTTGGGGAGTAATGAGAAGAAAGTAATTTAAAGTTTATTACAAAAAAAAAATAATAAAGTTTATTACTGTTTTTTTTTGGGGGGGGGGCAATTAAGCACTTATTATTTGAGCTTTGGAAGGGAATTCTTTACTTGCCCCAGAAGTAGACATCATCATCCTGAAATGTATGGCAATTTGCATTATTTGTTTAAAACTTGGAAAGACCTGAATGCCTAGTAATAGGATGACGAAGCCAAGGTTCACTGTTTATCTAATTGTTTCAAAAGTGTGTGGTCAAAAGGCATATCTGCTTGGGCTCTGTCTCCACCAGGATGGCCTACCATGGATTCTAAAATGCAAAAGGGCAGTTGCTGGCTAGGATTATCAGCTGGGTACCACCATCTGTGCAGAAGAGAAGCTGAAAGTGTCCTCCCCTGTGGTGCAGCAGAGCCCCAAGGGCAGCATTGCTGAGCTCCAGCAGAGCTGGAGCTTGTGAGACTGACCAGCGCTCTTCTGAGGATGGATGATTGATGTGCTGGAGCTCAGAGGTCCAGGAGTGAATGAGTCAGCAGCGGGGAGCAGGAGCAAATGAAACAGGGGTTTTCTCTTGAATTCTTGCTTATTTTGGGACAGTATGATGCTCTTCTCAGAGGGAGCAAATAAAGTGTTAGTGGTGGGAGTTGGGTTTATGTAACTCATTTCTAAAACAAGTGGGCGACGTCACTGAAGGAATCAACACCTTCATTAAAGATGTTAAACAGAATTGATGTAAACACATCTGGCCTTCTTTCAATGTAGGCTGATACTATCCTTAGTTCTACCACTAATTAGCTATGTGAATTTACCCAAGCATTCTGGGCCTCAGTTTCCTCAAATATAAAATGTTGGGATTGTCCTTGGCAATGTCCCAGGTATTTTCTAGATCTGACATCCTTTGATTCTAAATGAAAAATAATTAAAGCAATCTTAGTCATAACTGTGATGACAATTGTATATGATATTCATAAAAGGCCTTCTGTGTGTCAGGCACTGTGCTAGAGGCTTTAAAAATATTATCAAAACAGGGGATCCCTGGGTGGCTCAGTGGTTTGGCACCTGCCTTTCGCCCAGGGTGTGATCCTGGAGACCCGGGATTGAGTCCCACGTCAGGCTCCGGCATGGAGCCTGCTTCTCCCTCTGCCTGTGTCTCTGCCTCTCTCTATATATATGTCTATGATGAATAAATAAAATCTTTACAAAAATATTATCAAAACATAGAATCTCCTCATTACCTATAAACAACTTTAGGAGGCAGAGAACGACACTATCCTGATTTTGCATTTGGGGAGTCAGCCCAAGAGTGAAAGTCCCGCACAACTAGTATACAGTTGGTTTGGTCAAGGTCTCAGTAGGAAAGAGGGGACATGTTCAAAAGAGTCACTGAGAAAAATTTAATAAAGGTGCTTTTTATGGACATGTGGGCAGAGCTAAAGGAACAGCCAGGGTATGGCCAAGCATTGGAAGTGGCAACAGTGGAGAGTTAAGGGGGCAATGGCAGAAAAGGATGTCACTGGAGCCTGGTGAGGGCAGAAGCAGACAAGAGGGGCCACCTGGCAGGAGCTCTAGCCACCAAGGAGCACAGCCACCACCAGAACTAGAGAGAAGCTTGGAAGAAGGAAGAGGAATAAATATCCCAACCTCTCTGTCTCTTCTTGCCTTCCTACTTCCTGTGAGACCCTCTGGTAGCCTGAACCTAACAAAAGCCAGAAGGTCAAGGGGACTGGCGTACAGCCCCCAGGCATCAGTCTCCTGATGCAAGAGCAGGGTAGAAAAGAAGAGAGAATGGTCCTGGGGACCAAATGGCAAGAAATCAGCAGAGCAGAGCCAGGATGATATCATAGCACTCTCTGAGTCAGAGACCTTGCACCTTCTCACTAGGTCAAGCTGGGTAATAGATGCATGAGAAGCAATATTGTATCTTCTAGACTATATTAGGGCCATTGCAGATTGCAGAGCCCTTAATTCATGTCCAATGCCCAGTGGCCCTGATTGTCAATGTTAATGGCATTACAACTCACAGTAGCCTGACTGCATTTGAGGGTCCTCCCCCTGGAGGCATATCAGTGAGTTACCAAGGTTACAGGAATGAACATATCAGGGTGAAAGGACAGTAATAAGGATAAGTCTTTTCAAAAATAATGTAATAATCTCCAACTTTGAAATCTAAGTTCCCAGAAAGAAACAGGCTCATATATCCACAAACACATGGAAATGTACCTTCTGTGGTCAGCAATGCTATCTATGGAAACTTTCATGCCCCAACACACCGCCTGGCCCACCTCTCTTTCCTTCCCTTCTACCCACCACACAGTGGAGCCTGCAAGCTCACCATCAAAAGCCCGTTTCTATGTAGTTGTCTTTTGCACTGGCTCCTCCCTCTGCCTGCATGACTTCTCTCTTCACTTGATGAAACCAGATTTCTTCTCCAGGAAATGGATCAAAGTTCAGCCCTCCTCTGTGAAGCCTTCCTCACCTCTCTGTTCACTCTCTTATCTACATTTCTTTGCATTAACTTCTACTGCAACACTTATCACTGTGTTGTAAAGATTTGTTTGCTTCTGCACTGGACTGTGAACCGGTGAGGAAGTATGTTAATTAAAAACAACAACAACAAAAAAGCTAGCATTTATTTAGATCTTACTAGACATCAGACATGTGTATGAGTTGAGTTGAGCCCCACAACAATCTTACGAGATAGATGCGATTTTTATTCCCATTTTACAGATGAAGAAACAGAGGCCTAGGAAAAGTAACTTGCCTAAAAAGTCACATAAACTTAGAGATGTTTTTCGAAGTCACGTTAAGTCTTAATTTTTCTCTCAAAAAACTGAAATTGTAACCCACCTATAAAAACAAAGGAAGTGAAAGGAATTTTAATTCTATCAGCAATGTTTGTTTATGTTGACATATACATCATTTATCTTGAGAAAATATGATAAAATGTTAACATATGTTAATTTTGCAATCTTACTCTATGAGTCTCTGTTATACTATTCTCTTGTGTTTTTCTGAGTTAAAAAGAAGCTTCCAAAGTGAGGCAAGCTATTAAAACCCCCCTAAAATTAACACAAAGCAAATGAAAGTTCAGGAAACAAAAGTTACATGAATTTCAAAGAGAGTTGTCATAGAATGTGACAGGATATCTGTATCTGAAGCAGGTCTTGGATCAAATTCTGAGGGTACCAAAAATATGCTTCTAGCTCTTGAAAAAAAAAATCACCGATTAAATCAAAATTCCATTAAAAAAAATCCAAAGTTGTGCAATTGAAAATCATTAAACATGACACAATAGTATTGCTTCACAGCATAAAGGAATAGTAACAACCATCACGCCAAATCACAGATACAGTATGTTGCTGTTAGCTTTACCTAGACCTGAAATCTCTGGGAGGCTACGCTCCTTTGAATCAGATATCACTCCTGTTTGGTAAGTATGTGTGTGTGTGTGTGTGTGTGTGTGTGTGTGTGTGTGTGTGTGTATGCACACACTCAAGAGTGGGTACATGTCTGATTTAGTAAACAAATATGAGGTGAAAACCGAAGTCGAAATTCTAGATATCGAAAATAAGCAGAGATTTGACCTCAGACTAACAGGAGATTGCAGCATTCCTACCAAGCACGTATGGGACCAGAAGGCTGGCATGAAGGCCCCACAGCACTAGATGTATGTGAAGAATGGAAAGTCTCTCCCTCACCTGGATATTCCGTCAATTGTGGACTTCACACAGAATGAAAAGCAGATTAGCTTCTGGTTTTAGATCAGAGAAGGTATGTATGAGTTGATAAGGGTAAAACAGCCATGGAGAATACTTGTACGCATTCTGAAATTCATTGTATTATATGGATTAGTGGAACAGGGTGAAATTAGACCTGCCAGAAATGTGAGTAGAGGGAAATAAGGAGGTTAACAAGGTGGAATTTTAATAGACTCCTAACAATCTCTTTCTCAGGATTCTTTTCATTCTAGCTCCTCACTGGATCTCCCAACCCACCCCCAACCCTGTCATCCTAAGAGCCAAAGGTTATTGTGTATTTGTAAAAGGCTGCTCAGGCAGTTTTGCTCTCCCACCAATACCCCATTCCCAATGGGAATTGCCACTGAAACTCCTTCCTCACAAGGCCACCAGAGTTCCCTGTACATGTCACTCAATCAACATGAAAGTTTTTGCCAAATGTTCCCTGCCCACTTCTTTCAAAGCTTCCAAAGGGCCACTCTTCACAATTTTGTGAAATTGTGAAATTTGTCTGCATTTCAATTTTCATCTTCCCAAATCCACAACCATTCCATCTATAGCTAATAATGAGGTCCCTGGATGACCCTACAGGGAGATTCAGCCCTCTCAGAAACAATAAAAGCAACTATCTTTTGAAGAAATTTGAGGTTTAACATTTCAAATAAAGCATCGAATCCAGTTGTTAAAGGTCAACCCAAAATTCGGCTCATACTTGCATTATTCCTTAACACTGACTGATACCACATTATGTTTGGGAAGGGCTACACACTGTGGCCCCACCACTCTTTACCTTCCCCCAAAGGTCTTCCTCTTAACCTGAACATCTTTGGGTTTTTCCACCTACAATCCTTTTCATATTCTTCTTCCCCTGTTTGAATCATCCTTTTAGCCCAACAAGCAGGTACTCTGTGTCTATCTGGATTGTGCCTACTTTTTCTTGAAGACTCAGCTGAAACACTCCTGCTGCTATAAAGCCTCCACCCAGCCCCATCCCTTCCTATGAAATCACTGTCATGGCTAACACTTATGACCAATTACTACGTGTTAGGCCCTGTTCAAAGTGTTTTGCATAAATTTCTCATGAAACCTCAAACACATTTTTGGGTAGTACCATTATCTCCACTTGGCAGATGAAGAATCTGAGGCCAGAGAGGTTTAGTAGCTTTCCAAAACCACACAGCCAGCAAGTAACAGAACTAAAGATAAACAGAGACACAGTCTGTCTCTGCTACAGTCAACTGTCTCGGCAGCAGCCCTTCTCACTTTGTTGTGACATTTGGTCTCCCTGTCTTTCCATCTGCCTGTCTTATCTGTCTCCCTGGATTGTAAGCTCCTTGGGTGAATGACCCATTGATAATTCATTGTTAACACCACAGCCCAGGGATCCTGATAGGTATTTAGAGGAAAGAGGGAAAAGGAGTTCTTCCCATAACCCTGGAACCACTGTCAGACTCTGGGCTCACGTTTTCCAGGATTCTTCATATTTTCCATGGTAGCCTATAACCTAGTTTCCCACTCTTCCTCATTCGTGTTCCATTCCACTGCAAGGAAACATCCTGACCCCAAGCCTGAGAAGGCTGCGTGCGTTATGGTACATAAAAAAAGAAGCCTTACAAATAGCAAGTGTTTTGAAAACCCTTTACTATATTCCCATTTCCCCTACCTACCTCCGCCCAAAAAAAGCTGGAGTTATGAAACACATGCTAAATATTGAGCCATTAAACTTAGGAATATTGAGAGAACTGTTTTCTTAAAAGCTTATTTTTTTCAGCTCTCCTTGTTTTGCCCTGAGTGTTTTTAGCAGTTCAAACAGGTTGGGTTGCCCACAAGGAGCAGGGCACAGGTTTTTTCCACTCCGTAGGTTGAGGTATTCATTCCCACTTTAAACCTCTCTAAATTTATGTGCCAGTATTTTCCAAGTAGATGTATTTGTAGGTATGTTCGGGATAGAACTGGACATTCACAGTATTGACGGAGACTGGGAGATGACAGCTGGACAAATTCGAGGTTTCGAGCTTCATCCTCAGCCTGACCTTTGGCAGCAATGGAAATGTTTGCACTTTGCAAAGCTTGTTATTCTCTGTGTGTGAGTGTGAGTGTGTGTGTGTGTGTGTGTGTGTGTGTGAAAAAGAGAGAAAGAGAAGGAGGCTTGGCTTTTGAGAAAATATAATGTTATAATAATTGCCAGAATGGGTCAAGCACAGTTTTGGCTCTGAGAGAGAGATCATGACATATTATTATATTACTTTAGATTTCTCCCTGGGTCTTGGGACACTTCCCCTCTGTTTGTAATTCCCTCCCCTATGTTACCACCACCATCATGACCTAACACGGATCTACCATTTCTTCTAATTATTTTTTTAGTGGGGACAGTGGACCAAGGAACACAGGAATAATGCATGTATGTACTACCACCATTTCCCAGGCCTTTTTGACTGGCCTTTGTCATAGAATGATGGCCTGAAAGAGTTAACTCACCTCCCCTGGATGACTCTGTCCCCAGGTTGTGAATAAGTCATTCTGGCTCATGGGAGGGCCAAGGCTATTATTAACACTCATTTCCAGGAGGAGATGGTGAGGCCTGGAGAGTTGAAGAATGCCCTAGAATATAGATCTTCTGGTGTCTAATTCCTACTGTGACAGTGACTCACTGGGTGATTCTGGTACATCATCTTGATGTTCCAGACTCAGTTTCCTAAAGTCTGAGATAGGATTGCCCTGTTGACTCAAGTCATTGCTTGGGGTAAAGGAGATTACATATAGGAAGAGCATCACAGAGGGATGTTGAAGCTACTAGTCTCATGGCATCATGGGCTTGGGCACCCTTTGTCTTCAGAATGATAAAGGCCATTGTTAGACCATTCCCTAGATGAAGACTTTCTCATAAAGAAAGGTCATGTGACTGCCCTTATGAGACACAGTGAGTCAGAGGAGTTTAAAGCATCCCCTGGACTCCTCACAATCTTTTTAAAGGTATCTACTGACTCACTGAATCCCTTCCTTCTAGAATAAGTTTACAATTTAAAAACACTGTTGAGCATATAACTTGGCCCTTCTCAAAGATGTGAATAGGTAAAGTCATCTCCCAACTGGCCATCTTACCGTTAGGTGTCCCTTTCCTCACAATCAGAATTAAGAAACTGGTCCAGGAAGACTTACATCTCTCTACACTCCCCTCATTCTTGTTCACCATTTCTGTGCAGACCAGCCTGATATCACACAGCTAACAGCTGCATCTCTGTCATAGAACCACCTTTGGGCTGTGAGAACCCCCTTTGCCCTACACACTGCCAAGAGACACACCTACGAATTCATGTCCTACCAAGGGCCACGCTAACCAAGGACTGATGAATGTTGGGCTCTTTTGGGCAGGAAAATACTAAGCTATCTGTTTTGCACCATTTTTCAGAGTTTTTTCATGGACTTAAGTTTCACTCATCTTTGTGGAAAGTACCTTAATAATAACATCCTTAAATACCTGCCTGTTCCCTTCCCCATCTCAACCCCTCCTATCACCTAAGCTCAGTTCCTTCCTTATTCTGTCAGAATAAACTACTTGCTCTCAAATCCTTCCCTTAGGTTCAGTTCTGGGGGAATCCAAACTAATACAGTTATAACACTTGCTGTTTACACACATGCATGTATTTTTTTTTCCTAAGGAATCTATCGTCTTAACTCAGATTCTACAAGGAGACTGTGACTCCTCTCCAATGATTAACAACATATTAACAGATTGTTTTACTCCTTTGAAAATCTCCTTCTCCCTTCTTCCTTGCAGTTCACTCCTCCCACAAGCCTATAGCTACACTCCCTTGCAGTTATAACCAACCTATAGAAAGGAATCTGAAATTTATGCACTTTAATATTTAACTGCTAACAACTAAAGGCAGATAATTCCTTGGCGCATTTTTGTCTTGAAGTAGTATTGAAGCACAAAACAGAAGACATAGGTCCTGTATCTAGAGGGAATCCAAATCCTTCTAAATACCTTAGAGGGGAATTTTAATCAGTCATAAGGGAAAGGCATCAGGTCAGTTGTTGAGCATTCCACTAATAAAACACTGCTGAATGTTTTCGTCTCACAGATGAGGCTCTGACAATTGAATTTATATGTGAACACATAGCCTCATATGCACACCAAAGACAATTATAAACTTTAGAAGCATATGGGACAGACACAATTGCTTTCAGCTGTCTATAAAAGTAAAGGTGTGTACCTTTCTCGAAAAGGTTAGCAGCTAGGCGATGTCATTCAAATATTTTTACTTGCTGACTTATGACCTGTGATTCTTATAGTGGTTATTTGTCCTCAAGTTATTTCTAATGTGCTGACCACACACACACACATACACACACACACACGCATGCACACACACCCCCCTTTCAAATCAAATGCACAATGTTCTTTCATATCTAGTATCAACATCAAGGAATCACAACCACAACAGCTGACAGTCTGAGGCTTACTTTCTGCTTTCGAGGAGCTGCCAAAACGTACAAAATGAAACACTGATTCATAGCAGGGCTCTTTGTCAGTTTACCTGATCTGAAATTCAACACTATGGTAACTCCTAAAATTCTCACTTGCCTTAAGGAAAAGGAGGGGAAAGTCATTTTCCGCAGCAGAGGACTACCATCTGTTTGACAAAGCTCAAGTTTGATCTCCACATGTCTACCCTGGGCCAACACACACAGATCAATCCCACCTCTGTGACATGAGGAAGAAACAGAACCTTGCAACTTAGCAAAGAAAAGGTCTGAATGATGTGGCCATTGCAGGGTGAACTCTGTCAGACTGAACTACGAACTTGTGAATAAAATCCAATCACTGTAAATTAGTGGGAGCTGTGTGCATCTATCATTTCTACCACCTGCAAAGGGAAAAATGTCTATACCTAATCATACCTGCTTCCTTTAAGTACAACTGACAGTCAGGAATCCACTGACAAGCTAAGTAGAAGTATGTTGTAAGCTGAATGGGTTAGAACCGCTCATCTGCTCCCTAAGGGCTATGTGGATGGTTAAAAGGATTACATCCATTCTCAGGGGTGCCGCGCTGGGCTTTACAAACATGGGGAATTCACTTGGATATAATTTTAGATTTAAAATAAAGCTTGGTAAAATTCCCCAAGCTAACTAACTAGGATTTTATGCCAACTCAGATGCAGTTCTTACAATTCTATTGAATTAAAAGCTGAAGTAAATTGTGGGACTTGGGATTTCATAAAAATGCAGAACTTTTAAAAAAGTTCATTTCATTTGATTGACATCTTCATTTATTCATAAAATTTCCCTTCTCTCTTTCCTTCCTTCATTCCTCTCTCCTCCCTTCCTCTTCTACTATCTCTACTTTTTATTGGAGCACAAAATGGACAAAGAAAAAGTAGGACAGCTTGACTAATTTTCACACATCAAACACAATTGTAAAACCAGATCCCAGGAGAAGAACAAAAAATTACCAGCACCCCAGGGGACTCCTTGTGTCGCCTTCCAGCCACCACTACTCCTACGAATGGTAAATACTCTCTAGACTTCTAACTCCATAGATTCATTTTGCCAGTTGTTAAGCTCTATATAAATGGAGTTATGCAGATGTCTTCTTGTGTCTGGCTTCTTGTTGCTGCTCAGTGTTTGCAATACCCGTCCGTGGCACTCAGCCATGATATCCAAGTTCTGGTTCCTTTATTCTCATTGCTGAGTAGTATTCCTTTGTACACATATAGCACGATTTATGCATTCTACTTTTAATGGGTATTTGAGTGATTTCCAGTGTTTGACTATTACAAATAATGCTATTTTAAATCTTCTTGAATAAGTCCTTTGATGATCATAAACACCTATTTCTTTAGTGTATATACTCAGGAGTGGAATTGCTGAGTCACATGGGTTGTTCAGTTGAGTAAATATGGCCAGTCCTCCAAAGAGCTTGTACACTGGTGTTTTTCACCTTTACACCTTAGCTGTTCTGGCGTGTGAATACTTTTATTTTTAGTAAGTTTTTGTTTGTCTGTTTTTGAGAATATAGCATGTTCCAAAGCATGTCCTAAGCACTGGGACAGGCACAAAAGGCCAGACCTTGATCTTAGAAATTCGTCCTATAAGAGAGACAGAGAAAGAAAGCAGCATATGCAATTCACAGTGGTTAGAGATATAATAAAGGTACTATCAAACGCAGTGGACTCATCAAAGGGGGCACAACCAGGTCCTCCAAGATGCTGACAAAGGATATATGAGCTGGTGCTAGAAGGATGAGCAGAACCCAGTGGAAAAGATGAATAAACAATAAAAGAAAGAATCAAGGTGTGTTTAGTGACCAGAAAAAGGTTGTGAGAACTGCTTATATTGAGGAATGATGGGGAAAGTGTGCAGGGCAGAAGGACCTGATAGCTACAGTAGGGGGCTGAGAATAATGGTCTTCATGAATTGCAGAGTTTTTTTTTTTTAAAGAAATAACATAATCAGATTTTTAAAATAAAATACTGGCAACTATACTGAGTCTGCAAGGGCAGAAAATGTTGCTGGTGGCATTTATATCAAACTTGCTATATGGCTAACAGTGAGGTCTCTACTATTAGTGACTGGTTGGGTTCAAATTCTGCCCCCAGCATTTACTGACTGTGATGCTGGGCAATTCACCTTTGGTTTTATCGAGTATATAGCAGTGGTTCCAGCACCTCCTACCTTCTGGAGCAGTTATAAGGGAGATTACACAGGCAAAGGCCTCAGTTGTATCCTGACTAAACATACACACTCTAAAGGTGTTAATTACTGGGTTAAACAAGGAAATAAAAAAAGAAGCAGGCTGATGACTTCTGCCTTTCCTGTGGAACATCACAGGCATTTCACACACAATGTGGAAAAGTAATAAAGTTGACATATGTCAAAACATTCTACGATTCTCATTATGCATGCACATATTCAACAAATAGGTATCATTTTATGCACAACATGGAAAGATAATAAAGTTGATATATTTGAAGACATTCTGATTACACATTTGTGTATCCAATGAACAGGTCCTGAGAAGGCAAGCCCTCCTCTGGACACCTTACACACTGAAAGAAACAGAATTGGCTCTGCCTCCAGGAGTCATGATTACCCAGTGTGACTAGTGCTCTAACCTGAAAAAGAGTGTAGGGGAAGCACTACATCCTTTCTGAATGGCCAAGAGGGATGATGATGATGATGATGATAAGCAAATGGAGTTTTGAAGGGCAAGGTGGGCAAAGTACGCATGTGTGCGGGCATAGCAGGGGGTAAGGGATAACTCCACAAGCAAAGAAAACAGAATTGTTGGAAGTAGGGATAAAAAGAAGTTATTTGAGGCCACTTGTTCTGGCTACATTGTGTGAATGATATGACAGTAATAATTCACTTGCTATTTCATTCAACAAATCTTTTTTGAGTGATGACTTTGTGCCAGGAAGTGTTTCAAGTACCAAAAGATACAGCCATTTATATCAGATATTCCTGCCATCTTGACCTTTATAGTCTTCCCATTGAGGGAGACAACAGATAAGTAAATAAATAAGAAAATGACAGTATAAACTCTGGAAAGGAAATAGAATAGGTGATGTGATCATGTGAATGGTTTAGATAGGAGGCATGGGGACAAAAATTGTCTCCAGAGATATCACCTTGGAGCCTGTGGGTTTAAAAGATCAGGGTGAAGAATACTCTCAAACAAAAGGAACTATAAGCCCACGGCCTTAAGGTGGCTATATGTGAGAGATGCAGGCATGGGCCAAATCAAATAGAATCGGGAAGGCTGGCATCAGGTGATTTTATTTCCCATCAGATGGGAAGCCATGGGATGGAAGAGACATAGGGGAGGTTAAAGCAGAAAAGTGGCAGGGCCAAAAAGCATCTCTGTATGGCAAATAAGATTGAAGCAGGGCAACAAAGGAAACAAGAAATCTGTCCACTAGCCTGAAAAGCCCTTCAACGTGACGACCATGGTCTCCATTTTACCTCAAAATCTAGACATGAGTTAAAATCTATGCAGCCTCTAATTCTCTTAGTCACAGGAGAGGGTGAC
Source organism: Canis lupus dingo (assembly GCF_003254725.2). NCBI lineage: Eukaryota > Metazoa > Chordata > Mammalia > Carnivora > Canidae > Canis > Canis lupus. The sequence goes on from NC_064266.1 coordinate 15,430,012, forward strand.
CCATTTTTAACTTAAAAGATACAAGACCTTTCTGAAAACCCCCTAGGAATGTGTTAGTTTGCCAATCCCTGAACAAAGATATATCCAATCAAAAATCCCCCCTGCCACTTCCCTCTCTGCTTCTAGGGTGGGAGCTGATGGTTCTATTTTCTTTTTAAAATCAATCCAAAATAAATAAAAGAATGTAAAATGCTAATCAAAAGTAAACAAAGGGATAGAATAAAAAGAGCCAGGCACCACTACTGACTTCTATTGCCTTTGCTATTGGGCCAGCAAGGGAATTTTAGAAGAAATTCCCCCTTTAACCTCCAGGAAATGGTGACTCTTTTCAAGCAAAGCAGCCTCCCTTCCCTGTGGCTCTGGGTGGTCCACTAGGACTAGGGTGCTGGTTTGTTTTCATCCTGCTAGAATAGTGTCAGAATGTATGACTCCCTTCCTACCTCCCTGATTTCTTAGTAGTAAAGAGACATTCACATGAACTCTTCATATTTCAGGCACTAGGAAATAGGTGTAAGGGCTATGGCTTAGAAAGAACGGTTAGTTTAGAAAACAGGTATCTCATCTTGGCTGTCACTTGCATTTACCCACAGGTGGTTCAAATGATTTATTTTAGCAGAATCTCCGTCAGTCTAAAAGAGAACATTTCAGAGGGATTACTAGAAAATGGGAGTCTTAGGAAGAATGATCTTATTTCTCTGGATTTTTTTTATTATGGACTTTTGGCCACAGAGGAAGTAAATAATTCCTAATCTGAATTTCTCTTTAGATTGGTGGTATCACTGAAGATGAAATGAGGACCAACTGGAGTTCTGATCTTAAAACACATACATGTCCTCTTGCTTAGGTTGTTTCTAATACTCAGTACAGTTGAAATCTAGCATACTGAATTAGTTGTCACTTACGGATATGCTATCTAGCAATACCAGGCTGCCTGTACTTTGTCCCCCAACTTAATTCGGAAACGCATCATCCACTTGCTACTCACTGAGTCTTGCAAACAAATTTAAGTATTAGACTGAACTAAAGACAATTTTACTGGGGTGGGGGGTACAACAAATTTCAGAGCCAAAGATAACTACACTTGTCGAATACCTTCAATGCTCTTGTCCCCATTGACATGGCTTAATAATGTTTTCATTCATTCCCCAAAACCACAGCTATGGAAGCATCTATTACAGTCTCTAAACACAACTCCCTTTGAACACAAATGTTGATGCAGTTAAGGTAAGGGTTGTTCTCTGTGATGTTCCTACCTAGAAAAATGATTCTTTTTACTGATCTACCAAAACCTCAGGTCAGAGTTTCCGCCCAAAGTAATTAATAGATTCTGTTCTGTCTCAACCATTTTATTATCTTTTTGTTTCATGGAAGTGAAGCATTTGGAACATGAGACATAATAGCACCTGATAATCTTATTTGCGGTGATTAAATTAGTTAATTCCTAGAGGAATAAATTCCATACTCATTGCTCAGAAGCAATCTTCCTTTGTTGATTTGAAATTTCAGTTGTGATTATACTACAATGTGAATTTAATTTTGTGCTAAGAACACGATTATCCAAATCATTCATAAAGTAATATCAAGCTGGAGTTAGATATTAGAGTAAAGCGTCTTTTTTTTCCCTGACTTCCAATTACCTTTAATTTATGCCTATCTTTGCCTATTTTTAGCAATTCTGCATCTGGACTCCAATATTCTTTAAGATTTGTTTAGTCTTATATTTAGAGATAATAGATCATCTGGCTAAATGTAACGGAATTAAATTGATAAAAGCCCAGAAATGTACTTCATCCAGAATCTACAATAAGGCTGATATGAGTACAGCTCAGAAACTTACTAATTCTACAGTACCTAATAATTGGTTACTAATATTTATTATTATTGTTAACAACCATTAGGTAAAATCTCTTCTCCCCATACTCTTCACCTCACAATTTCCCTCCCCCCACGCCTGCCCTCCCAAAAAAACCACCCCCAGGAAAAACCAAATACTTCTCTTTGTGAATTTTTCCCTATTGGCTTTGGGTATCGAATGGTGATAGATAACGATATAAGACTGGCGCAATCCTTACGGTTTTGTTTATCTGTTTTAGGTATGGAAGAAACACACATTCTTTATTTTTTTTCCTCTAAGAACATATGTTTGATATAGTCTATAAAACCTTAAAAATTGGGATGCCTGGGTGGCTCAGTGGCATCTGCCTTTGACTCAGGTGATGATCCCAGGGTCCTGGGATTGAGTTCCACATCAGGCTCCCCAGAGGGAGCCTGCTTCTCCCTCTGCCTATGTCTCTGCCTCACTCTGTTTCTCATGAATAAATAAATAAAATCTTTAAAAAAAAAACTTAAAAATTGCTGGGTATTTTAAAAAAGTTTCTCCAATTGAAATGATTAATTTGATGTCCCATAATAAATACTAATGATAAGTTTGATGATACTATATGTACTTTTTAAAATGTTTTTATTTATATGCATTTCTTTATGCATTTATATGCTCTAACCATCCTTAGAATTGAATAAATGTCTTATTTGGAGGATTTCTAGCATGTGGGAAGCGTTTACAATTGAGATCCTGTAATGTACTGACTTTGCTCATGGTTTTAAATCAAGTTATTTATGCTCTTACATAGGAAGTCTCCACGTCAAGTGCTTTTAAGTATTGACTCAATCAATCTATTCTTTATTCCTGGAAAGTCTTGCCTTCATTCATGTAATCGTAAGCACTAACATCAGGAAGAAATAAGCTCAGTTTAACTTAATCCAAGCCTTCCATTTTATAATTGAGAAAACTGAGAAGTGGGGAAGATAAATGACTTCCTTATAGTCCTCATTAGTTATTCAGTCTACATCTCATAAATAAGGATTTAAGGTAATTTACAGATGTAACACAAGAAAATTGAAAATAAACACAATAGATCTAAACAATGGCTGAATTTGGTCACAGTTATGGTTCTGGGTATCCAAAGTGCCAAAGCAGAATACGATGTTCACAAAATCCAAGATGCCTCTGAGCTATCATCAGATCAATTTACATAGATGAAATGCGGAGTTCTAACAGAGGGCTAAGAATAATGCTTCAGTCCATTACATTCTTACTTAGAAAGCAAGTAATCGACTCCCAAACAGGTTTCTGTCCACCACACCTCCCAAATTAAAATTTAATTGTATATGAAAAAGCATACTTAAAATGAAACACTCCTCCCATTTCTTACAATTTCTCTTTTTTTTTTTAGAAACGATTGCTCTGTTACTCGTTTGTCCTTTATGACATTCTTGCCTGTCTGGTTAGCATGCAGCAGAGTCTCAACCCTATGAGGGCAGGGAACAACTTTACATCTACTCATCTTCCATGGTCATGCCAGAGTTTCCCACAAAGAGCAACTATCAAAATGTTAAACATGAAGAAGAAGAAAATAGAGAATAGAAAATCTCATTGTAGGGGCACCTGGGTGGTTCAGTTGGTTGAGCATCGACTCTTGATTTCAGCTCAGGTCTGACCTACAGTCCTGGGAGGAATACAGTGTTGGGCTCCGCACTGAGCATGGAGTCCGCTTGAGAATTCTATCTCCTTCTCCCCCTGCCCCTCTCCCTGCTTTCATGCATGCTCATTCTCTTGCTGCCTCTAAAATAAGTAGTTAAAAATATCATATTTTCATCATCAGTTTGTGGACCACTTGGCTAAAAGGTAGTGGCTGTGGATTTGTGTTTAATATGTAATGTTTCGTGCTATTAAAGGCTTTCAAATGTCAAAATACAAGGGGAAAACACTTATTTTCAATGATAACTTCTAAAGGAATTAATTTTTTTTATTTCAACATTTTTTGAGCACTTACTCTATGCTAGGTACTATTCTGAGTGCTATGCATGTACAGACTTATCCAATGGCTACTTGTAAGGCATTATCCAGTGCCCCCATTTGATCTGCTGCAAAACTGCCTGGTTTAACAAAGTTCCTTCTTTACCATCTTACACCTTTTCCTCTGATGCTTCAAACTATTCTTCACATTTTTCCTTTCCTAACTACTTTCTGAACCATTTCTGACATGACACTGCCCATTTTTAAATATTGCTTTTTATTTTAATTCCAGTATAGTTAACATAAAGTGTTAAATTAGTTTCAAATGTGTGATATAGTGATTCTATACTTCTATACATTTCTCAGTGCTCATCATATGTGTACTCTTTAATCCCCATCATCTGTTTCCCCCATCCCTCCTACCACCTTCCCTGTGATAACCATCAGTTTGTTCTCTAAAGCTAAGAGTCTGTTTCTTGGTTTGTCTTTCTCTCTCTCTTTTTTCCCTTGTTCATTTGTTTTGTGTCTTAAATTTTACATGAGTGAAATTATATGGTACTTGTTTTTCTCTGACTTATTTCACTTGGCATTATACTCTCTAGTTCCACCCATGTTTTTGAAATGGCAAGACATTATTGGCCAAATAATATTCCATTGTGTGTGTATATGTGTGTGTGTGTATCTCATGTGTGGAGATATAGATAGATAGATAGATAGATAGATAGATAGATAGATATCAATATATATATATATATCATACCTTCTTTATCCATTCATCTATCAATGGACACTTAGGGTGCTTCCATAATTTAGTTATTGTAAATAATGCTGCAATAAATATAGGAGTCCATGTATCCCTTTGAATTAGTGTTTTTGTATATGCGATGTAAATAATAGCCAGCTTCCTAAGGCAAACAAATACCTCTTCAAAAATCATTGGGGTATAAATGTTTACTACCTACCAGGAAGGATCCCATAAACACACAGTTTACTATCTTGGGAAAATTTTTAAAAAGTTTAATGAAATACTGTAATTAAAGTAGGCTTACACATCTACATATTATATATTGTATACATACATATTTTATATTGTATCAATTATCTATTGTCACAAAAATGCTACATAACAAGTCACACTCAAACTCATTAAAACATGTCTGCAGGCTGATATACACTTCATTTGGCTGGATAGTTCTTCTAGTCTCCACTGGCTTATGTAGTATATCTCTGCACCACATGACTCATCCTCTTCCTGGGAACTGTGGGCTGTCCTGGCATGCTCTTCCCATGAAGATGGCAGAAGAGAAAGAGTAAAAGCATTTTTCAAGACTCTACTTATGTCATAACTGCCACCAAACCAGTGACCATGGTATATCTCAAGTGTGGAGAATTATATGCATCCCACAATAGGAGGATATTGCATAAGTGGTGAAAAGCTTGGATACAGAAAGAGGTAGAGAATTGAGACTAACAATGCAATTTATGAATGTTTATGTATACAGATATCACTTCATTTCCTTCCAAAGACAATATCTATATATTGTCTAAAGATGATTTGAAAACCCATTCTTTTTTCTCTATAATAAATGTGTTAGTTTCCAGGGTGATAATAATAATAGCCACTCTGTATTAGAAGTTTACCATGTATAGACATCATGCAAATAATTTTCCATTTGTCACCTAATTTAATTTTTATGCCTTGAAAATGTTAGTTCTTATAACAGTGAAATACAGGTGATAATTAATTGAATCTCAATTTAAAGATCAGAAGCTGAGGTTCAACCAGGTAAACTAGACAATGTGTGGTGAAGTCTAGATTCAAATTCAATTCTGTGTGATTTCAAAGCATATGCTGGTATTTTTATGTACATTACTGTTATTATAATTAAAGCCCTATGCTTGGCCCCAGCCACCTTTCCAAGACCATTCATCCTTCCAAGACTCCTTCTCTTCTGGCTCAGTAATTTCTAAACAGGTCCCATATTACATTGGATCCTTTGTCCAAAAGATACTTCAAATCTTATCTCTTTACTTCTGGTCTATCCTAGCTGTGATTTCTACCCATCCTTAAGGCATCTTATCGTATTATCACTTTATCAGCATTTGAATTTAATGAATTCTATGAGCTTATAAGCTTATTTGAGAAAAGAAGACCAATCTTTATATTTTTTTCCAGGACTTACACTGCAATCTGTAATTTTTAAATAAACAGATTAATAGACATCAATTTCCTTCTTCAGAATCTGGGCTGAACACCAAATTCACCAAGTTCATGGAGAAGAGACATGTATTCATAAGGTAATTTCATCATTCACACAAGATCCTTTCAGAATGGGAAGACAACTGCCAGAAAATTCCTTTGAAGAAGAAGTTTCTTGCATAGAAAGGGTAGTTTATAACCAAGGAAGTGAGAAAAAGAGAAACAACTAGAAGCAAAAACAAGGGTGAATAAAAAGGAGGACAATGTCTCCAGAGGGAAAGAAAGTAAAGAAAGAAGGGGATGAAAATATAGGCAAACAAAGGAAGGGCAAGAGGAGGGGGGAAAACCCCAATCAAGTAGGGAATAGGAAAATAGATAACAGTCCCAACAATATGGGACTAGGATGTTGAAAATCAGTCATTTAGAGCCGATCCAGAGAGGGTAAAAATGAACAGACTTATTATTTCAGTGTTTGGGTAGGTTTTCTAATTAGTGCCACAAATTTTACAGGTATTATTAAAATCCTGATTGCAGTGAAGATTTGCCCAAATCTGACTTCTGGCTAAGCATAAATAGCTTTTGTTTAATATATTTCCTTCTTTAAACACGTTTTATTCTTAATCCAACTGAAAGAAGAAAGAATGCCACTTAACAATAATCTTCCTATTAAATAACATATGGCATCTCCTCTTTTCTAGGATTCTTTGCCAGTGTCAGGAAGGATTCATGAGTTTTGAAAGATCATCAAACACTCTAGCACTAGAGCTAATCTGAAGTGTCTAAAGGTAGGATGTGTCCAAGCAGTCCATGAGAGGCCTCATGTGAAATTTAATGTATCTTGAGGATGAAGTGTCTTCTCTGGTCCCTGGTTGGAATTCCACATTCTCCAAGAGCAATAGTCTCCTTCCTTCCTTGGCTGTATCAATCTTCATATGCTTGTGGTCAGGAACATTCCCCTTGGAATCTTCCAGGGTTTTCATAGTCTTTCTCAATGTGATCTAAGGTGATCACTGGGAGTTAAGATGCCCAGAAGGCCAAAAGGATTTGATTTTTTTTTTTTTTTTAAACATTTTTTTTTTATTTATTATTTTTTTTTTAATTTATTTATGATAGGCACACAGTGAGAGAGAGAGAGGCAGAGACACAGGCAGAGGGAGAAGCAGGCTCCATGCACCGGGAGCCCGATGTGGGATTCGATCCCAGGTCTCCAGGATCGCGCCCTGGGTCAAAGGCAGGCGCCAAACCGCTGCGCCACCCAGGGATCCCCAAAAGGATTTGATTTATTTAATCAGTGTACCCAGGCCCAAAGGCATTCCTCTGGCTCTTGTTGAAATTTTAGCGGAGTCATCTACTTCCTTCCCTACTGTAACAAGGCGCCAATATGAAGATGGTATTCCAGGTGAGGCCTCACTAGGATCTCAAAAAGTGAAAATGTTCCTTTTGTAGTGTGTGAAATGGAGACTTTCCTCCTCCTGCTGAAAGCAAACCAAACTCCTTTCCACTCAAATATCATGTTCCAAATTCCTATGAAATTTGCCTTCTGTCATGTCCCTCTAGATCTTTTCTTGGACTCGTTAATTTCCAGGTTCTGAACTCCCATGGAATATCTGTGTTTCTCATTAATTTTCACAGATGTATTTCCCTTTTCTCTAAGTGGAATCTTGGCATTCTGAGGTCGGTCTAGATTTCTAACCTACAGTACTTATATATGTTTCTGTGGTCTTGGAGGACATTCTCCTTTGCCTCATTTCATCACTCTCAGGTAATGAACTTGGTCAAATGAGGCAGAGTGAAGTTGAGCTCAGTCAGCAGCATATGTAGGTTCCTTACTCACTGGCTTGGCTTCCTACCATTGATCACATCCTGAGTCATTTGTAGATGAACCAGCCTTTCCCCTGAAAGGTTACATCAGTGGTAATCCCTTGAAACACTCATGCTAATGGGCTCTGGTTTTGAATCCTGGCATACCAGAAACAACATATTACTGAACACACTCAGCTCAGCTATTTCATTCAGGTGCCATAGGGTACAATATTCTGCCAACCAGAGTTGAAAAGCAGACATTACATTCCTTTCACAGCTTCAGCCTGGAAGAGACAAATTTTTCCATCCCTTCAAAAACCCACAAAATGTCCCACTCTGTGGATCTACTATAACCTCTCTTAGGACAAATTGGCTAAATGGAATTTCTGAAATGGTTCCACAAGTTGTTTAAGGATTGCATGCAAAAAGGCTTCCATAGGCAAACAAGATGGGGAAACATTTCCTACTAGGTCTCCCTCTTGGAGAATGTACATGCACATGTTAAGGTTTCTAAGAAGATGGGAAATAGAGAAAACTGCTTTGCTTTCTTTAAGCCAAGATTTTCTAAACTTCTTTAACAATTGACTCATTTTAATTCAATACCTATCACCAAGATTACAAATAAATGAGTCTCTAGGCTTTCCTGTCTGTCTGGTCACCAGTGAGGATTTTGTATTTTCCCAAATTCTTCCATTTCTCTACTCTCTGCAGTTGCCCAATGTGCTCTTTGGGGGTTTTAAAATGTAGGAACAAGAACAAAGGTACAAGAGTAGAAGGGTAAGAAGCACAAAGGATGGAGCTTTCTAGAAGATTATAGTTTCCAAAGATGACTGCTTTAATATATTCCATCCACACTCTCCTCTTATACTGTGATTTCCAATGAGAGATGATATTTATGTTCCCTTTCTCTGAATCTGGACAGGATCTATTACTGCTATGACTGATAGATATTGCTGAAGTGATGTGATAGGTTTTGGTTTTCTGAAACCAGATTATCAAATCAATATAGCTTCACCTGGTTCGCTCTCTCAGGATGCCTCGCAGCCTCCATGTGAAAAAGTCCAGGCCACATAGAAAGGCTACCTGCAGGTTTTCTGGCCAACAGCATTAGCTAAGAGCTCAGCTAAAAGCTACTACCAACTGCCAGACATGTAACAACAGAAAAGCCTTTGGATGATTCCAGGTCCCCTTTTTTCAGCTTCCCTGGTTCACAGCAAGTGCAGCAAAGTGGAGCTCCCAGGGAACACTGCCCCAGTATTAGAATCATGAGCAAAATAAGTGTAGCATTGTTTTAAGCAACAACATTTTAGGGTAATTTGTTATGAAGCCATGGTGACTGGAACAAGCTGGGAATGCCTTGGAGTAGGGAAATGGGCCAACATGATTTAGCTTAGTTTTAGAGATGCATCATGACAGTGACAATAATCAATAACAAATGACTGCTAACAAGAGAGCAGTTTTTTTCTAGAGCTTGGGGTGCCCATACACATGACTTGCAGTGCTAAGTTCCTTTTCTATGATCAAGAAAAATCATCAAACACTTATCACATCTTGTCCTAGAATACTTTATTTAGTAGTTTCCCTAATTCTAGAGGGACCATGGGCTGAACCTCCAAGGTCTCACATGGCTGTCTCCCTGTCCTCTTCAGAATTAGATGAACTATCATCTCTTGAGAGAAGCCCTTCCTCCCTTCTACCCAAGGATTTTCTGTCTATACTTTTCATAGCATTCACCATTACATGAATTATTTCACTGATTTGATGACATATTTACTGGTTGTCTCTTACTGGAATGGAATTTTCTTTCTTGCTTTCTAGCTAAAGGAGGTATTTATTAAATGAGTGGGTAATAATCAAGGGTAATTGGAGTGCCTGCGTGGCTCAGTGATTGAGCATCTGCCTTCGAGTCAGGTCACGATCCCAGAATCCTGGGATCGAGTTCCGCATCAGGCTCCCCAAAGGAAATCTGCTTCTCTCTCTGCCTGTGTCTCTACCTCCCTCATTAATAAATAAATAAAATCTTTAAGAAATAAAAATTTAAAAATAATCAAAAGTAATTAAACATTCTCTGTGCTGGAAGCGAGAAAACTGGCTTCTGGGGCTGCCCGGTAGCTTGCTGGTATAGAACAAGGCCTCTATGCTCCATGCCTCATCCATAGGCCAGGTACTACACAGATGACCTTCAAAGCAACCCCTGCACCACTCTCATGGTTCAAGTTCTTGAAAATCTCACATGGCTTGAGGTTCAACTTTAACAAATCCTTATACTATATTAACATGGTTTTTCACCACAGAAATTGCATTCAATCATTGTAAGATCTAGGTTATAGTTTCATCTGATAACGCCATTTGTTTTTGGAACATTTAGTCTTTGCAGACACACCTTTGTTCTCAGTCTAGTCAGTCTGTTCCAGACATTGTCCAAACAGACAAACTGGGGTAAATATGACTAAACTCCATTCATGGAACTTTGTAACTCCTCTTCTCTCCCAAGAAAAGGCTTAGAAGTACAATGATAATGTAATTTATTGTCCAAACCAGGACACTTTTGAGAGTAAAATGGGATTCTGTTAATAATTACATCTAGGAAAATAGGCCCAAATCAGGATTGTCCCCAAACTGGATGTTTGTCATTCTTTATTTTCTAAAGCCCAGATATTTTTAAGGAAACAAAGAGATACATACCTATTAATTAAATTTTCAGGATTGATAAAATAAAGATCCACCAGTATTTTGGCTTCTAATATGCATTTTATGAGCAACATTTTTAGTGTCTTTGTTTTACCTGTTTTCTCTATTTTCACAATGCCTTAAAAAAAGATTTTACTTATTTATTTAAGAAAGAGAGACACAGAGTACACACACAGTTTGGGGGGGGGCAGTTTGGACAGAGAGAGAGAGAAAAACAGATCCCTGCTCAGCAAGGAGCCTGATGTGGGGTTGGTCCCAGGATCCTAAGATCATGGCCTGAGCAGCATACAGATGCTTAATAGACTGAGTCACCCAGGTACCCCTCACAATGCCTTTTTGATGAAAGTTAAAATGGTCAGTGACTGGGTGGGAAACAGGATTTCTCTGGAAGGCACTTAACAGAAGAGAAATTAATATGGGACTATGCACAAAGATATAGGGAAAGTTTGGGCTTTTTTTTCCCACTTTCCACTATATATATATATATATATATATATATATATATATATATATACTTTCCCACTTTCCACTATACTATATATATAGTGTATATATATACACACGCACACACATATACACATGCACATATGTAGATATTGCTTTGCATATATTCACTTTTTTATTATATATGTGTAGATATACTCTTTTATCCAATTAATATACTTTTAACTAATACACTTCACTTTTTAGAGCAATTTTAGATTTAGAGAAAAACTGAAGTGAAAATAATAGAGAGTTCTTATCTACCTCCTCTGCCCTACACAATTTCCCCATTAACATCTTGCATTCGTATGGTCCATTTGTTACAGCTGATGAATCAATACTGATACATCATTATTAGTTAAAATCCAAAGTTAACATTAGGGTTCACCCTTTGTGTTTTACATTCTATGGGTTTTGACAAGTACATAATGACATGTATCTACCATTGCAGTATAATAAAGAATAGTTCACTGCTTTAAATTTCACCAGTGTTCCACCTATTATCCCTTCCTCTCTCCCTCCTACCTGTAGCAACCACTGATCTTTTTCTTGTCTGTTTAGCTTTGTCTTTTCTGGAATGTCATGAAATTGGAATCACAATGTATGCAGCTGTTTTCAGATTTCCTTCTTTCATTTAGCTAATATGTATTCAAGTTCCCACATGTTTTTCTAGGACCTCATGGCTCATTAAAAAAAAAAAAATAACTGAATAATCTTCCATTTTTGAGAGTATCACAGTTTATCCATTCACCTATAAAGGACATCTTGAGCGCTTCCAACTTAGGGCAATTATGAATAAAGCTGCTCTATGTGCAGGCTTTTGTGTGGACATGAGTTTTCAACTCATTTGAGTAAATATATAGGATCGCAATTGCTGAATCATACATCAATATTATACTTTGTAAGAAACTGCCTATCTTCTAAAATGGCTATACCATTTTTGTATCCCCACCAGCAATGAATGAGGGTTCCCATTGCTCTATAATACATGGGTGGTTTTAATGGAAGTAACAAAAGATGTTGAGGAACTCTGAGACTAGCAATAGCTGGAAGGTGTTACCACTACTAATCCTGAAAGGTAAAAGAGGGAAAGCAGAGTTGGCAGAGCCCAGGGAACTAAAACCATGAAGGAGTCATAATCATGGACTTCTGGAGCAATGGCCATGGGAGGTGATAAGGCCAGGTGGAAGCAAGGGAAGAAGTATCCTGATCTCTTTCTCCTTCTAACAGTTGTTCTCCTGCCAGAGCCTCATATCAGCTGAGCCAGGTAGGAGCTGGAGAACAAGAGGATGCCCATGAGTTGGTCAGTAAAGGTTAGCCTCCAGGGTTACAGAGCAGGGCAGACAAGGAGGGCTGATAGATCTCTAAGGGAGTGGGGTACACACAAAGATTGAGAAACTATGGTAAAGACAGTATGGTAAGCAGGGGCACCTGGGGGGCTCAGTGGTTGAGCATCTACCTTTGGCTCAGGTTATGATCCTGGGGTCCTGGGGTCAAGTCCCACATTGGGCTCCCCGCAAGGAGCCTGCTTCTCCTTCTGCCTACGTGTCTGCCTCTCTCTCTGTGTCTCTCATGAATAAATAAATAAATAAAATCTTAAATTAAAAAAAAGACAGTATAGTGAGCAATAATGTTATAAGCAATGTTTTTGAGAAGTTTTTAAATGGTACATCACTATTGTTCTGTAGAGAATGTTACTGAGTCATTTCTAAAATGTTCTGAAACATTGAATCTGCAGCTGAAGTCACCAGTGGAGTGGAGAGGCAGTATATCTCTCCAGGACTTCCTGTCCTGCCTACTGACCCTGGGCGACGTCCCCCTAACCATTCCAGCCAGCTGGGTCTCCACACTAGATCTTTAGGGATGAGGGACTCCTGCCCTTGTCTCTCAGTTACAGTGTAGTAATACTGCCTTTGCATGATCATTTCCAGGTGAGAGTCCATTAAAATCCAATGTCTATTTTCTGAACCTAAACAACAGTGTTATAGCTAACAGCACTGTTGGCTATTTCTTGTTAGCTTCTCTTGTCTTGAAATTGCCTTTTGCTCAATAAAGAACTTTCTTATATGAATGTTGGAAAAACACCATTCTTTGTCTTTGTCTTTTAATCTTTGATATGTAGAAGTCCTCCAGGGGATAGGCATAGGGAAGGAGAGTTGAGAAGGGGGGTACTTCTCACCCTAGTTTACAGTTTCTCAACTTCAGCACTATTAACATTTTGGGCAAGATAATCCTTTGTTGCCAAGAGTTGTCCTGTGCATTGTTAAGAGATTTAACAGCATTCCTGGCCTCTACTCACTAGATATCAGCAGCATCTTCCCTAGGTATGACAATCAAAAATATCTCCAGACATTGCCAATTACCCCCCAGGGCAAAATGTCCCCTAGTTGAAAACTGCTGACCTGGTCTAAGGATGGCACTAACTTCTGCCTGCCTTGTTGCCATGGTAACTTAAGGGCAACCTCCATTACTTGACACAGACATGGTTCTGTTCATTATAGCCAAAAGGTTTAACAAATTGGATTACAAAAATGCCACCTTCTGGAAAATTCTCCTGCGGGGAAGAGATGTGTTTTCTGACCCAAGCCCTCTTCCTTACTTCACTCCCCTTTTACTCGTACTCACATAAATCCTGGTTTGATCCTAGCCCTCCTTAGCAGATCTCAGCAACCCTTGTGGCCACAACCATCAGTAATACCTAACAACTGTTCTGGAATTTCCAATGGCAGTTGGGGGCGGGGGGGACCTGGAAGTACTGATTTGTGCCTTCATCCCATCACAAGCTATCAAATACTGATCCCCCTCATAATTTACCATATTTACCCAATGGTCCTTGTCTAATCAGCATTCTCATTTATATTTAAAAATAGCAGCTTTTTTTTTCTTTTCAGCCCTCATCTTCCTTCAAGTGTATGAGAGGAAAGAAATCCTCAAACTACCCAACCTCCTTTTACATTGGAGGCAGTTTTATTTATTTATTTATTTAATATTGTGCCTCATTCCAAAAAAGGTTTTGAGGGGAATGAAGACATTGAATGGTATGGGTCAGTGAGAGAGCAACTGGAAACGACATTCCCCAAATCAACACTATTTTCTGAAACAATGTCAAGCCCTTACAAGGATGGGAAAATAACGAAGTCACATACCGTGAAAGTCAAGGATTCTCTCTCAGGGAATAAGTGTCCTCGAGCTACTGTCCTCCCAGTACATTTGTGAGCTTAACAGTTAGGAATGTCAACAAGAAGGGTGATTGGGAGCAGAGGCCCGCTAGAGGCTTCATGGCTCACTCATTGATCAATGTGAGGAAAGGAGTCAAAGCTGAAAGCTGTTTGGAAAGAGTAAGCAGACTAACCACTTTGAATTAACATGCAAGGGAGATTTATCTGCCCTAGAATGGACAAATTACAACCAAGAATCCTGAGCAAGCAGGATTCTAAATACAAGACTCTACAGAAGATGAGGCTGAAAATCTGTTCACCGAATGGTAAGACCCTGCATTGTTTGTCTTTCAACATCTCTCACTAGACAACCTTCCAAACGTTCAGTTTAGCCAGGGAGATGCAACTGGTCATTTTATTTACAATAGTCTTCAAGACCAAATCTGGGCTTGAATTTTTCTAGGCTGACTCACAGCTGAAAAAAAAAAAAAAAAAAAAAGAAAAGAAAAAAGAAACAGGAAGAAAGGAGTGAAGAACAGTATGTAATGGGTCCAGTTGGGGTTACTTAGCCTGTCATGTCTTTCAAAAGAGAAAGGAGAATTTTGGAAGCTAGCTTTTGGGTGAAAGTTCAATCCTCAGAGAACGTTTTGACTCATCAGACCATAGCAGACATCAGAAACCCTTGCCACAGGTTGCGCAGGATACTTTGAGTTATTAACATGCTTCAGAAAGGTCAAAAAGTGTAGACTTATAAAATCACAGGCACACACTCTTCAGTCACAGTGCAGACTCTGCAGTTACTTCAGCTGGGGCAGAGAGGCCTGTGAGCAACAGAGGTTTCAGTGACCCAAGCACCATGGCCAAAATCAGGGCTGGAAGCAGAGGCACGACCCTGACAGACAAAAGTGGTAGAGAATGAGCATATTAGTTTGGCTTGTCTAGAGCAGCACTGTGCAATAGAAGCACAAAGCAAGCCATATATGAAGTTTCAAATTTTCTAGTAACCACATTTTTAAAAAGTAAAATGAAACAGGGAAAGTGAATTTTAATATTTTACTTAACTTACTCTATTTAAAATATTATATCATTTCAACATGTAATCAAAATAGAAATACTTACTAGTTTACATTCTTTTATTCATACCTAGTCTTGGGAATAGGATGTACATATTTTATGCCCCATGCTGCTTACCACACATGTGGCTATTGGTACTGCGATCTAAAGAAACCACATATAAGTTCTAATCTCTCACTGTCCTAGGGTATCAATGCAGTAACTCCAGCAACATGACTTGGGAACAACGTACTATTGCATATAGCAACGGAAGGAGAACTGGATCCCATCTCTGTGGTCAGCTGGTTGTGTGACTTTGGATAAGTCACTGAATTCCACTTTCCTTATCTGTCAACTGAGGCATCTATGCTAGCTGGATCTCCCAAGTACACTTAAGGTCTCAGATTTCCAAGGTCTCTGGGATTGTAAAAGATACTAGTGATGGATTTAAATATATGTTCTCTATTTTTTTTTGTCCCCACTAGAGATAGAGCCTAATTCTCACCCCTTCAGTATGGGTTGGACTTAAGAGACATGCTTCTAGTCAACAGAATATGGCAGAAGCTATAGGATGTCACTTTCGATATTAGGTTATAAAAAGACTGATGCTTTTGTGTTGGATTCTGTCTCTCTCTCTTCTTATCACTTGCTCTGAGGCAAGAGAACTACCATGCCAGGAAGATATTCAGACAGCCTGTGGGTTGGCTCAAATTGCTAGGAACTGAGGCCTGCTAACATGCATGTGAGTGAGCTTAGAAACTGGTCATGTTCCAGCCAAGCCTTGAAGTGAGATTGTCCAATCAAAAGGACAGATTGACTATGACCTCATGACAGACCAAAAATCATAACCATGCAGTTAAGCTATTCCTAGATTTCCAACCTACAAAAACTTAAGATAAATTGTGTGTGTGTGTGTGTGTGTGTGTGTGTGTGTGTTTTAAGCTGCTAAATTTGGGGAAGTTTGTTGCACAGTCACAGCTAGCTAACACAATACTCCTGGAATATGAAAGATAAGCCAAATGAACTAAAAAACATATTGACTGCAAGCAGGACAGCAAAAAACCATCCTTTCCAATTTGCATGGGCACTTCCAGGAAGCATCAGTGGAAAGCAGAACCACCTATTGTAATAAGTAACAATAACTGAGCACTTCTGTGTATGAGGCACCATTCCAAGCACTTTGTATGTCTTAACTCATTTAATCCTCACAGTGACTTATGAGATGAGCAGTACTAATACTTCCATTTCACAGACAAGAAACAAGCACAGAACAGTTAAGTAATTTGTCCAGGATTATCCAGGTTGTTAAAGACAAAACCAGAGTTTGAACACTGACTGTTTCTACCTCTTTGCTATCATGTCTCATACATGAAATAGGTGCATTTCTCCTCAGAGGCCTGGTTGATAGAGAGATACACAGATACACAGTGAAAAGCCCTGAAATAATGACTTCCCCTGGGAACAGTGTGTAGATCCCAGAGCATAACACTTTTAGTTTGGTTATTTATGTGTAGGGATCCTGCCACAGCCACAATTATAACTTCTAGGGCACTCGGAGATGGCAATTGGCTAAGGCATTGGCCCAAATATTCTTTAAAAAGAAGACTTTCTAGTATTAGAAATGTCAACGTAGCAATTGGTTAAGGAAGATCAATGTTATCTGAATTTGGAGGAGTTATTTGGCAGATCAGATTTTCAGGTAGCAACAACGTGGAATGAAGATCTTTAAGGGCAGTGCATGCAAAGGACAGTGAGCAGAGCTGTTCTTTTAACTGGAAATGAAAAAAGGATGTTAAACCACAGCAGATGACCCCGAAGTTCAAGGTTATTGAGGATTTCCTGTCAGAGAAGGCTGTGAAATTTGAGCCTGTGGGGTTTCCTTCCCCAGAACTTCCCCTGTAAGATTTTTAGATTATAATACTAAACGGGGGGAGGGGCAAGTTCTATCAGAGAGGTTAGAAACATGACTTTGGGGGTAGAGCTGATTTGGAGCCCTTTAACTTTATTATATGTGAGCTCATAAACTCAGATGACTGCCAGGCCTACGTTCTAAATTCCTAAAGTGCAAAATGAGGATTTATAGTAATATCTGTGTGTTATGAATGCTATTAATGATTGATACGTCAAGTTGACCTAAGTCAATTTGATCTTTCACAAATACTACTCTTCCTTTTTTGGTAATGTAGGTAGCTTAATAATTAGAGGTACGTGAGCCCATCTCCCCCTAATCACTCCACCAGGTACTATGTAAAAATAAAAGCGATTTTCAGAGAGAAATTTGCCCCAAGCATAAATATTTATTTGCAAGTGGGTGCCAAGTGCTAGAAATTCTTGACTTCTTTCTTTTTATTCTGCTAAATACTTATACAGAGCCTTGCCCAGAAAATTCTCTTGAAACAGATGAAAAAAAAATATGCCAGTAGCAGAACTGAGCCCAAAGTCAGGCAAGAGATCTTTCTAGAGACTGCTTGAGTCAGAACCATTTCATATTCCTAAGCTGAAGATGCTATGCAAAAGCTTAGACTCTTGGACTCATCCACCCAGTTCATGCAAGGTGGGGAGCCCAGTATAGTATCCCCACACAAGCCACAAATGGCTGGAGCACAGTGGAACCCCAATTCTACTAATGAAAAACTACCTCTGATACCCATTACACTAATTTACCAGGCTTCTGATATTTGCAAAAAAATAAAGGGAGTTCCAGGGCTTATAGGAGTTTTTGAAGTACAGGGTATGATAGTAGACTAGATTTCAAAATGATAGTGTTTGCTGATTTTCATTGAATAAATACTGCCATCATGCTGGTTTTAAGTCATTAACATGACATCCCTGAATGCAGAGCTAGAAAGAGATGGATATAACCAGCTGTCATGAGCTGATTCAAACCAGCTCCTGGACACCAGTAAGGGTGGTCTTATAATTTGAGTTTTCCAAATGCTGACTACCCTAAGCAACATTCAACATTAACAAATAGCTCTGTGTTCATTATCTAATGTTGAATAAAGAATTACCACAAAACTTAGCCGTTGAAGACAATACACATTTATTATCTGTTTCTGTGGCTCAGGAATATTGGTATGACTTAGCTGGTATTCCTTTGCTTTGGGGTCTCTTAGAAGGCTGTGATCAATGTACTGGCCTCATTCATGGTCTCACTGGAACTGGGGAGGGATCCATTCTAAGCTTAATCTAGAAGGTGTGGGCCTCAGTTCTTGCTGGGAGTTAGCTAGAGGCTGCCCACAATTCCTTGCCATGGGGATTTCTCCTGCTCCATCATCACATCCAACATGGAAGAAAAGGCAATGAGAGCAAGAGTGAGAGTAAAGATTGAAATCATACTGTTTTGTAATCTAATATCAGAAGTAATATCCCTTCACTTTTGCCATATTCCTTTTGTGGGAAACAAGTCACTGGATTTAGCCCACATTAAAAAGTAGGGCTTTACACAAGGTGTGAATACAAGTAGGTGGGAACTGCTGAGAGCTATTTTTAAAACAACTAAGCTCCTATAGTACAGATGAAAATTATCTCTCAAGTATATGTCAAATTGTCCATTACACAAATATTTCAAATTAGATTATAAGCAATATGAACAAAGGCAATGCAAATTAATTAATAAGCTCAATAAATGTTCTCTTTTCTCCTTCTTGTCTCTATGGAATGGGTACACTGAAAAGGCACAGTTATAGATTGCAACCCATAAGAGCTCCAATTTGGCCAATAAAATGCTGAAAACATGTGAAATTCCTTAAAACACTTTCCCTCTTTTTTGCACCATAGACTCACCATTCCCTATTGCTTATATACAGCAGATTCACACTGTTACATTGCCAGTCTGGTCCCTGCCAGTTTTACTTCAGGGACCCCTTGAAACTGATGACTGTAATTGGCAGATAAATTTCATCTGAACACTACTTTTAATCTCCTCCCTTCCACTAAGCTTATTTGTCATTCAACAAATACTTCTCCAGTGTTTCTCATGTTCAAGAAATAATACTAGGCAAGCCAATAAGACACATGGCTGAATAAAATATAGCCCCCTTGGCCTGGCCAAATGAGCTATGCCTCATTTGATTTTTCATTTCAAACTCTTGTTCCAAAGATAGGCAATCTAGTGGGAGAAGTAATAGCAAAGGTCTGGGAAAATTCAGAAAACAAAGTCTCACTCATTCTGTGACAAAGGAGTCCTCCTCTGGAAGCTCTATAGAGGGACCCAGGAAGATCCTCAATGCATAGCCTGGCATCTTCAATTAGAATGGTGGTTCTCAAAGCATGGTCCCAAACCACAAGCTTAACCATACTTGGGAAATTGTTAGAAATGTAAGTTCTTGGGATCCACCCCAGACCTTCTGAATCCATAATTCTGGGGGTGAGGCCCATAAACTTGTGTATTATCAAGCTTGAAAAGTGATTCTGATAGTTCCTCTAGTTTGGGAATCACTGCACTAGAGTATGCCAGAGCTGAAAGATATCTGCGGGATCATATACTCAAATCCCTTGCTATAGAGATGAGGACACTGAGGTGCCAAAAAGTGACATGACTGGTTAATTTCACCTAGCTAATGAGCAGCTGCCTCCCCCAAGACAGACATTTTGAGTCCCAAGATTTCAAGTAGGCCAGGGGCTGGGCTCCCTGTCAGCCCTGGGCTCCCGCCTAAACCCATTCCTTGGCTCCGAGTGTACCAAGCACCTCTGTCCAGTCATGCACAGCACGTCCTGCCAGGTCTGCAGGTGTGGTCCATGTACTCAGAGGTGTGCCACTGGAAGAGTTAAACAATTACCAACCCATGCTGGCCTTCCTGCTCTTTAATGCCACATACCTGCCCCATTACCTGCAAAGGTGAGCTCAGACAGAGGCTGCAATCGCACACCTCCCTGGATGCCTGCCAATGCTGAGGGGTCTGGGATCGGCCTACTGGGCTGCCACTTTGTTTATATAATTAACGTTCTTACAATGAAATTGAACTTTCCCAACATGCCTAGAACACAGGGTCATGGTGAAGGGCACAGAACTCCTGGTATACTTGAGGCATAACCTCCTAAATCACCTTATGGAATGAGTAGACCTCACAAGGCACATTATGTGAGTTGGGGAACAGATTGTAAATAAGATGGCAAGAAGCAGTATTTAACAGTGCAGAAAAGTCCCTAGGAAGTGACAAGAGGGACAGATATTTTTACCTCCATCCTTCCATAAACATGGTAGCTAGGGAGAAAGAGATGGGAAGGAGGCCCCCTAGAATTTTTCCAAGGTCACTCTTTCTATGAATGGGCCTAGAGAACAATAATATAACTTTATAAAGCACATGTCCTTATCTGGGCTACTGAATACTTTTTAAGTTATTTTTTAATCCTTAAGGCAATTTCCAAACATATTTAGAAGGGACTGATTATGAAGGATAACGAGAGGTAAGTGACAGAGAGAAACAAGGAATGAGCTATTCTGGGTCTAGAGCTACATGTTATTTACAAGTAAATGAAGAATTTAAGTAACGGCACATAGAAATGACCTCTGAATTCACAAGTATCAATTAGAATGTGGAAGTCTGTTTTGGACAGTGCTTCTCAACAGGGAGCAAGAGGTAGCTCATGTTTCTGAACCTCAGAAGCATTTTAAAGATGCCATGTATTCCTCCTCTGGATATAGAAGAAACCTCCTGGAGCTGGATATGGGGGGGGGGTCCATTTTCCAGGTTATTCTCATATACGGTACCACCTAGTTTTAACATACCCCCACCGATACCCCTCCAGCTCCAACAAGGAAGGGTACATGAAGTGTGAATATATAATTCATAGAAATTATAAAAATCCACAAAACTAGGTCATGTTTTTTGAAAGAGAAGAGCCAAATCTTAATCATCTCTGAGTTCTTATACACTAGAACAGACGTCTAAAATGAGTGGCCCCCTGCTATGTCTAGCCTACAGACTTACTTTATATGATGTCACATACTCAGTGCTTATTTTTCAAATAAAGTTTTGAAAAAAAATAAAGTTTTGAGATAGCTACTGCAGCAGAGTACATTTTTTTCAAAGATGATGGTAACACTATCTCCTGGCCCATATGCTCTTCTAGAATGTGACCTTGTCACTACTCCATCAGGAAGCAGAGCCTTGAATCTGGTGGGCTTATGACTACTTTGATCAAGATAGTATGGCTGAAGGATATTGCATGATTTCTAAGACTGGTCACAAAAGACCATGAAGCTTCCTTCTTGTTTGTGGGGACATTGGGACTTGAAACCCTGAGCTGCCATGAAAGAAGTCCCACTATCCTGAGGCTTTCATGATGTGGGGAAATCGGGCCACATGGGAAAGCCACATGTAGTTGCTCCAATTGGCAGTCCTAGTCATTGGGTCTTCCCAACCCAAGAACTATACATGTAAGTGATGGGCCTTTAGAAATTCCAGCCCCCAGCCTTCCAATCTTTCAGAGATAGAGGAGCCAAAATGAGACATCACCACTTTGCCTGCAAATGCTGGCCCAAAGAGTCCATGTGAATAACAAACTGGGTTTTTGTTTTGTTTTGTTTTGTTTTGTAAGTGGATGTTTTAAGTTAATTCCTTATGCAGAAATAGTAACCAGAACAGTTTCCAACATTTATTCACAGAGCTGTCCCATACCATTTCAGGGCTTCTTGAAAAATGAAGGATATGATAGATGGACTCCCTCCACCTCCAAAGCAAGAAGCTAGGTAGCAGACCCAGTGACTAGTAGATGGAATCACAGGCAATGGGACATGTGCTCTCCAGTTTTTGCACAACTGTCCTCCCTGACACCATGAACTAAGGTTTGATGACATGAATTGTTAAACACAGTCTCTTGTTTTTCTTATGCGGCAGAACTGTATGCTTCAAAGTAGGTAAATAGAAGACAGAGGGCCTGAATCTTTTATATCAGCACCTTCTTGCCTGGTTCCTGTAGGTGCTTTGAGTGCACAACCCCTGCCCTAGAATATAATAGGCACATAATAAATATTTGCTGAATTTCAAAATCAACCCATCCTTCTTCTTGTGATTTTTATATTTATTTCTGGATTCTGCTGATAAACATTTAGCCTCCCATAGATTTCATGGCACTTAAGATACCTTTTTCTCTCCCTCCCTGTCTCCCTTCCTTCTTTTCTTCCTTTTCTCCTTCCTTTCTTCCTCCACACTTCTGTAGCTGCATCCCTGTTTGTGTATCATAGCACTGTACATTGGCTGTCCATTCATCCCCCATTCAGAATATAGAATAACAAAAATGATAGTTTTCAAAACAGAAAAGGCTTTTTCCTTAGCAAAGTACCATTTTTGTTCATGGAGCACCTGCCTCAGAAAAATTTAGAGAGTTCCTTAAAATATAGAAAATATGGTCCCAACTTGCTCTCAGCAACCAGACTGAGCCCTGGGACAGCAATCTGGACTTCAGCAAGTATTTCACATGACTTTTGTGCAGAGTGCAGCTTTAGAAATACATTCAACCATTTTCAAGAGGCTAAAGTAGAAGGTAGTTTCTGTCATTAAAGCCTGGGATCACAGAGACAGATCTGGTGTGACCAGGGTGATGGATCCAGGGATACTACTTGAGAGTCAGAGAGCATGTGGAGGTTGTACTGGGGGTCCATGGTGAAAAGGAGGTGGGACAATGAGAAGTTAGGACCTCCAACTGCACAGAGACAAAGAGATCAGCTGAGGAAAGCAGACCTAGGCAGGGCTCTCCATTATTGGGTTTGTGAACCTGGACAGGGAGATTTCAACTTGTTTCTACTAATCTCTGAATGGAGTGAAGCACTTCCTTTAATTCTGTGTATAGGCAACAAACCAAAGTGGCGTTATCAGGACCCATGACATTATACTAATGACATGTTTATTAAAATCACATGTTTTTATATTGTAGCGATATCTAATAGTACCATTTTCACCCATCGCTGTTTCAAAATTATGATAGGTTTTAGGTCCCTTGCTAGATTTTGCAATTTAACAGACTATTACAGAAACACATCTATTACAATATTGCAAATTTTTAAAAAATTGTACATCATTAGTTTCCTTTGTAATCCAAATACTATATTCTATGCATTTAATACATTCCTCAGGAAAAAGTCCACAGGCTTTGCCAGACTGCCAAAGATCTGGATACCTGAAGCCCTGGATTAAAGAAACAGGCAAACTATGGAGAAGCCAGCCTGGTCCTTACAAGTCTGTCAGAAGGATCCAGGCTGCCACCTATGAGGCAGGAGGAAGCTAAGAAAGGTGACAGGGAAAGAAGGACCCTCCAGGTGCAATGAGCTTTTAACCCGTTCCTCCTTGGTGTCTACTGGTATAGACTGCAGCTTGTACCCTGTGGCCACCACTCTGCCAGACAGAAACCACAGGGCCAGGCCTAGACTGGGACGTGAGAGCTGAGGGTCCATCTTCTGGAGACTGGACCAAGTGTCCAGCCTCAGACCTGCATATCTCCAGGCCAGCAACCCACCTCTGGTCACTTGGCCAGCCGTCCTTCTTAGGCACCACATTTCCATAGGCTGGAATGAGATAGTCACACTTGCTGACAAGCAAAAGATGAATTCCTTCATAGAGGACCCGAGAAGGGCATGCAAAACTCATATTAAAAAGAGCAATCCTTCATTCCAAGCTGATGGGCCAGCACTGTGCAAAGCCATTTACTCATCTTCACAAAAAAACCTACAGAGATGGGATTTTTTTCCAATATTCATGTTAATATCTCTGCTTTCCAGATGAAGAAAAAGAGGTTTGGCAAGGTCAGTATCTGTTACTATTATGTATTATTAGTGTTATTAATAACTAATTGTGGATTATGAGTATTAATGTGGATTCTAATTTTACCTTCCATACTGTTTCATGTAGTATTTGAATCATAATCATTATTAATTACAAATAATATTCGAAATAGCCAATAGTAATAAGAATAGTAAGTATATTGCATCTTGCCATGTACCAGACCATAGAGGGCATACTCTACTCTCATTTCCTCATATAATCTTTGCACAACCTTCTATTATTATGGTTCTTTTGTAGATGAGGAAGTCAGGGACTGAAGAACGTGTCCTAGGTCCCACAGAGGAACTAGCTATTCCTTAGAAGATCTGAATCCAGGTTTCTGACAGAAGGTTCACATTCTTTTCCTTGTATCAGGGCTCCTGGTCCTCATTGTACCACTTATGTTAATGCCCCTCTAGACATACAGATGCTCCGCTAATTGGTATTATGGAAACTTCCAGGGAAAGGGAGTGGGAGGTCTCACCATCTCAGAAGAGCGGAGCCATTGGAGCAGTTTTTTGCAGACTTCCCCTTACTCTCCCCCCAGGTCTTCTGCAACTTGAGTCAGCAGCTAAGCAAAAGCCACAAAGAGAATCCCAGGAGGTGTGGTGTGACCAGGAATAAACACAGGAAGGGAACATTTGAACCAAAACGCACTGAAACTTGACAACCAGGACATGCCAGGACACGCCAGCTCATGGCTCATAAACGTTGTAACTCTCATTGTGAACATTCACAGTCACTTGGTTAAAACAATCTTGCTAATGATACCACCTGCTGACACTGTTGGGGGTTCTCTGGTATTTGGGGGTACCACACCATGTGAACTTTCCTGCAGGGAAAGGGCTGTGAAGCTACATTTTCTTGTCCTTCAGGGGAGGAGATGCAGGGTAGGGTTAAGAGGTGGAATTTCCCTGGCTCATTCCATGACGCCAAGACCAAGGTTAGAAATGAACTGAACCACCTTGTAAAAAGCATTATATATAAAGTCATCTGTTTACCTCAGCCGCTGCTGTCACAAGCCCCATGTTCCTATCAAGGGTTGAAAGCAAACACTGTAAGCAGCTAAAAGAACAACATCGTTTCTGATTCTCTCCTAAGACCTGATTCACTTACAAAATGGGCTTATGAACTTAAAATTATGGGAGAGGAGGAGGGAAGGGAAAGACAAGAACCCTTTTATTTAGCATCTTATTCACAATGAAAATTGGCACAGAAGCCAACCACATACATTAACATAGCTTGGGCAAGTTTAAAGCTTATGAATACATTTCTGTGGAAAAATGTGAATATGGAAAATCCCCTCTCTTATTTTGCCCTTTCCAAAAAAGCAATGAGCTCTGGGCTCAATGTGTATCCGAAACCTCACTTAGAAACTAGAAAATGCCAAGTGGGACTAAACTGGGGGGAGTCTGAGGTCTGAAGGGAGCCGAGGATCTACTACCTTGGAACCAGAGGAGAGGAAGGGAGGAGGCTTACGATTCACTCACCAGTAAGGTTTCCTCATAAATCACAGAGGGAAAGCCCAAGTAGAATAGATTGAGGTTCTCAGAGTCTCTCCAGTGATACGGGCATCTTTTGGAGAAGATTCATTATTATTAGAACAGGGAGTGAGATCTCTTGCCAATCTTGCTCAAAATACACCAATTAAAAAGGTGAGTTATAAAGAATTGTATACAACAATAACCAGGAGTCAGCTGGTCATCTGGTCATTGAGTTTTATTCATACAGGTTTTCCTCTAGGACCCTTAAATATTTAGAAACACAAAGTAATTCATCCTCCTGAAGACTGCTTTGCCATTTCCTTTTGTTTTAGTTATTTTGTAGGCACTAGGAGATGTTTTGCCTGACAGTTTCCCGGGAGAATAAGGGATGTTAACTATTCACTCACAGACAGGGGAAAACAGATGGAGATAAATAGGCTATGGAAATTGTCCACAATTGCAGTGTACCATCTATCAGCATATCTGTCTGCCATCCCTCCGTCTACCCATCCAATGAATATTTATTGGCAGCCCAAAGGGCATTCCCCTATGCAAATACAAAAGTCTATAGAAGCCCTGGGGAAATACAATTCCTGAAATTCATCTTCACTGCTTAGCCTAGAGAGCTAGAGCAGTGTTGGTCCTGGTGAAGGAGGCAGCGTGCAAAGGCCGTGAAGCAGGAAAGAGATGATTTACGAAACAAGTGGAATTCTGAGTTAAATGCATTTGCAACCACTTTTCTAGAAATGATCAAATAAGAAAACCTAATAATTAGAAAACAACCATGGACACATTTCTAGGAAGCATTCAGCAAGTATTTATTGATTTCCTACTATGTGGCAAACTCTGGACTAGGCCCTGGGAACACAGGCAAGCTCATTGCTCCCAGCATTTCCCAGTCCAGCTGTGAAGGCAGATAGAAAACAATGTACCCACCGCGTGGCAAGTGCTGTAGGCTCTGTGAGAGCTGAGTACAGAGCACATGACTGGTCTATAGGCTCAGAGAAAAAGCAGTAGGTACTAAGGCCTTCCTCTGGGAATCGGGTTCTGAGGGTATATCCCAAGGCCAGTGTGGGTGGCGTGGCTGGTTATCTAAGGTCTGATAGGCTATGCTAAATGTAAAGTCATTTAGGGTTTAAAACAGGGAAGATACTATCAAACATGATATGTTTGCTTTCTAAAGTATGCTCTGGCTTCTGGGAATGGAATGGCCTGTAGTGGCAAATGGTAGAAGTAGGGAGACCACTTAGGCAGAAATTCAGCACATGAATTTCAGGTAGAGACAGAAAAAAATGAGAGGTGGGCTTAAAACTATACATAGGAAAAGGCACTGCAGGAGAGGAAATCAGAACCTCCAAATGAAGGAATGAGAGAGGAAGGAAATGCCTCCACCCTGAGTGGTTAATGGAAATGTGGTGGGTATTGCAGGGGTCAAGGTGGGAATGGAGGAAGGCACTCTAAGCTCTGGAAGGCCCATGCCAGCAGACAGGTGGTTGTGGGTAGACTGTTCTTGAGACCAGCTCCTCACCCAGCTTATTCTAGGGAGAGAAGAGTTGAATTGAACTAGCTTCCAGAATGTCATATACATCTCTACTCATTCTCCTCTTTCCTATAGGCTGGATTTTTCCATTTTCTCTGTGCTGTGACATTTCTAGGCCTAAAAATCCAAAAATTGAAGAAGGAAATGACAAGTTTTTCATATTTGGTATTAGAGTTATTCAGATAACATTTAGAATAAAATTCAGCAATCATAGAAATGAATCAATTTTAAATAGGAAATTTCAAAAATAATATTAAAATATTGAAACTATTTTCAACCTAATTTTTGGAAATCGCAAAATAAGAGACTGGTGGCCTGAAATCAGAGGGCAGTTTCCTTTATGTGATGGCCACCCCTGCCCATTTTTGAGGTGCCACTCTCTGCCTGCAGGTCACTTATCACTGCATCTATAGCCATAGTCAGCCATTACCTTGGAATTTTTGTTAATAAGCTTTATAAATTACTAATCAGAGTCCTTTAAACGATTAGGAAGTTGGGCCTGGATATCATGTCATATGAGTTTGTCACAACTTACTCAACTTAGTGTATTGATTTGGCAAGTGATTTTTTTTTTTTTAAGGAAAGCAAGTGTCATTTTGTCAACCTATTATTCAAAGGATACTTTGAACATCACTTCTACTACCAAAATGGACCAAGAACTTTAAAAGTAAATAATGATAATAATATGTTTATATATCTCATAAATACTTCCAAATATCCTAGGCTGCTTTTGTGTGTGTGGGGGGGAGGGGGTGGTTATGGAATGAAGGTAGGTATGCAGAGAATAGAAGGTGGTTCTTGTTATTTTTCAAAACCAGTTCATCTTTTCTAATGAGTCATATCCCTGTGTCTAAGCCAAGTCCTTCCATGTCCCCACTGGCCTTGTCTTTGGGAATCCTGGGTGTGTGTGACTCATGGGTCATGATCCTGAAGACAAAGCCTTATATTTCTCCAAAAACAATTTAGGCCCCTCCGCCTGTGATGCAATGATACAACTGCATACAAATCAGTAGGAGTTTTTATGGGTTGACTAATATGTTAACACCCTGTGATCCAGAAATGGAATTGCCTAAACTTTTTTAGGCTGGGTCATATAAATTGTGTCTCAGGTAGTGTCCTAGAGTTTTCAGTGTCTTCCAAGATGATGTGGCAGATTAGGACATGATTAGGACAACAAATGGATGATTAGTATGCATGACTTTGTGCAACTCTTAATCATTTTTTGTTAAAAAGAGATCAATTCCTTTGCATTTATGTTGGCTCTTAACTCTATGCCATCACTCTTAGAACAGCAAGAACCGCCCCTAGTTTTACTGTTCTAAGGATAGGAGCTAGAAATCATAGTATTTGACCTTCATGACTTATTTGAATACCATTCAGCCTTATTTGAAGAACTGAGTGAATTCAATTCCTAATTATGCTTCTTTTCCCCAACACCTAAATTTAGCTTTGCAAAAGTTGTCCCCCAAAGAGTCTACAGGCTGCAAGCACCACTTTTTGCCATTTTAGCAACTTTCACCAGAAGCCAACTAATATCATTCAGAAGTCAGATAACACTATTTGTAAGAAAAATAGAAACAAACAAAATCTTTTTTAAAAATCAAGTTCTTTTCAATTCAATATATCTGATACTAAAAAATATGGTTTTGAAACCAACCTGGGATAGTAAATGTGTGTTTTACTTTAACCGATAGGTTGCTGCTTGGAGCACTGGATGGAAAAAGATACTGGTTCTGAGGAAAAATTACCCCATTGATTATAATATCTGCCATAGGCTCAGAATTGGAGGAATGGTGGTCTAATGCCATCTATTTGGTATCCACACTCTACTTCCTCAACCAGAATGTTAAAAATTATTTTACTGTAAAAAAGATGAAACACAATATTTAGATAACACATTATCTGATATATTCCCATTATTCTAAGTATTCTGTATCTTTTCTCACTCAAGAAGCCTTATTATCAAACATTAGAGAGGCTGACCAGTGAAGAACATCTTGATACCAGATAGGTAAGCTCTTTCTTTTTCCTCTCATGGCTTCAACATTCAGCATATTCCAATGACTTCCTAACGTTTATTCTTTAGACCAAGAATCTTCCCTGAGCTCTGGATTATATTTTCTATCATTTATTAGACCTCTTCATCTCAAATGTGGAAAACTCAAAAAATGACAACAATCTCTTAATCTAAAAAGATTCCTCTTTGCACATTTTGTATTCCATTAATGGCATCATTATGAATCTAGAGTAGACCCTTAAAGCCATTCGTCTTCTTTCACTAATCTATACAATCAGCCTCAAAATCTTTGCAATTATAAACCTATCTATGCCTTAAACTTAACATTTTTCTTTAGGTATTGCTTTTTTTTTAAAAAGATTTTATTTATTTATTCATGAGAAACACACACAGAGAGAGAGAGAGAGAGAGAGAGAGAGGTAGAGGGAGAAGGAGGCTCCATGCAGGGAGCCTGACATGGGACTTGATCCAGGGTCTCCAGAATCAGGCCCTGGGCTGAAGAGTGCGCTAAACTGCTGAGCCACCTGGGCTGCCCTAGGTATTGTTTTTTATAGCTGCATAACAGATTACAAAAAAAAAATTAGCAGCTTAAAATAACACAATTTATTATCTTATGGTTTCCTTGGTAAGAAGTCTTGGTGGGCTGAGTCCTCTGATCAAAATCTCACTGGCTACTTTCTGATCTGAAGTCCCTGGAGAAATATCTGCTTCCAAGCTCTTTCAGGCTGTTGACAGAATCTAGTACCTTATGGTTGTAGAACTGAAATCCCATTTCCCCACTGGTAATTAAACTGGTGGGAGGTGGGAGGAGGGCGCTGCTTTCAGCTCTTGGAAGCCCATGTACCAAGCTTGATGGCCCTTCCGTATTTAAAGGTCCCTCATATTAAATTCTTCTCACAGTTTGAATCTCTCTCACCAGGGAGATCCTAGTCCCTTTTTAGGACTCATCCCATTAGGTCAAGCTCACTCATGATAATCTCCTTTTCTTAAAGTCAACTAATTTGGGATCTTAACTATCTCTGCAAAACCCCTTTACAGTGGCACTGAGATAAATGCTTGACAGAATATTGGGAGAAGGCTGTGTATACCAAGGCATGTGTTGGAGAGATTATGAGACCAGTCCTGCCTTCTCCGTTTTCCATGGTCCACTACTTTAGCTGAGGCTCTAAGATCATTAGGTCATATAGGTCATTACAATAACCATCTGACTCTGTCTTGAAGTAGTTTCTCCCAAAACCAGAACTTGAGATAATTACTCAAGTCTGGGCAGTCTATTTGCAAGGTTAACACAGGAAACACTCGTGGGAAAGTAAAACAGTGAAACAGAAAAGGAAGAAAACCAATATAAAGTATTATAGTAACTAGGGCTCATTCCTGCTGAGGAGGGGGAGGAAGTTGGGGTATTTATTTTCCAATTCTCACCATTATTGCTTGAGAGCCATTCCTACATGCTCATAAAGGCTCTCTGAAATTTTTGCTTCTTGTCTAACTAAATAAAGCATAGATATGATCCCATCCCTTCACTTTTTAAAACACCTATCTGTTCATACAGTCAACAACTATATTTATTGAGCATCTATGACATGCAATACACCATAATAGTCACGGTGGACTCAGCACCACATATGAAGCATATAACTTGAGTGACCCAAAAAATAAACTACAAATTCTTTAGGATATCCCATAGATCCTTCAGAATCTTACATGAACCTATTTTGGCAGCATCTTCTCTCATTTTCTTCATTAAAATCACCCTCCATTCAGGTCACCCAAAGTTCTTTCTCAGGGTGTTATTAGAAAATATTGTGTTCTTTCATACTTCCTTCAATTTTGCTCAATGTATAGTGTTTTTCCATAAAAACTCCTATAAAATACTTGATTAGAATCTCCTATAAAATACTTCATTAAAAATCTCTTTCATCTGAGGGCCATCCTGACACTCCTGCCTCAGTAGCATTTATCACTGTTATTGCTTACATCTTAGGGACTACTGCAAAGGACAAATGCATTCAAACATCATGAAACAATGTAGCAATATTAGATTATGTTCTTTTTGTATAAAGAATTGTTTTTAAGATTTCTTTTTGCTTTAGACTTCCATATATGGTAATGTTATTGGTTTCAGATATGCATACAATAGGTAGAAAAATAGATAAAGGGACAGACAAGGAGAGATGGATAAACATCTGTGAATAGATACATAGATAAAACAAAAATAGTAATTTTTGATATTTTAGGATTCAATATAAGAGTCAGCTGGTCAAGTACCCTTGGGGCTAGTTTTTTTTTTTTTTTGTTAACTCTATTGATGTATAATTGACAAATAAAAAATGTATATATTTAGGGTGAACAACTTGATATTTTAATATACATAAGCACTGTGAAATGATCACCACAATCAAGTTAATTAACATATTCATTACCATACATAGTATTATGTGTATGGGTGATAATAAGAACATTTAAGATCCACCCTTAGCAAATTTCAAGTGTATAATACAGTCACTATGCTGTGCATTAGAGCTCCAGAACTTCTTCATCTTGTATAACTGAAACTTTGTACCCTTTGACCTTTTCCCCCACCCATCAACCTCTGATAACCATGATTCTACTCTGTGCTTCTATGAATTCTATGTTCAAATATTTCGTCATTTTATTTTATCTTTTTTCAGTGAGTTGTACGCTCAATGAGTGGCTTCAACCTATGACCCCCAGATCAAGAGTCACATACTCTCCCTACTAAGCCAGCCAGGCACCATGAGTTCAACTATTTTAGATTCCACATAGAAGTGAGCTCATGCAGCATTTGTCTTTCTGTGACAGGCTTATTTCATTTAGCATAATGTGTTCATTTACATTGTCACAAATAACAGGATTTCCTTCTTTTTTAAGGCTGAATAATATGCCAATGTATGTTCCACATTTTCCTTACCCATTATTTCACAGTGGACACCTGCATTGTTTCCAGATATCATGAATAATGCTGCAGTGAACATGGGAGTGCAAATGTCTCTTTGAAATACTGATTTCATTCCTTATGATATATGCCCAGAAGAAAGATCGCTGAATCATATGCTACTTCTATTTTTTTAATTTTTTAAGGAATTTCCATACTGTTTTCCATTCCAGATACACCAATTTATATTTATATTCCCACCAATAGTGTACAAACATTCCTTTTCCTTTACCTTTCCCATCCTTACCAATACTTGTTATCTTTTGCCTTTTTGATAATGGCCATCCTAACAGGTATGAGGTGATAACTCATTATGATTTTAATTTCCTTGATGATGAGTGATGTTGAGCACCTTTCCATACAACTGTTGGACTTTAATGCCCTCTTTTGAGAAATGCTTATCTAGTTCCTTCCCATTTTTTAATCAGGTTGGGTTTTTTTTTTTTTTTTTGCTGTTGAGTTTCTTATATATTTTTAAAATTAACTATCAGATACATGGTTTGCAAATATTTTCTCCCATTCAGTAGTTTGCCTTTCACTTTGTTGATTGTTTCCTTTGATGTGCAGAAAGTTTTCACTTTGATGCAATCCCACTTGTTTTGTTTTGTTTTGTTTTTGTTTTTTTGCTTTTGTTACCTATGCTTTTGTGGTTTTATCCAAAAAAAATCACTGCCTAGACCCATATCAAGAAGTTTTTCCTTACTGTTTCAGGTCTTCTGGTTAAATCTTTAATCCATTTTGAGTCAATACTTGTATGTAGTGTGAAATAAGGGTACAATTTCATTCTTCTGTAGGTGGATATCCAGTTTTCCAAGCACCATTTATGGAAGAGACTGTTCCTTTCCCATTGTGTATTTTTGGCATCCCTGTTGGAAATAAGTTGACCATAAATGTGTGAATTATATTCAGTATTCCTTATTCTGTTCCATTGGTCTGTATCTGTTTTTATGCCAGTATCATCCTGTTTTGATTACTATAGCTTTGTAATATAATTTGAAGTCTAGAATTGTGATACCTCCAAGTTTTTTCTTTTTCAAGATTGTGTTAGCTACTCAGGGTCTTGTGTGGTTCCATACAAATTTTAGGATTGCCCATTCTAGCTCTGTGAAAAATCATTTGAAATCAGGAAGTGTGATGCCTCCAGCTTTGTTCTTCTTGCTCAAGACTGTTTTGGCTATTTGGGGTCATTGGTGGTTTCATATGAATTGCATGATTACTTTTTCTATTTCTGTAAAGAATGCTACTAGGATTTTGACAGGGTCACGCTCAATCTGTAAATCACTTTGGCTTGTACAAACATTTTAACATTAATTCTTCCAATCCATGAAGATGGAATGTCTTTCCATTTGTCTGTGTCTCCTTTAAATTCCTTCATTTATGTTTTATAATTTTCAGTGTGCAAATCTTTTACTTGACTAAGTATATTCCTAAGTGTCTCATTCTTTTGTTGCTATTATAAATGGGATTGCCTTTTTTTTAAGATTTTGTTTATTTATTCATAGATACAGAGAGAGAGAGAGGCAGAGACACAGGCAGAGGGAGAGGCAGGCATCATACAGAGAGCCTGACATGGGACTCGATCCAGGGTCTCCAGGATCACGCCCTGGGCTGCAGGCAGTACTAAACCGCTGTGCCACCGGGGCTGCCCGGGATTAGCTTCTTAATTTCCTTTTCAGATAGTTCATTGTTTGTATATAGAAATGTCACTGATTTTTTTGTATGTTGATTTTGTATCATACAACTTGGGTCTGGTTGTAAAGTTGAAGGTCTTGAAGCCATCAAGGGGATAGATAAGCAATGCCAAATTTTCAAATTTATGTATAGAATATCCCTTTTCTTTTGAGAAAGAACCTTATTCAACATATCTTCATGTGTTTTTTTTTTTTTTCCCCCTTTTCTTCCTAGACCAAGTATTTGGAAGTATATTGATAAATGTATCTGACTTGCTGAAAAGGTCACATTACTTAAAAATTCAGTTTTAGGGATCCCTGGGTGGCTCAGCGGTTTGGCGCCTGCCTTTGGCCCAGGGCGTGATCCTGGAGTCCCGGGATCTAATCCCGCGTCGGGCTCCGGGCATGGAGCCTGCTTCTTCCTCTGCCTGTGTCTCTGCCTCTCTCTCTCTCTGTGTGTGTCTATCATGAATAAATAAATAAATCTTTTTTTAAAAAAAGAAATTATAAAAAAAATTCAGTTTTATTCTCTGAAGCTCAGTGAACATTGTAAAGTAGATAGAAGTAATTTCTATTTAGCAATATAAAGACATTTAATATCACATAGGGCCTATAAAGTAAAAGATGTATTTTAACCAAAATGTCTTATACCGACGCTAAAAATGAACTCATGGACTTAGAAATTTGAGGTACATAGTTAGAATTCCTTTTGTTTCCCTTGAGTCTTTCTTGGTTCCAAAAAACTGCCTATCCTAGGATATATTTCCCTTACTTGAAACTTTTTTATTAATACAGTTACTGAGTTCCTACTATATACTAAGCATTGTGCTATGTTGTTGAGATTTCAAGAATAATAAGATTGAAAAAATACATGGAGGAAGAAATATTACTTGTCTTAAAAATATTACTTTTTTCTCATTATAAATAGTACTTTGTTTCAATAAATATTATACCCAACAGGCCCAGATTTTTCAAAATTCAAATAGGAAAGTCCTGACTTAATGGGGTTTTCACACAACCTTACTAACAGTATCCTTTTAGATTTAAGATAATTAGCAAGGCAATGTTCACAATAAAATACTTCCCAGGGTGAAACAGGCAAGATCAAGGTCTTCCAGAGGTCAAGGAAGCTTAAGATACATCCTTTAAGTTCCTATAGTATTAAAAAATGGAGAAATGTTATCACTTGATTTTAAAAATTGCAAAATATTTTAGATATTTACCTTGAATGTGGTAACACTTTTAATTTTAAAATACAATGTAATATAATTGTGATAGTCATAAAATTAACATATATACTTACAAATAATATTATTTTAAGGTTCCTTAGAGATTGTATGGTTCAGCAAAAAGGACACAAGTTTGATGTTGCAGGATGGACATCTATGGATTCATCTTTGACCTCTATAACAGTACACTTGTGTATACAACTTCATTTAAAGAAAATGTAAAAAAAATGTATATCTTATTTATAAACTAATTTGAATGTGGAAAGTATAAATGTGAAGTCACATTGAAGAGGCCTAGTAACATGCCCTGGTCAAAAGGGAAAAGTGGCTGATATTCTGGAATTGTCACCACCCAGGACCCTGCCATACATGAGAAGGGGTATTTTACTTCTGAAATGCTCCCTGTCTTTAAAAGTTAAGGCAAACTTCCATCTCTGCATTCCCTCCCCTCACCTATAAACCAAAATCCTTCCAAAATCCTTCCTGGCATTAATCATAACAACCCCTTTTGATATAAATAGTGGTATTCTATTACCACCTAAAAAACAATATGCTTGATCTATGACATTTAAGGGTGATTCCCAATCAGAGGAGAAAGGTAATACCAGGGCTGAGGGAAATCAGATGGGGATCTGGAGATAAGGAAGGAAAGGCGGGAGAGAAGGAGAATGGAGGAAAACTTGAAGGAAGGGAAGGGAAGGAAAAGGGAAGGGAAGGGAAGGGAAGGAAAGGAAAGGGAAGGGAAGGGAAGGGAAGGGAAGGGAAGGGAAGGGAAGGGAAGGGAAGGGAAGGGAAGGGAAGGGAAGGGAAGGGAAGGGAAGGGATTTTGGTTTATAGGTGAGGGGAGGGAATGCAGAGATGGAAGTTTGCCTTAACTTTTAAAGACAGGGAGCATTTCAGAAGTAAAATACCCCTTCTCATGTATGGCAGGGTCCTGGGTGGTGACAATTCCAGAATATCAAGCAGGCAGAGAGGGAGGAAGGAAGGAAAGAGGAAGAAGAAAACAATCATTTTGTAAGGAAGAAAGAACAAAAGACCTTGTCTAATAGGGCAAAAGCATAAAGGTACAGAATCTCCAGGGCCTTTCCACCACAGACACTGAACCCCGGGGTCTAGCCCTTCCCAACAATGAAACGATAGGAGAATTCAGGACCCGGGCACTGCTCCGGCATAACTGTGGACAGATTTTCCCCCATATGTTTACAGAATTCCGAAAGTACAGAAATAGCTGTTGAGCTCTAAGCAGTTTTTGTAAAATTACCCTAGCTCAGAGATGTTTTCATTCTACCCTGGGGACTCTTTGGTGAAATCTAAATAAGTGGAAAGGTTCAGCTATTTTGGAGTTTTCCTTGTGCTAAATAATATTCTGTAGATTGGATTAAAAGCAGGAAAAAAGTAGATATTTTAACATTCACATAAATCAAAATGGCTGAATGTTTAAAACAAACAAAAAAGTGCCTTCGGACTAAAACCAATTATGGAAATTCTTAGCCAAAAGGGATAATTTATTAGATCATTTATAATGAGCACAAAATGCAAATGAAAATTGGTGTCCCTGAACCCAGCTACCACAAACATTATGATGTTTTCTATTTATAAAAATGATCACAATAAGGTTTGTGGAGGGTCTGGGGCAGGAGGATGGGGACAAGGGTCTACAAAAATCCTGCATGATCAACATTGATAACAGAGATAGTCAGCTACACAGTGTGACCACTGTGGGTTACTTTTCTTTCTCTTGTGGTTCTATTCATTAACTTCACTGGTTCTTAGGGATTATTTTTTAATTGCACAATGAGAACAACCCTAGTCACCTGATTGGCTCCCACTCATTCTTCAGATAGCAGCTCAAACAGTACCTCCACAGAGAAGCTTTCTCTAACCATAAACTCCCAACAAAATCAAGCTATTATATATTATAGCCCCTCATCAGTTTCTGTCTCTTGCTTAGAATGGAATCCCCAGAAGTGCAGAAACAATGTCTATTACACTCACCAGGGTAGCCCCATGCCTAACCTTTAGTGGACACTCAGAAAACATTTATTGAATGAATGAAGAAAAGAAAACTATTCTTAATTTCTAAACAATAGAATTGCATTGTTAGGAAGGTTTTGACTGCAAGTAACACAATATACAACTGAATTTCATAAGATGTCCAGAGGCAGATATTTCCAAAGTAGGTTAATTGAGTAGTCCAATCATGTCAGGGCACTGAGTCTACTTCACTGTCAGTCTCTTGGTTTTCCCCTCATCACCACAAAATGACTGCCACAATTACAAGCACACATCCTCACAAAAGTGGGTTTAAAAAACCCAGTAAATATAGAAGGAAGAGATCACATCTTAAGCATCAGTCTCTTATTAAGGAAGAAAATTCTCAGAGATCTACTGAAGAACCTTCTCCCTCAGTTCCCACTGGCCAGGATAAGCCACATGCCCTTAGCCTACCTACAAGGAAGGCTTAGAAAACACGTGTCTGGCATTTTCCATACCTATCATAAGGGGAGGGCCCTGTGAGCAAAAGAAAGGGCAGACAAACGTCTACTAGGTAACAATCAAGAGTATTCCAGAGGCACTTATGATTGTATTTTTCACTCACCACTATTTTTTAAATATATAATTAAAATATGAGCCCTGCTGTACTATAAAAACATGGGAAGAACATGTTCTGCATATAGCGTTTCCCAGTCCAAAGAGGCAGAAAAGCAGGAGAATCCAAAAATTCTTCATGAATAATGACATTCAATGTCTGGTAAAAAAAAAAAAAGAATCCTGTCAGGACTCCCTGTTGGCTTAATCAGTAGAACATACAACTCTTGATCTTGGGGTTATTCAGTTTGAGCCCTATGTTGACTGTAGAGATTACTTAAAAAAAGTATCTTTAAAAAAAAAAGAACCCTATCAACATGATGACCTTAAAGGTTATTCTGAACTCCTATTAGGTCAGAGCAGTGTGCCAGAAATGTATCCTGTTTCATCTTGCCATCCATAGGTTGACATTATTTAACTGATGGTTGCTGCCAGTTAGTGGCTGTCATTATTGCAAAATGGTGTTGCTGGATCTGGAAAAGCAGTATACCATGCTCTTGTCAATTCTTTTATTTCCAATAAACGTATAAGCCATTTTCAAGTATCTACCTAATCAACCAAAACACTCAATGAGCACTATTAAAAAGACATTGTTGGGATGCCTGGGTGGCTCAATGGTTAAGCATTTGCCTTCCAGTTCAGGGCATGATCCTGGAGTCCCAGGATGGAGTCCCACATTGGGCTCCCTGCATGGAGCCTGCTTCTCTCTCTGCCTGTCTCTCTCTGTGTCTCTAATGAATAAATAAACAAAATCTTAAAAATAAATAAATAAATAAATAAATAAATAAATAAATAAATAAATAAAAGAAAGGACATTGTTTGGGGAACCATTGTTTGAGGATCACAGACTGCTTGACATTAGGTATAGCATCTGATGTATCTTCATAAGTGTATAAGAGTACCGAGAAGTCAAAGGATGCAGAGACTCAACACATGTTATGACTGGAATATAGACTTTTATTTAAATGCAGATACCAGAGACAGATCTTATGTCTTTTACTTCCTCTGTCCTGTTAGCTCTACTTCAAAACCTAGTGCAAAAATTCTTCAATTAGCTGCAAAGTGCTGAAATATTCCATTTCAGCTTTGTTGGCAGGAATTTGACATACCTGGAAAGAGAAGCCAGCTTGTAACATTGACTTGGAGATGAAGGATGAATTTCTTCGTCAACTTAGAAAGAGAGGAACATGAGGCCCCACTTGAGGTTTTCCCAGATACAGAAGATTAGTGATTACACTGTTCCTTGGAATCATTAAACAGATCTGGCAAATTCATCCATCAGTTGAAGGTCAAACTAGTATTGTCAGAGTGCTACAATTACCAACTCTCCTCAGGGTGGGACATCTTTACATAACATGTCCCTTGGGATCATCTGAAATTTTAAGCCTGTAAGAGGAGCAACCCCCTAGAAAATCTGCCTGGTGATTTGGTATTATAGGATTCATGGTCTATTTTGTGGCTCTTTCACAGGAAAAAAAATTGTCAACTGCATTATTTAGGCTTTTTTCCTGGCTGCATCATTACCTACTTTATCTTCTCCTAAACTCATTTCCTCTATTTTGCAATCCTTTTTATTTTCAAAACGTTAAAACTATACTTCTCAATGAACACCCTCCTATTTCCTCTCATCCTGTAAGGCTCCATACACACATCCCCTCCCCCATTTCCAGTGATTTATATGTTGTTCTGTGACTGTGATGGATGAATACTTAACACATACCCGTGCAGACTGTTTCATCCACATGCATAAATACTAGAGACGACAGTATTCCTTTTGAGAAATTTAGAAAAGGTTTAATTTTGAGGACTAGGCCCTTCCAAAGTCTCTGAAAATGTTTGATAAAATTGAAAAGTATTTAGAACACATTAAAAAAATCCAGAGAAAAGTGTGCAATGTTTCCTCATGTTCAAATTTCCATATGCAACAAAACTAATGGAGGAGCTTGTTTTTAAAATGTGGATTCTTGATCTCCTTTTTTTAAATTAAGATTGTATTTATTTTTCATGAGAGACACACAGAGATAGGAAGCGACATAGGCAGAGGGAAGAGCAGGCTCCCTGCGAGGAGCCTGATGTGGGACTCGATTCTAGGACCTCCGGATCACTATCTAAACCGAAGGCAGACACTCAACCACTGATCCACCCAGGTGCTCCCTGATTTTCTTCTTAAATGTACTAAATCAGGCTCACGTAGGGTGAGATTTCAAAATATGGGCTTTTGAAATTTTTTTGTCTCCTTCTCAAAGTAATTCTTACCCATAGTTGGAGAACTGCTAGCATTAGGCTTTTCAGGTCTATCAACTTCCTTGATTCATCAGTGAGTCTGAAACAAAGGAGGTGAATGGGTGATCAAAAGAAGGCCAAAGAAAGGTAGTCCTAGATACAATGCTTTTCATGGCTCTCTCTCAAATTATCTTTGTTCCATGGACTTTTTTGGCAGACCAAGAAGCAAGTAATATATTCTTGATCAGATTCATTTTTTTCCAAAAGCATAAAATAAAATACTTATGATTATGAATAAATGAATTATATTAAAATATAATTCTATCTATGGATACCTTAGGGATCTGTGAACACCAGATTAAGAATCCTTGAAACGAGGGACAAATTAATCCAACTATCAGAATCTGCTAAGTGGAAATGACAGATCAGATCTGATTAGATGCTATCTGATGCTTGTGTTCTAATTTAGGATTAATTGCAGCAGGAAACTCAAAATGCCTGAGAGAAGTCATTAAAGATGATAACAAGGGGCACCTGGGTGGCTCAGTGGTTGAGCGGCTGCCTTCGGCTCAGGTTGTGATCCCGTGGTCCTAGGATCAAGTCCCACATCAAGTTCCCCACAGGGGGCCTGCTTCTCTCTCTGCCTATGTCTCTGCCTCTCTCTGTGTGTCTCTCATGAGTAAATAAAATCTCTTAAGAAAATAAATAAAAAATAAAGATGACAATAAAGATGGAACCCAAGTGAAAAGGATAAAACACCCTCTCTGTTCTCCTCCGTCTTCCATCTCTCTCTTTACACTTCCCCTCACCCTTTACAAATGGAAAATACTCTCTATTCTAAAATCCATACTTGGTTCTACATATCCCTCTACCTACCATGATATGTCTCCTTTTTTTTTCGTAGTGAAGCATCTAGAAAAAGTTGTCTGCACTTTACTCCTCTCTCACCTATAATCTTTCTTCTGTTCCCATTTCACCGTTGCTGTTGTTTCTGCCAGTCACCAATGTCTGACACTGCTGACCACTCCCTCCTCTTAGAGTTTGCTAATTTAACTTCCTAGTTCCTCTCTTCCTGGTTTTCTCAGTGCTACAGATGCTCCTTTTCAGTCTCTCCTCCATGGGCTCCTATTTCTCCGTTATCCCAACAATGTGTCTCATCACTAGCTTCTGTCTTCAATACTCTTTCCTTCACTCTGCTTTAAACTTTATCTGTCCCTCCTCCCAATTCCCACATTTTAAGCCCTCATTTTTATTACCAATTATTTAGCAATGGTTACCTAACCTGCATCCCTATCTTCGGTTTCCTTTCCAATCCATTCCTACCCACTCTCAAGGAAGAGGCATTTCTCCTTTTTGGAGTTGACCCTTCCCTTGGTTTTCCAAGCATTTTTTGCCCTCATTATCCTCTCAAATATCCTCTTGGAAGCCACTCCCAACTAGGTGAGGAATTTCTCTAAGTGTCCCTGGAGTACCTGAAACCTAGCAACACTCTCAAAATTGTCCCATCTCATAGACTGTGGGCTCCAGGAGGGTTCACAGGACTCCAAGACTTGGCTTGGGCCTTCTGTCTCCTCTCCCATCACACATACAGCAGGATTCAAAAATTCCTCATCAGATTAAGAAAATTACCTTAAGGAGGGGAAGCCAAAGAATTGATATTTAAAACGGAAAACAAACAAAATGGGATAATCATAGCTCTACTACTCATTCTCTGCCTCTTTGGACAGTAAATGCTGTGAGAATGTTTATGCAATGGTATAAAACAATAAAGGACATGGTAAGAAGAAAGAGATGGTTAATTATGTCTTTCATTTAGATGTGGCCAAATAAAAAAATCCCTGAATCTCTGACCAACAGATGACTGACACAATAGATTCACCTCATTAATTCACCATTCCATTCATTCAACACATAATTTTGAATGGCTACCACAGAACAATATACAAGGCTTGGTAGTAAACAGATGTTCCACTCTCATGGAATCACAAGCGTAATGAGGGAGCTAGACAATAAATAAATCCATGCATATAAGGTGTGATAAGTGCACAAAGGAAAACCTTCCTGAAGGATCTACTGGACAAAGGAAAAATGCACATTCTATTTCTAGGAGTTCTCTGAGTCCCTCGAGAATTGAACTGGCTCTTGTGTGAGTATTAAAAGATTTCTTCTGTCCTCTTAATTGAATACTTAAATGAGAAGTAATCTAAGAAGTTTACTCTTTCTCTTCCCTCCAAACACTAGTCTTGACTCTCCAAAGAAAATGCCCTCATGGCATGAGGAATGCCCCTTTTCCTTAAAGTCTGGAGTAAGCCTACCCTTCTTTTTCTTAATATAAATTTATTTTTTATTAGTGTTCAATTTGCCAACATATAGAATAACACTTCTATAGAATAGAAGGTGTTCTTTTTTTTTTTTTTTTTTTTTGCTGCACACAAGCGGGGGTAAGCACGAGGGTATCTATGCGGGCAGGGGACAGGGCTCCTGGAGGACACACCGGTGGAGGGCGTGCTCCCACCCCTGGCTGAGGCCCGTCCCTGCAGGGGTCTGGGCGCACCCCGGGGCCAGCCGTGCTGCCTTCTGGGGGGAAGCACTGTGCCTGTGGTTCCTGGAGGACACCTGGGTGGGGTGTGCTCCTTGGAGCCAGAGAGAACCCCGAGGAGGCAGGTGTCCTTAGCTGGATATAGAATAACATCCCATCAAGTGCCCCCCTCAGTGCCCGTCATCAGTCACCCCCACCACCTGCCCACCTCCCCTTCCACCACCCTTAGTTCGTTTTCCAGAGTTAGGAGTCTCTCATGTTCTGTCTCCCTTTCTGATATTTCCCACTCATTTTTTTCTCCTTTCCCCTTATTCCCTTTCACTATTTTTTTATATTCCCCAAAGAATGAGACCATGTAATGTTTGTCTTTCTCCAAATGACTTATTTCACTCAGCATAATACCCTCCAGGTCCATCCACATCGAAGCAAATGGTGGGTATTCGTCGTTTCTAATGGCTGAGTAATATTCCATTGTATACATAAACCACATCTTCTTTATCCATTCATCTTTCGATGGACACCGAGGCTCCTTCCACAGTTTGGCTATTGTGGACATTGCTGCTATGAACATCGGGGTGCAGGTGTCCCGGCATTTCATTGCATCTGTATCTTTGGGGTAAATCCAAAGCAGTGCAATTGCTGGGTCATAGGGCAGATCTATTTTTAACTCTTTGAGGAACCTCCACACAGTTTTTCAGAGTAAGCCTACCCTTCTTCACAGACTATAGTTCCTTTGCCTAAATCCAATATGAATTTCCACAATCAAGCCATCACTGACAACATGGTGGGAGAATATGAGAGGGGTCCTTTTAGAAAAAGATATTTTCATGGCCCAATTTTATTTTCATTCCCTTTACTTACCACTCTGAAAGTGTTACCACCTCTGCAAGCCAACTCACTTCATTGGTTCAGCCTGGTTTTCTTAAGAGCCATAGAGAGCGCACCCTCTCTTTGAGGTTGGAAGGGCAGTGGGGAAGAAAGATTTGTGCTCCCCAAGACAAATAGTCAAGGAAACCATGACAGTGTTCTTGCTCTTCTCTCATGCCTCAGGAGAACCTCTCAGGAGGTTGGCTTCTACACCAACCTCCTGGGGTCAGCATATAGGACACCAAGGAAAGGAGACAACAGGAGAAGGGAGAAGAACAAAAAAGAGAGGAAAAAATTTAAATAGCAGAAGAATAGTTAGTAGAAATCATAATTTTTCATTGGCCTTCTCATGAAAAAGAGTA
Organism: Canis lupus dingo; assembly: GCF_003254725.2. Classification (NCBI taxonomy): domain Eukaryota; kingdom Metazoa; phylum Chordata; class Mammalia; order Carnivora; family Canidae; genus Canis; species Canis lupus. Next base: position 15,473,434 of record NC_064266.1, read on the forward strand.
ATTGAAACATTGACACTAAGATGGAAGGTATCACCAGCCCCCTCCCCCCACTATCACTCAATTGAGTGAATGTTTGTTGAGCACCTACTATGTGCTCAATCCTGATATTGTGCACAATCCTGATATTGCACAAAGACTTCTTTAATTGTTAAACACGCTGCGGGAAGGGGTTAATGGCATATATGTCCCATATTATCTACCACTGGTCAAGCCAGTAGTTCTCAGCCATGGTAGCATATTAAAGTGACCAGGAGAGATTTTAAAAAATAAAAGTCTGAAATTTTTTTCACCCTCAGAAATTCTGATTTATTGAGCTTGGGTGGGCCCAAGGCAACAGTAATTTTTTAAGAGGTGATTTTAATGTGTGGTGAGGACTGAGACCATTGGCTTAGGCAATATGTCAGATCATTCTGAAAGGTAACCAGTCTAGATCTTCCAAATTCCTAGGAAGGAAGTCCTTTCTTATACTCATCCTACATTATGGACAACATTCTGATATTCTGGAGTAATTCCTGTCTCCTTTCCTCAAGCACTAATCTTGACTCCCATCATCTCCATATTTCAAAGCTCTCTTGAGGATACAAAGCATGGACAGTGTCTTCTGTTTAATAACGGGGTTCTCCACTGGTTGCATCCCCAATCAATATCTCTGCTCTTCTTCTCCAAGCGCCTCCCTTCACAAGTACTATATATCTAGGACAGGCTGAAATCTCAGTTTCTGTTGGTAATCTATATAATTATATTACTCAGCTACTAAACCTACTCCTGTAAAAAAGACTTAAGAGATATTTTTTCCTGAGCCAGAAAGGAGGGGACCATGACACTCCCTCACAGTTATAGCCTGGTTTTGGAAGGAGCATTTATTTGAATGACAATGCCTTTGAAAATAATATTCCCACTTCCTTGCTGGGCCTTCCTTCTTGGCTGAGCAGGTATTCATCAGGAAACAAAATCTCATCCTCGCTGATGGAATTGGCAGTGCCTTCTAAGTAGGCCAAAGAATTCAGAGCTTGTCTAACCAGAAATTCTTACCCACTCCCAAAAAATGCATATCCTGTTCGTCCAAAGGATGATAATTAGCACCTGCTTCCACCACTGAACTCCTGTGGGATCTGGCATGTTGCTCTTATAGTTCCTCTGGTTCATCTTGCCACTTTTCCCTAATGAACCACGCCAGTCACATGACATGCCACCTAATCTACCAGACAGGGTATTGCAGGACTCCTTGGATCTAGGTGTGACTGCCCCAACAAAACCATTAGAGAGAGCATAAGAAAGGATGTAGCTGGAACTTATCCAGGGACTTAATCCAATTAACTTGACAGCCATAGATTCCTTTCCAGAAAAATTATAGCTTCGTAGAATACTGAAGCTAGAGGGACCTTACAAATTACCTCATGCAGATATGGTTTACATTTTGGGACTCACTGCCTCTGATTAGAATCTGTTGAAAGCAATGGATCTTCTTTCCAGAAAAATGTGTGTACACAGATTTTCACAAGACGTCTGTAAGTTGAATCACAAATGCCATGGACTGGGTCCATGACCCCTTAATTTGAGAGGGCCTAATATAGACTAACTGCCGCCCCCACACACACATTTTGTAGATAGGACACTGCAGCCCAGAGAGGCATGAGATCCTTTGAAGTCACAATTTACTAGCAGAGACACAAGCTTCAAAATTCTGATACTAGTTCCACAGTACTTATCCAAGACCACTATTGTAACATGTCCTTGTAAGATGTTTGGGGACTGACTTTTCCTAAAACCACTGTCCTTGTCTGATGATTCCTATTCGTGGACTTTCTCCTATCTACAGGCTGTGTCCTATTGGCAAGATGGGCAACTATATCCCTTGGACTGAGCAGCCTCTTTTTAGGAGCAACCACTTAACCTACTCAAAATTCTTCCAAGTGTAAGCATTGGGGTTGGAGAGCTTCAGAGCCATGTCTTCACTAGAGCACCACCTGGTGGAGCGCTGCAATAAATCCTACCTAAATAAAGGGAAGATACCTAGGATGTAGAAAGTAGCAGTGACCATTTCTTTCATATCTGATGCCAGGAGAGCAGTTTTATCCAATTTTTTTGTATAAGTGTTCTTGATTTTTGAATAAATCACTAATTAAAACCAGATTCAAAGATTAAGTGATTGCCACTTAAGGTTGTTTTCACTTCTTAGCTTTTTATATAGAGTAGGTCTTCTTATCTTCCCTTTTAACAACAGATAAATCCAAAAGCAAGGGTAAAATTTGCTTTGTTGGGTAATAATTGGAAAAATTATGTGGTAAATAGAAATTATCTCAAATTAGTTGGTTTTTCTTAGTTGTCCCAGTATCTAGAGGCAGTGAGATCTCTCTGACATCTAGAGGAGGTGTAATCTTGGGGAATCATTAAATTGCTCTCATCTGTGACACAGGGGTCAGCTGAGGCAATGACCATGGCATGCACTAGCTGTATGACTTTGACACATCAGCAAACTTCCTGTGCCTCAGTTTCCTCTTCTCCAAAATAAGAAAGACTATAATATCACTCATCTCTCTTAAGAGGACTTAATTATACACTTTGTTCAGTTTTATGACATTTTATGTCCAATGGCATGATATGGGCTTTGTAAAAGGAACTTATCGCAGTAACTGAGATATCTGAAGTGATCAATACATTTTCCCCTAAGACATTAACCATTCAGGAATTATACATGTCAAGCATTTGGTGTGGTTCCAGGTTCATAGTACATACTTTTTAAAATGTATTTATTTATTTACTCATGAGAGACACAGAGAGAAGCAGAGACACACGCAGAAGGAGAATCAGGCTCCATGCAGGGAGCCCGATGTGGGACTCGATCCCGGGATTCCGGGATGACGCCCTGGGCCAAAGGCAGGCACTAAACTGCTGAGCCACCCAGGGATCCCCCATAGTACATACTTAATAGCTTTGATTTATTAATATTCAGTGGACATAATCTAGTGGTTAGAACATAACCTCACAGATTACAATATTACAGATGAATCTGGCATAATATTAAGGCTTAGAAAAATCCAATGTGAGCGAGGGAGGGGAACCAAGTTCACTCACTTTCTTTATAGATGATGAAACAGAGGCTCAGAAGTATTAAGGACACATGGGTGATGATAGGTAGTTCAGAACAAAAATCGAGGATCCAAATTTTTAGTTCTGTCTCCCAGGACAATCAAATGAGAAAAAAGAAAAACACTTTGAGGAGTTAAATGCATTGTACAATTCTTCTTATCAGTTCATTGACAAGGGTCTCTCAGCTGCAAACACTGAAAGAACCAAATGTCCAAAGCCCAACCTCACTGGCCATCAGTGACAACTCCCCTACCTAGAAAGCCCAGGAGCAATGCCCATCTCCATGTGTGGTCAGACCTATCTGCCCTGGGGCATCTGGCCTCCAGGACACATGGTATCATCCCACAGAACGCCTGGACCTCCCTCCTCAGTGACTGAAAGCTTGACACTGCTGCAAATGGAAGAACAGTCAACAAGGCACAAAGCTTAGAGCTGACAGTGAGATTAGAGGAAGATTTTCCAGTAAGTTTAAGTATTAGGGCCCTCACTCCCATAGGCCCCTCCAAGCCCTGGAACAGACCTCAAAAGTGATTTGCATTGTCTTTTGATTTTTGCAAAATTTTTAAAAGAAACAGATAGTAATCTTAATAAAGACTAATACCTGTTTCCTACTCTAACTTCTGCTGTTTTATGCTTCCCTTTGTGTTAGGTGACACCGAGTGAAGGTTCTGAGGGTCTACATATGGAAAAGGTGAGTAGGGATATATTCCATTCTCATTTAGTGGGAAATAGTTAAGCAGTTCATAGTCACTTAAATAGTGTAAAATTATTTCTTTCCTCAGCATAGGAATGGGCCCTTGAAATATTCCCACTGCCCACTATGTAATCTTGTCTAGTACCATGATAATAAGGTACAAGATCTAGGTCATGTCACAGAATCCTATGGTCCTATGGTGTATGGCACCTGACACTGGAGGATAACAGGGCTTGAATGTAGGCAGCCAGAAGACATACTGTGGATTAGTGAAGTTGTAAGTGGAGGATTCCATTCTCATTGAGAACCTGTCAAAAATGCAAGATGCAAGTTTTATCAGAATATATACTCTGCTTCTCAACATATACAATGATAAATGTACCTATATAATCTTTTCTTCTTTTTCACTTCTATTTCAAATGAAATAAAAATTTATCAGAATTCCAATGTGTGAATGACGCAAACTTTTCACAATACTGAAAGGAATGGGTATACTTACGCATGAGGTGGCATGTTCTATACATTTCAGCAATAATAAAAAATAAATTTTGATCAAGCATGCTAGGCTAAGGACTAGATTATCTTTCTGGGTTTTATTTTTTTTTTACAAGAAAAACATTCCAAATCCATTGCTACACACAGAGACAATAAGTAGAAAAGTATAGGAAAATATATAAAGCAGTTAATTTTTAAAACATTGTGTTACTTTTTTGTAATTGTATGATATTTGAGACATTTTCAGTTTTTTTGAATTTGTAATTTCTGATAATTTAGTTTTCAATTCTAAATAAATGTTTACTTCATAGTTATTTCTGTCATTTTTTTTCTACTCTAGAAAATATTATATAAACTTCATCCCCATAAAACCTGTACCTATATCCTGGGTAGAGGCAAAGAGAGAAGGTAGGAGGGAAATGGTGGAGGGACAAAGACAGAAATAGAAAGAAGAAAGAGGGACGCCTGGGTGGCTCCACGGTTAAGCACCTGCCTTCAGCCCAGAGCGGGATCCTGGAGTTCTAGGATGGAGTCTCATATTGGGCTCCCTGTGTGGAGCCTGCTTCTCCTCCCTCTGCCTATGTCTCTGCTTCTCTCTGTGTGTCTTTCATGATAAATAAATAAAATCTTAAAAAAAAAAAAAAGGAAGAAAGAAGAAAGATCCTACAAGGACAAGAGTCAGTCTTGATGGGATCAACCAATTTAAATGTCTTCACCTTTGAGTAGGTCTCTTGTCTCCCAGCAGACAAATGCCCATTTCTTCTTTTCCTTTGATTTTCTCTACCAAAAAAAAAAAAAAAAAAAAAAAAGGATTCTGACAGTGAATTCATTTTCCATTTTGTTTGGCCCATGGGCTGGAGAATCCAATAGTTACTCTACTACTGCAGCCTTTTTTTTTTTTTTTTTTTTTTTTTTTTTACTTTCTCAGGATGAGTACCTTCAACTGCTACATTAAGGGAGTTAGAAAATGTCCCCATTATTGGACAAGAGTCAGTAGGATTACAAGGCATCCTATGAGGAGAGCTGCAGGAGGATCAAGGAGATTAAGATGGCTAACAAGTAGGCCTTCAAAACTAAGATTCTATAGAATATTAAGAAAAACAGGGCCATTATCCTGGTTTCTACTGGTTTTGGAAATGCCAACCATCTCTCAGATATTTTCTTAAGAATAATTTATTTACTGTCATTTAAAAAAATTATGCAATGTTTCTTCCTGCTTTCTTGTACTCTTTAAGATGTTATTCCACTTGGGGAAAACAGAATGCAATTACATAATAGAGGTATGTATCACACACACTAGGCTACTCTTACCAAACAGAATTGTGTATCTGACAAAAACATGCATGAAGAATCTTTGCCTAAACCATAGTGGCTTCACCTGGTCCTTTATCTCAGCTAATTATGAAAAAAAGAGAAAAGACATTTTGCTTCTACAAAGCAGTCACAATCCTGAAAATATTGGCAAAGACCCAGTGAATGATCTGTTGTATTACATGAAAATACATATTACCTTTCTCCGAACTTTATGGATCTAGTACTTGGGAGTACAGCAAGAAAATGGCAGTTTTGAAGTTCAACACTGCAGCATGCAAAGCATTAATACTACATAGCATTCAGCTGAGGGAAGATTGCAAAGTGTAAGATTTTCAGATATGAGCAACCATATGGTAAAGAAATATGGAAGGAGAAAAATGTCATCTTTTGGCTTGGTGCCAGAACCTGAGACAGCTGCCATATGGAACTCTACCTACTCAGCAAAACTCAGTGTTGCTCTGAAGTTCACTGGATATGAAAGGAATATCCCGGCTTGATGAGGGAAAGACCTCCTCAGGGACTTCTTATTCCGTGCCTATGATTTCTCTGGAAAGGTCAGTTTCATGCTTCATTGTCTTCCTTAGTCATGGCTTGCTTGACTGCAAGAAATAGAAATCCATTCAAACAAGCCAAAGCAATGGAATAATATTCAGCAAAGAGAATGAATAAACTATTATCATATACAACTACATGGGAAATTCCAGAAGCATAATGTTAAGCAAAAGATTCCAGAGATTGAATTTTTCATGCTTTGTGATTCCACTTACATAACAATGCAAAGCTAATCTACAGTGTGATAACCGAATGATTTTATCACCAAGAGGAAACCATTACAGTTGTCCAAGTGGCTTGGACAGAGTGGGAGCAACAGAAATGGAAGCAAGTTGATGGTTCTGACAGTTCTCAGAAAAATAAGTCATGGGCCTGGAAGGCAATGCAAGAGTTGCACCTTCAGGTTTCCTTTCTGAGCAAAAGTAGAAAGCGGGGGTGGCGCCAGGTAGGACCTGCTAGCCTAGGCTAAAGAGCCTTGGGTCAGCACTAACTCCTGCTCCTCCTGTCCACCTCCTCTCATTTATCAATCAAGTCAGGAGATCTGAGAACTCTTTCATCTTACAGTCCACCAAATGCAGTGCTCTGTACTGGGGCAGGGGGGGCCTTCAGAGAAACTCACAATTCAGTTAGAGGAAACCAAACACTAAAAGGACCACAAATAAAGGCAAAACAAGCATAATTTAATAAGCCCTCTAAAGTAAGACAGACTCAATTTAGGAGAGTTATACCATTTGAAGGAAGCTAAAGATACACGCTCAATGAGAGAGAGATACTTATTAGTATAGCTCAAGATTCTAGCAAGAATGTTAATTCATAAACATTTAATAAGCTTTCACAATAAACATGAATCACTTCCAGGGCACCTGGTGGCTCAGTCAAGCATCTGACTCTTGATTTTAGCTCAGGTCTTGAACTCAGAGTTGTGAGTTCAAGCCTCACACTGGGCTCCATGCTGGGTGTGGCGACTACTTAAACAAACAAAATAGAAATCACTTCGATAATCATACCTGCTCTTCTCACATGGTTAGAATCAGCAAGGAAGCATAAAAGACTCCATGAAGGTCAACAATAGAAAAGATAAAGAGATCATGGAGGAGGAAGGAAGGAGACAAGAGGGGTTCTACCAGCTACAGAAGTACTTCAATGGACCAACCAGCAACTGAAAGTGAAAGGTATATCAATAACTTACACAACCTTTGCTAAGAATTGCATGCCTCCTCTATTAACTGGCAACATTTGCACCAATATGCCCTCCCACATATTATGGCCATAAATACATAGCAATATTTGGGTAGGGAGTAGCAGGCCAGGGGTGAGGGTTGGAGGATAGAGTTCACAACAGATTGTTAAATTGTGACTTAACATTAGATGAAGCACTGAATCGATGCTCTAGACCCAGTCCTATGACATTCTATATCTGCATGCCTTTTAATTAAACCACTAGCAGAAAGAGGCTGGGGTATTAAAAGTGGACTCTTCAGGAACAATAAAGGTTTTGAGGTAACAGCAGAAATCTCAGAGCTATCAGAAAGTATAAAGGTTAAGAATAAATATTACAACTAGTATGCTTGGTGATTTGTTTGCTCTTAAATCTTTTCCCAGTCCTTCCTCTGCAAATTTCAGTTACTAGACTCTCCTGCCAACTGGCTTCTGTCTTGGTTTAATCAATAAAAGGCACTGGAGAGGTTGGAAAACAGGGGGCAGAGGAATCAGAGTATTTCTTCTCTTTTCTCTGAGCTTCAGCCAGGGTCTCTGGCAAGGGCTGTATATCCTCCTTGATTCCTGTTCCTATCCTGAAGCCTCTGCTATCACTTACCTCCAGTGGGAGGGTCAAATATCTCCCAATTCTTCACTTTATTTTTCTGGCCCTACTAGGACTAGGGGCAGCTTCATGTCATGGTTTCAATGGCCTTAGTTTGTTTTTTTCAGTTCTTAAAATACAATTGTAACTAGTTCCCCATATTGAATTCCTTCTACTAGAGTTCCTTGCATGGCCTCTGTGCCCATGACTGAACCATGACTGATAAAACCAGAAAGCCCTTCTTCTGCTATAGCATATGTCATTATCAGGCTATTCCCCCACAAAAATTTCCCTCCAGAGTTATTGGAGGAAGAGGGACATGGAGGGTGGTTTAGAATTCCATTGTTATTGTTTTCATATTTTTAAAGGAAGTTAGAGAGTACTGGGAGAGGCATCAGAGAGCACTGGGAAAAATGACAGAAAAGCTGATGAGAGGTCCAAGGAAGTTTGCATTCTGCTGTCCACATTAAGAAGAGGGCCAGACATCCTAAAACAAGCAACCTGTGGGGGACACTATTAGGTACCAAAAGCATATGGTGTTGTATGGCGTGTATCAGGGGAGCAGGGAAGGAATAAAATGATCTGTGACCTGAAGCATACTAGGCAAATGTTGTAAGAGTAGAATGTCTCACCTGGGGGGATGGGGGGGAGTAAGAAGATTACAGACAGCACAGAGGGCCTTTTCCTTGAAGTGGCCCATAGGGAAAAGTGGAGAATCTGAAGGTACTGTTACAAAGCTCCCCTAAACTATGTAGGTCCCCCTCATGGTTGCCATCATAGCTGTTGCAGATGACAAAGGACTTCCTAACTTGATTACAAATCTTCCATTATCAGGAGGGAGAGTCCAAAAATCAGGACCAGTAACCCCTTTGTTTTGTAGTCAGTCTTAGACTAACTGGGCCGGTTCTGTTCTTTACCGCAGATCCATTCTTTATACTCTCTCTGATCTGCTTTTTTTTTTTTTTAATTTAGATTTCATTTATTTATTTGAAACAGAAAGAGCAAGAGAGAGAGAGCACAAGCTGGGGTTGCAGGGCAGAGGGAGAGGAAGAAGCAGACTCCCTGTTGAGCAGGGAGCCCAAAGCGGCTCCATTCCAGGACCCTGAGCAGATGGCAGACACTTAATCGACTGAGCCACTTAGGATCCCCCCCTCTGATCTACTCTTTATCTTGGAAGAAGGGGGCTGATTCCGTCATGCTGAATTTCCTAGTATCTTACATCAGCTGGCTTTTGGATGGGTTTGGCCAATGAGAGGCATTACTGGAAGATTAGAGGAAAACAGGAAGAGAAAAACCAGGGTATTTCTCCCTTTCCTTCTCTGTCTGGGGCAGCATCCCTCCCAGGGCTTTTATCTTCCTGGTGGGATCACACTTTCTATGTGGTCTGCTGTAGTTCCATCTTTTGTCACGTGATCCTAGTCTTTGGCTGCCAGTAAAACCACCTCTTTTCTCTATCCTTCTAGCATAGGGATGGTAGAGGATTCCAACCGTACTCATTTTTTGGGTTGCCTCATTGTTCCTTGTTTGGGTTTTTGAGCTTCTGTCACTTGTGTTACTGATTTATTGCATTGTATTCCTTCTGTTTTAAACAATCAAGTGGTTTCTCACCCCTAGTTCGACTCTAATACACTAACCCAATACAGGTGCCACACAGGCTAAAGAAAACTGCAATAAGTAAAAGGGTATCAGGCAAGTACAGCTCTTGATCCCAGATCCAAAAAGCAAGGTTCATACATCTTTCCTGAGACCAACTGCATGGCTCTTCCTTCAGTCCTTCAAAATTGAAAACCTTAGAACAAGTAAAAATTTCACCTTTTAGTGCTTTTTCTTCCTATATCCGAGAACTCCAAATAGTTGCCTTAAAACAAATATTTCACTATGTCTCCTACTCTGTTTTATAAGAGCATGGTGGAATTTAAAGGCTCAGAACACTCAGGCAGCTATAGGTCTCAATGGCTCAATAGGTCAGATTTTAATATTATTAAGCATTGACTTTTAATTTAATTTTAATTACTTTAAACTTAAAATTTAATTAAATTTTAAAAATCAACATGCAATAAAATTGACTTTTTTTCCCTTTTAGTATACAGTTAAGAGAATTGTAACACATGTAGATTATTGGAACTACCACCACAACCAGGACTGAGAAAAATCCTATTGTCCATAAAAAGTGTCATGCTACCCCTTTGTGGTCATACTTTCTCCACTCACCCCTAATTTCCAGCAGCCACTGATCTGTTCTTCCAATTCTTTTTGATAATTTCATATAAGTAGAATCATATATGTGATCTCTTGAGATTGGTTTCTTTCCCTCAGCAAAGTGCTTCTGAGATACATCCATGTTGTTGTACATATGCTAGTTTGTTTGTTTTTATTACTGAGTAGTAGTCCATTGTAAAGATATACTACAGTTTATCCATTCATTTGCTGAAGGATATTAGAGTTTCTTACAGTTTCAGGCAATCATGAATAAAGCCACTATAAATATTCATATACAGATTTTTGTGTGAACATAAGTTTTCACTTCTCTAGGATAAGCATCAAAGAGTAAGATGGCTATTCTTGTAAGAAAGGTATGTTTAATTATGTAAGAAATGCCAAACCATTTTCTAGAACTGCTATATTCCCACCAGCCATGACAGTTTCAGTTGCTCTGGATCTTTGTCAGTACCTTGTATTTTCTGTATTTTTAAATTTTTGGCCTCATAGCTGTGTAGTAGTATCTCATCTCATCATAGCTTTAATTTTCATTTCCCTAATGACTAATAGTGTTGAACACGTCTTCATGTGCTTAATTGTCATCCCTATATCCTCTGGTAGAGTGTCAAGTTTTTTGTCTACTTTTTTTTTTAATGCAGTACTTGTTTTATTACTGTTGAGTTTTGAGAATTCTTTCTATGTTCTGGATATAAGTTCTTTGCCAATATGTGATCTGCACCCATTTTCCCAATCCATGGCTTACCTTCTCATTTTGTAATGGTATCTCTTGAAATAAACATGTTTTTGACGTTGTTAAAGTCCTGTTTTCCTCTTTTTTCCTTTTTTAAAGATTTTATTTATTCATGAGAGACAGAGAGAGAGAGAGGCAGAGACACAGGCAGAGGGAGAAGCAGGCTTCTTGCAAGAAGCCTGATGCGGGACTCCATCGTGGATCCCAGGATCATGCCCTGAGCCGAAGGCAGATGCTCAACCGCTGAGCCACCCAAGCATCTCTCTCTTTTTTTTTTTTTTCATTTGTGAATTGTACTTTTGTAAAACTTCTTTGCCCAGTTGCCCACTCTGCTCCATGTCACAAAGATTTTCTTCCATATTTTCTTCTGAAAGTTTATATGAGTTTGGTAAAAAAAAAACATTATCAAAAGCATTCTATGATAGTCAAGTGGCTACATCCAATTTATAGAAAAGATATCAGTATTTATGTCAATAAAACTATAATAAACAGATGTATGTATACTTTTTTTGTAAAAGCTGGTTACCAGCAGAGCACTGCTCTGAGAACACTGCTGTAAAGTAAACCCTGGAAATTTTAGTCATGAATTTTGCATTTTGGTTCACCTGGATTCTAGTTCTATGGGTACCATTTAGTAGTTAACTTCATGTGAGTTACTTAAACTTTGTCAACCTTAGTTTATATATATGTAAAATGGGTAAATGGGCACAACACTGACTTTGCAAGGTTGTTTCACATACCAAATCATCTAAGTTCTTCATAGTGCTTAACACTGTGGCTGGCACACAATAAGCTTTCAACAAATGGTAATTACTGTATATTGGCCTGTTATTTCAAAACATAATGTTCATAATGATCACACTGTATTATTTAAGAAATTTTCTATTTTACTCATCATATTTTATTTTCAAAGGCAAGAAAATAAGCAATATGTTTTAGATTGATTTTCATCCATGCTTGAAAATTTAACTGCTTAGCCATATTTAAAAGGATACAGTATATGGAAGTTGCCTAGAAATTCCCTTGGCTAACAATCACAAATTATTTCTATAGAGCTTTACGGCTCCCAAAGTGTATTCTAACACCAGCCTCATCAGGCCTCACAACCATATCTTGATAAACCATGAACATTTCTGAAACTGTTGCCTGATTCACCCATAAGTTCTTTTTGTTTTACAGCCAGCCAAAAACACTTTTCCTTGTCTTTAAAAATCAATTAAAGCTTCCCTAAGACATTTTGGCCTCAAGGGAAGCTGACCAGGCCAAGTACAGTCTAAGGAACTTCTCTGTTGTCCTTATTAACCTGTAACCAGCAAGCTGGTTGCCTTTCCTGTTTGCCAATTGCCTTTGTACCAAAATGTTCCCTCCCCTCAGACACCCTCTGAGCCTTACTCTGAAATAGGAACAGGATAACAGGAAGTGAGGGAAACTGGTTTGTGCTGTAGTCAACAGTACAGAGGTTAATGTGTCGCTAAAGGAAGGTTCAGAAAGAGAATATCTAAGATAACACATCCTTCCCATGGTGAAGAGTCCCAGTGCTTTTGTACTAGTTATTTTTATGCAGAAATACTTTCCTAATAGTTTTGCCAAACAAATGTACAGTACATGCATTAGTTTATATCTGTATATGTACTCACAGCCACACTCATCCACATACATATAATATGTGAGTTTGTGTTAAAAAAGACATTTAATGACTAAATTCGTTTGGCGTTGATGCAAAAGAATACGCAATTCGATGTGTGTGCTTCGTAGAGTATATAAAAAATTGCTTTGCCCCTAGACAATAAAGATTTAGCTAAAGTATACATTACTTCTCTTATACCAGATGTCTGAGAGTAAACTAGATAAATCACTGGATAATGTATGTAACTCTCTAGATGTGATACAGCCAGTTTACTAGTATATGTAATAAACAGGATATGAATTATGGAGAAAATGTTTGTATTTGACTTTCAAATATATTCCCTGAGTAATTTCCTTGGCAAGAAATTGTTTGTTCTTCTTATGGGTCTCTTCCTCTAGTTAAGTAGTTTGTCAATGTCAATGCCCCAAACTAGAGAGATACCCAGAAATGATCCAACCAGGGCATGATACAATGAGACAACTTTGCTGGGGCAGTTTAGTTTTCATAAAGCAGCCTAGAATTGCATTAGCTTTTTAGATAATTGAATTAAGAAATACTTGAATGTGTAGACAACTAAAACTTTCATGATTTACCACTGAAGCAAATTACTGCATAATTACTTATGTAACTGAGATTTTGGTGCCAACGTTGGATTTTCCATCTGTCCTAATTAAATTTAATTTTGTTAGTTTAAGCCTTTTCCACTAGCCTATTGAAATCTTTTGAACCTCTAGCTTATCAATATTAATTATTTCTCTCAATTTTATGCTTTCAAAGACATTTATGTTTTAAAAGATGTTCATTATTTTTGCCTGCTCAGAATCCCCCTTTTGTAAAAAAAATCTCAATTATTTTTTTTGAGAACGATTCTTCTTTATTCTCTATCCAAGTAGTTTTGATGGAGCTTTTTGTTTTACAAATCTAATGCCCTGACTCCATGGAGGGAAATGTGATTTTGGCCTGGCTAATCAGAATACTCTATCACCCTGGCCAATCATTATTGATTCAGTATTAATACATAACTAAGTCAGGCTATGGGACTCATCTCTGCGCTTCTGCTGGGATTCATTCTCTTCTGATGTTACTAACCTGTTAGAATATAAGAATGGAATCATGTGGGTCATCTTAAAACATCAAATGGAGGAGCTTATATAACAAAACCAGCAGAGAGGAAGCAGAGCCAAGAGATGGTGAGAAAGACAATATTTTTATCATGTTAGTTAAATTTTTATAATCCAAGATATGCTTGAAGCCTCACTCCTGAAATTTTCTGGTTGATTTCTGCCATTTGCAATTAAAATAACTTTACCTCTTTATTTTTCCTACTCAAATGCTTCTTTATCATGTTGAACTAAAAAAGATTATAGCATTCTCTCTCAAGAGTTTGGTCTTTGTTGAGATTCAATTCAATGTTGTTTTTCATATTATTCTGCTAGCTATGAACATATCATCTGCCACTTTGCATTTTTCTAACTTGTTCCAAGAATATCATAAGACTCTCACAAGGACTTTGATAATGAATCACCTACATGATATCTACTTGTTCAAAAGCACTTTTGAAAAATGAAAGAGGCAAGCATGTCATGAATCCAATCTATTTTTTGATTTTTTTTTTGTAACTTACAATCCTGTTTTCTTTCCAAAAAAATATACTGATTTTCTTTTAAAAAATGAACTATCACCCTCTTGTGTCCGTAGCTTTGGCAAACAGGCAAACCTAGCTTCCTACCCCTAATAACTCAATGGACCAGAGCTTCCCTTTATCTCCTTTATAGGGCAAGGAGGCTGAGATATGACTAAGCTTGGCTGATCATAGCTTCTCTCCTAAGACTTTGAATTTTGAGCAGTTTATACTCAGATGAAGGTATGGTTGTTTGCCCTTTTCAGTTATACAACACAGACTAGGCTTTCCCTTCTATAAGACAGGCCTCCAACTTTCTGTTGCCTATAAACTAATTGATTCATGAAAGATTACTGGTTTTCTAAGAGCTTGCCAATGATCAAATGATCATTTTGTTCAATGATAAAACCTATAATTTTTTTCCAGGAATTTATTTAATTCACTGGTGGCTCTAATTCATCTTTTTCTCTCCTTGAAAATGTATAGACATTTTATCTTTCCTATAGGGAATCTCTCTCATGTAGGAATCTCTTTTTCTATCCATGATTTCCTTAAAGCAGGTGAGAAAATTCTGTACATCACATGCTTCTCAATATCCTGGATGGACTTCACTTCAAGATTTGAGTGTGTTGTAAAGAAATTCTAGAGCAGCCTGGGTAGCTCAATAGTTTAGCGCTGCCTTCAGCCCAGGGCGTGATCCTGGAGTCCCAGGATCGAGTCCCGCTTCAGGCTCCCTGCATGGAGCCTGCTTCTCCCTCTGCCTGTGTCTTTACCTCTCTCTCTCTCTCTCTCTCTCTCTCAATGTATCTCTCATGAATAGATAAAATATTTTAAAAAAGAGAGATTCTATATTTTTTCCCTAAATTCGTCTCAAATTTAGCTTCAACTGACAGGACAGTTTTCTAAGCCCTTTACACTTTAGAGGTTATTACTTGTGTCAAGAAAAAAGAGAAAGAAAAGAAAAAAATGTTAGCTGTTTCTCTAATCTGAAATAAAAATTTTTGCTTCAGTCGCACCAAATTTATCACTTACTTGTTACTTGCTTAATCTTGAATATGTTGGTTTAATCATGGGAGGGTTCAAATTATTAATCCATGAATTAGAGATAGCAAACTCTATTTTTTACATTTTATTAAAGGAACTACACATGGTAGAAATTGACTAAAGGTGATTTTCTATCCTCCTGTCCTGAAAGCAGGACACTTGTAATTTCTGCTTTCTTGTCCTTGCTGAATATATAGTTCTGAAGGCCTTTCTCTGTGTTTGACATTTCCTTCAAGACCTAAGACATTCTAGGATTCAGGTTTCCTCTGCTTAAGCTTAAGCCAGAAACAAGCACTATATTCTTGGTATTGCTCTTAGTAATGAGTTCTGATTTCAGCGAGGAGTTCCCTAAAAACTTGGACATAAGAGGAAAAGCTTGCCATTGAGAGTCTACACTATATAAATCTACTAATGATGGATGAGAATGGAAGTAAGCAAAGCCTTCTTATAATGCTATAATGTCACTTGGGTCAATGGTTCCCATACATTGGGAATTCATAGACAAGTTACAATTTCAAAATGAAATAAAATCCAGGGTTGCCAGATTATAAATTTGCCAAGGAAGGACATTAGAACAACAAATAATAAAATATCATGAAGGATGAAATCCCTTTCTCCAGGGATCAAGGGGTAAAATGGCCCCTGCTAAGCATTTAATCAAATCCTAACAAGCTGTTCTGTCAGATTTCTGCCTCGTCTTTGTGTCGCTGGAAGAGCAATTACGGGATATAGCTGAGTATGACCAGCTGCTTATTTAAGAAAATCCAAGCAGTCACAATTTGAAGATGGGTGTGGACAGGAGGTTCAGGTGCTGGTGAGGTAAATGAAGTGACCCTATTTCACATAATAAAGGAACATCTAGTAACCAAGCTTGTTGTAGAGAGGCAGCCTTGCTCATTATGAGCTGTAGAAAAATACTTTTCTTTGTCCTAATGGACTTAGTTCATATGTTGTAAACTGGTTGATGATAGGTCTAACCTGGTGTGAAAATGCATTCTGTTGGACCACATATTATTTTAAAAATTGAATACTTTCAAGGGTGCCTGGCTGACGTAGTCAGAAGAGCATGTGACTCCTGATCTCAGTCAGTGTCATGAGTTTGAGCCCCATGTTGGGTGTTGAGATTACTTAAATAAAACTTAAAAAAAATTAATACTTTCAGACAGGTATGAGTGTACTTTTCAGCTCAACAAAAATTACATTTCTTTGTGTATTATAGCTGATTCACTTTATTCATCAACATCGCCTATTTGGCCCAAGAGGCGTATGACACTTCTACTCCTAGGTTACAGTAGGGATTGATAAACTACATCTGTGAAGGGCCACATAATAAATATATTAAACTTTATGGGCTACATGGTCTATGTTGTAAATACTCAACTTTGGCATCGTAGCATGAAAGCAGCCATAGCAATAAGTGAATAAATAAGTGTGATTGTGTTCCAATAAACTTTATATACAAAAATTTGGCCCCAGGGTTGTAATTTACCAAATCTCTGATCTATATTATAGTGTTCTCTATAATTAATATTTGATCTTGGAAGACGTTATATATCTTTTTTTTTTTTCGTTATATATCTTTGATGTATGTGAAGACATACACTACCAGTCTGACTGGCCAATCAGAAGAATAAGTGGATGTATGTGTAAATCATTTGATTGGACTTTCCTCTGAGCACTTTACTATAGCACTTACCTCAGGATAGCATTCTAAATTGATTAAAGTGCATAATGCACAATGGAAAAGAAACCATAAAAAATAGAATTTAGAAAGAGTAGCATTTTGAAGAAAGGCCTCCATTTGAAATCAGGGCAGTAATATTAAGTAATATATATGTCTATAAGAGACCACACAAATAATTTACCAATAAGCTTTTCCCTTGAGCTCTACAGATAATCATGTCTAGTGGGCAATTTTATGGGAGTTTTATGTTATTATTTTTAAAAAATCTCAAATCCTTAGGTAGGCTCAAATGAAGCTCACTAAGATCCATTTTTCTCCTCTTCTTGGCACACAACTTAATTATAAGCCCCTTGTAGTCAGGTGAAGGTCACATGATTGAGCTCATACCAATGGAATGTTGGTGAAGTGAGGTAAGCCCTTTCCAGGACAGGCTAATAAAGCATCTGTTATTTATGACTCTTCCTCATCTTCCCCTTCTATGGCAACCTCAAAGCCATGTGCTGAAGATGGCAAAGAACACTATGGAAGAAGCCTGAGCCCCTGAGGTACCTCATGAAAAAGATCTAATTAGTAGAGTTGCCCTGGACTTTATGAGAGTGAGAAATTTTTATTGTATTAAGTTGCTAATACTTAAGATGGGTATTGGCAGCTAGCCCACCTGAACAAATACACAGATATATAGCTACAACCTAGTGTCATGATGGGATAGAGAAAAAAGGAACAGATCAAGGAGGAGAGGGAAATGTGGTCTGTGCAAAAAGAGAAGCAGCCCGGTGAGGTTGATCCTCCATGATCCACCCACATCATGGTCCACATGGAAATGGGAGCTGTACAAGGCACTAAGGAGTAACTGACGATGGATATCTTAGGACAGATATTCAAATGAAAGGTGGCTCTTGAAAATAAGAAGTTGATGTATGCTGTGGCTATATACAAATAATCAGAGTAGGATATATCTGTTGGAGTTTGCATAAATGTGTTCTTATTCTTCTTATCTTGTCATACACCATTTATAACTTTATCAAGGATCAATCTTTGTTCAGAGAACCATTTGAAAATCATCACCCTAAGATGACATAGGGATTTTTCAAGAGCGTGGCCAGTCATGGAAACATGGACTAAAGGAAAAACAGAGGCCATCATTGGTTATGTCTACCTCAGTATCACCCGAGGAAGAGAAGGTCAGTCAATCATGTTTGGCTATTTCCCATCCCACTGGAAAGAATACTCTTAACATGAAAATGGATGCATAGAGTGGCTAGCCATCGGACTTTTGATGTTTTGATCCTGTTGACAAAAATAGTCTCACTATAAAGTAGATGATTCAGGCTATCTTAGCTACCCTTAAACATTTAATTTGTCTAGTTCCTCTTGTTCTGATTCCGGAATGTGCAGGTCATGATGACCTCAAAGTTTCTCATTCCTCAATGCTTATATGTCTTATTATAAATTATAATTGGCATTTTAGTTTTATGCCATCTGATTAATTTGGATAACTCATAAAGTGACATAAAAGTTTTATGCATCCATCTTATAAGCTGGGATAACATAAGTTTGGTTCTCAAAGATGCAACTATTCTTGGTGAATTAACAAGTTCAAGTTTATTAGTTTGCCAAGTTGAGTGCTAGACACAAGACTGTGGTATTTTCACCAAGAAAGCAAATACCACCCTCTGAGGATTTTTAGCAGATAGCTTGTCTTCTCATGTCTAATGTAAAGTATGCATCACACATAGCTGATATAAGCACTTTTCTTACTTACATTTCTACTGTTCTATCTTTCCACATGGTCTTCTTTTTTTAAAGAATTTATTTATTTATTTATTTATTTATTTATTTGAGACACAGAGAGAGAGGCAGAGACACAGGCAGAGGGAGAAGCCGCCTACATGCAGGGAGCCCAATGGGGAACTTGATCCCGGGACCCTGGGATCACGCTCTGAGCCAAAAGCAGATGCTCAACCGTTGAGCCACCCATGTGTCCCTCCACATGGTCTTCAACATTAAGGAGGTTTCAACTAAAGGTAACAGAATACCCAATTTTGAAAATAAAGGAATTGCATCAATACAGACAATCCTTGTAGGTCTTTTGACTCTATTCTCTCCTATGTGTTAGCTTTATCCTAATAATCAGTTTAGCAGATAATCAGTTTAGCAGAACTGATTATCAAATAGACACAGCAATATCCAGAGATGGAAAAGACTAGGTATTTTTTATATTTCTTTTTAAGAGCTACAAAACCTTTCCCAGAAACTTCCCAATATGCTTCTTTCAAATTTCACTGGTCGGAATTTTATCACTTGTCTATGCCTAAATTTGCACTAAAAATGTGACCACTGTATGTGGCTTATGACAATCTAGGTCCACGTTCCTAGGGTCAGAGAGTCACCTGAATCTCTTGGGTTTACCTGAAGCCCTTGATCACAGTAGAAGGGCAGATACCTTAGCAAAATCAGAATTCTGCTACTAAGGAGAAAAATGTAGAAATAGATGATAGATAATGTGGTAGATGTCTACAAATATGGCTACAAACAATTTCTTGTATGTGATTATCACTTCTCTCTACTTTCCCTCCTACTGAATCAAGGCTGGCCTTGTGATGTGCTTTGACCAAGTGAATGTGATGAGCTAATAGTCTGTGACTTAAGAATCATGTTAAGTTTCCTTTCTCATTCTTTTTCATCCTTTTGGCAACATTACATTACAGCTGTCATGTAAAGAAACTTGGAGAGAAGTTGTGGAGAAAGAAACATCTAATCAGCCCCTTATTGTTCTGGCCACTCATGCTGAGTGAAGCCACCTTCAGACTTGTCAGTGAAACCATCTTGAATGTTCTAGTGCACGCCAAGCTCATACTTGAATTTATCTGCGTGAGTGATCCTAGATACCACCACATGGACCATAAGAACCACAAGGGGAGGAGCTCAGCCAATGCCCAGAACTGTGAGAAATAATACATGTTGATTTTTAAACTACCAAATCGGAGTGGTTTGTTTCACATACTAATAGGTAACTATCTCAGTCCATTGTCTTTTTTAAAGGTAATATCACTAAGAACATTTAGTCATAAATTTAAAAATTTTTGGTAATGTCTTTCATTTCTTTCTGCCATATTATTTTAGATTTGTGCATATTTTTAGGCTCAGATAAGGAAGTAAAATTATGTTTCTAGGAGAGTGTATATTTCTGGGACTCACTGCATTTGAGGACAACTCAACTATGTGCCTTGGGATGAAATCTGAGTCAACCACAGCCCTGGACAAAGGCAATCAGCAACATGTCTGTGCACAGGAAGCACTCACTCATAGTAAAATTCCAGTTGAACTGAAATCGCCAAGATGCACTACTACTTCCCTGTCTGTGCCCTTATTTCACCTCTGTGTGGACATGAGGTGATAGACACCCTTATGTTGTCCTTGGGCAGTTGGATAGATACACATTCTTTTAAAAAGGCATTTTGATATTAGGGATAGATTCCTGATGATAAACAGCAATGACTTGCAAATTTAGGGCAAGTATTGCTAAGAAAAATAGATTTATGAGAATTTAGAAGCTATTCAGGTTTCTGCATCATCTCATTAAGTTTCAGAATGAAAGACAGCCAGATAGACTTGGTTTATGAATTCAAAGGACTAGAAAGATCCTGGATACACCATCTTCTTTATAATTAGATCAAAATCTAAACCCTTTACATAAATAGCACTCTCTCCTTTTAGAGAATTCCAGGGAACAAATACCCTCATTTCTCCATGTAGCACAAAGAACTGTTCATGGAAACCCTACTCCACTCTATCTACATTTATCCAAACTTCCAGTGCAAATCCAGGTACACATAAATGCACACACAATACAGCCTCAAATGAATTAAAACCAAATTCTTAATGCCATAATCTCAACCCATTTTATTTTTCTCTGGACTTCATAAACAAAATAGCAATCCTCCCTATTCTAGTGCACCTACCTGTAAAGGTGTCAGGAACAATGGAATTCTGTAATGAAAATTGTTGCAGTCTAACACTGAGGACTTGTTATATAATCTTTTATATAATGCAAAATGTAAAATACCCACAAATGCAAAAGATTACCCACAAATGCAGCTTCTCTCTGTATCACTGAGTTCTTATGTGATTTATAATCTCCCTGAAGCTCCTCTTCCATAGGAAGGCAATAAGGCTCAATTTAGCAGTAAGTGCCTTAAAGGTAAAAGTGTGCTAGAAAGAAAATGGTTTAAGTGGGGAGTAAGGGAAATTCTAGAATAGATTATATCTTGTGCCATCTTGGGTCCAAGTCACAAAGTAAAGAACCAGAGGCATGAAACTCTTTTATAAAATTCACTGTAGCCATAGTTCTAGCAAGGAAGTTCCTTTTGTTAATAGTCATTAATATTTTCAGTTGAAATACTAATTTAATTGTTAAATCATCAACTATCTTACTGAAAAGTGAAATCTTTAGTCAGACCACTTATAGGTGAGCCATATTTTTCATGATTGTAAGTTTCACTGTTCCATTATTCATCTGGGCCTATAAAATTAACATCCGTTTCTTCATTAACCTTTTATATTTAATCATGTAGTTGAAAGTCACATTGTCTAATAATATGAATAGCAAGAAGTAATTATAATGATGTAATGGTAAGTGAAAAAATCCAGAAACAAATACTATACCATATGTATGTAGAAATAAAACAGGAGGGAAGTTCAGCTAAATGTAATAAGGGTCTCTATAGTATGTGTACATGCTTATGCGTGTCTATGTTTTATCATTTTCTTTAAACTTGAATATATTTTCAAAAAAATATGATAGGCCATTTTCCATAATATAAAAAGCCTCTTTCTAGAGAGATTGATCAAGATAGATCTGTTGAAAGGCTACAGACCTAAGAGCCAAAAAAGACCAAAAAGAAAAAAAGGAAAATTCACAGATTAAAAAAATATTATTGGAGTCTATACTCTAAAATCTAGAAAGCTTTACTTGAAGACCTCAGAAGAAACTACAGAGAAAAAGAAAAAATAATTGAGCTTGCTTGATTTTTATGATTCTCTTTGGAGAAAATTGTCTTCATCAAGACTTCAATATCAATGCCCGAACCCAGGCAGGTAATGGGAGGGACCATGGAGAGTGTGTCCTCTGGGGTCACAGGGTCTCAGGAGCAGAGACTCCTGGCCTGCTACTTCCAAGGTTTTATATTCAAGACAGTTTATCTTCTCTGAGGCTCAGTTTTCTCATCTGTTAAATAGGGGAAAGAATAGTGTTTGTCTCAGAAGGTCATTGTGAGAACTGTCCATGTATATAAAGAACCTACTGTGATTTTTGCATCATAGTATTATTACTATGAAAACAAACCTTCTTGCATGATAAAGAGGATGCTGTTTGTAGCAGTTAAATTACAGGAGGGAAAAAAAACAAAATATCTTTGAGTAGCAGCTCTCTTAGAATTCTAGGACATTTGGCACTTTAAGCTTTTAAAGATAAATATATTGAATGTCTAATGTAATACCTAGCTTGTAAATTTTAGGGCAAATTTGTAATATAATAAAGGTGTCTTTTTTATGGTCATTGTGAGTACTTCACAATGTTTTAAGGTTCTGTGGTAATAAACATAATGTTATACTTCTTTTGTTTTCCAAATTGATTTTAAAGATCTTACTGATGCCCTGGTAAATATTTTACAATGGACTCTTTGAGGAGAAATACAGCATTGATTTGAAGCTTTGCTAAATTCCATGGGATAAATACTGCAATCATGGCCAGTTTCAAACTACCAATATGATGTCACTTGAAGCAGCACTTAGGAAGAAATGCACAGAACACCATTCTTTAGTATTTCTAGTGTAAAGGCACAATAGACTTAATTCACCTCAATAGTCTAGATTATGGTAAAACATAGTAAAAAATTAACAAGAACTGGATTTTTGAAAATTTGTTACCTTAGTTTTTAATATAATGAATTGTAAGTTTATATGATTTAGTTTTTAATAATGGCTGTGTTTAATAGCTCTCAAAATTCCTGAAAATTTAGCAACTGGCTCTCTTGAGCTATGAGGGGCTGGCTGCAGCACACCATCCTGTGCTAGTTACTGTACAAGATATGAAGATGAATGACTAAAGAAATATTCAAACATTACTAAGTGCCCATTCTATGGAAATCATGTCCACAAATATTACTTCACTTGATATATATATGAGGTCAAAGCAGGTCATTATTCTATTTTATCATTATTCCATTTTACTGAAGAGGAAATTGAGGTTCAGAGAGGTTACCAAACCAACCAGTATCAGGGTTATTAAGGGATAGGACAGATATCACAAACTGGGTTTCCGAAAGGGAGCAAGCAGGTAACTGGACAAATGGAAGCAACCAAATTGGGTATAAAAATCTGAGCAACTAGAGGTGGGTAAGGGCTATGACCAGCAAAATTAACAGCTGCCACTTTTGAAACACTAAGTACCAAGCACTGTATTGAGTCTTTGCATATATGAACTCATTTAATCTTCAAAACAACTATGAGGAGAGTATCTTACTATCTCTACTGTATAGATGAGGAAACTGAGATTCAAAAGGTTGTCTTAAGTCACACTGTTAGTAAATGGTGGAGCTAGACTAGAATCCCAGCCTGTCTATGACAAGAACCCCTATGAATGCCTCATTTAAAAAGAACAATTGCTAGTCACCTTGGATGTGCTGATATATAAAAAATGTGAGTCAGTGTTTCTGGACCTTCCAATTTATCAACAAAAGGATGAAAATCTGGACTTTTATGTGATATAGACTGATCTTTATTTAATTCTGGAATCTTGTTGGTCAACAGGTCTTAGACTATTCCTTCTCTCTATTCTTTTTTTTTTTTATGGATGTTGCCCTTCTATTTCTATCCATTAGATTGTTAACATTTTTTTAATGACTATCAACATTTACATACATATTTCCATCTCCTTGATGGAGATGGAAATCCTGATACAGTCTGGAGTTCTTCAACTTCATCTTCTGGCTCAATTAAGAATTCTTTGGCTCTAACCATTCCGTGGGTCAACCCCATTGAAAAATTTGGTGCCTTACAGTAGTGGTTCTTAAACTTGACTGCCTCATAATTACTTGGGAGTGTATCTTAACAGACAGATGCCTGAGTCCCACTCCCAGAGTTTTTGATTCATCAGTTCTCAAGGGGATAAAAGAATCTGTATTTCTAACAAGTTTTTTGATGTTGATGCTATTGTTGGTCTGGGGATCACATTTTAGGAGCCACTGTTTTCCACAACTCTTCTATCTTTTATACTCACTATTTTATACTTTGATTTTTCCTTATAACTGCCTGTTTCTGTTCCTTGTTATCAAGCTTGGTCATATCACTTTAAGTATATTCACTTAACTCATTTTAAATTCTTGTTCTAATACATTAATTCTATTTTGTTCGCTGTAAGCCAGTCAGTGAGTTTTGTTTTTCTGCTTCTCTTTTTCACATATGTAGTCTCTCTATATACATACATATACATCTTGATATTTCTATTTCAATATAAATATAAATAAACACATATATACCATCTCTTCTGTGATCTATTTCCCTGGAGAATATCAATAGTGTATGCCAAGGGGAGGGGCTAGGACAGGCCCTAGCTTATGCCCCTTCTAATGATTTTAGACAGTAGATTAGGAAACACGTATCAGAAAAGAGCCTGAAAGCTTTGGGATGGACCACTCTTCACTTGCCACCACCACCACCTCACCTCATCTGCCAGCAGGATCCATGCTTTCTTTCCCACAGTGCTTGTAAATCTGTCACCAAAGTGTAGGGGGGAATGGAAGGGGGAACAGGAGGAAGGAGTGCTCTAAGTCTGTAAGTCTGATTGAGGATGGAGGTGGGTATTATTCGTCTCTCACTTTAGCCCAGTTTAAGTAAATCAAGATTGTAATGATGAGTTGTCTGTCAGCTTAAAAAATATAGTTTTTGGTAAGTAAGATTTTGGATTTTTTGGTCATGGAAATATTTTAGAATATTTGGAGAGGCTGCTTTAGGTGATGTGGTCTGAAGTAAGAAATCCAGATACTTAGGATTTTTGACTACTTTTTAACATTTGAAATCTGTACAACACTTTTGCATACCTAGGCTATTTAAATCAGACCTTTAGAATCCAGAAAAACATTGACTATTCAACACGTTTCCATCGGTTAAGACATTTTCAGGACCACTAAATTATTGCTCGCTAATACAAATTTCTTACGCATGTCCAGAATAGGGAAATCAGTGAATGGGGAATTCCTATTCATAAAGATGACAAGTGTAGTGGTGATTATAAGAGCAATCGAAAAATGTAGATAAACCAGCATTATTCTAAGCCGTATTCTACGAATATATAGCTGATCAGTTAGTACCACTTCCTCTAACAATAAAGCAAGATAAACATAATTTGCTATCTTACAGGCTCATTCTATTGTAGAATAGACAATAGTTTTGATGACTCCTGGGAAGGCACTGGAAACTGCCTGCCATTGTTAATATAGAGTGCTGATACACTCTCACATATTGATTTGGTTTGATCATATGATTTGATTTGATTTGATTCTCAAATATGCTTGGGATTTACAAACCCCAGAAATTCAGGAAGCACAATTTTCTAATGAAGAACTGTGAAATGCTGCCAGGACACACAGACCATAATAGCTAATGCAATGGTGAATTCTCCAAGGCAAGTGCTCATGGCACCGTATGTTCTCTCTTTAAATAGTTCCCTGATATGTTGTTTTCTGTACATGGAGGGCTATGTATGTTGTCTTTGTGGTAAACTATAGAAACAGCCACAGATTCCTCCCTGTTCTATGTCCCTATCTTTTGCAACATGACTTTGTGGCTCCTTCCATCAAGATTTGGAGCCTTTCTTCAGCCATGAAACTGGCCTGGCCTCTTGACTTGGTTTGGCCAATGAAATAGTGGCAATCATGATGCAAGCACTTACACATTTAAGGCTCTAGATTGTCTTGGGAACCCTTCTACCATGGAAACAAGACTTGGCCAACCTGCTGGAGAATGATCATCCATGTGGAGAAGAATTGAAGTACCCCTAATCAACAAGGCAGTTGATATGTACCTAAGCCCAGCCAAAACCAGTAAAACCTCATCCAGATCAATAGAACCACCTCATTGAATCCATAGCAAATTAGTGACACTCAGACTCATGAACTAAAAAATGTTGTTATTTGAAGTCACTACATTTGGAGTTATTTATTATGCAGCAAAAACTAACAGGACAGAAAAATTAATGTGGAGACGGAAATATGCCTGTGAAAAATATTTGAGATTTTTCTCCTTAGGCAATTCCTGAGAGTTTTTAGGTCTTCTGAGAATACTGTATATAAAATTCAATAAACGTATGTCAGTTAGAGTGACACGTCTATGAGCTTAAGGACTGGATATTTCTTTAACATATAGTACAAGGTGTATGAAGGTCCTCATAAGTATTTACTGAATGTGTGTTTACATGTGAATCTGTGTGGATATAGTCTCTTCTATAACACTGTGCATAAGTTCCTTACTTATCCCCCTCACCTTCTATCTCCTTGGAATTTAGTATTTCTGAGCATAACAGCCTAACTTCCAGCTGTCAGTATTGGCAACTCTGCTTTAAGCCCACTTTTACCTCCAAAACCTGTTCTGCCCATGTATAGGGAAGGCCAGAATTCGTAGGTAATCAGTGCCCCCCAGAAGCACCCCTCTATCAGTGACTAATGAATGTTGGTAGGTAAATATCTTATCTCCTTCAAAGGAGAATTCTGAGGTACATGTTCTACATTGTTTCCCAGCATTCCCCAGGATTTTAATTTCTAGTTGTCCACAGTGTGATTTGCTTGATAATGTATTCTTTATTATCTTCCTTCCCCTGACCAGTATTTCCCAGGATCACCCTCCAAATATATTATTTGCACTCTAAACTTTACTTGTGGGGAAAACAAAATGAGACAATGGAGATTCCTAGAGCTTCAGGTTTGTTCTTTCCGATATTAAGGGAACGGAAAGCTAACGAAGACTCCTTTATCTTTTGGAGACAGACGGTACTTCAGGCATCTGCTTTACATGAAAAGGATACATGCCATAAATATAATGAAGGCATAGATAAATGCCCCTCTGTGATCCCAGAAAACCAACAATGCCAAGACTATTTTATAATTATGGAAAGTTTTAAAGGAACTTTGGTGGTAAAAAAGACACACTGATATTACTTAAAGTTTTCTAAAGAATATATATCTCATTATGAGAAATAAAGAGAAAGAATATAATTTTGTCCTGTGCTAATGCCAATGCAATAAAAGGCAACTGATTTCTCAAAACAATTGTTTAAAAGGTTCTTCAATTTATAATATACAATACTTTAACACTTCTATTTTGTATTTTTGTTTACCTTGGGGTAGAAAGTTCATAATAGATCTCTAAGAATACACTGACAGATAAGATATGCTCCCATATAAAATAAGAACAAAAACTAACTATAAAATTTGATTGACTATTAAGAAATATTATGCAAGATGTACTTTTTTCTCATCCCTCTATAAAAAATAGTCATCTGCCCTCCAACATCTTTAGTTTGTCCAATGAGACTAAAGTCCTCATATTTTTTAAAGACCAGCTTCTGACATGAATTCAGTAATATTTTAGTTACTTCAGAAAAAAAACAATTGAGGCACCTGGGTGGCTTAGTTGGTTAAGTGTCGTCCTTTGGCATGGATCATGATCCCAGGGTCCTGGGATCAAGCCCTGCTTAGCATTGGGCTCTCTGGTCAGCAAGGAGTCTGTTTCTCCCTCTCTTTCTGCCCCTCATTCCACTTGTGCTCTCTGGCTCTATCTTTCTGTCAATAAATAAATAAATTAATTAATTAATTAATTAATTAAATATTTTCTAAAAAAAGAAAAGAACAATTGATTACTCTAACTTCAATGCAATTGCTAAATCTGATATCCCCTAAGTTTCATGCAGAAATGGGATAACAAGTTGGATTTCTACTTAGTAGTGTGATTCATGGATTTACTCCCATTGGTTTGGACATATGGGATTGGAGTCAATAGATGAGCTCTTGAAAGACTTTAACTCCAAGGTCTCAACTCTCAAATGGCATTATTTATTTATTTTTTTGTCAAATTGGCTTTAATTCATTATTACCAGCATGTGGGACGAATACACTTTTCTTCCAAGGCATAATCCCTTTAAAAAATATAACTGATGTGTATATTATCTAATTTCCCCATCCTCAGGCCCAAACAGAATTCACTTTCTATACTCATTTGAGGACATATTCACTTATTATTCTATTTTTTTTCACTTATTATTTTATATTGTTACCCAGCTCTCGCATGTCCAGCCTTATCTAATAACATTTAAAGATACTTAATGGAAAGACATTATATACACTTTCTACAGTATCCCCTAATTGCAACAGTGCTGAATATATTGTGGGAATTTGATTTTTTTTCGACTGAATTAAATGTTTTCCATCATTTCCTGGCCAAACATGAAATATGCTTTAGCAGAAAAATTACATTGATATTAAAATATCAATGACATCCTAAAGTAGTAGCCTCATCACAATTTTTATTCCAGTGGCATTTGTTCTCATCAATTACAACACCTTTCTGTGTAATGAAAATGCCATTCCCACTTCTAAAGTAACTCCAGCATAGCTATATTAATTATCGTGCCTTTAAAACACACCGAAGCTTATGTTGATCAAATAGTAGCCCACATGGACATGACAAAGCAGCATTAAAATTCTACTGAGAAATCCACGTCAGTTACCTTTGGTCAACTTCACCTTTGATGAAGGTGAATAAATGTTATGAAGCTGTATATTCACATTTTGGTTTGCCTATCAATTTCCTCTTCAAACTTTTCTGTGAAGTTTTCAATGTAAAGTGGAAATTCTCTGTTTTTATACATGTGTTTCAAGAGAACCTAGGAGGTGGAATGTTGAGAATAGATGACAGCTTCCTTTTAAATGTTTTGGAATTTCAAACTCCAAAAAATATTAAACTGGCATGATTATGTATCACCATTAAGTCTCATTTAAAAATTATATAAATTCACTTCTAAGTGAATTTAAGCAGAAGGTAATACTTGTCTTTTAAACAAAAAAATCAAAACTATCGAAATATTCAAGAAATAACCATCAAATCCATAACTTGTACATTCTTGCACAAATATACTACACAAAGAATTATAAAGCAAGCTAGCTTTTCCAGATTAAGAACTGTCCAATAGTGTTTCCTCTATTCCCAGCACCCGAATTCTCTTTATTCAAGCCATTAAAATGTTAGTTTTATAATATTATCATAATATGAACAAACAGTGATTATATACTTATTAGGCACCAAGGTTTAGTCTAAGTATTCTATACTATAATGTATTTTTAATGAACATATCTATGAACACCCTGGTGAGGAAGATACAATCATTTTTCTCATTCCTCATATGAGGAAATTGAGGCACAAAGAGGTTGAGTAATTAGCCCAATGTCACTCAGCTGGTAGGTGATGGAGTCTCAGGGATATAACAGATGGGAGTATGATTCATGAATCAGGTCCATAAGCACTGCAATTCAGAACCCAAGGTCTGAGATCCAGTTCAAAGAGCAGAGCATATCAGGACAAGTCAATAACATCCCTGAAATTCAGTCATCCCTGTATCTACAAATTGAGAGTGGGAACTCCAGAGTTCATCTAGCACTAATGCAAGATAAACCTCTATATACTCTCTGTGCACACTAAAAGCATGAGAATGTACACTGGCAATAGCCACTTCTCTGCCTTTGCATCCTTGAGAATACAGACTTGAACTGTCCAACATGGTAGCCACCAGCCACATGTGCTATTGAGTACTGAAATGTGGTTAGTCTGATTGAGATGTGCTGTAAGAAACTACATTAGATTTCAAAGACATATTACCAAATAAAAGCTAAAATGCCTAATATTTTTATATTGATTATATGCTGAAATGGTAATTTTTTAAAATTGGTTTAAATAAAATATATTACTAAAATGAATATTTCCTATTTCTTTTGACTTTATTTTTAATTTAGTTAGTAGAAAATTTAAAATTGCATACATGGCCCACATTATATTTTTGTTGGGTGGTACTGACTTAGAGGGTGAGTGGTGAAGCAGAGGAGGGTCTGATATGTAAATGTTATCATCACAGATAGATTTACTCATGCTAATTTAGTTCAAGGCAAAGAAAAGAGCATTTCTGGAAATAAGAAGTTCTGAGCATTTTCTTTTTCAAATCAGTGTTGTCATACACACCTCTAAAAAGATTTGGGACAATATTAAGAAAATATAAAATACTGAAAAAGTATAAAAGTCACCATGACAATATTTTTCTTTTATTCTTTTCTTTTTTTCCTTCCTTTCTATCTCTCCCTTCCTTTCACCCTTCTCTCTCCCTCTCTCATCCATGTAGGTGTAGCTCTGGGAAAAACCGGATTTATAGAGTCTGCCAATTCCTATGGTGTAAATACTCCCTCCATGACAGACTTTAAAGTACCCCCCAATGTCACAGAAGTTGGGAAGAAATGTGCAGTATTACACTATTATATACTACTTCTACCATACAGATACAATAAATCTAAATACCCTCAAAAGCATATATGAAAATAAAATAAATAGAAAATAGCAAGTTATATGTATTTATTCTTTTAATACAATTTAACTGTACATTTGCATAATTTAATTTTTAATAATAGCTATGTTTAACAAGTGACTTGCTACTCCCCCCCCCCAAAAAAAAACTCCTAAACATTCAACAGTTGACTTCTCTTGGGAGCTACTGCAAGCATGTCACTATTACAACATTTATTTAAAAATCACGTGTAAAGGAATAACGTCTCTTCCAAGACTCATAAGAAACCCCCAAAATATTCTTACTCCCAATCACTCAACTATCCACAAAAGCACAGCCCTGATTCATAGTTATCATTTACAGAGATGTGATACTGGAAGGAACAGAGCCAGGTCGTTTAACAGAGTCTAATGCTATTAATCTCAGTCTCATATAATCCATCTCAGAGAGAAACAACAGACTACTCCTTTAAAAGTCGCCAGGGAAGAGTCCCAGCTAGCATCCCTTTGTACTCTCTCAGGCAGTTGCTTCTTACAACTAACTTAAATCTCTTTTGCTGCAATAGGGGCTCATTCCTGTTTGCTTTGTGTTTTGTGAAGGTAGAAACAGCTGGTTACCATCCCCTGCATTATAACTCTTTATGTAAGGAAATGAAACACCCCAAACCAGCTTCCAAATCTGCTCAGCTATAAAAACAGCCTCTTCTTGAGCAAAAACAAACAATAAATTAAATGGAATTGGGAGTTGAGAAGTGCTGCATATTTCACTCCAGGGAAACACCTCAGGTCAGGTTATACCCTCGTCAGCACCTAGTGATCAAAGGCACATATTCCCTGGAAATAAATTCAAGGAGTGAAACAAATGGGATTATTAATCAAGTTGCTGTTAGCATGCTGGGCCATTTTACAGAACATCCTTAAAGCAAGAGGCATCCTGGGCCTTATCTTGTAATAGGATCCTAAGATCTTGGCAAAATGCATGTTGCCCTGCATGCTGACACCTTGCTTGCTATGTCCATTTTTATGAAAGTGGATGCAATAAATCAGAGCAGCTACTGAAGCTGCACCTTAGGTGGTATACATGGCCAGGAGAAGTTAAAGTGCCAACTAATATGCAAAACTATGCCACCCACATTTTCATAGCAAGGGTTCTTATCTCTCTGGAAGGAACTAAATAGGAGAGGGTGAAGAGTTGATTCCCCTGTGGAAGGCTGGCCTAGCAGGACACAAAGTGAAGGCATTTGGATAAGAAAGGAAAGAAAAAATAGTCCTAGTTCTAGTCAATTCACAACAGTGCCCATAACACCTAAGAGAAAACAGAACCATGAAGTTGCAAAGCCAGGACATTCAGGAGACAGGTTTGCTGTTGGCTGATTCTGCACTTCACAGTCTGATCACTTCCTTTGAATCAGTGCTTGATGTCAGTCCCTCATTTACTTGCATATCCTGCAGCAGACATGGGCCTCTTTTTTTTTTTTTAATTTTTATTTATTTATGATAGTCACAGAGAGAGAGAGAGAGAGAGGCGCAGAGACACAGGCAGAGGGAGAAGCAGGCTCCATGCACCAGGAGCCCGATATGGGATTCGATCCCGGGTCTCCAGGATCGCTCCCTGGGCCAAAGGCAGGCGCTAAACCTCTGCGCCACCCAGGGATCCCGACATGGGCCTCTTTATTTTGTACAGCCCAAAGGTATCATTCCTTTTCCATCTCACCTCTCACTCTACCTCCTCATGCCTTTTCTGCTTTGAGCTGGCAAGTCCAGATTTCAAAGTCAAATTCAGTTCAGAGTGCCACATTTGCCCTTGGGATGTTTTAGATGCCCAGAAAGGAAGAATGGACTGAGTTTCTTTTGTTGAAGGTTGTTTCCTGCAACTTAAGCTCAGTGCTGCTTCCACCCAAGGAGCATGAGAAATTCTGTGATCCTGACCCATGGGTGACACCAGGTGTCATCTCTGTGGCCACTGGTTTGCCCTCCATTTTCCTAAGGAAAATGCTAGGAGGAGGAAGAGTATAAACATCAGTCTCTAGAGCCACATAGTTTTTTAAAACAGGATTTTATTTATTTATTCATGAGCAACACAGAGAGAGGCAAAGATATAGGCCGAGGGAGAAGCAGGCTCCTCACGAGGAGCCCAATGCAGGACTCGATCCCGGACCTCAGGATCACACCTAGAGTCAAAGGCAGATGCTCAACTGCTGAGCCACCCAGGCGTCCCTAGGGCCACATAATTTAATGCCTACCCAGCCATGAGGCACATCTATCTATGATGAGCTGGTGTGCCTGCAACAATTTCCGTTGGAGCCCAAATGTATACCTTTCAAAAGCTATAGCAGAAGTCAAAAACTGGCAACTCACAGTCCAAATCCAGCCTGCCTGGATATGTTGAGTGGTCTTTACAGTACCTTTTTTAAAATCTGAATTTGTTGAACAACGTTTAAAACTGGGAAATTTCACTTAGAAATCTAATTTCTAGTTTTTCCAGAGGCTCTTACCATACGATGCCACATTGCAACATGGCAACAAATGGTCACAGCTGAGTGGGATTGCCCTCACTCAACAGTATGTGCCTCCAGTCCATCACAATGCCCCCTGTTCCCCAGCATCAAGGGAATCCATTGATATGTATCACTACACTTGCTCTGTTAGGGCCTGTTTCTAAACTTTCTTTAGTCTTAGACTTTTCTACATGCTACTGACCTGGAATATTTTAAGAAAAAAGCTATGCCCTGTATGAAGAGTTACTATAAACAAGAACTTGATTTTTAAATTTAAAGAGATTTTATAAGGTAGACAAAGAGAGGAAATGGTCTGAGAACACTGCTATTACTTGACCATTGGCCTTCTTGTTATTCTCTGGAATAGGGAAAGCAGTATCTACAGCTGCGAAGATTTGAAGACTATGCAAGGAAATAAACTTGTAGACTTCTCAACAGTCTTCTTATACCAGTCCAAAGATAACCTTTAGCAGTTTTGTTTTATTCCCTTAGTATTTCTTTTCCATAATTATTACAATACCAATATGTTATAGAAAGTTTGGGGAAAAAAGAAAAAAGTTCCCTTCTCATTACAGTATCACCACCCTGTCTCCTCTTCTTAAGCAACTACTGTTAGATCTGTTAATTGTGAATCCTTCTAGAAAATATCTAGTCATCTACATACACTTATATCCATTGTCTTACGTATATGGAGCTATAGCGTGCTCATATTTACTTAATAATATTAGCATATATATTTTTTCATCCTCCTCTCTGAAAGTTATCTTTACTGATTTGTAAAAATGATGCACATCCTTCCAAAAGTGTGAGAAATAAATTTCTGTTGTTTAAAAGCCAAAAAAGAGATACACATTGATAGTAAATCACTCAAGTAATCAAAAAAGATAATAAAAATCTCAAATTACTTAAAATCATTTCATCCAGAAGCAGTGGTTACTAACATTTGAAGATCTTCACCACAGATATCTTTCTATGTATATACACGGGCAGAAAGAGGGAAGGAGGGAAGAGAGATGGAAGGGGAGAAAGAAAAAAGGAGGGGAGGCAGTGCAGTCAGGGAGGGAGGTCAACAGGTTGATAAATCAATTTGTAGATATACAGATAGGAAAATGGGATTATGTTATAATAGCAGTTTGAAACAAAAGCTTTAATTATAATTTTCCTTGAATCTAAAAATGAAAAAACGACAACAACAACAACAACAACAACAACAACAACAAACGGTGCCTGAGCGGCTCAGTGGGTTAAGCATCTGACTCTTGATTTCAGCTCAGGTCATGATCTCAGGGTTGAGAGATCAAGCCCCATGTTGGGCTCTGTGCTGGGCATGGAGCGTGCTTAAGATTCTCCCTCTCCCTCTGCTTCTCCCCTCTCCTCCCTCTGTTCCTCGACAGCTCTAAAAAATAAAGAAAAAGAAAAAGAAAAAGAAAGCCAAAGGACTATTCAACTTCAGAAAAGTACACTGTTTCACAAAAACGAAGGCTTCCTAAATTCTTTCTCTAAAAGAAACAATGTGAAAAACATTGTGTTCGTTAGTATCTAATGACTCTCTTTTGTGAAAAACGTGGAAAATAGCATTCCTAATTTTATTATGTATATTCTTTTTAACAGTGGAGTTTTAGAATACTTACATTTTGTTCTGGGACAGCAATTCAATAGTTGATCCTTTTTATTTCTGTATGTTAATAGTGCCAGTGCTCATCACCAATTTTTTATGGTGGTTGCTTCATTTCTGACTTTTAAATATTTTCTTTGATCTATTAACAATATTAAATAATTCAGCAGTTTGACCCTTTTTTTTCCCAAGAGGTGCTCTTGAGTGTTCTAGTATATGAATTATTTCATATTTGAAAATGTTCATGTGTTGACCTTATCCTTGAAGGATCTATAATTCCCAGCTCACATTTTCTCCCTCAGAATTCTGTGGACTTTGTTCTATTATGTCTTGCAACATTATGTTCTGTATAGATCTTTTCAGATAATCTGACATCTCTCCAGTTAGTGATTGTTTTTTCTGTCTAGATACTTATGAAAGTCTTTACTTACATTTGTGTTTTAATAACTTCACTAGGATTTACCTTAGTGTTGATTATTATACCATTTTTGTTTTGGACAACACATACCCATTACATCTGAAGTTCAAGTCTTAGGAAAACGTTCAGGAAACTGAAGATGCACACATGTTAAGTAACTTGTCACAATCACATAGCTAATCAATGGCAGGATCTGGATTCAAATCCTGATGTCTGATTCCAGAACCCAACCCTCAGTCACTATAGTACAGCTTGTCCTGAAGAACTGTGCTGGATATTTCCTCTCTAAGCCAATTAGTCATTGCCTATACACAGTTTACTCTAAGGATGTCTGCATTTGGCAGGCACTGAGTATATAGATAGTCCCTCACCGTTTGTAAGTCACTGTCCAGAGAAAAGACACAGTGGGTTTTAATCATTGTGGTACTGCATTCCTTTGAAGAAAAAGGAAGTAGAAGGAAGAAATGGAAAGACAAAAGTAACAGGTCAAAAGGAAGCAGAAAAGAATTACCCGAGGTACTGACGCAGTCTGATAGAAGCAGATATGGTTCTTGCTACTACATATGTCACGGACAGCAGAACAGAAGTGGCTCCATCTCCTGACATCATCCTCAGACATCCTTTCCCTCTACCACAACTTCCTCCAAGAATACCAGGTTTCCTTAATTTCTGGACTCAGAGCAGCAACACCAAGAAGAGAGCAGATGGTGTGCAGGTGCCTGATAATGTCAGCCCTCTAGCAAACCAGCATAGGTGGCAATTCACAAGATGTGTCTGAGCAGCACTGACCAGGTTCCATACCCAGCTCTCTTTGACCTAATTGGTCAGATGCCCTGAAATCTCCACCTTGAGAATTGTTCATTGGGGGTGACATTCTTTCTACAAAAGGCCACTTGTTATCAGGAAAGGATAAGCTTTTCGCTAGCCTTTGACCTACTAAGAAAACAGAGTAGATTCACAAAGTTGGAAGGAGCTTTAGAGAACAGTGAGTCCAACCTCTCATTTTTGAGGCAAAGTAGCTGGAGCTTGAGTTTTAGATTAGTGAACTGTGAAATTAGAAAGCCAGAGACACAGAGGCATGGGATCTAGTGGCCTGAACACTTAGGGGGATGACCCGAGGAATAACTGGAGCAGGGCAGTGGGTGTTATGGGTGGCCTGCCCTTTTACTGGGCAGGTGCACATATCACCCAGCTACTGTAAGAGTTGGCTGCTAATGGCTTACCCTCTTCCCTTCACTCCACCTTCTCTAGAAAATTGCCATGAACCACAGGAGCCACCCTGCCCAGGAGATTATGACCCCATCTAGGGCAGCCCAGAGCTAATGACTGATTGAGACAGGAATATAAAAGAATGTCCTTCCTTACATTAAGGTGGGACCATTTCTGTGGTATAACTCATAATCCTGTGCTTCCCATGGATCAGGCTGAGGCTGGATTATAGATAGCTACATCACTTCTTTGCTTATTTCCTATCACTGCACCATCCTGCTTCCCTTATTTTTCTTTCTTTTTTAGAGTACTCCTTCAATAAATCATATGTAGCTGAATTTGCCTTAAACTCTGCTTTTAGGAAAGCAACCAAAAACAAGCAGGACAGTGACTGAGAAGAGCAGCAACTAAATTTGTGGCTTACTTAATAACTGACCTGAAGGAGAGTCTTTTTCTCTTTTCCTCTCTCTAATGTTTCAGCCAGGAAAAGACCTACAGAGTCTGAAATTCATCCCTTAATATACTATCATACTAGTTGCGTGCTTAGGTCCAAAGGAGGGTTTGCACTTCTGTTTGGTGACACAGTGATCATTCACTGAGTCTAGATTTTAGATGATGCCTCCAGAGTGAGGAATCCCAGGACTAAACATACAGCCCATTAGCCACACTGCCCCATCCAGTTTAGAGTAAAATGATTCATTCATCTCTGCTTTATTAATTAGTGCCCTGGATGGAAACTCTTCTCAAGTTGAGATGAGACACAAGAATTGAAATACTTAGAGACAACATGTATTTTATTTAGAAGGAAGACAGTAACAGGCCATGTTTGGGAATAGCAGACTGGAGTTTCTCTGCAAGTAAGAGATGTCATCTCAAAATTCAGGACTTGTCTTGTCAACCAAGTGATGATATTAGCTTAAAGTTTTTCACTTTTTGCCTGGGGACACCTCCCTGGGATTATCATCTTTCTCCTCCACTTCTTCCCTCTTCAAGAATCCTTCAATCATACCTCTTCACCCAAGACACCCCTGTGGCAGTGCTACAACCTTGTTAAATGAGTTTGGTGTGGTAAAGCAGGAGACACAATTAGTTCTCAAAAACAGAAAACCAAATGATCCAACAAACATCAATCGGTGCCAGCCACGGAGAATTACACAATGTCCTTTAAAATGTGTTGCTTCATTCTCAGTTGCCACCTTTGCTCAAAGGGGAAGCTACCTGGAGCAGTTTGATTGGCATTCTTAACTTATTACTATTATTAAAGATTCAACAAATGTTTTAATAGCAGATACTCTGACTCCATTAAAACTAAAGATCACATTAATTCAAGAGATGAATATAATACTGACCCTCTTTCTTTTTGGCTATCAAGAATAAACATTAGTAAAATATAAGGTATACAAAGCTTGAGCATTGGCTTGAAAACCAACCTAAAGTCAAATAGCCATGCTCTCTCAGTCAGCAGGGGCAAGGATTCATGCCAAACCAAGGGCAAATCAGCAGCATGTTGTATTGCCATGACAAAGAATCCTTGAGCCTCGATGACTATAAATAATAAGGAATTATTTGTTGTACAGGCTACACGTCTATTTCAGGTCAACTAGGGACCCAAGCTAACAGGAACAGTCTCTAATCTAATGCCAAAACTGCACTGTGACCCTTAGACTAGCCCCAAAAGAAATCTATCCATCTAAAGAATTTCCTACCATTGAATGGTACTCTACTCACAAGCACTGATTAAATCCCTACCATGTGCCCAGCACTGTGCTACATGTAACATGGGTCACAGAATAGT
This sequence comes from Canis lupus dingo, assembly GCF_003254725.2. Lineage (NCBI taxonomy): Eukaryota > Metazoa > Chordata > Mammalia > Carnivora > Canidae > Canis > Canis lupus. The sequence continues at coordinate 15,511,437 of NC_064266.1, forward strand.
TTAAAACATTTTATCTGTTTTCTAAAAGGTTCCAATATAACTGGAATATGAACCAAGAAAAAAATTTTAAAACTTTTTAAGGGAAAACTACAAAAATAATATAAAGTAGGGCAAAATTATGTGCAAAATCATATGACACACAAATCAAACTTTATCACATTGAAATCAAATTTACTTGTATCTTTTATATAACCCAATATATCTGAAATATTATTTCTTTTTTTAATAATAAATTTATTTTTTATTGGTGTTCAATTTGCCAACATACAGAATAACACCCAGTGTTAATCCCATCAAGTGCCCCCCTCAGTGCCCGTCACCCATTCACCCCCACCCCCCGCCCTCCTCCCCTTCCACCACCCCTAGTTCTTTTCCCAGAGTTAGGAGTCTTTATGTTCTGTCTCCCTTGAAATATTATTTCAACATGTAATAAACATTAAAATTACTAATGAGAGACTTTACCTTCTTTTCTACATATTAAATCCTCAAAATCTAGTGCACATTTTATACTTCCAGCATATCTGAGTTCAGACTAGCGCTCCAGGGCTCACATAACTAATGGCTATTGTATTGGACAGAGCAGTTCTATACATTAACTAATATTAACATACATACTGCTGCTAACCTGTGTGGCCAAGATTTTCTTTTAACTGTTGGTATATGCCTGAAGATTTTTCTGGATATTTAAAATGATGGCTCTTCTTTATGGCCTATACTAAAGTAACTTAAAGTAGTTAGGAATGCATAGAGTGTACTAGGAAGGGAACACTCATCCACCCAAAGTTAAGGAATTTAAGCAACAAAATAAAAACATGTTCTATCAGAGTTGCAGGTCAGGAAGGGGTTAAGAAGAGGGGCAGGGGTGTTAAGGATGTGCCTAATAAAAAGCTGCTTGTTGAGACGTGTGGGAGTATAGCCCTTTTCTTTAAAGGTTAAACAAAAAGCAGAACCACTGTATTTCAGCAGGCTAATTACCAAGAGTGACTTTGACCTTTTCCGTTTCTGGAGATTTATGCTAGATTTATGCTAGATTTTCCTTTGACATGGTGCATGGCTCTTTGAATTCAGGTTGAGTGTGATCAGGTGTGCTTCCAAGGGAACGATTTTGTTTGCATAAAGGCATGTCTCTGCTTCCCAACTGTACTCAGGAAGAGTCACACAATGGAAGACCCAACACCAGGGTGCTGTCAATTCCTTCACAACAGCCTCCGCCCTTCTGAGAACCACATTTACCTTTACAGTTGAGGAAACACAGAAATAGACCATTTCATAACGGAACTTTTGTTGACAGTGAAGGCTGTGGAACCTGAGCCTTGAAAATTCTACCAGAGGCCAGCTAATCTAATAAAGCTCTTGACATTAATAGGTTTAGCTAGTGGGAAAGTTTGAAATTCCTTCTTAAAGCCAACAGGGTCCCTTGGTGAGCTAGACTCTTTCAGGTGGTTTTTGCTTTGGGCCCTAACATGCCAATTTCACACTAGCTGTCCCATGGCTTCAGGACAGTCATTTATATACTTCAGTTCTGGTTAATTCTGATCGTCTCACCCTTCCAAGCCAGATGGACAAACTCACTCACCTTAGCTGTTGACTGACTTGGTTTCATTAGTGCTAATGAAGTAAAAGGTGTCTCTATAATCCTCAAGTAGGTTTACTAACTGACTGATTCCAGTTGCCTTGTAATGCTTGCCAAACTAACAAAAGAGGGAATCTGATAGAAACAGGTCAATAGACCCAAATACTTTTTCACTTCCAGATATATAACTTGAAAGGTAAATCCTATTTTGTGAATGGGTCATGAGTGTCTCTTTATAATCAAACATCTCACTTACATCTGCCATTACAGATGCTAGACCTTCTTTTCTCTAAAAATAGCCCATTTCAGATGGAGCCAACAAATCTTATTTTACTGTAATATACCCACAAATCATTGGTCAGTCTTGACCCTTAGAGTCACATTCTGAAACCTAGACTCAAGTTAATTGTTTTTATTAATAACCCCACTTAGCCATAATGAGAAAGACAAAAAATGTTTCATTTGGAAAATCAGCTGGTGTTAGAGGTCACCAGACCAACCTAGAGGTAGGACTGATGGAGATTATCAGTGATTTAGGAATCTTTTGACTTCCTTACTTTTTCACCTCACTTATTTTACTGAAATTCTGGTGGTGAACACAGCATTAGATAGAGTTTCTTTTTTTTTTTTAATTATCCACTCATAAAGAGCAACCAAACCTGGTGACAGAAAAAAAGTAAGAACTTCCTTCTTTGATTTTGACATTGAACTTACCCAAGGTTTTGGAAAGATAAATGGAAGCAATGTTACTTTGCTACTAGTTCCATTTTTCAGATCCAGCTCTAAAAACCTACTGAAAAGAAACTCCTAATCCAAATAAAAATGAAACAATGATGTCTATACACCCCCTCCCCAGGGATAAGCAGAGCATATGGCTATTTATAATACAGACAACTGACAGCAAAGGCTTTAAAAAAATGCTTTCTCTCCTGTTGTCAGTTTTGGAATGGAGTTGGAGGCAAGCAAAGTCCTGATAACATTGGTGTATTGTTCCTGCAGGTCCTAACCTCAGCAGTCCACATTAGTATCTTCTGTCTGAAGAAGTCGCTCTCTTTTCATCAAACACATTCCAGAAGTCAGCAGTAAAAGCACTGATGGGGGAGAGCAGATTGATCCATTAACTCTCACCCAGTTCCTTGGCTGAACCCTCACTTCACATTCCAGTTATAAAGATTTGGTGAGTTATCAAACAGGAAACAAGCTCTGAAAGGAATGCATTTTCAGAGGTTCTGGCCAAGGCTCTTTCTTGTTGCCTGTGTATCCTGGAGAGGATGAGAGACCCTCTTCCCTTAGCGAAAACTTCTCTAGACCTCTCCATTTCTGTGTGCCTAAATTATGTGGGGACCTTGTGAAATGCATATCCTGACTATATACATAGTGGTGGAGGCTGCGAGTCTGTATTTCTATACTTCTGGTAAACTCCCAGGTAATGCTACTGCTTTTGGTCCTTGGGCCACATTTTGAGTAGCAAAGACCTAAAAAATCCTTTGGGAATCTGACTAAAGTCAAGATAGCTGTGTTTCCACTCATGTGAGCTTTGGCTTCAAAAGTTATCCAACAACGCATCTTATGTGCTTGCCCAGTGACATCAGGTCGGATGCAGTGTGAATAAACACATAGGAAACAATTAAGTGGGTGGTTATTCAAACACCTACCACTCAGTGTTGCGATGAACAATACACTATAGCTTTAATCTCCATAGTCCCAACGAAACGGAGGAATCAGAGCAAGAAAGGTGTGTATCTCCAAGGTAAGAAGACAGAGGAAGAGAATTTTCTTACTAACTGTATTCAATTCAAATTTTAAAAGGAATAGTGATTATTTCCTCTTTGCTAAGCTCCGCTCCAGAGTGACTTTAAAGTTCAGGAGGCATTACAGGTCCATTTAAGGGGACATCCCTACTGGGGTGTAACCTTTTAAGGCACCATTCCATGTGACTAAAATAAAGATCAAATCAATGAGATTCAAAGCACAAAAAGTCCTGTCTTAACAGATCCAAACTTGTGGCAAGTTGTAGCTCCTCACATAACCCAAGTTTCACTTCACTCTCAATTGAAGGGCCTGGGGGGATGGCTGAATTTAATTTTAGTTTTCTCCAAGTTGAGTGACCTCCCCACCTCGAAGTAAACTCTCTGAGAAGGTTTGCTATCAGACAGACCTGAACCCAGTGCTCTGGCATAACAACCATGTCATTGTGGACATGTCACACTTCCCTTCTACAAATTTCATTTTCTTTTCTATAAAGCTGGAACGATAAAAACCTATTTCACAGCACTTCTCTGAGTCCTAAGTAAGCTAATGGATAGATCAAGTATGTACACAAATTAAATAATAAGTTAAATAAACCAATAAATGCATCTGTCCTTCCAAATGTGGAAATAAGTAGAACATCTTTATCTCCAGAGCAGCTTGAAATCCTATTAAGCCTATTGCTACTATGAGTAGAGCAAGCATTAAAAATACTGAAGGATTTCCTTCAGTGGCTAATTTGACAGCTAGGACATATTTTGGGAGAGAGAAAACCATAATTTAAAGTATCCTGACATCAATAAATATTTCCTTAGCATTTAGCTGTAAGAGCTCTGAATCCTCCATCTGTTCAGAAATCTCTAATTTCAAAATAATATGGTGCTTCAAGAGTTTGTGAATCCATAGAAACATCAGGAAGACCAAGGGCCGTTGCATTTTCCACACTTAGAAGTGTATACTACTTTTGTTTCTTTGTGGAACAAGGAAAGAAAACAAGTTGATCTCCACTATCCCTTCAGCACTATGTTCCTTAATTACATTTGGAGGAGTTTCAGAAAGAACACTAGCTCTGACCATGGGGTGAGATAGGCATTGGGGTGAACCACTGCCCAGCTACCCAGATGACACCTTCCATGTTCCCTTGGCTGCATTCCTAAGTAGCTACAACACACATCCCTGCAACCATTTGTTTTCAAGCTCAAAAGAACTTGCGAATCATACAGAACTGGACTGAGTTTATTGCTAAATGTTTGATAAAGTGGGTAGTAATTCCTCAAAATAAGTCCCAGATAAACACTGAATTGAAAATAAATTTTCTCTTTTCTGTTCACTTCTACTCTGGCTTAAATGCAAGTGCCTCATGTAGATGTTCTACTCCCATCCCTTTCCCCTATCCTTTCAGAAGCTACATTCTTCTCCTTTTACTCTTCTATGCCCATTCCAGACTTCATACACTGAAAGGACCAGGGTGACATCTAGTTGTCTAGGAAAAAGGCCACTAAGACAATGTACAAGTAAACATCTTAGAATAACAAGAGCCTTGCTTTTCTTCTACCAACCAATCTCCTTACTTCCACTTTATTCCATCCTCCACTGTGAGGCCAAAAAGGTATTTTCAAGAAGCAGTGCTGTCACTCTCCTATTTAAAATCCTTCATTGGCACGCTGCTGACCCTGAAATAAAGTCTGTATGGCATATAAAGTTCTTTATGATCTGGCTTCTGTTTATCTTCCCAGCCTTGTCTCTCAAACACTTCCCACCCTTCCGAGTACCCGATTCTCCACTAGTAAGTTCAGATGCACTCTGACCTGCCTTCAACACACAAACACACACACACACACACACACACACACACACACACACAGAGTCTGCCACTTGTTACAGTCTTTCCTGTCTTGTCCCTCTCGCCCAACATGAACTTACCCTGTGGTTAATTCTAATTCACTTGAACATCACTTCCTGAAATCAGTGCCTCTCCTATGTACTTTTGAATGTGCCCGAACTGCTTGCTCACTGTAAACTCCCTTTCTAAGCTACCCTCTTATTCAGTGTTATATTCCCAGTATCTAGAATGCTGTATGTTACATAATAAGGGCTCTGCAAATATCTGCTGAATGAATAGATGAATGAATGAGTGAAATACCTTCTACATCCTAGAGGTTCCCGAAGTATGGTGTACAGACCAACAGTATAAGTTTCACTTTGGTACTTACAGCTGTAAATTCTTAGGACCTCCTGAATATCTACTGAATCAGAAATTCAGGGGGTAGGGCCCAACACTCTTTATTTTAGCAGATTGTCCTGTGATTCTGAGGCATGCTAAAGTTGGAAAACCACTGCTCTAAGACAGTGGTACTCATCTTTGGCTGCACATTATAATCATCTGGTTTTTTTTTTTTTTTTAATGCTTGAACTACCCCCCTAGATTATTTTATTCAATTAGGTTAGTGTGGATTCTGAAGTACTTTTTTAAGTACTTTTTTTTAAGCTCACCAAATGATATTGGTATGTATCTGGGGTTGAGAATCATTGTCCTTGATTTTACATTTCTCATCTCGAGCCCTACCATAAACACATAAAATTACTGATAAAATGGACATTGGTCTAGTGCCACTCCATCAGTGCCTCTAGCCTCCCCTAGGACAATGTGGTAAGGTTGCATCATATCCAGCCTAGCAGCCAAAATCTCATTATTCCAAGTGTGGTTCCTGGAATGAAGTTTGCATCCCCCAGAGAGTAGCTTGTTGGAAATAAAAAATCTCAAACTCCACCCAGACCTACTGTATCAGGATCTGTATTTTAACAAGCTCCCCACATGATTTTTGTCCACATTAGAGTCTGAGGGATCCCAGCCTAAGAGAGAGAGCACTGAGCATGGTTTATAGAGTACAGCAGTAAAATCAATTTTTGTAGGTCTTTTTATAGTTCAGGTATATAGCAGCATATAGTCAAAAGTATTTTGCCATAAGACTTTTCAATAAAACTTCTGGTCAGGGCCAGAAATTAACTTTCAAGGTCAAATGGCTTCCTTGGTTAATAGCATAGAAAGGACTCCATGAATTTTGGCATCTATTGACTGTTGGATAGTGAAGTTCATTTCTACTTGAAAGTGTTTGAAAACTAAGCCATCCAAAAATATCCACACGTACATAACTCAAAATAATGAATTATGGGTGCTTATAATCCAATCACATATACTGAGTGCTTACTGTGGGCCAAGCAGGCACCATGCTAAGTACTCAACACATATTAATTTATTTAATCTTCCCTACAAACTCATGAAGCAGGTGCTGTTAATTATCCCCATTATGGAAATGAAGGAGGCAGAGGCATAGAAAGTCAGACACAGCTTAGAAGTATGACCCAGAACTGAAATCCAAACCCATCTTTCTCTGGAAACTGGGCTATTAACCACAACACTATGTTCAACAATTACTCTAAAGGAGAAGGAACAATGACCCAAAACAACTGTTTTTTTTTTTTTAAACATTAGTTTAAAAGCCCCTGACTGTTCCTCCTACAATTAGAAGAGCCAGAATTAAATAGAATGGTTGCCGTGCCAACCCACAGAAGTCAAATATAACCAGGCAGCAAATTAGAGTAAACATTTAGGAATCCCTTGCATGTGGCACACGACTCCACCCACCCTTCTTGGCACAAGTCAGGATGTTGATTATATGGATCCCGCTGGCATTTCATGTCCTCATGCAAGTCATACAGAGTATCCTCCTTACTGCTGAATGTGAACATGACCAGACTTATTTGAGTAATTTGGCACATTATGGTGATGACTCAATAGTGCAGACAAGGGCAAGAGCCCCAGCTTATGAATTCCTCCATCCCCCTTACTCTTTTAACTCAATCATCCCATGTCAGTGGACCCAAACAAGGTAACTGGCATGATGTTCAGAGCTGAAGATCACTTCCCAAGGACTAGGATTTCTTGAGGATACAGGCAACCAACTGGCTGGAGTCATTAATACCAACTGGTTAATAAGCTCTGGGAAACGTGTCTTATCTAAATAGTCTTTGCCATGGTAAAGTAAAGCAGAGAAGGTAGGAGAAGGGAAGTAGGTTCCTATATTTGGAGCAGAATTCATGCCCCACATATGCCAGTCAACCAGTTTGGTTCATCTCTTTTGGCATTCCATTCCACTGACTGTACCCCATTAACACAGTGGGGTTTTCACACATTAACCTAATTTGTAGGTATGGGAGTTTCCCATGAAAATTCCCTGAGCACAGGTCAGAGGTGGGAGCCCTGAATATTTATATGGTCCTTCTTTGTACTGGATCAGAAACACAAACATTGGCAGGCAGCCTCTGACAAGAGATCTGCTGGGCTGTGGTCACAGAGCCTCAGCTGATGAATACAGATAGAGTAACTCTGAGACATTTCAGTATCAGAGTTTGCAGCCTTGGGAGCATATTCTTAACTCAGAACCTCTTATTATCAATGCCTCCAACTCATTCTCTAATTCACAACTTGTTTTGAAATAACCAAAAGGATCATTCATAAATTCATAAACATTATTACTGGAAGAAACTTAGAAATGATCCTACCTTAGTTCTTCATTTTATAGAAGAAATTAGGGTCCAAATTACTCAGCAATTTTCCAATTTTATGTAATAAATGGCAGAGCCAAGAGTAGAATTTGGGGTTTCTGATTTCCATGCCAAGTGCCAGTTCTACCACTAGGTTAGATCAAATCTGGCTGTTCAGAATCATCTAAAGATCATTTAAAGATACAGGTTTCCTGGCCATACTTCCAGATGTGCTAATTTAGTAGAAATCTAGATAGAGCCCAAAAATCTGAATCTTTCAACTCATTCTAAAGAATGGGCTAGAGTATGCAAAGTAAATTTCAGAATCAGAATTTTCCTGAGTATCTGAACAAAATTCATGAAATATTTTTATACCTATGGGTTATAAATCAAAGCTTCATACATGTTGACTTTCCCAAAAGTGATTTTTTTTCTTTTTATAATAACATCCATGTGATAAAAATAGGGGCACTTCTGTGCTCATAAGCTCAGAAAAGTAAAAAGACGATCTAAAATCCCATAGTTGGGATGCTGGAGTGGCTCAGCGGTTGAGCGTCTGCCTTCGGCTTCGGCTCAGGGCGTGATCCCAGAGTCCCTGGATTGAGTCCTACATCGGTCTCCCTGCATGGAGCCTGCTTCTCCGTCTGCCTGTGTCTCTGCCTCTCTCTCTCTCTCTCTGTATCTTTCATGAATAAATATAAATAAATAAATAAATAAATAAATAAATAAAAAATAAAATATGCACACAGTGAGTTCCATTAATAGGAAAAATGAAGTATCTCTAAAAGATATAATTTGGACAGTTATATATGGAAAGAAAAGAATGTCCTTTTTCTTAGATACATGATGAAAGTTTTAGGGTAAAGGGGCATCATGTCTATTGCTTACTCTCAAATAGGATGGATGGATAGAGATAGAGAAATAGATAGATATTAAAGACAGGAAAAGAGAGACAAAAAGAATAAATATGATAATGCAAATAGGCTAAAATGAAGAGTTTTTAAAAATTAAAATTCCTACCAACCCATATGCAAATGAGTTCTGCTTCTCCTATGGTTCCAATATGGAGCCTGTAGCTCTTGAAGCTTTACACGCCTCATTATTTATGACTAGTACAAGAGAGCCAAAGGCGGGCGCTAAACCGCTGAGCCACCCAGGGATCCTCCTCACTGTGTGCATATTGCACGAAGTTATAGGTATAGTCTTTGTGTATATTTTGATTATCAACTGAACATCTAGTTTGTAAAAGTAGGCATGCACTTGTAAGATATTATGTTATTATGTGAAGAAGAGAGAGACTAACAAATAGTTCTGGAAACAATGCAGTTTGACAGCCTATTCCCTACATCCTTGCCTCTAGGGAGACAAATTGAGGAAGACCAGGAATTAAAACTCCTATACTGAGGTGAGTGTGACACATATTTACATGCAAATAATCAAAAAGCAGCTATATTCCACTGTACTCCCCAGTGAAAAGGACAGGATCAAAACATTATAAATAGGTTTTAGAACCAAGAGAAGAGACCCATAAGAAATATGAAACAGTGACAACAACATAATATCTGACTGGCAAAGTTCTAAGAGGTGTAGATTGGGAGTCAAGAAGCCAGGACCCTTGTTCTAGCTTGGCTACTCTCTCTGAATGATCTTTGGTGAGATGCCCTCACTCTCTGGAGTATGGTTTCTTTATCTATAAAACAAAAAGATTGGACCAGATGCTCTGTAATGCCCCTTTCAGATCAGTGGTTCTCTGGAAAGTTTACATCTACATCATTCAAACTCTGATCAAATGCCAGACTGAGAAGCAGTTCAGAGAAAGGGATTATCAACATGTAGGGCAATACCAGGAAGTTCTTTATGAGAGCCAGGGGTGGGAGGTAGACTCTTGGGGAACAGGAAGGAATTTGGTAAGTGGAGGGGGGAAAATGCACACTAAAATGGAAAGCAGTACAAATGAATATATATAGTCTCAAAAATGAGCAAATAATGTTATTGAAACAGACCTACCTAAATAGCTTAAAAGTGAGAGTTGAGACCTGAGTGGACAGATAGCTCATGTCCAACAGTCAGGCTCTCTATTGTGGCCACTTTTCAGACCGTGGAAACTTAATAATGCACTTTTGATGAAGAATATGTATATAAAAGAGTCAATGGATTCTGTATAACTGATAGCTTCCAATAGTTTCATAAGAAATATTTTACTCCATTTTGTGCTTATTATCTATATGGAAAATTGCTTTATCTGTAGATACCAGCATCCGCCCTCTTCACCCCCACACCATCTGAATTATCTGTCTCTGCACAGATAAGGAATACAGCACTGTTCAGACAGTTCTGGCTTGTGCATTGAGTGTTATTGCTACTGGTGGTTGTTTTTCTTGGCAGTGGAGAAAACTGATCATAGATACATTAGCTCCTTTAATTTTCATTACTTCTTTAAGAAGAACTAATGAAAATTATTTTCCTAATTTTACACATGGTAAAGCTGAACTCAAAAAGAGTTTATAAGCTTGCCTAGAGCTGGGATATAAATTTAAAATTATGCTTTTAGCTCCTGTGTTGATTTATATATAATATTTTCCTCAATCCTTGTAAATAATGCTCTACTTTGCTGAAATAGATGGGGCTTGGGAAATAAGAAAAGAATCAGCTGTTTTCCAGAATCCCTCCCCCAAGGAGGCCTGTCTAGCATTAATCAGACTGTTGATATCAACTCTAGTCAAATACTATAAGCATGATTTATACAGGCAAAAAAAAAAAAAAAAAAAAAAAAGGTGATAATTAGAAAATGTCAATGAGTTAGTTACAAATGTTGCCAGCTCAACATTATTCCTTAAAATCATTACTGAAAACTATTTGCAAGTAGTTTGAGATGCCTTGACATGTATTTGGTAGTTTGTATATATTTGAGACCAGAAAGGTTATTTTTTGTATCTCGGCAATAAAAAGAGAGAGAGAGATTCAAATCCCTTTTAGACATAGATTATGAACCAAGGTTATGTACAGGCAGTAGAAAGTATGAAGAAAAGGAAATTAGTTAAAGGAGATGGGTGATAAATTCCACATGCCCCCTGGGGTAGTGTTTGAATGAGTATTATTTAATGGTGGCAGTGGTTATGGGCATGTGTGTACTTGGAGAATGTGCATGTGTGTGCATACACTTTGAGGGCTTTTTTTTTTTTTAAGGTTTCCAATCCTTTGTAGTGTTTTAAACTTCTATCAACTTAATCGAAGAAGATTATAAGTCTGTGTGTATTTTGGGGTAGAGTTGTAAATTGTTGGTGATGGTTGTAAAGTTTGTTCTTACTTGTAAACAGGGTTCCTTTTCTTTTTCCCCTCTTTCTTTCCCTCTCCCTCCCTTTCTTTCTTCCCTCTTTCCTTACTTTCATTTGATTCACTTTCCAAGGTAGTGAATTCTTTTCAGTGGAAAATAAAAGTGACCAGAACATGGTCTGTAATAATGCCCCAAAGTAAAGGGCCATTCAGTCTTCCAAAAGCATCAGACCAAATCCTGTGATGATAAAGAATTTCAAAGATTGTATTTTATTTTTGAACTAAACTGGGAGATTTCATTATCTTCCTAATGGAATATCCTATTGTAATCAGAAGATATGGGAATCTTATACTTATGTCTTCAATGTAAAGAAAGTCAACTTCAAAATACATATTACTTAATTTCTACTCACCAGAAACTGATAGGATTTTTAAAAAGATTTATTTATCTTTATTTATCTTTATTTTAGAGAGAGAGGGGGAGAGAGTGAATGAGGAGGGGAGAGAAAAAGAGGGAGAGGAAGAGAATCTCAAGCAGACTCCCTGTAGAGGAGGGAGCCTGACATGGAGCTCAATCTCATGATCTCATGACTATGAGAGTCAGATGCTTAATCAACTGAGCCACCCAGGCACCCCTGAAAGGATTTTTTAAAATAGACTTCAAATGCAATTTTTGTAAATGAAATTGTATCTTTCTACTGGTTTTTATAGTAATATTGGAGATCTATTCTTACAGAGTAATTAGTTTCCTATAGCTTCTGTAAAAAATTACCACAAATGCACTGGCTTAAAAAACCTAAGTTTATTCTCCTAATTCTGTGGTCCAGAATCCCAGTGGCCAGTTGATTCCTTTGTGAGACTCCAGTGGCCTCACTTCCTTGCCTTTTCTAGCTATAACCTTTATATATCTCAACTCATTTAATGCTCCCAATAACTCCAGGAGGTTGGTGTAGTCATTTCCACTGCTTTACAGGTGATGAAAATGAAGCACAAAATGGCAAAGTGACCTGTTCAGAGACACGCAGAGACAGGGCAGAGATGAAATTTGAATCTAGTCAAGGTCCTGGAGTCTGTGCTCTAAAGTCCACACTTCACTTCTTTTGTTCATAAAATATCATCAAACTTAAGACCATAGAAAACTTTAAAAACTGCTCACCTAAAGATATGCTACTTAGGATTAAATTGGTATATATTTTCATATAATGCAGAGCATATTTTCAAATATGAATTGTTTTAAATATCTAATTTTTAAAAAAATCTAAATTCTAAAGGATATAAAATATAGCAGTTGCAATAACATTAGCCAGGAGGTCATTTCCTCAATATTAGCCTTAATCATAAGATAAATTTAACTGGAGCAGTTGTAACAATAATAAAAAGCTCCAATATAAAATATTGCATTACCTTTGAATAGACAAATGAGTGATTAAATGTAAATATGTGAATAAAGCTTATTTTTATGTGCATACAAACTAGTGTTGTTAGTGTGCAATAATGTAGTTAATTTTCTTTAAGTAGGTCACAGTTTCTACTATAATCCTGTTTTCACAATTAATTTGAACATGATTATTTTTTCCCCAAAAAGGGTGGTAACATCAAATGGGCCTGGTTTATTGCTATATCAAGTATGCCGAACTCATGGGTTCTAGTATTCTTGACTATTCTGAAGTCCTATTGCCCACTGGATTGTAAAAGAACTCTGACAAGGTCATTTACAAACAACAACAAACCAAAAATCTCTGTTACGAAGCCCGCAGACAGTCAATATTTTGGTTAACTGTATATGTGTATACTTCTTTGTGAGGCAACAGTGGCTCTATTTGACTACATTGTCTGTACTAAACTTCTAAATCATCTCCCAGCTTCTTCATTTATGGCATTCTCTCACCTCCTCACAGTATAACTCATTCTAAAACATCTTCTGTTATTCACTGATACATCATAGTAAGACCTGCTTTTGGATCATGTGCTATGCTTGATGCTGAAGATGGGTAAGACATGATCTCTGCTCTTAAGTAAGTCACAGACAAGGTAGGAAGCTAGTAAGAAGACAAACAGTGTGATATGGGCTATAACAGAATTATGTACAGAATGCTATAAATGCTTGCAGGAGTATTGCTTAAGAAAAGTCTGGGAGCCAGATGTTCCAGAATGAGTAGGAGTACTGGGGGCGCATGACATCTTCAATGATATGCCAGGAGCACTGTGTGCCCTCCAGAATTGGAGAGGTCAGAGGGGGATATATTATTGAAGATCTCTTCTCTATGCTAACAAGACTGAACTTGACCTAAAGGCAATTAAGAACCATAAAAGGGTTTTGAATTGGACTGTGATACCACCCCCTCCAACATAACCCACACCCAGACAGCTTTTGCTACTCCAGACAAAATTTCTCCACATCTCCATTATATTCTCCTCCTTGAAAAATCTTCCCAAGGTAGTGGAAGAAAGAAGATTCCTGAATTCTTCAATTAACATAGGTCAGCATATAACATCTGCAGTTTGAAGGCCCATTAGTAGGCTTGTTCCTTTTTCTATCTTGGGGGTTTCTACTCTGCTTCTTGTGGTCTTGGGGCCTAAGAGGGCTGAAGAGTCTACTCATCTTCAACCAGAGCAAGTTGCTTTGATTTGTTATATGTATTCGTTTGCCTCTTCAAAATTTCTTCTGGGAAGAAAAGAAACTTGACTACCGAAATACACATCCTCTCACAATCTTCAGTCAGTGGCGAGGTGAAGCACCCACTAAAGACCTGGTCTTCTCGTTCTCACTCTACCAACTAATGGTGTGTTCCTTTTCAAGTGCTTTGAAAGCTACATGTAGATCAATTTTTTTTTTCATAGTTCCATAGAATCCTAGAGCAGGGAAGGACTTCAGAGGCCCAGAGAAATTAAGTTTTGCCTGAGGTTGGTACATAGCAGTGCTGGAGGAGACTCTGGTTCTCCAGGTAACAAGCCTAGAGCTCGTTCTACCATTCTCCATCTCCACACTACTTCTCCCCACTGCTACTCTTACTGGCCTGTAGCTACCACCATCACCTGCCTAGACTACTGCAGACAGCCTCCTGACTAGTCTGTTTCCAACCCTAACCATTCTCAACAATGGCAGCCAAAGTCATCCTGTTACAACTTTTGGCCTCAAGATCTAAAAAAAGTGAGATCTGTATTATCTCTCTCATAGAGTTAAGAGATCAAATGAGTTAGAATAACTCTGAAATATGGAAGACAGTTGCCGTTGTTTTATTTCTAACCTGGCAGCTAAATAAAATAAACCTTCTTCAGAAGCAAGGCGAGGCTCCATGGCCTCTCCCCAATTTTTTTTGAGGGGGCCTCTGATCAGCCATCAATTCCTCCCTTGATTCCTTCTTTTGTGATCACCTCAAGGGAAAAAAGAACACAAGCTTTGCAAAAGGGCAGCTGGACAAGTCCCTCAAAGCAGTGGAATTACCACTGGGAAACAAAACTGAATACTGCCATCTACTGGGAGAAAAAGGCACACAGTGGAAAAAGCTTCTGGCACCAGTAAAGATGAGAAGAAATCAGAAGTGACAAAAGATATTGCTTAAGCTAAGCTACTAATGGGGACAGGGCTAGAGAAATGAAAGGAAATAACAAAGGCATGGGTGGCATTGTGGAAGCCAAGTGTGATGGATAAACCCAAATGGTCCTTAGGGGGCAACTTTCCCACTTGTTCCATTTTGCAGGGTAGAAAGTAGAAGTCCAAGAGATTTGAATAACTTACTTGTGGTTACTCAACTACTAAGTAATAACACCAGAACTATACCCTTTGGCCAATTCTGGTGCACTGTTTTATATCACACTCCATCTGAGCCAACACATAAACAAATGTAGAGACCATTATACATACATTTTTGGTTACTTGAGAATTATGCATCTATCAATCTAGGAGCACACATAATTACTCACTTTCTACTTTGTTGCAGAAAGTGTTCACAATGGCTAAGTGAGAAGAAGGTGAGGAGTGGTACCAAAATCATTTACAGATGAGACGTAAGGAGAGGAAGTGGGCATATAGAGAGCTTAAGTCTTGAGACCGAAAGGTGTTGCAGAACTGGGAGGTGAAGGAAGATAAAGAACTATGCCTCACACTAACCTCTTATCAATAGCATTCTCTGAAGGAAGCAGTTTCCACTAATTATTTTTTGTTCTTGGATGAGTACTAGTGACTTGGACTAACCCCAGAATGACTACGTTATCCCTCAAATGGAGAAAGTCAGAAAATCTCATTAAACCTATGTTCACAATATATCCAGACTATGGCCACTTCTTTCCCCCTACACTGTTACCACTCTGGCCTGTGCCACTACCATCCTCTGCCTGGATCACTGCAGTAGCCTCCCAACTAGTCTTCTTGTTTCTAATCTTGGCTATTGTCAGCAACGGCAACCAGAATCATCCTGTTACAACTACTGGGCTTATGACCTGCCAAAGCCCCTTGCCTCCATCTCACTCATCAATGAGTGAAAGTTAAAGCCCTTACAATGTTCTGCAAAGCCTCAGACCATATGGGTACCATGCCATCCCTATCCTTTCCCCATTACTTATTCAGTTCCAGGTATACTGACTTCCCTGCTCTTCCTCTAATCAAATAAGCCCTCACTTCAGGGAGTTTCCACTGGCTGCTCCCTCTGTTTGAAAGACTCTTCCCCCAGATATCCACAGACGACTTCCTCACTTCCTTCAGTCATTTGTTCAAATGTCATTTTCTCAACAAAGCCTACCGACACTTAAAATTGCAAACTCCTAATTTGTTACTGTTCTTACAGATTTTTATGGCACATTCAAATATATAAGTATTCATTGTCATCTGCTTATTGTTCATTATCTGTCTCTCCTGGTTATAATGTTCAATTCTTGAGGGGAGGGCTCTTTACCTCTTTTTTGACTACTGTGTCTTCTGTTCCCT